>NC_064640.1:970342723-970967723 GCF_023864345.2 Schistocerca serialis cubense
GCATTTGGTTACCTTAAGAGAGTCATAGTTACTCCTGTCAGTTGCTCCCCGTTTTACCACAGTCACATTTTCAAGGTTCCACTAGCCAGTTCCCCTGAAGCGATACGCCATTATCTGTCAACCTATAGACTGTCACAGTGCTCCTGGTGGGAGCTTCTTCGAGTTTGCCGATGTATTTCGCCTGTTGACGAGGCATTTGGCTACCTTAAGAGAGTCATAGTTACTCCTGTCAGTTGCTCCCCGTTTTACCACAGTCACATTTTCAAGGTTCCGCTAGCCAGTTCCCCTGAAGCGATACGCCATTATCTGTCAACCTATAGACTGTAACAGTACTCCTGGTGGGAGCTTCTCGAGTTTGCCGATGTATTTCGCCTGTTGACGAGGCATTTGGCTACCTTAAGAGAGTCATAGTTACTCCTGTCAGTTGCTCCCCGTGTTACCACAGTCACATTTTCAAGGTTCCACTAGCCAGTTCCCCTGAAGCGATACGCCATTATCTGTCAACCTAAAGACTTTCACAGCACTCCTGATGGGAGCTTCTCGAGTTTGCCGATGTATTTCTCCGGTTGACGAGGCATTTGGCTACCTTAAGAGAGTCATAGTTACTCCTGTCAGTTGCTCCCCGTTTCACCACAGTCACAATTTCAAGCTTCCTCTAGCCAGTTCACCTGACGCGATACGCCATTGTCTGTCAACCTAATGTCTTTCACAGTACTCCTGCCGTGAGGTTCTCGAGTTTGCCGATGTATTTCGCCTGTTGACGAGGCATTTGGCTACCTTAAGAGAGTCATAGTACTCCTGTCAGTTGCTCCCCATTTTACCACAGTCACATTTTCAAGGTTCCACTAGCCAGTTCCCCTGAAGCGATACGCCATTATCTGTCAACCTATAGACTGTCACAGTACTCTTGGTGGGAGCTTCTCGAGATTGCCGATGTATTTCGCCTGTTGACGAGGCATTTGGCTACCTTAAGAGAGTCATAGTTACTCCTGTCAGTTGCTCCCCGTTTTACCACAGTCACATTTTCAACGTTCCACGAGCCAGTTCCCCTGAAGCGATACGCCATTATCTGTCAACCTATAGACTGTCACAGTACTCCTGGTGGGAGCTTCTCGAGTTTGCCGATATATTTCGCCTGTTGACGAGGCATTTGGCTACCTTAAGAGAGTCATAGTTACTCCTGTCAGTTGCTCCCCGTTTTACCACAGTCACATTTTCAAGGTTCCACTAGCCAGTTCCCCTGAAGCGATACGCCATTATCTGTCATCCTATAGACTGTCACAGTACTCCTGGTGGGAGCTTCTCGAGTTTGCCGATATATTTCGCCTGTGGACGAGGCATTTGGCTACCTTAAGAGAGTCATAGTTATCCCTGTTAGTTGCTCCCCGTTTTACCACAGTCACATTTTCAAGGTTCCGCTAGCCAGTTCCCCTGAAGCGATACGCCATTATCTGTCAACCTATAGACTGTCACAGTACTCCTGGTGGGAGCTTCTTCGAGTTTGCCGATGTATTTCGCCTGTTGACGAGGCATTTGGCTACCTTAAGAGAGTCATAGTTACTCCCGTCAGTTGCTCCCCGTTTTACCACAGTCACAATTTCAAGCTTCCTCTAGCCAGTTCACCTGACGCGATACGCCATTGTCTGTCAACCTAATGTCTTTCACAGTACTCCTGCCGTGAGCTTCTCGAGTTTGCCGATGTATTTCGCCTGTTGACGAGGCATTTGGCTACCTTAAGAGAGTCATAGTACTCCTGTCAGTTGCTCCCCATTTTACCACAGTCACATTTTCAAGGTTCCACTAGCCAGTTCCCCTGAAGCGATACGCCATTATCTGTCAACCTAAAGACTTTCACAGCACTCCTGATGGGAGCTTCTCGAGTTTGCCGATGTATTTCTCCGGTTGACGAGGCATTTGGCTACCTTAAGAGAGTCATAGTTACTCCTGTCAGTTGCTCCCCGTTTCACCACAGTCACAATTTCAAGCTTCCTCTAGCCAGTTCACCTGACGCGATACGCCATTGTCTGTCAACCTAATGTCTTTCACAGTACTCCTGCCGTGAGCTTCTCGAGTTTGCCGATGTATTTCGCCTGTTGACGAGGCATTTGGCTACCTTAAGAGAGTCATAGTACTCCTGTCAGTTGCTCCCCATTTTACCACAGTCACATTTTCAAGGTTCCACTAGCCAGTTCCCCTGAAGCGATACGCCATTATCTGTCAACCTATAGACTGTCACAGTACTCCTGGTGGGAGCTTCTCGAGATTGCCGATGTATTTCGCCTGTTGACGAGGCATTTGGCTACCTTAAGAGAGTCATAGTTACTCCTGTCAGTTGCTCCCCGTTTTACCACAGTCACATTTTCAACGTTCCACGAGCCAGTTCCCCTGAAGCGATACGCCATTATCTGTCAACCTATAGACTGTCACAGTACTCCTGGTGGGAGCTTCTCGAGTTTGCCGATATATTTCGCTTGTTGACGAGGCATTTGGCTACCTTAAGAGAGTCATAGTTACTCCTGTCAGTTGCTCCCCGTTTTACCACAGTCACATTTTCAAGGTTCCACTAGCCAGTTCCCCTGAAGCGATACGCCATTATCTGTCATCCTATAGACTGTCACAGTACTCCTGGTGGGAGCTTCTCGAGTTTGCCGATATATTTCGCCTGTTGACGAGGCATTTGGCTACCTTAAGAGAGTCATAGTTATCCCTGTTAGTTGCTCCCCGTTTTACCAAAGTCACATTTTCAAGGTTCCGCTAGCCAGTTCCCCTGAAGCGATAGGCCATTATCTGTCAACCTAAAGACTTTCACAGCACTCCTGATGGGAGCTTCTCGAGTTTGCCGATGTATTTCTCCGGTTGACGAGGCATTTGGCTACCTTAAGAGAGTCATAGTACTCCTGTCAGTTGCTCCCCATTTTACCACAGTCACATTTTCAAGGTTCCACTAGCCAGTTCCCCTGAAGCGATACGCCATTATCTGTCAACCTATAGACTGTCACAGTACTCCTGGTGGGAGCTTCTCGAGATTGCCGATGTATTTCGCCTGTTGACGAGGCATTTGGCTACCTTAAGAGAGTCATAGTTACTCCTGTCAGTTGCTCCCCGTTTTACCACAGTCACATTTTCAACGTTCCACGAGCCAGTTCCCCTGAAGCGATACGCCATTATCTGTCAACCTATAGACTGTCACAGTACTCCTGGTGGGAGCTTCTCGAGTTTGCCGATATATTTCGCTTGTTGACGAGGCATTTGGCTACCTTAAGAGAGTCATAGTTACTCCTGTCAGTTGCTCCCCGTTTTACCACAGTCACATTTTCAAGGTTCCACTAGCCAGTTCCCCTGAAGCGATACGCCATTATCTGTCATCCTATAGACTGTCACAGTACTCCTGGTGGGAGCTTCTCGAGTTTGCCGATATATTTCGCCTGTTGACGAGGCATTTGGCTACCTTAAGAGAGTCATAGTTATCCCTGTTAGTTGCTCCCCGTTTTACCAAAGTCACATTTTCAAGGTTCCGCTAGCCAGTTCCCCTGAAGCGATAGGCCATTATCTGTCAACCTAAAGACTTTCACAGCACTCCTGATGGGAGCTTCTCGAGTTTGCCGATGTATTTCTCCGGTTGACGGGGCATTTGGCTACCTTAAGAGAGTCATAGTTACTCCTGTCAGTTGCTCCCCGTTTCACCACAGTCACAATTTCAAGCTTCCTCTAGCCAGTTCACCTGACGCGATACGCCATTGTCTGTCAACCTAATGTCTTTCACAGTACTCCTGCCGTGAGCTTCTCGAGTTTGCCGATGTATTTCGCCTGTTGACGAGGCATTTGGCTACCTTAAGAGAGTCATAGTACTCCTGTCAGTTGCTCCCCATTTTACCACAGTCACATTTTCAAGGTTCCACTAGCCAGTTCCCCTGAAGCGATACGCCATTATCTGTCAACCTATAGACTGTCACAGTACTCCTGGTGGGAGCTTCTCGAGATTGCCGATGTATTTCGCCTGTTGACGAGGCATTTGGCTACCTTAAGAGAGTCATAGTTACTCCTGTCAGTTGCTCCCCGTTTTACCACAGTCACATTTTCAACGTTCCACGAGCCAGTTCCCCTGAAGCGATACGCCATTATCTGTCAACCTATAGACTGTCACAGTACTCCTGGTGGGAGCTTCTCGAGTTTGCCGATATATTTCGCTTGTTGACGAGGCATTTGGCTACCTTAAGAGAGTCATAGTTACTCCTGTCAGTTGCTCCCCGTTTTACCACAGTCACATTTTCAAGGTTCCACTAGCCAGTTCCCCTGAAGCGATACGCCATTATCTGTCATCCTATAGACTGTCACAGTACTCCTGGTGGGAGCTTCTCGAGTTTGCCGATATATTTCGCCTGTTGACGAGGCATTTGGCTACCTTAAGAGAGTCATAGTTATCCCTGTTAGTTGCTCCCCGTTTTACCACAGTCACATTTTCAAGGTTCCGCTAGCCAGTTCCCCTGAAGCGATACGCCATTATCTGTCAACCTATAGACTGTCACAGTACTCCTGGTGGGAGCTTCTTCGAGTTTGCCGATGTATTTCGCCTGTTGACGAGGCATTTGGCTACCTTAAGAGAGTCATAGTTACTCCCGTCAGTTGCTCCCCGTTTTACCACAGTCACATTTTCAAGGTTCCACTAGCCAGTTCCCCTGAAGCGATACGCCATTATCTGTCAACCTAAAGACTTTCACAGCACTCCTGTTGGGAGCTTCTCGAGTTTGCCGATGTATTTCTCCGGTTGACGAGGCATTTGGTTACCTTAAGAGAGTCATAGTTACTCCTGTCAGTTGCTCCCCGTTTTACCACAGTCACATTTTCAAGGTTCCACTAGCCAGTTCCCCTGAAGCGATACGCCATTATCTGTCAACCTATAGACTGTCACAGTGCTCCTGGTGGGAGCTTCTTCGAGTTTGCCGATGTATTTCGCATGTTGACGAGGCATTTGGCTACCTTAAGAGAGTCATAGTTACTCCTGTCAGTTGCTCCCCGTTTTACCACAGTCACATTTTCAAGGTTCCGCTAGCCAGTTCCCCTGAAGCGATACGCCATTATCTGTCAACCTATAGACTGTAACAGTACTCCTGGTGGGAGCTTCTCGAGTTTGCCGATGTATTTCGCCTGTTGACGAGGCATTTGGCTACCTTAAGAGAGTCATAGTTACTCCTGTCAGTTGCTCCCCGTGTTACCACAGTCACATTTTCAAGGTTCCACTAGCCAGTTCCCCTGAAGCGATACGCCATTATCTGTCAACCTAAAGACTTTCACAGCACTCCTGATGGGAGCTTCTCGAGTTTGCCGATGTATTTCTCCGGTTGACGAGGCATTTGGCTACCTTAAGAGAGTCATAGTTACTCCTGTCAGTTGCTCCCCGTTTCACCACAGTCACAATTTCAAGCTTCCTCTAGCCAGTTCACCTGACGCGATACGCCATTGTCTGTCAACCTAATGTCTTTCACAGTACTCCTGCCGTGAGGTTCTCGAGTTTGCCGATGTATTTCGCCTGTTGACGAGGCATTTGGCTACCTTAAGAGAGTCATAGTACTCCTGTCAGTTGCTCCCCATTTTACCACAGTCACATTTTCAAGGTTCCACTAGCCAGTTCCCCTGAAGCGATACGCCATTATCTGTCAACCTATAGACTGTCACAGTACTCTTGGTGGGAGCTTCTCGAGATTGCCGATGTATTTCGCCTGTTGACGAGGCATTTGGTTACCTTAAGAGAGTCATAGTTACTCCTGTCAGTTGCTCCCCGTTTTACCACAGTCACATTTTCAAGGTTCCACTAGCCAGTTCCCCTGAAGCGATACGCCATTATCTGTCAACCTATAGACTGTCACAGTACTCCTGGTGGGAGCTTCTTCGAGTTTGCCGATGTATTTCGCCTGTTGACGAGGCATTTGTCTACCTTAAGAGAGTCATAGTTACTCCTGTCAGTTGCTCCCCGTTTTACCACAGTCACATTTTCAAGCTTCCTCTAGCCAGTTCACCTGACGCGATACGCCATTGTCTGTCAACCTAATGTCTTTCACAGTACTCCTGCCGTGAGCTTCTCGAGTTTGCCGATGTATTTCGCCTGTTGACGAGGCATTTGGCTACCTTAAGAGAGTCATAGTTACTCCCGTCAGTTGCTCCCCGTTTTACCACAGTCACATTTTCAAGGTTCCACTATCCAGTTCCCCTGATGCGATACGCCATTATCTGTCAACCTAAAGACTTTCACAGCACTCCTGATGGGAGCTTCTCGAGTTTGCCGATGTATTTCTCCGGTTGACGAGGCATTTGGTTACCTTAAGAGAGTCATAGTTACTCCTGTCAGTTGCTCCCCGTTTTACCACAGTCACATTTTCAAGGTTCCGCTAGCCAGTTCCCCTGAAGCGATACGCCATTATCTGTCAACCTAAAGACTGTCACAGTACTCCTGGTGGGAGCTTCTCGAGTTTGCCGATATATTTCGCCTGTTGACGAGGCATTTGGCTACCTTAAGAGAGTCATAGTTATCCCTGTTAGTTGCTCCCCGTTTTACCACAGTCACATTTTCAAGGTTCCGCTAGCCAGTTCCCCTGAAGCGATACGCTATTATCTGTCAACCTAAAGACTTTCACAGCACTCCTGATGGGAGCTTCTCGAGTTTGAGGATGTATTTCTCTGGTTGACGTGGCATTTGGCTACCTTAAGAGAGTCATAGCTACTCCTGTCAGTTGCTCCCCGTTTCACCACAGTCACAATTTCAAGCTTCCTCTAGCCAGTTCACCTGACGCGATACGCCATTGTCTGTCAACCTAATGTCTTTCACAGTACTCCTGCCGTGAGCTTCTCGAGTTTGCCGATGTATTTCGCCTGTTGACGAGGCATTTGGGTACCTTAAGAGAGTCATAGTACTCCTGTCAGTTGCTCCCCATTTTACCACAGTCACATTTTCAAGGTTCCACTAGCCAGTTCCCCTGAAGCGATACGCCATTATCTGTCAACCTATAGACTGTCACAGTACTCCTGGTGGGAGCTTCTCGAGATTGCCGATGTATTTCGCCTGTTGACGAGGCATTTGGCTACCTTAAGAGAGTCATAGTTACTCCTGTCAGTTGCTCCCCGTTTTACCACAGTCACATTTTCAAGGTTCCACTAGCCAGTTCCCCTGAAGCGATACGCCATTATCTGTCATCCTAAAGACTGTCACAGTACTCCTGGTGGGAGCTTCTCGAGTTTGCCGATATATTTCGCCTGTTGACGAGGCATTTGGCTACCTTAAGAGAGTCATAGTTATCCCTGTTAGTTGCTCCCCGTTTTACCACAGTCACATTGTCAACCTAATGTCTTTCACAGTACTCCTGCCGTGGGCTTCTCGAGTTTGCCGATGTATTTCGCCTGTTGACGAGGCATTTGGCTACCTTAAGAGAGTCATAGTTACTCCCGTCAGTTGCTCCCCGTTTTACCACAGTCACATTTTCAAGGTTCCACTAGCCAGTTCCCCTGAAGCGATACGCCATTATCTGTCAACCTAAAGACTTTCACAGCACTCCTGATGGGAGCTTCTCGAGTTTGCCGATGTATTTCTCCGGTTGACGAGGCATTTGGTTACCTTAAGAGAGTCATAGTTACTCCTGTCAGTTGCTCCCCGTTTTACCACAGTCACATTTTCAAGGTTCCACTAGCCAGTTCCCCTGAAGCGATACGCCTTTATCTGTCATCCTATAGACTGTCACAGTACTCCTGGTGGGAGCTTCTCGAGTTTGCCGATATATTTCGCCTGTTGACGAGGCATTTGGCTACCTTAAGAGAGTCATAGTTATCCCTGTTAGTTGCTCCCCGTTTTACCACAGTCACATTTTCAAGGTTCCGCTAGCCAGTTCCCCTGAAGCGATACGCTATTATCTGTCAACCTAAAGACTTTCACAGCACTCCTGATGGGAGCTTCTCGAGTTTGCTGATGTATTTCTCCGGTTGACGAGGCATTTGGCTACCTTAAGAGAGTCATAGTTACTCCTGTTAGTTGCTCCCCGTTTTACCACAGTCACATTTTCAAGGTTCCGCTAGCCAGTTCCCCTGAAGCGATACGCCATTATCTGTCAACCTATAGACTGTCACAGTACTCCTGGTGGGAGCTTCTTCGAGTTTGCCGATGTATTTCGCCTGTTGACGAGGCATTTGGCTACCTTAAGAGAGTCATAGTTACTCCTGTCAGTTGCTCCCCGTTTTACCACAGTCACATTTTCAAGGTTCCGCTAGCCAGTTCCCCTGAAGCGATACGCCATTATCTGTCAACCTATAGACTGTAACAGTACTCCTGGTGGGAGCTTCTCGAGTTTGCCGATGTATTTCGCCTGTTGACGAGGCATTTGGCTACCTTAAGAGAGTCATAGTTACTCCTGTCAGTTGCTCCCCGTTTTACCACCGTCACATTTTCAAGGTTCCACTAGCCAGTTCCCCTGAAGCGATAGGCCATTATCTGTCAACCTAAAGACTTTCACAGCACTCCTGATGGGAGCTTCTCGAGTTTGCCGATGTATTTCTCCGGTTGACGAGGCATTTGGCTACCTTAAGAGAGTCATAGTTACTCCTGTCAGTTGCTCCCCGTTTCACCACAGTCACAATTTCAAGCTTCCTCTAGCCAGTTCACCTGACGCGATACGCCATTGTCTGTCAACCTAATGTCTTTCACAGTACTCCTGCCGTGAGCTTCTCGAGTTTGCCGATGTATTTCGCCTGTTGACGAGGCATTTGGCTACCTTAAGAGAGTCATAGTACTCCTGTCAGTTGCTCCCCATTTTACCACAGTCACATTTTCAAGGTTCCACTAGCCAGTTCCCCTGAAGCGATACGCCATTATCTGTCAACCTATAGACTGTCACAGTACTCCTGGTGGGAGCTTCTCGAGATTGCCGATGTATTTCGCCTGTTGACGAGGCATTTGGCTACCTTAAGAGAGTCATAGTTACTCCTGTCAGTTGCTCCCCGTTTTACCACAGTCACATTTTCAACGTTCCACGAGCCAGTTCCCCTGAAGCGATACGCCATTATCTGTCAACCTATAGACTGTCACAGTACTCCTGGTGGGAGCTTCTCGAGTTTGCCGATATATTTCGCTTGTTGACGAGGCATTTGGCTACCTTAAGAGAGTCATAGTTACTCCTGTCAGTTGCTCCCCGTTTTACCACAGTCACATTTTCAAGGTTCCACTAGCCAGTTCCCCTGAAGCGATACGCCATTATCTGTCATCCTATAGACTGTCACAGTACTCCTGGTGGGAGCTTCTCGAGTTTGCCGATATATTTCGCCTGTTGACGAGGCATTTGGCTACCTTAAGAGAGTCATAGTTATCCCTGTTAGTTGCTCCCCGTTTTACCAAAGTCACATTTTCAAGGTTCCGCTAGCCAGTTCCCCTGAAGCGATAGGCCATTATCTGTCAACCTAAAGACTTTCACAGCACTCCTGATGGGAGCTTCTCGAGTTTGCCGATGTATTTCTCCGGTTGACGGGGCATTTGGCTACCTTAAGAGAGTCATAGTTACTCCTGTCAGTTGCTCCCCGTTTCACCACAGTCACAATTTCAAGCTTCCTCTAGCCAGTTCACCTGACGCGATACGCCATTGTCTGTCAACCTAATGTCTTTCACAGTACTCCTGCCGTGAGCTTCTCGAGTTTGCCGATGTATTTCGCCTGTTGACGAGGCATTTGGCTACCTTAAGAGAGTCATAGTACTCCTGTCAGTTGCTCCCCATTTTACCACAGTCACATTTTCAAGGTTCCACTAGCCAGTTCCCCTGAAGCGATACGCCATTATCTGTCAACCTATAGACTGTCACAGTACTCCTGGTGGGAGCTTCTCGAGATTGCCGATGTATTTCGCCTGTTGACGAGGCATTTGGCTACCTTAAGAGAGTCATAGTTACTCCTGTCAGTTGCTCCCCGTTTTACCACAGTCACATTTTCAACGTTCCACGAGCCAGTTCCCCTGAAGCGATACGCCATTATCTGTCAACCTATAGACTGTCACAGTACTCCTGGTGGGAGCTTCTCGAGTTTGCCGATATATTTCGCTTGTTGACGAGGCATTTGGCTACCTTAAGAGAGTCATAGTTACTCCTGTCAGTTGCTCCCCGTTTTACCACAGTCACATTTTCAAGGTTCCACTAGCCAGTTCCCCTGAAGCGATACGCCATTATCTGTCATCCTATAGACTGTCACAGTACTCCTGGTGGGAGCTTCTCGAGTTTGCCGATATATTTCGCCTGTTGACGAGGCATTTGGCTACCTTAAGAGAGTCATAGTTATCCCTGTTAGTTGCTCCCCGTTTTACCACAGTCACATTTTCAAGGTTCCGCTAGCCAGTTCCCCTGAAGCGATACGCCATTATCTGTCAACCTATAGACTGTCACAGTACTCCTGGTGGGAGCTTCTTCGAGTTTGCCGATGTATTTCGCCTGTTGACGAGGCATTTGGCTACCTTAAGAGAGTCATAGTTACTCCCGTCAGTTGCTCCCCGTTTTACCACAGTCACATTTTCAAGGTTCCACTAGCCAGTTCCCCTGAAGCGATACGCCATTATCTGTCAACCTAAAGACTTTCACAGCACTCCTGTTGGGAGCTTCTCGAGTTTGCCGATGTATTTCTCCGGTTGACGAGGCATTTGGTTACCTTAAGAGAGTCATAGTTACTCCTGTCAGTTGCTCCCCGTTTTACCACAGTCACATTTTCAAGGTTCCACTAGCCAGTTCCCCTGAAGCGATACGCCATTATCTGTCAACCTATAGACTGTCACAGTGCTCCTGGTGGGAGCTTCTTCGAGTTTGCCGATGTATTTCGCCTGTTGACGAGGCATTTGGCTACCTTAAGAGAGTCATAGTTACTCCTGTCAGTTGCTCCCCGTTTTACCACAGTCACATTTTCAAGGTTCCGCTAGCCAGTTCCCCTGAAGCGATACGCCATTATCTGTCAACCTATAGACTGTAACAGTACTCCTGGTGGGAGCTTCTCGAGTTTGCCGATGTATTTCGCCTGTTGACGAGGCATTTGGCTACCTTAAGAGAGTCATAGTTACTCCTGTCAGTTGCTCCCCGTGTTACCACAGTCACATTTTCAAGGTTCCACTAGCCAGTTCCCCTGAAGCGATACGCCATTATCTGTCAACCTAAAGACTTTCACAGCACTCCTGATGGGAGCTTCTCGAGTTTGCCGATGTATTTCTCCGGTTGACGAGGCATTTGGCTACCTTAAGAGAGTCATAGTTACTCCTGTCAGTTGCTCCCCGTTTCACCACAGTCACAATTTCAAGCTTCCTCTAGCCAGTTCACCTGACGCGATACGCCATTGTCTGTCAACCTAATGTCTTTCACAGTACTCCTGCCGTGAGGTTCTCGAGTTTGCCGATGTATTTCGCCTGTTGACGAGGCATTTGGCTACCTTAAGAGAGTCATAGTACTCCTGTCAGTTGCTCCCCATTTTACCACAGTCACATTTTCAAGGTTCCACTAGCCAGTTCCCCTGAAGCGATACGCCATTATCTGTCAACCTATAGACTGTCACAGTACTCTTGGTGGGAGCTTCTCGAGATTGCCGATGTATTTCGCCTGTTGACGAGGCATTTGGCTACCTTAAGAGAGTCATAGTTACTCCTGTCAGTTGCTCCCCGTTTTACCACAGTCACATTTTCAACGTTCCACGAGCCAGTTCCCCTGAAGCGATACGCCATTATCTGTCAACCTATAGACTGTCACAGTACTCCTGGTGGGAGCTTCTCGAGTTTGCCGATATATTTCGCCTGTTGACGAGGCATTTGGCTACCTTAAGAGAGTCATAGTTACTCCTGTCAGTTGCTCCCCGTTTTACCACAGTCACATTTTCAAGGTTCCACTAGCCAGTTCCCCTGAAGCGATACGCCATTATCTGTCATCCTATAGACTGTCACAGTACTCCTGGTGGGAGCTTCTCGAGTTTGCCGATATATTTCGCCTGTGGACGAGGCATTTGGCTACCTTAAGAGAGTCATAGTTATCCCTGTTAGTTGCTCCCCGTTTTACCACAGTCACATTTTCAAGGTTCCGCTAGCCAGTTCCCCTGAAGCGATACGCCATTATCTGTCAACCTATAGACTGTCACAGTACTCCTGGTGGGAGCTTCTTCGAGTTTGCCGATGTATTTCGCCTGTTGACGAGGCATTTGGCTACCTTAAGAGAGTCATAGTTACTCCCGTCAGTTGCTCCCCGTTTTACCACAGTCACAATTTCAAGCTTCCTCTAGCCAGTTCACCTGACGCGATACGCCATTGTCTGTCAACCTAATGTCTTTCACAGTACTCCTGCCGTGAGCTTCTCGAGTTTGCCGATGTATTTCGCCTGTTGACGAGGCATTTGGCTACCTTAAGAGAGTCATAGTACTCCTGTCAGTTGCTCCCCATTTTACCACAGTCACATTTTCAAGGTTCCACTAGCCAGTTCCCCTGAAGCGATAGGCCATTATCTGTCAACCTAAAGACTTTCACAGCACTCCTGATGGGAGCTTCTCGAGTTTGCCGATGTATTTCTCCGGTTGACGAGGCATTTGGCTACCTTAAGAGAGTCATAGTTACTCCTGTCAGTTGCTCCCCGTTTCACCACAGTCACAATTTCAAGCTTCCTCTAGCCAGTTCACCTGACGCGATACGCCATTGTCTGTCAACCTAATGTCTTTCACAGTACTCCTGCCGTGAGCTTCTCGAGTTTGCCGATGTATTTCGCCTGTTGACGAGGCATTTGGCTACCTTAAGAGAGTCATAGTACTCCTGTCAGTTGCTCCCCATTTTACCACAGTCACATTTTCAAGGTTCCACTAGCCAGTTCCCCTGAAGCGATACGCCATTATCTGTCAACCTATAGACTGTCACAGTACTCCTGGTGGGAGCTTCTCGAGATTGCCGATGTATTTCGCCTGTTGACGAGGCATTTGGCTACCTTAAGAGAGTCATAGTTACTCCTGTCAGTTGCTCCCCGTTTTACCACAGTCACATTTTCAACGTTCCACGAGCCAGTTCCCCTGAAGCGATACGCCATTATCTGTCAACCTATAGACTGTCACAGTACTCCTGGTGGGAGCTTCTCGAGTTTGCCGATATATTTCGCTTGTTGACGAGGCATTTGGCTACCTTAAGAGAGTCATAGTTACTCCTGTCAGTTGCTCCCCGTTTTACCACAGTCACATTTTCAAGGTTCCACTAGCCAGTTCCCCTGAAGCGATACGCCATTATCTGTCATCCTATAGACTGTCACAGTACTCCTGGTGGGAGCTTCTCGAGTTTGCCGATATATTTCGCCTGTTGACGAGGCATTTGGCTACCTTAAGAGAGTCATAGTTATCCCTGTTAGTTGCTCCCCGTTTTACCAAAGTCACATTTTCAAGGTTCCGCTAGCCAGTTCCCCTGAAGCGATAGGCCATTATCTGTCAACCTAAAGACTTTCACAGCACTCCTGATGGGAGCTTCTCGAGTTTGCCGATGTATTTCTCCGGTTGACGAGGCATTTGGCTACCTTAAGAGAGTCATAGTTACTCCTGTCAGTTGCTCCCCGTTTCACCACAGTCACAATTTCAAGCTTCCTCTAGCCAGTTCACCTGACGCGATACGCCATTGTCTGTCAACCTAATGTCTTTCACAGTACTCCTGCCGTGAGCTTCTCGAGTTTGCCGATGTATTTCGCCTGTTGACGAGGCATTTGGCTACCTTAAGAGAGTCATAGTACTCCTGTCAGTTGCTCCCCATTTTACCACAGTCACATTTTCAAGGTTAAACTAGCCAGTTCCCCTGAAGCGATACGCCATTATCTGTCAACCTATAGACTGTCACAGTACTCCTGGTGGGAGCTTCTCGAGATTGCCGATGTATTTCGCCTGTTGACGAGGCATTTGGCTACCTTAAGAGAGTCATAGTTACTCCTGTCAGTTGCTCCCCGTTTTACAACAGTCACATTTTCAACGTTCCACGAGCCAGTTCCCCTGAAGCGATACGCCATTATCTGTCAACCTATAGACTGTCACAGTACTCCTGGTGGGAGCTTCTCGAGTTTGCCGATATATTTCGCTTGTTGACGAGGCATTTGGCTACCTTAAGAGAGTCATAGTTACTCCTGTCAGTTGCTCCCCGTTTTACCACAGTCACATTTTCAAGGTTCCACTAGCCAGTTCCCCTGAAGCGATACGCCATTATCTGTCATCCTATAGACTGTCACAGTACTCCTGGTGGGAGCTTCTCGAGTTTGCCGATATATTTCGCCTGTGGACGAGGCATTTGGCTACCTTAAGAGAGTCATAGTTATCCCTGTTAGTTGCTCCCCGTTTTACCACAGTCACATTTTCAAGGTTCCGCTAGCCAGTTCCCCTGAAGCGATACGCCATTATCTGTCAACCTATAGACTGTCACAGTACTCCTGGTGGGAGTTTCTTCGAGTTTGCCGATGTATTTCGCCTGTTGACGAGGCATTTGGCTACCTTAAGAGAGTCATAGTTACTCCCGTCAGTTGCTCCCCGTTTTACCACAGTCACATTTTCAAGGTTCCACTAGCCAGTTCCCCTGAAGCGATACGCCATTATCTGTCAACCTAAAGACTTTCACAGCACTCCTGTTGGGAGCTTCTCGAGTTTGCCGATGTATTTCTCCGGTTGACGAGGCATTTGGTTACCTTAAGAGAGTCATAGTTACTCCTGTCAGTTGCTCCCCGTTTTACCACAGTCACATTTTCAAGGTTCCACTAGCCAGTTCCCCTGAAGCGATACGCCATTATCTGTCAACCTATAGACTGTCACAGTGCTCCTGGTGGGAGCTTCTTCGAGTTTGCCGATGTATTTCGCCTGTTGACGAGGCATTTGGCTACCTTAAGAGAGTCATAGTTACTCCTGTCAGTTGCTCCCCGTTTTACCACAGTCACATTTTCAAGGTTCCGCTAGCCAGTTCCCCTGAAGCGATACGCCATTATCTGTCAACCTATAGACTGTAACAGTACTCCTGGTGGGAGCTTCTCGAGTTTGCCGATGTATTTCGCCTGTTGACGAGGCATTTGGCTACCTTAAGAGAGTCATAGTTACTCCTGTCAGTTGCTCCCCGTGTTACCACAGTCACATTTTCAAGGTTCCACTAGCCAGTTCCCCTGAAGCGATACGCCATTATCTGTCAACCTAAAGACTTTCACAGCACTCCTGATGGGAGCTTCTCGAGTTTGCCGATGTATTTCTCCGGTTGACGAGGCATTTGGCTACCTTAAGAGAGTCATAGTTACTCCTGTCAGTTGCTCCCCGTTTCACCACAGTCACAATTTCAAGCTTCCTCTAGCCAGTTCACCTGACGCGATACGCCATTGTCTGTCAACCTAATGTCTTTCACAGTACTCCTGCCGTGAGGTTCTCGAGTTTGCCGATGTATTTCGCCTGTTGACGAGGCATTTGGCTACCTTAAGAGAGTCATAGTACTCCTGTCAGTTGCTCCCCATTTTACCACAGTCACATTTTCAAGGTTCCACTAGCCAGTTCCCCTGAAGCGATACGCCATTATCTGTCAACCTATAGACTGTCACAGTACTCTTGGTGGGAGCTTCTCGAGATTGCCGATGTATTTCGCCTGTTGACGAGGCATTTGGCTACCTTAAGAGAGTCATAGTTACTCCTGTCAGTTGCTCCCCGTTTTACCACAGTCACATTTTCAACGTTCCACGAGCCAGTTCCCCTGAAGCGATACGCCATTATCTGTCAACCTATAGACTGTCACAGTACTCCTGGTGGGAGCTTCTCGAGTTTGCCGATATATTTCGCCTGTTGACGAGGCATTTGGCTACCTTAAGAGAGTCATAGTTACTCCTGTCAGTTGCTCCCCGTTTTACCACAGTCACATTTTCAAGGTTCCACTAGCCAGTTCCCCTGAAGCGATACGCCATTATCTGTCATCCTATAGACTGTCACAGTACTCCTGGTGGGAGCTTCTCGAGTTTGCCGATATATTTCGCCTGTTGACGAGGCATTTGGCTACCTTAAGAGAGTCATAGTTATCCCTGTTAGTTGCTCCCCGTTTTACCACAGTCACATTTTCATGGTTCCGCTAGCCAGTTCCCCTGAAGCGATACGCCATTATCTGTCAACCTATAGACTGTCACAGTACTCCTGGTGGGAGCTTCTTCGAGTTTGCCGATGTATTTCGCCTGTTGACGAGGCATTTGGCTACCTTAAGAGAGTCATAGTTACTCCTGTCAGTTGCTCCCCGTTTTACCACAGTCACAATTTCAAGCTTCCTCTAGCCAGTTCACCTGACGCGATACGCCATTGTCTGTCAACCTAATGTCTTTCACAGTACTCCTGCCGTGAGCTTCTCGAGTTTGCCGATGTATTTCGCCTGTTGACGAGGCATTTGGCTACCTTAAGAGAGTCATAGTACTCCTGTCAGTTGCTCCCCATTTTACCACAGTCACATTTTCAAGGTTCCACTAGCCAGTTCCCCTGAAGCGATACGCCATTATCTGTCAACCTATAGACTGTCACAGTACTCCTGGTGGGAGCTTCTCGAGATTGCCGATGTATTTCGCCTGTTGACGAGGCATTTGGCTACTCATTAGCCGTCTTTATTCAAATGAATGAATAACACATATATATGCATGTACAAAGAGTGTGGCAGGTGTTTCACGCCATGTCCGCCACCGAGGTGGGGACTTACAGGGCGACGCCATAAGAAATGTTTAAAACTACAATACATAAACATATATATATGCTGGAAAAGACAAGAACAACATAAATTACATACACAAAGAAGAAAGAACAAAGACGGTTGATTCCTCCTGTGGATAGGCCCCAGGAGTCAAGGCGAAGAAAATAACCAGCATCCTATCCGACGCCGGCTCGCTCCATCTGTCTATGCGACGTCATATACTCGAAAATGCGATAGCTCGTGCAGCAGCTTTGCAGTGTTCTTGTGCTAAGCACCGCCAGTTCTCGGGGTCTAAAACCAAGTGCGGAGAGATCTCCGGCCGACGCTGGAGACCATACACCCCTCCAATTCAACGTCGCGGTGGACACTGTAACCTCCTCAACGTCTCGGTGCAGGTTGGAGATGGCACGCCTGATGGACGGCGTGTTGTAGTAGGCCGCTTTCTCGGAGTGACACCAGTCGAGCCGGAGATGGTCTCCGACTACCTGGGCGTCGATGACGCGGGCGATGCCGTCTTTAACCGCCACCACGTCAGGCTTGCGGATTCCCTCAGGTGTACGGAGGTGGGGCTCCACAGAAACATTGAAGCCCCTCTGCGCGAGTCCACGGGCGACATAGCGCACGATCGCGTCATGCCGCTTTACCCGGGACCCGTGCGTCCTGAAGCAAGCCTGTAACACGTGGTTGGCGGTCTCTACGGCCTGGCAACCCGCGCGGCATCTGGTGTCCGCCTCCCGCCCGCGACTGCGCCGTGCCTTCGTGGGGAAGGCGTTGATGCGGGCGCGGAGAGCGTCGATGAAGTTACGCCCAGATAACAAGCGACTGGTGTCAGCGACCCACTGGTGTTGTCCCTTGACGGCGGCGGAAGATGACAGCGCCGCACCGTCAAAGGCAACGTGCAGGCGCGCGGCCCACATCTCTCCAACCTGCGTCGACGATCTGAGGAGGTGACCCTCCCACATAAGATGCCGCTCCAGCACCTCAATCTCACGCTGCACCTCGTCCCGGCCTGCACCGTCGGAGACTGGCCCAATCCTCTTCAGCGCCAGGAGACGGGACCGGCGGAGTGTTGGCCCCATCCATCGGCATGATGGGATGCCGAGGCCTCCCTGGGCTACAGGAGCATGGAAGTAGCCCAGGGGAGTGTCCGCCGGAAGGCGGAACCATCTCCTGACGGCGGCCCGGATGGTCACGTCGGCCGCTTTCAACGCACCCACTCGGGTGCGGCTGAGGGCCAGCCCATGGTACAGGCCAGGGAGAAGCACGTTGGTGAGGGCGTAGAGGCGCTGTTGCGGCTTAAGCGGAGCTCGGGAGATGACGTCCAGCTGCTCCACCAGGTGGCGTCGTGGGTTGAAAACGCAGCGACCCGCGGTGGAGAATTGCAGTCCCAGATACCGGAAGGTTTCACCCACACGTAGGGCGGGCATGGTGGCGTTGCCCGCTTTGAAGGTAACGTCGGCGTCAACCTTCACCTTCTTGTCACGCCCAGACGCGACTAAGGCGAGGGTGAAACACTTCCGGGCGTTGATCTGCAGCCCCAGATGGCCGAGGGCTGCGACGGCTGCGTCGATGAGGGACTGCAATCCCCTCGCGGTCGATGCAAAAAGCAGGACGTCATCAGCAAAGGCCGCAGCGTTAACTCTGCGACCGAGGATCCGAGCTCCGATGTGGGAGGGAAGTTGACTCAAAACATAGTCCACCGCAAAATTGAAAAGGAGGGGGGAGAGGGGGTCACCCTGACGTACACCCCTTGCCGGCTGCAGGGGCACGCCCACGTCGGCGCCGCCCGCTATCACCGTCGTGCTACCCTCGTAACACCTTTCGACGTACTCAATAAAGCAATCCGGCAGGCCATGAGCCCTCAGCACGGGGCGGAGGGCAGCATGGTCCACCGAATCGAACGCTTTAGAGACGTCGATCGATGCCACAAAAACAGAGCGACAGGAGCGGACTGCGTCGGTGAGAGCAGTGTCCAAGATGAAGGTGTTTTCCAACATCCCATCCCGGGGGATGAATGCCCGCTGACGTTCGTCCACAGCACATGCACGCATCAGGCGTGACGCGAGAACCTTGTGAAAGGTCCGCGCCAACACCGAGCAGACCGTAATGGGGCGAAAGTCAGCGGGGGATGTTGGTGCAGCCGTTTTGGGGAGAAGTGACGTCCGGGCGCGAAGCAGACGCTCGGGGAGGGCGCGGGCCAGGAGGAAGAGGTTCAAGAGTTTCACCAGGACATCATGCGGCAGGCGCCGCAGCTCCGCTGGAGTCAGGCCGTCCGGCCCGGCCGCCGATCCCCTGGGCGGCAAGGCAGCAGCGACCTCCTCACGTGTGACCGGCCCCCATAGGCACTCAGGAGCGACAGGCTCCGAGTGCGGGAGAAGGCGGTCACGGATGAAGCCAGCGGTGGAGATCGGCTTCTTCGTGAAGAGGTCCGCCCAGAAGTCCAGCAGACCGGGGATGTCGGGTGGCGGCTGCAGCAGGGTGCCATCCAGCAAGCCGCGCACGCAACGTGCACGCGACCTACGGAAGGCGTCCTGTGTCCGCGCGAACTCCCAGCGGCGCCGCTTGCGCTTCTGCAGCGGCGGGGCGGCAGGCGGCCGCTTGGATGATTGGCGCGGCCGCTGCGTCCTGGTGATCAACCTCTCCCCCCTGGACCCGACCGACGCAAGGGCATCCGGGAGCATGCCCAGGATGACATCAGGCGGCGTGCCCCGCCCCAGACCAATGACTCGATCCAGGGCAGAGAAACGCTGGGCAGAAGCAGGCAGCCCCGCCAGATGCTCCCAGATGGCGGCGTCAGTCGGCCCCTCCGGCGGCGGCCCGGTGGTGTCGGCCGCGAAGTCCTCGGCTGCGTCGACGGGCGGCGCAGCGGCCTCGCCCGCGTCAGGCAGCGAGCTCGCTGCTCCCCGGCGGGACGCCGGCTCTTCCCCCCGACCGATCTCAAGCGCCTCCATGAATTGGCGGACAAGCTGCTTGTGGGCAGCTTGCCGCCGTCGGCACTTGATTGCCTCAAGCGTTCGGTCGGGGAACATTCTAATAAGCTCTTGATTAACGAAGAAGAACCGGGCGTCCCTCTCAAGGAACAGTTCGGCCTCTGCCTTGGCGAGCGACAGGACTTCTTCCTCCGTCCACCTCGCGCGATGCCTCTCCGTCACGATCTCAGCGTTGGCGGCCGCAAGGTGTTGGCGGCGGCGATGGACCCCGAGACCGTTCTTCGTGGTAAAAGTGCGGTGGCACTCACTGCAAGCAAAGGGAGCTACACAAACTATCGCATTTTCGTTACGGCCGGTTGGCCGGATAGGTGCTGGGGTAGCTGGGGTGGCACCTTCAGCGGAAGGGCCACCATCTCTTGTTTCTTGTAGGCTGCCCCCAACTATAAAGGGATAATGCGAGGGGGGGCTGGTAACCCCCCCAAGCCCCTGGTGCGGTCTTCCACTCTGCGAAAATCAGCGGGCCCACGAGAAGGGGAGAAGACCGCAGGAGAGGAGAGGCTAAGAGGGCTAGGCCCATGTATTGCGCATCACTCTCCCTGTAGCTATTACCCAAGGAAGGCACCTCGCAGCAGCAGCACGACTACATCAAGACCGCACTTCGAAAAGCCAAGTCCGGATGCAGACACACCGCCGCCACTTGGCCACCTTAAGAGAGGCATTTGGCTACCTTAAGAGAGTCATAGTTACTCCTGTCAGTTGCTCCCCGTTTTACCACAGTCTCATTTTCAACGTTCCACGAGCCAGTTCCCCTGAAGCGATACGCCATTATCTGTCAACCTATAGACTGTCACAGTACTCCTGGTGGGAGCTTCTCGAGTTTGCCGATATATTTCGCCTGTTGACGAGGCATTTGGCTACCTTAAGAGAGTCATAGTTACTCCTGTCAGTTGCTCCCCGTTTTACCACAGTCACATTTTCAAGGTTCCACTAGCCAGTTCCCCTGAAGCGATACGCCATTATCTGTCATCCTATAGACTGTCACAGTACTCCTGGTGGGAGCTTCTCGAGTTTGCCGATATATTTCGCCTGTTGACGAGGCATTTGGCTACCTTAAGAGAGTCATAGTTATCCCTGTTAGTTGCTCCCCGTTTTACCACAGTCACATTTTCAAGGTTCCGCTAGCCAGTTCCCCTGAAGCGATACGCCATTATCTGTCAACCTATAGACTGTCACAGTACTCCTGGTGGGAGCTGCTTCGAGTTTGCCGATGTATTTCGCCTGTTGACGAGGCATTTGGCTACCTTAAGAGAGTCATAGTTACTCCCGTCAGTTGCTCCCCGTTTTACCACAGTCACATTTTCAAGGTTCCACTAGCCAGTTCCCCTGAAGCGATACGCCATTATCTGTCAACCTAAAGACTTTCACAGCACTCCTGATGGGAGCTTCTCGAGTTTGCCGATGTATTTCTCCGGTTGACGAGGCATTTGGTTACCTTAAGAGAGTCATAGTTACTCCTGTCAGTTGCTCCCCGTTTTACCACAGTCACATTTTCAAGGTTCCACTAGCCAGTTCCCCTGAAGCGATACGCCATTATCTGTCATCCTATAGACTGTCACAGTACTCCTGGTGGGAGCTTCTCGAGTTTGCCGATATATTTCGCCTGTTGACGAGGCATTTGGCTACCTTAAGAGAGTCATAGTTATCCCTGTTAGTTGCTCCCCGTTTTACCACAGTCACATTTTCAAGGTTCCGCTAGCCAGTTCCCCTGAAGCGATACGCTTTTATCTGTCAACCTAAAGACTTTCACAGCACTCCTGATGGGAGCTTCTCGAGTTTGCTGATGTATTTCTCCCGTTGACGAGGCATTTGGCTACCTTAAGAGAGTCATAGTTACTCCTGTTAGTTGCTCCCCGTTTTACCACAGTCACATTTTCAAGGTTCCGCTAGCCAGTTCCCCTGAAGCGATACGCTTTTATCTGTCAACCTAAAGACTTTCACAGCACTCCTGATGGGAGCTTCTCGAGTTTGCTGATGTATTTCTCCCGTTGACGAGGCATTTGGCTACCTTAAGAGAGTCATAGTTACTCCTGTTAGTTGCTCCCCGTTTTACCACAGTCACATTTTCAAGGTTCCGCTAGCCAGTTCCCCTGAAGCGATACGCCATTATCTGTCAACCTATAGACTGTCACAGTACTCCTGGTGGGAGCTTCTTCGAGTTTGCCGATGTATTTCGCCTGTTGACGAGGCATTTGGCTACCTTAAGAGAGTCATAGTTACTCCCGTCAGTTGCTCCCCGTTTTACCACAGTCACATTTTCAAGGTTCCACTAGCCAGTTCCCCTGAAGCGATACGCCATTATCTGTCATCCTATAGCCTGTCACAGTACTCCTGGTGGGAGCTTCTCGAGTTTGCCGATATATTTCGCCTGTTGACGAGGCATTTGGCTACCTTAAGAGAGTCATAGTTATCCCTGTTAGTTGCTCCCCGTTTTACCACAGTCACATTTTCAAGGTTCCGCTAGCCAGTTCCCCTGAAGCGATACGCTATTATCTGTCAACCTAAAGACTTTCACAGCACTCCTGATGGGAGCTTCTCGAGTTTGCTGATGTATTTCTCCGGTTGACGAGGCATTTGGCTACCTTAAGAGAGTCATAGTTATTCCTGTTAGTTGCTCCCCGTTTTACCACAGTCACATTTTCAAGGTTCCGCTAGCCAGTTCCCCTGAAGCGATACGCCATTATCTGTCAACCTATAGACTGTCACAGTACTCCTGGTGGGAGCTTCTTCGAGTTTGCCGATGTATTTCGCCTGTTGACGAGGCATTTGGCTACCTTAAGAGAGTCATAGTTACTCCTGTCAGTTGCTCCCCGTTTTACCACAGTCACATTTTCAAGGTTCCACTAGCCAGTTCCCCTGAAGCGATACGCCATTATCTGTCATCCTATAGCCTGTCACAGTACTCCTGGTGGGAGCTTCTCGAGTTTGCCGATATATTTCGCCTGTTGACGAGGCATTTGGCTACCTTAAGAGAGTCATAGTTATCCCTGTTAGTTGCTCCCCGTTTTACCACAGTCACATTTTCAAGGTTCCGCTAGCCAGTTCCCCTGAAGCGATACGCTATTATCTGTCAACCTAAAGACTTTCACAGCACTCCTGATGGGAGCTTCTCGAGTTTGCTGATGTATTTCTCCGGTTGACGAGGCATTTGGCTACCTTAAGAGAGTCATAGTTACTCCTGTTAGTTGCTCCCCGTTTTACCACAGTCACATTTTCAAGGTTCCGCTAGCCAGTTCCCCTGAAGCGATACGCCATTATCTGTCAACCTATAGACTGTCACAGTACTCCTGGTGGGAGCTTCTTCGAGTTTGCCGATGTATTTCGCCTGTTGACGAGGCATTTGGATACCTTAAGAGAGTCATAGTTACTCCTGTCAGTTGCTCCCCGTTTTACCACAGTCACATTTTCAAGGTTCCACTAGCCAGTTCCCCTGAAGCGATACGCCATTATCTGTCATCCTATAGCCTGTCACAGTACTCCTGGTGGGAGCTTCTCGAGTTTGCCGATATATTTCGCCTGTTGACGAGGCATTTGGCTACCTTAAGAGAGTCATAGTTATCCCTGTTAGTTGCTCCCCGTTTTACCACAGTCACATTTTCAAGGTTCCGCTAGCCAGTTCCCCTGAAGCGATACGCTATTATCTGTCAACCTAAAGACTTTCACAGCACTCCTGATGGGAGCTTCTCGAGTTTGCTGATGTATTTCTCCGGTTGACGAGGCATTTGGCTACCTTAAGAGAGTCATAGTTACTCCTGTTAGTTGCTCCCCGTTTTACCACAGTCACATTTTCAAGGTTCCGCTAGCCAGTTCCCCTGAAGCGATACGCCATTATCTGTCAACCTATAGACTGTCACAGTACTCCTGGTGGGAGCTTCTTCGAGTTTGCCGATGTATTTCGCCTGTTGACGAGGCATTTGGCTACCTTAAGAGAGTCATAGTTACTCCTGTCAGTTGCTCCCCGTTTTACCACAGTCACATTTTCAAGGTTCCGCTAGCCAGTTCCCCTGAAGCGATACGCCATTATCTGTCAACCTATAGACTGTCACAGTACTCCTGGTGGGAGCTTCTTCGAGTTTGCCGATGTATTTCGCCTGTTGACGAGGCATTTGGCTACCTTAAGAGAGTCATAGTTACTCCTGTTAGTTGCTCCCCGTTTTACCACAGTCACATTTTCAAGGTTCCGCTAGCCAGTTCCCCTGAAGCGATACGCCATTATCTGTCAACCTATAGACTGTCACAGTACTCCTGGTGGGAGCTTCTCGAGTTTGCCGATATATTTCGCCTGTTGACGAGGCATTTGGCTACCTTAAGAGAGTCATAGTTATCCCTGTTAGTTGCTCCCCGTTTTACCACAGTCACATTTTCAAGGTTCCGCTAGCCAGTTCCCCTGAAGCGATACGCTATTATCTGTCAACCTAAAGACTTTCACAGCACTCCTGATGGGAGCCTCTCGAGTTTGCTGATGTATTTCTCCGGTTGACGAGGCATTTGGCTACCTTAAGAGAGTCATAGTTACTCCTGTTAGTTGCTCCCCGTTTTACCACAGTCACATTTTCAAGGTTCCGCTAGCCAGTTCCCCTGAAGCGATACGCCATTATCTGTCAACCTATAGACTGTCACAGTACTCCTGGTGGGAGCTTCTTCGAGTTTGCCGATGTATTTCGCCTGTTGACGAGGCATTTGGCTACCTTAAGAGAGTCATAGTTACTCCTGTCAGTTGCTCCCCGTTTTACCACAGTCACATTTTCAAGGTTCCGCTAGCCAGTTCCCCTGAAGCGATACGCCATTATCTGTCAACCTATAGACTGTCACAGTACTCCTGGTGGGAGCTTCTTCGAGTTTGCCGATGTATTTCGCCTGTTGACGAGGCATTTGGTTACCTTAAGAGAGTCATAGTTACTCCTGTCAGTTGCTCCCCGTTTTACCACAGTCACATTTTCAAGGTTCCACTAGCCAGTTCCCCTGAAGCGATACGCCATTATCTGTCATCCTATAGCCTGTCACAGTACTCCTGGTGGGAGCTTCTCGAGTTTGCCGATATATTTCGCCTGTTGACGAGGCATTTGGCTACCTTAAGAGAGTCATAGTTATCCCTGTTAGGTGCTCCCCGTTTTACCACAGTCACATTTTCAAGGTTCCGCTAGCCAGTTCCCCTGAAGCGATACGCTATTATCTGTCAACCTAAAGACTTTCACAGCACTCCTGATGGGAGCTTCTCGAGTTTGCTGATGTATTTCTCCGGTTGACGAGGCATTTGGCTACCTTAAGAGAGTCATAGTTACTCCTGTTAGTTGCTCCCCGTTTTACCACAGTCACATTTTCAAGGTTCCGCTAGCCAGTTCCCCTGAAGCGATACGCCATTATCTGTCAACCTATAGACTGTCACAGTACTCCTGGTGGGAGCTTCTTCGAGTTTGCCGATGTATTTCGCCTGTTGACGAGGCATTTGGCTACCTTAAGAGAGTCATAGTTACTCCTGTCAGTTGCTCCCCGTTTTACCACAGTCACATTTTCAAGGTTCCGCTAGCCAGTTCCCCTGAAGCGATACGCTATTATCTGTCAACCTAAAGACTTTCACAGCACTCCTGATGGGAGCTTCTCGAGTTTGCCGATGTATTTCTCCGGTTGACGAGGCATTTGGCTACCTTAAGAGAGTCATAGTTACTCCTGTCAGTTGCTCCCCGTTTCACCACAGTCACAATTTCAAGCTTCCTCTAGCCAGTTCACCTGACGCGATACGCCATTGTCTGTCAACCTAATGTCTTTCACAGTACTCCTGCCGTGAGCTTCTCGAGTTTGCCGATGTATTTCGCCTGTTGACGAGGCATTTGGCTACCTTAAGAGAGTCATAGTACTCCTGTCAGTTGCTCCCCATTTTACCACAGTCACATTTTCAAGGTTCCACTAGCCAGTTCCCCTGAAGCGATACGCCATTATCTGTCAACCTAAAGACTTTCACAGCACTCCTGATGGGAGCTTCTCGAGTTTGCCGATGTATTTCTCCGGTTGACGAGGCATTTGGTTACCTTAAGAGAGTCATAGTAACTCCTGTCAGTTGCTCCCCGTTTTACCACAGTCACATTTTCAAGGTTCCACTAGCCAGTTCCCCTGAAGCGATACGCCATTATCTGTCATCCTATAGACTGTCACAGTACTCCTGGTGGGAGCTTCTCGAGTTTGCCGATATATTTCGCCTGTTGACGAGGCATTTGGCTACCTTAAGAGAGTCATAGTTACTCCTGTCAGTTGCTCCCCGTTTTACCACAGTCACATTTTCAAGGTTCCGCTAGCCAGTTCCCCTGAAGCAATACGCCATTATCTGTCAACCTAAAGACTTTCACAGCACTCCTGATGGGAGCTTCTCGAGTTTGCCGATGTATTTCTCCGGTTGACGAGGCATTTGGCTACCGTAAGAGAGTCATAGTTACTCCTGTCAGTTGCTCCCCGTTTCACCACAGTCACAATTTCAAGCTTCCTCTAGCCAGTTCACCTGACGCGATACGCCATTGTCTGTCAACCTAATGTCTTTCACAGTACTCCTGCCGTGAGCTTCTCGAGTTTGCCGATGTATTTCGCCTGTTGACGAGGCATTTGGCTACCTTAAGAGAGTCATAGTACTCCTGTCAGTTGCTCCCCATTTTACCACAGTCACATTTTCAAGGTTCCACTAGCCAGTTCCCCTGAAGCGATACGCCATTATCTGTCAACCTATAGACTGTCACAGTACTCCTGGTGGGAGCTTCTCGAGATTGCCGATGTATTTCGCCTGTTGACGAGGCATTTGGCTACCTTAAGAGAGTCATAGTTATCCCTGTTAGTTGCTCCCCGTTTTACCACAGTCACATTTTCAAGGTTCCGCTAGCCAGTTCCCCTGAAGCGATACGCCATTATCTGTCAACCTATAGACTGTCACAGTACTCCTGGTGGGAGCTTCTTCGAGTTTGCCGATGTATTTCGCCTGTTGACGAGGCATTTGGCTACCTTAAGAGAGTCATAGTTACTCCCGTCAGTTGCTCCCCGTTTTACCACAGTCATATTTTCAAGGTTCCACTAGCCAGTTCCCCTGAAGCGATACGCCATTATCTGTCAACCTAAAGACTTTCACAGCACTCCTGATGGGAGCTTCTCGAGTTTGCCGATGTATTTCTCCGGTTGACGAGGCATTTGGTTACCTTAAGAGAGTCATAGTTACTCCTGTCAGTTGCTCCCCGTTTTACCACAGTCACATTTTCAAGGTTCCACTAGCCAGTTCCCCTGAAGCGATACGCCATTATCTGTCATCCTATAGACTGTCACAGTACTCCTGGTGGGAGCTTCTCGAGTTTGCCGATATATTTCGCCTGTTGACGAGGCATTTGGCTACCTTAAGAGAGTCATAGTTATCCCTGTTAGTTGCTCCCCGTTTTACCACAGTCACATTTTCAAGGTTCCGCTAGCCAGTTCCCCTGAAGCGATACGCTATTATCTGTCAACCTAAAGACTTTCACAGCACTCCTGGTGGGAGCTTCTCGAGTTTGCCGATGTATTTCTCCGGTTGACGAGGCATTTGGCTACCTTAAGAGAGTCATAGTTACTCCTGTCAGTTGCTCCCCGTTTCACCTCAGTCACAATTTCAAGCTTCCTCTAGCCAGTTCACCTGACGCGATACGCCATTGTCTGTCAACCTAATGTCTTTCACAGTACTCCTGCCGTGAGCTTCTCGAGTTTGCCGATGTATTTCGCCTGTTGACGAGGCATTTGGCTACCTTAAGAGAGTCATAGTACTCCTGTCAGTTGCTCCCCATTTTACCACAGTCACATTTTCAAGGTTCCACTAGCCAGTTCCCCTGAAGCGATACGCCATTATCTGTCAACCTATAGACTGTCACAGTACTCCTGGTGGGAGCTTCTTCGAGTTTGCCGATGTATTTCGCCTGTTGACGAGGCATTTGGCTACCTTAAGAGAGTCATAGTTACTCCCGTCAGTTGCTCCCCGTTTTACCACAGTCACATTTTCAAGGTTCCACTAGCCAGTTCCCCTGAAGCGATACGCCATTATCTGTCAACCTAAAGACTTTCACAGCACTCCTGATGGGAGCTTCTCGAGTTTGCCGATGTATTTCTCCGGTTGACGAGGCATTTGGTTACCTTAAGAGAGTCATAGTTACTCCTGTCAGTTGCTCCCCGTTTTACCACTGTCACATTTTCAAGGTTCCACTAGCCAGTTCCCCTGAAGCGATACGCCATTATCTGTCATCCTATAGACTGTCACAGTACTCCTGGTGGGAGCTTCTCGAGTTTGCCGATATATTTCGCCTGTTGACGAGGCATTTGGCTACCTTAAGAGAGTCATAGTTATCCCTGTTAGTTGCTCCCCGTTTTACCACAGTCACATTTTCAAGGTTCCGCTAGCCAGTTCCCCTGAAGCGATACGCTATTATCTGTCAACCTAAAGACTTTCACAGCACTCCTGGTGGGAGCTTCTCGAGTTTGCCGATGTATTTCTCCGGTTGACGAGGCATTTGGCTACCTTAAGAGAGTCATAGTTACTCCTGTCAGTTGCTCCCCGTTTCACCACAGTCACAATTTCAAGCTTCCTCTAGCCAGTTCACCTGACGCGATACGCCATTGTCTGTCAACCTAATGTCTTTCACAGTACTCCTGCCGTGAGCTTCTCGAGTTTGCCGATGTATTTCGCCTGTTGACGAGGCATTTGGCTACCTTAAGAGAGTCATAGTACTCCTGTCAGTTGCTCCCCATTTTACCACAGTCACATTTTCAAGGTTCCACTAGCCGGTTCCCCTGAAGCGATACGCCATTATCTGTCAACCTATAGACTGTCACAGTACTCCTGGTGGGAGCTTCTTCGAGTTTGCCGATGTATTTCGCCTGTTGACGAGGCATTTGGCTACCTTAAGAGAGTCATAGTTACTCCCGTCAGTTGCTCCCCGTTTTACCACAGTCATATTTTCAAGGTTCCACTAGCCAGTTCCCCTGAAGCGATACGCCATTATCTGTCAACCTAAAGACTTTCACAGCACTCCTGATGGGAGCTTCTCGAGTTTGCCGATGTATTTCTCCGGTTGACGAGGCATTTGGTTACCTTAAGAGAGTCATAGTTACTCCTGTCAGTTGCTCCCCGTTTTACCACAGTCACATTTTCAAGGTTCCACTAGCCAGTTCCCCTGAAGCGATACGCCATTATCTGTCATCCTATAGACTGTCACAGTACTCCTGGTGGGAGCTTCTCGAGTTTGCCGATATATTTCGCCTGTTGACGAGGCATTTGGCTACCTTAAGAGAGTCATAGTTATCCCTGTTAGTTGCTCCCCGTTTTACCACAGTCACATTTTCAAGGTTCCGCTAGCCAGTTCCCCTGAAGCGATACGCTATTATCTGTCAACCTAAAGACTTTCACAGCACTCCTGGTGGGAGCTTCTCGAGTTTGCCGATGTATTTCTCCGGTTGACGAGGCATTTGGCTACCTTAAGAGAGTCATAGTTACTCCTGTCAGTTGCTCCCCGTTTCACCTCAGTCACAATTTCAAGCTTCCTCTAGCCAGTTCACCTGACGCGATACGCCATTGTCTGTCAACCTAATGTCTTTCACAGTACTCCTGCCGTGAGCTTCTCGAGTTTGCCGATGTATTTCGCCTGTTGACGAGGCATTTGGCTACCTTAAGAGAGTCATAGTACTCCTGTCAGTTGCTCCCCATTTTACCACAGTCACATTTTCAAGGTTCCACTAGCCAGTTCCCCTGAAGCGATACGCCATTATCTGTCAACCTATAGACTGTCACAGTACTCCTGGTGGGAGCTTCTTCGAGTTTGCCGATGTATTTCGCCTGTTGACGAGGCATTTGGCTACCTTAAGAGAGTCATAGTTACTCCCGTCAGTTGCTCCCCGTTTTACCACAGTCACATTTTCAAGGTTCCACTAGCCAGTTCCCCTGAAGCGATACGCCATTATCTGTCAACCTAAAGACTTTCACAGCACTCCTGATGGGAGCTTCTCGAGTTTGCCGATGTATTTCTCCGGTTGACGAGGCATTTGGTTACCTTAAGAGAGTCATAGTTACTCCTGTCAGTTGCTCCCCGTTTTACCACTGTCACATTTTCAAGGTTCCACTAGCCAGTTCCCCTGAAGCGATACGCCATTATCTGTCATCCTATAGACTGTCACAGTACTCCTGGTGGGAGCTTCTCGAGTTTGCCGATATATTTCGCCTGTTGACGAGGCATTTGGCTACCTTAAGAGAGTCATAGTTATCCCTGTTAGTTGCTCCCCGTTTTACCACAGTCACATTTTCAAGGTTCCGCTAGCCAGTTCCCCTGAAGCGATACGCTATTATCTGTCAACCTAAAGACTTTCACAGCACTCCTGGTGGGAGCTTCTCGAGTTTGCCGATGTATTTCTCCGGTTGACGAGGCATTTGGCTACCTTAAGAGAGTCATAGTTACTCCTGTCAGTTGCTCCCCGTTTCACCACAGTCACAATTTCAAGCTTCCTCTAGCCAGTTCACCTGACGCGATACGCCATTGTCTGTCAACCTAATGTCTTTCACAGTACTCCTGCCGTGAGCTTCTCGAGTTTGCCGATGTATTTCGCCTGTTGACGAGGCATTTGGCTACCTTAAGAGAGTCATAGTACTCCTGTCAGTTGCTCCCCATTTTACCACAGTCACATTTTCAAGGTTCCACTAGCCGGTTCCCCTGAAGCGATACGCCATTATCTGTCAACCTATAGACTGTCACAGTACTCCTGGTGGGAGCTTTTTCGAGTTTGCCGATGTATTTCGCCTGTTGACGAGGCATTTGGCTACCTTAAGAGAGTCATAGTTACTCCCGTCAGTTGCTCCCCGTTTTACCACAGTCACATTTTCAAGGTTCCACTAGCCAGTTCCCCTGAAGCGATACGCCATTATCTGTCAACCTAAAGACTTTCACAGCACTCCTGATGGGAGCTTCTCGAGTTTGCCGATGTATTTCTCCGGTTGACGAGGCATTTGGTTACCTTAAGAGAGTCATAGTTACTCCTGTCAGTTGCTCCCCGTTTTACCACAGTCACATTTTCAAGGTTCCACTAGCCAGTTCCCCTGAAGCGATACGCCATTATCTGTCATCCTATAGACTGTCACAGTACTCCTGGTGGGAGCTTCTCGAGTTTGCCGATATATTTCGCCTGTTGACGAGGCATTTGGCTACCTTAAGGGAGTCATAGTTATCCCTGTTAGTTGCTCCCCGTTTTACCACAGTCACATTTTCAAGGTTCCGCTAGCCAGTTCCCCTGAAGCGATACGCTATTATCTGTCAACCTAAAGACTTTCACAGCACTCCTGATGGGAGCTTCTCGAGTTTGCCGATGTATTTCTCCGGTTGACGAGGCATTTGGCTACCTTAAGAGAGTCATAGTTACTCCTGTCAGTTGCTCCCCGTTTCACCACAGTCACAATTTCAAGCTTCCTCTAGCCAGTTCACCTGACGCGATACGCCATTGTCTGTCAACCTAATGTCTTTCACAGTACTCCTGCCGTGAGCTTCTCGAGTTTGCCGATGTATTTCGCATGTTGACGAGGCATTTGGCTACCTTAAGAGAGTCATAGTACTCCTGTCAGTTGCTCCCCGTTTTACCACAGTCACATTTTCAAGGTTCCACTAGCCAGTTCCCCTGAAGCGATACGCCATTATCTGTCAACCTAAAGACTTTCACAGCACTCCTGATGGGAGCTTCTCGAGTTTGCCGATGTATTTCTCCGGTTGACGAGGCATTTGGTTACCTTAAGAGAGTCATAGTTACTCCTGTCAGTTGCTCCCCGTTTTACCACAGTCACATTTTCAAGGTTCCACTAGCCAGTTCCCCTGAAGCGATACGCCATTATCTGTCATCCTATAGACTGTCACAGTACTCCTGGTGGGAGCTTCTCGAGTTTGCCGATATATTTCGCCTGTTGACGAGGCATTTGGCTACCTTAAGAGAGTCATAGTTATCCCTGTTAGTTGCTCCCCGTTTTACCACAGTCACATTTTCAAGGTTCTGCTAGCCAGTTCCCCTGAAGCGATACGCCATTATCTGTCAACCTATAGACTGTCACAGTACTCCTGGTGGGAGCTTCTTCGAGTTTGCCGATGTATTTCGCCTGTTGACGAGGCATTTGGCTACCTTAAGAGAGTCATAGTTACTCCCGTCAGTTGCTCCCCGTTTTACCACAGTCACATTTTCAAGGTTCCACTAGCCAGTTCCCCTGAAGCGATACGCCATTATCTGTCAACCTAAAGACTTTCACAGCACTCCTGATGGGAGCTTCTCGAGTTTGCCGATGTATTTCTCCGGTTGACGAGGCATTTGGTTACCTTAAGAGAGTCATAGTTACTCCTGTCAGTTGCTCCCCGTTTTACCACTGTCACATTTTCAAGGTTCCACTAGCCAGTTCCCCTGAAGCGATACGCCATTATCTGTCATCCTATAGACTGTCACAGTACTCCTGGTGGGAGCTTCTCGAGTTTGCCGATATATTTCGCCTGTTGACGAGGCATTTGGCTACCTTAAGAGAGTCATAGTTATCCCTGTTAGTTGCTCCCCGTTTTACCACAGTCACATTTTCAAGGTTCCGCTAGCCAGTTCCCCTGAAGCGATACGCTATTATCTGTCAACCTAAAGACTTTCACAGCACTCCTGATGGGAGCTTCTCGAGTTTGCCGATGTATTTCTCCGGTTGACGAGGCATTTGGCTACCTTAAGAGAGTCATAGTTACTCCTGTCAGTTGCTCCCCGTTTCACCACAGTCACAATTTCAAGCTTCCTCTAGCCAGTTCACCTGACGCGATACGCCATTGTCTGTCAACCTAATGTCTTTCACAGTACTCCTGCCGTGAGCTTCTCGAGTTTGCCGATGTATTTCGCCTGTTGACGAGGCATTTGGCTACCTTAAGAGAGTCATAGTACTCCTGTCAGTTGCTCCCCATTTTACCACAGTCACATTTTCAAGGTTCCACTAGCCGGTTCCCCTGAAGCGATACGCCATTATCTGTCAACCTATAGACTGTCACAGTACTCCTGGTGGGAGCTTTTTCGAGTTTGCCGATGTATTTCGCCTGTTGACGAGGCATTTGGCTACCTTAAGAGAGTCATAGTTACTCCCGTCAGTTGCTCCCCGTTTTACCACAGTCACATTTTCAAGGTTCCACTAGCCAGTTCCCCTGAAGCGATACGCCATTATCTGTCAACCTAAAGACTTTCACAGCACTCCTGATGGGAGCTTCTCGAGTTTGCCGATGTATTTCTCCGGTTGACGAGGCATTTGGTTACCTTAAGAGAGTCATAGTTACTCCTGTCAGTTGCTCCCCGTTTTACCACAGTCACATTTTCAAGGTTCCACTAGCCAGTTCCCCTGAAGCGATACGCCATTATCTGTCATCCTATAGACTGTCACAGTACTCCTGGTGGGAGCTTCTCGAGTTTGCCGATATATTTCGCCTGTTGACGAGGCATTTGGCTACCTTAAGGGAGTCATAGTTATCCCTGTTAGTTGCTCCCCGTTTTACCACAGTCACATTTTCAAGGTTCCGCTAGCCAGTTCCCCTGAAGCGATACGCTATTATCTGTCAACCTAAAGACTTTCACAGCACTCCTGATGGGAGCTTCTCGAGTTTGCCGATGTATTTCTCCGGTTGACGAGGCATTTGGCTACCTTAAGAGAGTCATAGTTACTCCTGTCAGTTGCTCCCCGTTTCACCACAGTCACAATTTCAAGCTTCCTCTAGCCAGTTCACCTGACGCGATACGCCATTGTCTGTCAACCTAATGTCTTTCACAGTACTCCTGCCGTGAGCTTCTCGAGTTTGCCGATGTATTTCGCATGTTGACGAGGCATTTGGCTACCTTAAGAGAGTCATAGTACTCCTGTCAGTTGCTCCCCGTTTTACCACAGTCACATTTTCAAGGTTCCACTAGCCAGTTCCCCTGAAGCGATACGCCATTATCTGTCAACCTAAAGACTTTCACAGCACTCCTGATGGGAGCTTCTCGAGTTTGCCGATGTATTTCTCCGGTTGACGAGGCATTTGGTTACCTTAAGAGAGTCATAGTTACTCCTGTCAGTTGCTCCCCGTTTTACCACAGTCACATTTTCAAGGTTCCACTAGCCAGTTCCCCTGAAGCGATACGCCATTATCTGTCATCCTATAGACTGTCACAGTACTCCTGGTGGGAGCTTCTCGAGTTTGCCGATATATTTCGCCTGTTGACGAGGCATTTGGCTACCTTAAGAGAGTCATAGTTATCCCTGTTAGTTGCTCCCCGTTTTACCACAGTCACATTTTCAAGGTTCTGCTAGCCAGTTCCCCTGAAGCGATACGCCATTATCTGTCAACCTATAGACTGTCACAGTACTCCTGGTGGGAGCTTCTTCGAGTTTGCCGATGTATTTCTCCGGTTGACGAGGCATTTGCTACCTTAAGAGAGTCATAGTTACTCCTGTCAGTTGCTCCCCGTTTCACCACAGTCACAATTTCAAGCTTCCTCTAGCCAGTTCACCTGACGCGATACGCCATTGTCTGTCAACCTAATGTCTTTCACAGTACTCCTGCCGTGAGCTTCTCGAGTTTGCCGATGTATTTCGCCTGTTGACGAGGCATTTGGCTACCTTAAGAGAGTCATAGTACTCCTGTCAGTTGCTCCCCATTTTACCACAGTCACATTTTCAAGGTTCCACTAGCCAGTTCCCCTGAAGCGATACGCCATTATCTGTCAACCTAAAGACTTTCACAGCACTCCTGATGGGAGCTTCTCGAGTTTGCCGATGTATTTCTCCGGTTGACGAGGCATTTGGTTACCTTAAGAGAGTCATAGTTACTCCTGTCAGTTGCTCCCCGTTTTACCACAGTCACATTTTCAAGGTTCCACTAGCCAGTTCCCCTGAAGCGATACGCCATTATCTGTCATCCTATAGACTGTCACAGTACTCCTGGTGGGAGCTTCTCGAGTTTGCCGATATATTTCGCCTGTTGACGAGGCATTTGGCTACCTTAAGAGAGTCATAGTTATCCCTGTTAGTTGCTCCCCGTTTTACCACAGTCACATTTTCAAGGTTCCGCTAGCCAGTTCCCCTGAAGCGATACGCTATTATCTGTCAACCTAAAGACTTTCACAGCACTCCTGATGGGAGCTTCTCGAGTTTGCCGATGTATTTCTCCGGTTGACGAGGCATTTGGCTACCTTAAGAGAGTCATAGTTACTCCTGTCAGTTGCTCCCCGTTTCACCACAGTCACAATTTCAAGCTTCCTCTAGCCAGTTCACCTGACGCGATACGCCATTGTCTGTCAACCTAATGTCTTTCACAGTACTCCTGCCGTGAGCTTCTCGAGTTTGCCGATGTATTTCGCCTGTTGACGAGGCATTTGGCTACCTTAAGAGAGTCATAGTACTCCTGTCAGTTGCTCCCCATTTTACCACAGTCACATTTTCAAGGTTCCACTAGCCAGTTCCCCTGAAGCGATACGCCATTATCTGTCATCCTATAGACTGTCACAGTACTCCTGGTGGGAGCTTCTCGAGTTTGCCGATATATTTCGCCTGTTGACGAGGCATTTCGCTACCTTAAGAGAGTCATAGTTATCCCTGTTAGTTGCTCCCCGTTTTACCACAGTCACATTTTCAAGGTTCCGCTAGCCAGTTCCCCTGAAGCGATACGCTATTATCTGTCAACCTAAAGACTTTCACAGCACTCCTGATGGGAGCTTCTCGAGTTTGCCGATGTATTTCTCCGGTTGACGAGGCATTTGGCTACCTTAAGAGAGTCATAGTTACTCCTGTCAGTTGCTCCCCGTTTCACCACAGTCACAATTTCAAGCTTCCTCTAGCCAGTTCACCTGACGCGATACGCCATTGTCTGTCAACCTAATGTCTTTCACAGTACTCCTGCCGTGAGCTTCTCGAGTTTGCCGATGTATTTCGCCTGTTGACGAGGCATTTGGCTACCTTAAGAGAGTCATAGTACTCCTGTCAGTTGCTCCCCATTTTACCACAGTCACATTTTCAAGGTTCCACTAGCCGGTTCCCCTGAAGCGATACGCCATTATCTGTCAACCTATAGACTGTCACAGTACTCCTGGTGGGAGCTTTTTCGAGTTTGCCGATGTATTTCGCCTGTTGACGAGGCATTTGGCTACCTTAAGAGAGTCATAGTTACTCCCGTCAGTTGCTCCCCGTTTTACCACAGTCACATTTTCAAGGTTCCACTAGCCAGTTCCCCTGAAGCGATACGCCATTATCTGTCAACCTAAAGACTTTCACAGCACTCCTGATGGGAGCTTCTCGAGTTTGCCGATGTATTTCTCCGGTTGACGAGGCATTTGGTTACCTTAAGAGAGTCATAGTTACTCCTGTCAGTTGCTCCCCGTTTTACCACAGTCACATTTTCAAGGTTCCACTAGCCAGTTCCCCTGAAGCGATACGCCATTATCTGTCATCCTATAGACTGTCACAGTACTCCTGGTGGGAGCTTCTCGAGTTTGCCGATATATTTCGCCTGTTGACGAGGCATTTGGCTACCTTAAGGGAGTCATAGTTATCCCTGTTAGTTGCTCCCCGTTTTACCACAGTCACATTTTCAAGGTTCCGCTAGCCAGTTCCCCTGAAGCGATACGCTATTATCTGTCAACCTAAAGACTTTCACAGCACTCCTGATGGGAGCTTCTCGAGTTTGCCGATGTATTTCTCCGGTTGACGAGGCATTTGGCTACCTTAAGAGAGTCATAGTTACTCCTGTCAGTTGCTCCCCGTTTCACCACAGTCACAATTTCAAGCTTCCTCTAGCCAGTTCACCTGACGCGATACGCCATTGTCTGTCAACCTAATGTCTTTCACAGTACTCCTGCCGTGAGCTTCTCGAGTTTGCCGATGTATTTCGCATGTTGACGAGGCATTTGGCTACCTTAAGAGAGTCATAGTACTCCTGTCAGTTGCTCCCCGTTTTACCACAGTCACATTTTCAAGGTTCCACTAGCCAGTTCCCCTGAAGCGATACGCCATTATCTGTCAACCTAAAGACTTTCACAGCACTCCTGATGGGAGCTTCTCGAGTTTGCCGATGTATTTCTCCGGTTGACGAGGCATTTGGTTACCTTAAGAGAGTCATAGTTACTCCTGTCAGTTGCTCCCCGTTTTACCACAGTCACATTTTCAAGGTTCCACTAGCCAGTTCCCCTGAAGCGATACGCCATTATCTGTCATCCTATAGACTGTCACAGTACTCCTGGTGGGAGCTTCTCGAGTTTGCCGATATATTTCGCCTGTTGACGAGGCATTTGGCTACCTTAAGAGAGTCATAGTTATCCCTGTTAGTTGCTCCCCGTTTTACCACAGTCACATTTTCAAGGTTCTGCTAGCCAGTTCCCCTGAAGCGATACGCCATTATCTGTCAACCTATAGACTGTCACAGTACTCCTGGTGGGAGCTTCTTCGAGTTTGCCGATGTATTTCTCCGGTTGACGAGGCATTTGCTACCTTAAGAGAGTCATAGTTACTCCTGTCAGTTGCTCCCCGTTTCACCACAGTCACAATTTCAAGCTTCCTCTAGCCAGTTCACCTGACGCGATACGCCATTGTCTGTCAACCTAATGTCTTTCACAGTACTCCTGCCGTGAGCTTCTCGAGTTTGCCGATGTATTTCGCCTGTTGACGAGGCATTTGGCTACCTTAAGAGAGTCATAGTACTCCTGTCAGTTGCTCCCCATTTTACCACAGTCACATTTTCAAGGTTCCACTAGCCAGTTCCCCTGAAGCGATACGCCATTATCTGTCAACCTAAAGACTTTCACAGCACTCCTGATGGGAGCTTCTCGAGTTTGCCGATGTATTTCTCCGGTTGACGAGGCATTTGGTTACCTTAAGAGAGTCATAGTTACTCCTGTCAGTTGCTCCCCGTTTTACCACAGTCACATTTTCAAGGTTCCACTAGCCAGTTCCCCTGAAGCGATACGCCATTATCTGTCATCCTATAGACTGTCACAGTACTCCTGGTGGGAGCTTCTCGAGTTTGCCGATATATTTCGCCTGTTGACGAGGCATTTGGCTACCTTAAGAGAGTCATAGTTATCCCTGTTAGTTGCTCCCCGTTTTACCACAGTCACATTTTCAAGGTTCCGCTAGCCAGTTCCCCTGAAGCGATACGCTATTATCTGTCAACCTAAAGACTTTCACAGCACTCCTGATGGGAGCTTCTCGAGTTTGCCGATGTATTTCTCCGGTTGACGAGGCATTTGGCTACCTTAAGAGAGTCATAGTTACTCCTGTCAGTTGCTCCCCGTTTCACCACAGTCACAATTTCAAGCTTCCTCTAGCCAGTTCACCTGACGCGATACGCCATTGTCTGTCAACCTAATGTCTTTCACAGTACTCCTGCCGTGAGCTTCTCGAGTTTGCCGATGTATTTCGCCTGTTGACGAGGCATTTGGCTACCTTAAGAGAGTCATAGTACTCCTGTCAGTTGCTCCCCATTTTACCACAGTCACATTTTCAAGGTTCCACTAGCCGGTTCCCCTGAAGCGATACGCCATTATCTGTCAACCTATAGACTGTCACAGTACTCCTGGTGGGAGCTTCTTCGAGTTTGCCGATGTATTTCGCCTGTTGACGAGGCATTTGGCTACCTTAAGAGAGTCATAGTTACTCCCGTCAGTTGCTCCCCGTTTTACCACAGTCACATTTTCAAGGTTCCACTAGCCAGTTCCCCTGAAGCGATACGCCATTATCTGTCAACCTAAAGACTTTCACAGCACTCCTGATGGGAGCTTCTCGAGTTTGCCGATGTATTTCTCCGGTTGACGAGGCATTTGGTTACCTTAAGAGAGTCATAGTTACTCCTGTCAGTTGCTCCCCGTTTTACCACAGTCACATTTTCAAGGTTCCACTAGCCAGTTCCCCTGAAGCGATACGCCATTATCTGTCATCCTATAGACTGTCACAGTACTCCTGGTGGGAGCTTCTCGAGTTTGCCGATATATTTCGCCTGTTGACGAGGCATTTGGCTACCTTAAGAGAGTCATAGTTATCCCTGTTAGTTGCTCCCCGTTTTACCACAGTCACATTTTCAAGGTTCCGCTAGCCAGTTCCCCTGAAGCGATACGCTATTATCTGTCAACCTAAAGACTTTCACAGCACTCCTGATGGGAGCTTCTCGAGTTTGCCGATGTATTTCTCCGGTTGACGAGGCATTTGGCTACCTTAAGAGAGTCATAGTTACTCCTGTCAGTTGCTCCCCGTTTCACCACAGTCACAATTTCAAGCTTCCTCTAGCCAGTTCACCTGACGCGATACGCCATTGTCTGTCAACCTAATGTCTTTCACAGTACTCCTGCCGTGAGCTTCTCGAGTTTGCCGATGTATTTCGCCTGTTGACGAGGCATTTGGCTACCTTAAGAGAGTCATAGTACTCCTGTCAGTTGCTCCCCGTTTTACCACAGTCACATTTTCAAGGTTCCACTAGCCAGTTCCCCTGAAGCGATACGCCATTATCTGTCAACCTAAAGACTTTCACAGCACTCCTGATGGGAGCTTCTCGAGTTTGCCGATGTATTTCTCCGGTTGACGAGGCATTTGGTTACCTTAAGAGAGTCATAGTTACTCCTGTCAGTTGCTCCCCGTTTTACCACAGTCACATTTTCAAGGTTCCACTAGCCAGTTCCCCTGAAGCGATACGCCATTATCTGTCATCCTATAGACTGTCACAGTACTCCTGGTGGGAGCTTCTCGAGTTTGCCGATATATTTCGCCTGTTGACGAGGCATTTGGCTACCTTAAGAGAGTCATAGTTATCCCTGTTAGTTGCTCCCCGTTTTACCACAGTCACATTTTCAAGGTTCCGCTAGCCAGTTCCCCTGAAGCGATACGCTATTATCTGTCAACCTAAAGACTTTCACAGCACTCCTGATGGGAGCTTCTCGAGTTTGCCGATGTATTTCTCCGGTTGACGAGGCATTTGCTACCTTAAGAGAGTCATAGTTACTCCTGTCAGTTGCTCCCCGTTTCACCACAGTCACAATTTCAAGCTTCCTCTAGCCAGTTCACCTGACGCGATACGCCATTGTCTGTCAACATAATGTCTTTCACAGTACTCCTGCCGTGAGCTTCTCGAGTTTGCCGATGTATTTCGCCTGTTGACGAGGCATTTGGCTACCTTAAGAGAGTCATAGTACTCCTGTCAGTTGCTCCCCATTTTACCACAGTCACATTTTCAAGGTTCCACTAGCCAGTTCCCCTGAAGCGATACGCCATTATCTGTCAACCTAAAGACTTTCACAGCACTCCTGATGGGAGCTTCTCGAGTTTGCCGATGTATTTCTCCGGTTGACGAGGCATTTGGTTACCTTAAGAACGTCATAGTTACTCCTGTCAGTTGCTCCCCGTTTTACCACAGTCACATTTTCAAGGTTCCACTAGCCAGTTCCCCTGAAGCGATACGCCATTATCTGTCATCCTATAGACTGTCACAGTACTCCTGGTGGGAGCTTCTCGAGTTTGCCGATATATTTCGCCTGTTGACGAGGCATTTGGCTACCTTAAGAGAGTCATAGTTATCCCTGTTAGTTGCTCCCCGTTTTACCACAGTCACATTTTCAAGGTTCCGCTAGCCAGTTCCCCTGAAGCGATACGCTATTATCTGTCAACCTAAAGACTTTCACAGCACTCCTGATGGGAGCTTCTCGAGTTTGCCGATGTATTTCTCCGGTTGACGAGGCATTTGCTACCTTAAGAGAGTCATAGTTACTCCTGTCAGTTGCTCCCCGTTTCACCACAGTCACAATTTCAAGCTTCCTCTAGCCAGTTCACCTGACGCGATACGCCATTGTCTGCCAACCTAATGTCTTTCACAGTACTCCTGCCGTGAGCTTCTCGAGTTTGCCGATGTATTTCGCCTGTTGACGAGGCATTTGGCTACCTTAAGAGAGTCATAGTACTCCTGTCAGTTGCTCCCCATTTTACCACAGTCACATTTTCAAGGTTCCACTAGCCAGTTCCCCTGAAGCGATACGCCATTATCTGTCAACCTAAAGACTTTCACAGCACTCCTGATGGGAGCTTCTCGAGTTTGCCGATGTATTTCTCCGGTTGACGACGCATTTGGTTACCTTAAGAGAGTCATAGTTACTCCTGTCAGTTGCTCCCCGTTTTACCACAGTCACATTTTCAAGGTTCCACTAGCCAGTTCCCCTGAAGCGATACGCCATTATCTGTCATCCTATAGACTGTCACAGTACTCCTGGTGGGAGCTTCTCGAGTTTGCCGATATATTTCGCCTGTTGACGAGGCATTTGGCTACCTTAAGAGAGTCATAGTTACTCTTGTCAGTTGCTCCCCGTTTTACCACAGTCACATTTTCAAGGTTCCGCTAGCCAGTTCCCCTGAAGCGATACGCCATTATCTGTCAACCTAAAGACTTTCACAGCACTCCTGATGGGAGCTTCTCGAGTTTGCCGATGTATTTCTCCGGTTGACGAGGCATTTGGCTACCTTAAGAGAGTCATAGTTACTCCTGTCAGTTGCTCCCCGTTTCACCACAGTCACAATTTCAAGCTTCCTCTAGCCAGTTCACCTGACGCGATACGCCATTATCTGTCAACCTATAGACTGTCACAGTACTCCTGGTGGGAGCTTCTTCGAGTTTGCCGATGTATTTCTCCGGTTGACGAGGCATTTGCTACCTTAAGAGAGTCATAGTTACTCCTGTCAGTTGCTCCCCGTTTCACCACAGTCACAATTTCAAGCTTCCTCTAGCCAGTTCACCTGACGCGATACGCCATTGTCTGTCAACCTAATGTCTTTCACAGTACTCCTGCCGTGAGCTTCTCGAGTTTGCCGATGTATTTCGCCTGTTGACGAGGCATTTGGCTACCTTAAGAGAGTCATAGTACTCCTGTCAGTTGCTCCCCATTTTACCACAGTCACATTTTCAAGGTTCCACTAGCCAGTTCCCCTGAAGCGATACGCCATTATCTGTCAACCTAAAGACTTTCACAGCACTCCTGATGGGAGCTTCTCGAGTTTGCCGATGTATTTCTCCGGTTGACGAGGCATTTGGTTACCTTAAGAGAGTCATAGTTACTCCTGTCAGTTGCTCCCCGTTTTACCACTGTCACATTTTCAAGGTTCCACTAGCCAGTTCCCCTGAAGCGATACGCCATTATCTGTCATCCTATAGACTGTCACAGTACTCCTGGTGGGAGCTTCTCGAGTTTGCCGATATATTTCGCCTGTTGACGAGGCATTTGGCTACCTTAAGAGAGTCATAGTTATCCCTGTTAGTTGCTCCCCGTTTTACCACAGTCACATTTTCAAGGTTCCGCTAGCCAGTTCCCCTGAAGCGATACGCTATTATCTGTCAACCTAAAGACTTTCACAGCACTCCTGATGGGAGCTTCTCGAGTTTGCCGATGTATTTCTCCGGTTGACGAGGCATTTGGCTACCTTAAGAGAGTCATAGTTACTCCTGTCAGTTGCTCCCCGTTTCACCACAGTCACAATTTCAAGCTTCCTCTAGCCAGTTCACCTGACGCGATACGCCATTGTCTGTCAACCTAATGTCTTTCACAGTACTCCTGCCGTGAGCTTCTCGAGTTTGCCGATGTATTTCGCCTGTTGACGAGGCATTTGGCTACCTTAAGAGAGTCATAGTACTCCTGTCAGTTGCTCCCCATTTTACCACAGTCACATTTTCAAGGTTCCACTAGCCGGTTCCCCTGAAGCGATACGCCATTATCTGTCAACCTATAGACTGTCACAGTACTCCTGGTGGGAGCTTCTTCGAGTTTGCCGATGTATTTCGCCTGTTGACGAGGCATTTGGCTACCTTAAGAGAGTCATAGTTACTCCCGTCAGTTGCTCCCCGTTTTACCACAGTCACATTTTCAAGGTTCCACTAGCCAGTTCCCCTGAAGCGATACGCCATTATCTGTCAACCTAAAGACTTTCACAGCACTCCTGATGGGAGCTTCTCGAGTTTGCCGATGTATTTCTCCGGTTGACGAGGCATTTGGTTACCTTAAGAGAGTCATAGTTACTCCTGTCAGTTGCTCCCCGTTTTACCACAGTCACATTTTCAAGGTTCCACTAGCCAGTTCCCCTGAAGCGATACGCCATTATCTGTCATCCTATAGACTGTCACAGTACTCCTGGTGGGAGCTTCTCGAGTTTGCCGATATATTTCGCCTGTTGACGAGGCATTTGGCTACCTTAAGAGAGTCATAGTTATCCCTGTTAGTTGCTCCCCGTTTTACCACAGTCACATTTTCAAGGTTCCGCTAGCCAGTTCCCCTGAAGCGATACGCTATTATCTGTCAACCTAAAGACTTTCACAGCACTCCTGATGGGAGCTTCTCGAGTTTGCCGATGTATTTCTCCGGTTGACGAGGCATTTGGCTACCTTAAGAGAGTCATAGTTACTCCTGTCAGTTGCTCCCCGTTTCACCACAGTCACAATTTCAAGCTTCCTCTAGCCAGTTCACCTGACGCGATACGCCATTGTCTGTCAACCTAATGTCTTTCACAGTACTCCTGCCGTGAGCTTCTCGAGTTTGCCGATGTATTTCGCCTGTTGACGAGGCATTTGGCTACCTTAAGAGAGTCATAGTACTCCTGTCAGTTGCTCCCCATTTTACCACAGTCACATTTTCAAGGTTCCACTAGCCGGTTCCCCTGAAGCGATACGCCATTATCTGTCAACCTATAGACTGTCACAGTACTCCTGGTGGGAGCTTCTTCGAGTTTGCCGATGTATTTCGCCTGTTGACGAGGCATTTGGCTACCTTAAGAGAGTCATAGTTACTCCCGTCAGTTGCTCCCCGTTTTACCACAGTCACATTTTCAAGGTTCCACTAGCCAGTTCCCCTGAAGCGATACGCCATTATCTGTCAACCTAAAGACTTTCACAGCACTCCTGATGGGAGCTTCTCGAGTTTGCCGATGTATTTCTCCGGTTGACGAGGCATTTGGTTACCTTAAGAGAGTCATAGTTACTCCTGTCAGTTGCTCCCCGTTTTACCACAGTCACATTTTCAAGGTTCCACTAGCCAGTTCCCCTGAAGCGATACGCCATTATCTGTCATCCTATAGACTGTCACAGTACTCCTGGTGGGAGCTTCTCGAGTTTGCCGATATATTTCGCCTGTTGACGAGGCATTTGGCTACCTTAAGAGAGTCATAGTTATCCCTGTTAGTTGCTCCCCGTTTTACCACAGTCACATTTTCAAGGTTCCGCTAGCCAGTTCCCCTGAAGCGATACGCTATTATCTGTCAACCTAAAGACTTTCACAGCACTCCTGATGGGAGCTTCTCGAGTTTGCCGATGTATTTCTCCGGTTGACGAGGCATTTGGCTACCTTAAGAGAGTCATAGTTACTCCTGTCAGTTGCTCCCCGTTTCACCACAGTCACAATTTCAAGCTTCCTCTAGCCAGTTCACCTGACGCGATACGCCATTGTCTGTCAACCTAATGTCTTTCACAGTACTCCTGCCGTGAGCTTCTCGAGTTTGCCGATGTATTTCGCCTGTTGACGAGGCATTTGGCTACCTTAAGAGAGTCATAGTACTCCTGTCAGTTGCTCCCCATTTTACCACAGTCACATTTTCAAGGTTCCACTAGCCGGTTCCCCTGAAGCGATACGCCATTATCTGTCAACCTATAGACTGTCACAGTACTCCTGGTGGGAGCTTCTTCGAGTTTGCCGATGTATTTCGCCTGTTGACGAGGCATTTGGCTACCTTAAGAGAGTCATAGTTACTCCCGTCAGTTGCTCCCCGTTTTACCACAGTCACATTTTCAAGGTTCCACTAGCCAGTTCCCCTGAAGCGATACGCCATTATCTGTCAACCTAAAGACTTTCACAGCACTCCTGATGGGAGCTTCTCGAGTTTGCCGATGTATTTCTCCGGTTGACGAGGCATTTGGTTACCTTAAGAGAGTCATAGTTACTCCTGTCAGTTGCTCCCCGTTTTACCACAGTCACATTTTCAAGGTTCCACTAGCCAGTTCCCCTGAAGCGATACGCCATTATCTGTCATCCTATAGACTGTCACAGTACTCCTGGTGGGAGCTTCTCGAGTTTGCCGATATATTTCGCCTGTTGACGAGGCATTTGGCTACCTTAAGAGAGTCATAGTTATCCCTGTTAGTTGCTCCCCGTTTTACCACAGTCACATTTTCAAGGTTCCGCTAGCCAGTTCCCCTGAAGCGATACGCTATTATCTGTCAACCTAAAGACTTTCACAGCACTCCTGATGGGAGCTTCTCGAGTTTGCCGATGTATTTCTCCGGTTGACGAGGCATTTGGCTACCTTAAGAGAGTCATAGTTACTCCTGTCAGTTGCTCCCCGTTTCACCACAGTCACAATTTCAAGCTTCCTCTAGCCAGTTCACCTGACGCGATACGCCATTGTCTGTCAACCTAATGTCTTTCACAGTACTCCTGCCGTGAGCTTCTCGAGTTTGCCGATGTATTTCGCCTGTTGACGAGGCATTTGGCTACCTTAAGAGAGTCATAGTACTCCTGTCAGTTGCTCCCCGTTTTACCACAGTCACATTTTCAAGGTTCCACTAGCCAGTTCCCCTGAAGCGATACGCCATTATCTGTCAACCTAAAGACTTTCACAGCACTCCTGATGGGAGCTTCTCGAGTTTGCCGATGTATTTCTCCGGTTGACGAGGCATTTGGTTACCTTAAGAGAGTCATAGTTACTCCTGTCAGTTGCTCCCCGTTTTACCACAGTCACATTTTCAAGGTTCCACTAGCCAGTTCCCCTGAAGCGATACGCCATTATCTGTCATCCTATAGACTGTCACAGTACTCCTGGTGGGAGCTTCTCGAGTTTGCCGATATATTTCGCCTGTTGACGAGGCATTTGGCTACCTTAAGAGAGTCATAGTTATCCCTGTTAGTTGCTCCCCGTTTTACCACAGTCACATTTTCAAGGTTCCGCTAGCCAGTTCCCCTGAAGCGATACGCTATTATCTGTCAACCTATAGACTTTCACAGCACTCCTGATGGGAGCTTCTCGAGTTTGCCGATGTATTTCTCCGGTTGACGAGGCATTTGCTACCTTAAGAGAGTCATAGTTACTCCTGTCAGTTGCTCCCCGTTTCACCACAGTCACAATTTCAAGCTTCCTCTAGCCAGTTCACCTGACGCGATACGCCATTGTCTGTCAACCTAATGTCTTTCACAGTACTCCTGCCGTGAGCTTCTCGAGTTTGCCGATGTATTTCGCCTGTTGACGAGGCATTTGGCTACCTTAAGAGAGTCATAGTACTCCTGTCAGTTGCTCCCCATTTTACCACAGTCACATTTTCAAGGTTCCACTAGCCAGTTCCCCTGAAGCGATACGCCATTATCTGTCAAGCTAAAGACTTTCACAGCACTCCTGATGGGAGCTTCTCGAGTTTGCCGATGTATTTCTCCGGTTGACGACGCATTTGGTTACCTTAAGAGAGTCATAGTTACTCCTGTCAGTTGCTCCCCGTTTTACCACAGTCACATTTTCAAGGTTCCACTAGCCAGTTCCCCTGAAGCGATACGCCATTATCTGTCATCCTATAGACTGTCACAGTACTCCTGGTGGGAGCTTCTCGAGTTTGCCGATATATTTCGCCTGTTGACGAGGCATTTGGCTACCTTAAGAGAGTCATAGTTACTCCTGTCAGTTGCTCCCCGTTTTACCACAGTCACATTTTCAAGGTTCCGCTAGCCAGTTCCCCTGAAGCGATACGCCATTATCTGTCAACCTAAAGACTTTCACAGCACTCCTGATGGGAGCTTCTCGAGTTTGCCGATGTATTTCTCCGGTTGACGAGGCATTTGGCTACCTTAAGAGAGTCATAGTTACTCCTGTCAGTTGCTCCCCGTTTCACCACAGTCACAATTTCAAGCTTCCTCTAGCCAGTTCACCTGACGCGATACGCCATTGTCTGTCAACCTAATGTCTTTCACAGTACTCCTGCCGTGAGCTTCTCGAGTTTGCCGATGTATTTCGCCTGTTGACGAGGCATTTGGCTACCTTAAGAGAGTCATAGTACTCCTGTCAGTTGCTCCCCATTTTACCACAGTCACATTTTCAAGGTTCCACTAGCCAGTTCCCCTGAAGCGATACGCCATTATCTGTCAACCTATAGACTGTCACAGTACTCCTGGTGGGAGCTTCTCGAGATTGCCGATGTATTTCGCCTGTTGACGAGGCATTTGGCTACCTTAAGAGAGTCATAGTTACTCCTGTCAGTTGCTCCCCGTTTTACCACAGTCACATTTTCAACGTTCCACGAGCCAGTTCCCCTGAAGCGATACGCCATTATCTGTCAACCTATAGACTGTCACAGTACTCCTGGTGGGAGCTTCTCGAGTTTGCCGATATATTTCGCCTGTTGACGAGGCATTTGGCTACCTTAAGAGAGTCATAGTTACTCCTGTCAGTTGCTCCCCGTTTTACCACAGTCACATTTTCAAGGTTCCACTAGCTAGTTCCCCTGAAGCGATACGCCATTATCTGTCATCCTATAGACTGTCACAGTACTCCTGGTGGGAGCTTCTCGAGTTTGCCGATATATTTCGCCTGTTGACGAGGCATTTGGCTACCTTAAGAGAGTCATAGTTATCCCTGTTAGTTGCTCCATGTTTTACCACAGTCACATTTTCAAGGTTCCGCTAGCCAGTTCCCCTGAAGCGATACGCCATTATCTGTCAACCTATAGACTGTCACAGTACTCCTGGTGGGAGCTTCTTCGAGTTTGCCGATGTATTTCGCCTGTTGACGAGGCATTTGGCTACCTTAAGAGAGTCATAGTTACTCCCGTCAGTTGCTCCCCGTTTTACCACAGTCACATTTTCAAGGTTCCACTAGCCAGTTCCCCTGAAGCGATACGCCATTATCTGTCAACCTAAAGACTTTCACAGCACTCCTGATGGGAGCTTCTCGAGTTTGCCGATGTATTTCTCCGGTTGACGAGGCATTTGGTTACCTTAAGAGAGTCATAGTTACTCCTGTCAGTTGCTCCCCGTTTTACCACAGTCACATTTTCAAGGTTCCACTAGCCAGTTCCCCTGAAGCGATACGCCATTATCTGTCATCCTATAGACTGTCACAGTACTCCTGGTGGGAGCTTCTCGAGTTTGCCGATATATTTCGCCTGTTGACGAGGCATTTGGCTACCTTAAGAGAGTCATAGTTATCCCTGTTAGTTGCTCCCCGTTTTACCACAGTCACATTTTCAAGGTTCCACTAGCCAGTTCCCCTGAAGCGATACGCCATTATCTGTCAACCTAAAGACTTTCACAGCACTCCTGATGGGAGCTTCTCGAGTTTGCCGATGTATTTCTCCGGTTGACGACGCATTTGGTTACCTTAAGAGAGTCATAGTTACTCCTGTCAGTTGCTCCCCGTTTTACCACAGTCACATTTTCAAGGTTCCACTAGCCAGTTCCCCTGAAGCGATACGCCATTATCTGTCATCCTATAGACTGTCACAGTACTCCTGGTGGGAGCTTCTCGAGTTTGCCGATATATTTCGCCTGTTGACGAGGCATTTGGCTACCTTAAGAGAGTCATAGTTACTCCTGTCAGTTGCTCCCCGTTTTACCACAGTCACATTTTCAAGGTTCCGCTAGCCAGTTCCCCTGAAGCGATACGCCATTATCTGTCAACCTAAAGACTTTCACAGCACTCCTGATGGGAGCTTCTCGAGTTTGCCGATGTATTTCTCCGGTTGACGAGGCATTTGGCTACCTTAAGAGAGTCATAGTTACTCCTGTCAGTTGCTCCCCGTTTTACCACAGTCACATTTTCAAGGTTCCGCTAGCCAGTTCCCCTGAAGCGATACGCCATTATCTGTCAACCTATAGACTGTCACAGTACTCCTGGTGGGAGCTTCTCGAGATTGCCGATGTATTTCGCCTGTTGACGAGGCATTTGGCTACCTTAAGAGAGTCATAGTTACTCCTGTCAGTTGCTCCCCGTTTTACCACAGTCACATTTTCAACGTTCCACGAGCCAGTTCCCCTGAAGCGATACGCCATTATCTGTCAACCTATAGACTGTCACAGTACTCCTGGTGGGAGCTTCTCGAGTTTGCCGATATATTTCGCCTGTTGACGAGGCATTTGGCTACCTTAAGAGAGTCATAGTTACTCCTGTCAGTTGCTCCCCGTTTTACCACAGTCACATTTTCAAGGTTCCACTAGCTAGTTCCCCTGAAGCGATACGCCATTATCTGTCATCCTATAGACTGTCACAGTACTCCTGGTGGGAGCTTCTCGAGTTTGCCGATATATTTCGCCTGTTGACGAGGCATTTGGCTACCTTAAGAGAGTCATAGTTATCCCTGTTAGTTGCTCCATGTTTTACCACAGTCACATTTTCAAGGTTCCGCTAGCCAGTTCCCCTGAAGCGATACGCCATTATCTGTCAACCTATAGACTGTCACAGTACTCCTGGTGGGAGCTTCTTCGAGTTTGCCGATGTATTTCGCCTGTTGACGAGGCATTTGGCTACCTTAAGAGAGTCATAGTTACTCCCGTCAGTTGCTCCCCGTTTTACCACAGTCACATTTTCAAGGTTCCACTAGCCAGTTCCCCTGAAGCGATACGCCATTATCTGTCAACCTAAAGACTTTCACAGCACTCCTGATGGGAGCTTCTCGAGTTTGCCGATGTATTTCTCCGGTTGACGAGGCATTTGGTTACCTTAAGAGAGTCATAGTTACTCCTGTCAGTTGCTCCCCGTTTTACCACAGTCACATTTTCAAGGTTCCACTAGCCAGTTCCCCTGAAGCGATACGCCATTATCTGTCATCCTATAGACTGTCACAGTACTCCTGGTGGGAGCTTCTCGAGTTTGCCGATATATTTCGCCTGTTGACGAGGCATTTGGCTACCTTAAGAGAGTCATAGTTATCCCTGTTAGTTGCTCCCCGTTTTACCACAGTCACATTTTCAAGGTTCCACTAGCCAGTTCCCCTGAAGCGATACGCCATTATCTGTCAACCTAAAGACTTTCACAGCACTCCTGATGGGAGCTTCTCGAGTTTGCCGATGTATTTCTCCGGTTGACGACGCATTTGGTTACCTTAAGAGAGTCATAGTTACTCCTGTCAGTTGCTCCCCGTTTTACCACAGTCACATTTTCAAGGTTCCACTAGCCAGTTCCCCTGAAGCGATACGCCATTATCTGTCATCCTATAGACTGTCACAGTACTCCTGGTGGGAGCTTCTCGAGTTTGCCGATATATTTCGCCTGTTGACGAGGCATTTGGCTACCTTAAGAGAGTCATAGTTACTCCTGTCAGTTGCTCCCCGTTTTACCACAGTCACATTTTCAAGGTTCCGCTAGCCAGTTCCCCTGAAGCGATACGCCATTATCTGTCAACCTAAAGACTTTCACAGCACTCCTGATGGGAGCTTCTCGAGTTTGCCGATGTATTTCTCCGGTTGACGAGGCATTTGGCTACCTTAAGAGAGTCATAGTTACTCCTGTCAGTTGCTCCCCGTTTCACCACAGTCACAATTTCAAGCTTCCTCTAGCCAGTTCACCTGACGCGATACGCCATTGTCTGTCAACCTAATGTCTTTCACAGTACTCCTGCCGTGAGCTTCTCGAGTTTGCCGATGTATTTCGCCTGTTGACGAGGCATTTTGCTACCTTAAGAGAGTCATAGTACTCCTGTCAGTTGCTCCCCATTTTACCACAGTCACATTTTCAAGGTTCCACTAGCCAGTTCCCCTGAAGCGATACGCCATTATCTGTCAACCTATAGACTGTCACAGTACTCCTGGTGGGAGCTTCTCGAGATTGCCGATGTATTTCGCCTGTTGACGAGGCATTTGGCTACCTTAAGAGAGTCATAGTTACTCCTGTCAGTTGCTCCCCGTTTTACCACAGTCACATTTTCAACGTTCCACGAGCCAGTTCCCCTGAAGCGATACGCCATTATCTGTCAACCTATAGACTGTCACAGTACTCCTGGTGGGAGCTTCTCGAGTTTGCCGATATATTTCGCCTGTTGACGAGGCATTTGGCTACCTTAAGAGAGTCATAGTTACTCCTGTCAGTTGCTCCCCGTTTTACCACAGTCACATTTTCAAGGTTCCACTAGCTAGTTCCCCTGAAGCGATACGCCATTATCTGTCATCCTATAGACTGTCACAGTACTCCTGGTGGGAGCTTCTCGAGTTTGCCGATATATTTCGCCTGTTGACGAGGCATTTGGCTACCTTAAGAGAGTCATAGTTATCCCTGTTAGTTGCTCCATGTTTTACCACAGTCACATTTTCAAGGTTCCGCTAGCCAGTTCCCCTGAAGCGATACGCCATTATCTGTCAACCTATAGACTGTCACAGTACTCCTGGTGGGAGCTTCTTCGAGTTTGCCGATGTATTTCGCCTGTTGACGAGGCATTTGGCTACCTTAAGAGAGTCATAGTTACTCCTGTCAGTTGCTCCCCGTTTTACCACAGTCACATTTTCAAGGTTCCACTAGCCAGTTCCCCTGAAGCGATACGCCATTATCTGTCAACCTAAAGACTTTCACAGCACTCCTGATGGGAGCTTCTCGAGTTTGCCGATGTATTTCTCCGGTTGACGAGGCATTTGGTTACCTTAAGAGAGTCATAGTTACTCCTGTCAGTTGCTCCCCGTTTTACCACAGTCACATTTTCAAGGTTCCACTAGCCAGTTCCCCTGAAGCGATACGCCATTATCTGTCATCCTATAGACTGTCACAGTACTCCTGGTGGGAGCTTCTCGAGTTTGCCGATATATTTCGCCTGTTGACGAGGCATTTGGCTACCTTAAGAGAGTCATAGTTATCCCTGTTAGTTGCTCCCCGTTTTACCACAGTCACATTTTCAAGGTTCCGCTAGCCAGTTCCCCTGAAGCGATACGCTATTATCTGTCAACCTAAAGACTTTCACAGCACTCCTGATGGGAGCTTCTCGAGTTTGCCGATGTATTTCTCCGGTTGACGAGGCATTTGCTACCTTAAGAGAGTCATAGTTACTCCTGTCAGTTGCTCCCCGTTTCACCACAGTCACAATTTCAAGCTTCCTCTAGCCAGTTCACCTGACGCGATACGCCATTGTCTGTCAACCTAATGTCTTTCACAGTACTCCTGCCGTGAGCTTCTCGAGTTTGCCGATGTATTTCGCCTGTTGACGAGGCATTTGGCTACCTTAAGAGAGTCATAGTACTCCTGTCAGTTGCTCCCCATTTTACCACAGTCACATTTTCAAGGTTCCACTAGCCAGTTCCCCTGAAGCGATACGCCATTATCTGTCAACCTAAAGACTTTCACAGCACTCCTGATGGGAGCTTCTCGAGTTTGCCGATGTATTTCTCCGGTTGACGACGCATTTGGTTACCTTAAGAGAGTCATAGTTACTCCTGTCAGTTGCTCCCCGTTTTACCACAGTCACATTTTCAAGGTTCCACTAGCCAGTTCCCCTGAAGCGATACGCCATTATCTGTCATCCTATAGACTGTCACAGTACTCCTGGTGGGAGCTTCTCGAGTTTGCCGATATATTTCGCCTGTTGACGAGGCATTTGGCTACCTTAAGAGAGTCATAGTTACTCCTGTCAGTTGCTCCCCGTTTTACCACAGTCACATTTTCAAGGTTCCGCTAGCCAGTTCCCCTGAAGCGATACGCCATTATCTGTCAACCTAAAGACTTTCACAGCACTCCTGATGGGAGCTTCTCGAGTTTGCCGATGTATTTCTCCGGTTGACGAGGCATTTGGCTACCTTAAGAGAGTCATAGTTACTCCTGTCAGTTGCTCCCCGTTTCACCACAGTCACAATTTCAAGCTTCCTCTAGCCAGTTCACCTGACGCGATACGCCATTGTCTGTCAACCTAATGTCTTTCACAGTACTCCTGCCGTGAGCTTCTCGAGTTTGCCGATGTATTTCGCCTGTTGACGAGGCATTTGGCTACCTTAAGAGAGTCATAGTACTCCTGTCAGTTGCTCCCCATTTTACCACAGTCACATTTTCAAGGTTCCACTAGCCAGTTCCCCTGAAGCGATACGCCATTATCTGTCAACCTAAAGACTTTCACAGCACTCCTGATGGGAGCTTCTCGAGTTTGCCGATGTATTTCTCCGGTTGACGACGCATTTGGTTACCTTAAGAGAGTCATAGTTACTCCTGTCAGTTGCTCCCCGTTTTACCACAGTCACATTTTCAAGGTTCCACTAGCCAGTTCCCCTGAAGCGATACGCCATTATCTGTCATCCTATAGACTGTCACAGTACTCCTGGTGGGAGCTTCTCGAGTTTGCCGATATATTTCGCCTGTTGACGAGGCATTTGGCTACCTTAAGAGAGTCATAGTTACTCCTGTCAGTTGCTCCCCGTTTTACCACAGTCACATTTTCAAGGTTCCGCTAGCCAGTTCCCCTGAAGCGATACGCCATTATCTGTCAACCTAAAGACTTTCACAGCACTCCTGATGGGAGCTTCTCGAGTTTGCCGATGTATTTCTCCGGTTGACGAGGCATTTGGCTACCTTAAGAGAGTCATAGTTACTCCTGTCAGTTGCTCCCCGTTTCACCACAGTCACAATTTCAAGCTTCCTCTAGCCAGTTCACCTGACGCGATACGCCATTGTCTGTCAACCTAATGTCTTTCACAGTACTCCTGCCGTGAGCTTCTCGAGTTTGCCGATGTATTTCGCCTGTTGACGAGGCATTTGGCTACCTTAAGAGAGTCATAGTACTCCTGTCAGTTGCTCCCCATTTTACCACAGTCACATTTTCAAGGTTCCACTAGCCAGTTCCCCTGAAGCGATACGCCATTATCTGTCAACCTATAGACTGTCACAGTACTCCTGGTGGGAGCTTCTCGAGATTGCCGATGTATTTCGCCTGTTGACGAGGCATTTGGCTACCTTAAGAGAGTCATAGTTACTCCTGTCAGTTGCTCCCCGTTTTACCACAGTCACATTTTCAACGTTCCACGAGCCAGTTCCCCTGAAGCGATACGCCATTATCTGTCAACCTATAGACTGTCACAGTACTCCTGGTGGGAGCTTCTCGAGTTTGCCGATATATTTCGCCTGTTGACGAGGCATTTGGCTACCTTAAGAGAGTCATAGTTACTCCTGTCAGTTGCTCCCCGTTTTACCACAGTCACATTTTCAAGGTTCCACTAGCTAGTTCCCCTGAAGCGATACGCCATTATCTGTCATCCTATAGACTGTCACAGTACTCCTGGTGGGAGCTTCTCGAGTTTGCCGATATATTTCGCCTGTTGACGAGGCATTTGGCTACCTTAAGAGAGTCATAGTTATCCCTGTTAGTTGCTCCCCGTTTTACCACAGTCACATTTTCAAGGTTCCGCTAGCCAGTTCCCCTGAAGCGATACGCTATTATCTGTCAACCTAAAGACTTTCACAGCACTCCTGATGGGAGCTTCTCGAGTTTGCCGATGTATTTCTCCGGTTGACGAGGCATTTGCTACCTTAAGAGAGTCATAGTTACTCCTGTCAGTTGCTCCCCGTTTCACCACAGTCACAATTTCAAGCTTCCTCTAGCCAGTTCACCTGACGCGATACGCCATTGTCTGTCAACCTAATGTCTTTCACAGTACTCCTGCCGTGAGCTTCTCGAGTTTGCCGATGTATTTCGCCTGTTGACGAGGCATTTGGCTACCTTAAGAGAGTCATAGTACTCCTGTCAGTTGCTCCCCATTTTACCACAGTCACATTTTCAAGGTTCCACTAGCCAGTTCCCCTGAAGCGATACGCCATTATCTGTCAACCTAAAGACTTTCACAGCACTCCTGATGGGAGCTTCTCGAGTTTGCCGATGTATTTCTCCGGTTGACGACGCATTTGGTTACCTTAAGAGAGTCATAGTTACTCCTGTCAGTTGCTCCCCGTTTTACCACAGTCACATTTTCAAGGTTCCACTAGCCAGTTCCCCTGAAGCGATACGCCATTATCTGTCATCCTATAGACTGTCACAGTACTCCTGGTGGGAGCTTCTCGAGTTTGCCGATATATTTCGCCTGTTGACGAGGCATTTGGCTACCTTAAGAGAGTCATAGTTACTCCTGTCAGTTGCTCCCCGTTTTACCACAGTCACATTTTCAAGGTTCCGCTAGCCAGTTCCCCTGAAGCGATACGCCATTATCTGTCAACCTAAAGACTTTCACAGCACTCCTGATGGGAGCTTCTCGAGTTTGCCGATGTATTTCTCCGGTTGACGAGGCATTTGGCTACCTTAAGAGAGTCATAGTTACTCCTGTCAGTTGCTCCCCGTTTCACCACAGTCACAATTTCAAGCTTCCTCTAGCCAGTTCACCTGACGCGATACGCCATTGTCTGTCAACCTAATGTCTTTCACAGTACTCCTGCCGTGAGCTTCTCGAGTTTGCCGATGTATTTCGCCTGTTGACGAGGCATTTGGCTACCTTAAGAGAGTCATAGTACTCCTGTCAGTTGCTCCCCATTTTACCACAGTCACATTTTCAAGGTTCCACTAGCCAGTTCCCCTGAAGCGATACGCCATTATCTGTCAACCTAAAGACTTTCACAGCACTCCTGATGGGAGCTTCTCGAGTTTGCCGATGTATTTCTCCGGTTGACGACGCATTTGGTTACCTTAAGAGAGTCATAGTTACTCCTGTCAGTTGCTCCCCGTTTTACCACAGTCACATTTTCAAGGTTCCACTAGCCAGTTCCCCTGAAGCGATACGCCATTATCTGTCATCCTATAGACTGTCACAGTACTCCTGGTGGGAGCTTCTCGAGTTTGCCGATATATTTCGCCTGTTGACGAGGCATTTGGCTACCTTAAGAGAGTCATAGTTACTCCTGTCAGTTGCTCCCCGTTTTACCACAGTCACATTTTCAAGGTTCCGCTAGCCAGTTCCCCTGAAGCGATACGCCATTATCTGTCAACCTAAAGACTTTCACAGCACTCCTGATGGGAGCTTCTCGAGTTTGCCGATGTATTTCTCCGGTTGACGAGGCATTTGGCTACCTTAAGAGAGTCATAGTTACTCCTGTCAGTTGCTCCCCGTTTCACCACAGTCACAATTTCAAGCTTCCTCTAGCCAGTTCACCTGACGCGATACGCCATTGTCTGTCAACCTAATGTCTTTCACAGTACTCCTGCCGTGAGCTTCTCGAGTTTGCCGATGTATTTCGCCTGTTGACGAGGCATTTGGCTACCTTAAGAGAGTCATAGTACTCCTGTCAGTTGCTCCCCATTTTACCACAGTCACATTTTCAAGGTTCCACTAGCCAGTTCCCCTGAAGCGATACGCCATTATCTGTCAACCTATAGACTGTCACAGTACTCCTGGTGGGAGCTTCTCGAGATTGCCGATGTATTTCGCCTGTTGACGAGGCATTTGGCTACCTTAAGAGAGTCATAGTTACTCCTGTCAGTTGCTCCCCGTTTTACCACAGTCACATTTTCAACGTTCCACGAGCCAGTTCCCCTGAAGCGATACGCCATTATCTGTCAACCTATAGACTGTCACAGTACTCCTGGTGGGAGCTTCTCGAGTTTGCCGATATATTTCGCCTGTTGACGAGGCATTTGGCTACCTTAAGAGAGTCATAGTTACTCCTGTCAGTTGCTCCCCGTTTTACCACAGTCACATTTTCAAGGTTCCACTAGCTAGTTCCCCTGAAGCGATACGCCATTATCTGTCATCCTATAGACTGTCACAGTACTCCTGGTGGGAGCTTCTCGAGTTTGCCGATATATTTCGCCTGTTGACGAGGCATTTGGCTACCTTAAGAGAGTCATAGTTATCCCTGTTAGTTGCTCCATGTTTTACCACAGTCACATTTTCAAGGTTCCGCTAGCCAGTTCCCCTGAAGCGATACGCCATTATCTGTCAACCTATAGACTGTCACAGTACTCCTGGTGGGAGCTTCTCGAGATTGCCGATGTATTTCGCCTGTTGACGAGGCATTTGGCTACCTTAAGAGAGTCATAGTTACTCCTGTCAGTTGCTCCCCGTTTTACCACAGTCACATTTTCAACGTTCCACGAGCCAGTTCCCCTGAAGCGATACGCCATTATCTGTCAACCTATAGACTGTCACAGTACTCCTGGTGGGAGCTTCTCGAGTTTGCCGATATATTTCGCCTGTTGACGAGGCATTTGGCTACCTTAAGAGAGTCATAGTTACTCCTGTCAGTTGCTCCCCGTTTTACCACAGTCACATTTTCAAGGTTCCACTAGCTAGTTCCCCTGAAGCGATACGCCATTATCTGTCATCCTATAGACTGTCACAGTACTCCTGGTGGGAGCTTCTCGAGTTTGCCGATATATTTCGCCTGTTGACGAGGCATTTGGCTACCTTAAGAGAGTCATAGTTATCCCTGTTAGTTGCTCCATGTTTTACCACAGTCACATTTTCAAGGTTCCGCTAGCCAGTTCCCCTGAAGCGATACGCCATTATCTGTCAACCTATAGACTGTCACAGTACTCCTGGTGGGAGCTTCTTCGAGTTTGCCGATGTATTTCGCCTGTTGACGAGGCATTTGGCTACCTTAAGAGAGTCATAGTTACTCCCGTCAGTTGCTCCCCGTTTTACCACAGTCACATTTTCAAGGTTCCACTAGCCAGTTCCCCTGAAGCGATACGCCATTATCTGTCAACCTAAAGACTTTCACAGCACTCCTGATGGGAGCTTCTCGAGTTTGCCGATGTATTTCTCCGGTTGACGAGGCATTTGGTTACCTTAAGAGAGTCATAGTTACTCCTGTCAGTTGCTCCCCGTTTTACCACAGTCACATTTTCAAGGTTCCACTAGCCAGTTCCCCTGAAGCGATACGCCATTATCTGTCATCCTATAGACTGTCACAGTACTCCTGGTGGGAGCTTCTCGAGTTTGCCGATATATTTCGCCTGTTGACGAGGCATTTGGCTTCCTTAAGAGAGTCATAGTTATCCCTGTTAGTTGCTCCCCGTTTTACCACAGTCACATTTTCAAGGTTCCGCTAGCCAGTTCCCCTGAAGCGATACGCTATTATCTGTCAACCTAAAGACTTTCACAGCACTCCTGATGGGAGCTTCTCGAGTTTGCCGATGTATTTCTCCGGTTGACGAGGCATTTGCTACCTTAAGAGAGTCATAGTTACTCCTGTCAGTTGCTCCCCGTTTCACCACAGTCACAATTTCAAGCTTCCTCTAGCCAGTTCACCTGACGCGATACGCCATTGTCTGTCAACCTAATGTCTTTCACAGTACTCCTGCCGTGAGCTTCTCGAGTTTGCCGATGTATTTCGCCTGTTGACGAGGCATTTGGCTACCTTAAGAGAGTCATAGTACTCCTGTCAGTTGCTCCCCATTTTACCACAGTCACATTTTCAAGGTTCCACTAGCCAGTTCCCCTGAAGCGATACGCCATTATCTGTCAACCTAAAGACTTTCACAGCACTCCTGATGGGAGCTTCTCGAGTTTGCCGATGTATTTCTCCGGTTGACGACGCATTTGGTTACCTTAAGAGAGTCATAGTTACTCCTGTCAGTTGCTCCCCGTTTTACCACAGTCACATTTTCAAGGTTCCACTAGCCAGTTCCCCTGAAGCGATACGCCATTATCTGTCATCCTATAGACTGTCACAGTACTCCTGGTGGGAGCTTCTCGAGTTTGCCGATATATTTCGCCTGTTGACGAGGCATTTGGCTACCTTAAGAGAGTCATAGTTACTCCTGTCAGTTGCTCCCCGTTTTACCACAGTCACATTTTCAAGGTTCCGCTAGCCAGTTCCCCTGAAGCGATACGCCATTATCTGTCAACCTAAAGACTTTCACAGCACTCCTGATGGGAGCTTCTCGAGTTTGCCGATGTATTTCTCCGGTTGACGAGGCATTTGGCTACCTTAAGAGAGTCATAGTTACTCCTGTCAGTTGCTCCCCGTTTCACCACAGTCACAATTTCAAGCTTCCTCTAGCCAGTTCACCTGACGCGATACGCCATTGTCTGTCAACCTAATGTCTTTCACAGTACTCCTGCCGTGAGCTTCTCGAGTTTGCCGATGTATTTCGCCTGTTGACGAGGCATTTGGCTACCTTAAGAGAGTCATAGTACTCCTGTCAGTTGCTCCCCATTTTACCACAGTCACATTTTCAAGGTTCCACTAGCCAGTTCCCCTGAAGCGATACGCCATTATCTGTCAACCTATAGACTGTCACAGTACTCCTGGTGGGAGCTTCTCGAGATTGCCGATGTATTTCGCCTGTTGACGAGGCATTTGGCTACCTTAAGAGAGTCTAAGTTACTCCTGTCAGTTGCTCCCCGTTTTACCACAGTCACATTTTCAACGTTCCACGAGCCAGTTCCCCTGAAGCGATACGCCATTATCTGTCAACCTATAGACTGTCACAGTACTCCTGGTGGGAGCTTCTCGAGTTTGCCGATATATTTCGCCTGTTGACGAGGCATTTGGCTACCTTAAGAGAGTCATAGTTACTCCTGTCAGTTGCTCCCCGTTTTACCACAGTCACATTTTCAAGGTTCCACTAGCTAGTTCCCCTGAAGCGATACGCCATTATCTGTCATCCTATAGACTGTCACAGTACTCCTGGTGGGAGCTTCTCGAGTTTGCCGATATATTTCGCCTGTTGACGAGGCATTTGGCTACCTTAAGAGAGTCATAGTTATCCCTGTTAGTTGCTCCATGTTTTACCACAGTCACATTTTCAAGGTTCCGCTAGCCAGTTCCCCTGAAGCGATACGCCATTATCTGTCAACCTAAAGACTTTCACAGCACTCCTGATGGGAGCTTCTCGAGTTTGCCGATGTATTTCTCCGGTTGACGAGGCATTTGGTTACCTTAAGAGAGTCATAGTTACTCCTGTCAGTTGCTCCCTGTTTTACCACAGTCACATTTTCAAGGTTCCACTAGCCAGTTCCCCTGAAGCGATACGCCATTATCTGTCATCCTATAGACTGTCACAGTACTCCTGGTGGGAGCTTCTCGAGTTTGCCGATATATTTCGCCTGTTGACGAGGCATTTGGCTACCTTAAGAGAGTCATAGTTATCCCTGTTAGTTGCTCCCCGTTTTACCACAGTCACATTTTCAAGGTTCCGCTAGCCAGTTCCCCTGAAGCGATACGCTATTATCTGTCAACCTAAAGACTTTCACAGCACTCCTGATGGGAGCTTCTCGAGTTTGCCGATGTATTTCTCCGGTTGACGAGGCATTTGCTACCTTAAGAGAGTCATAGTTACTCCTGTCAGTTGCTCCCCGTTTCACCACAGTCACAATTTCAAGCTTCCTCTAGCCAGTTCACCTGACGCGATACGCCATTGTCTGTCAACCTAATGTCTTTCACAGTACTCCTGCCGTGAGCTTCTCGAGTTTGCCGATGTATTTCGCCTGTTGACGAGGCATTTGGCTACCTTAAGAGAGTCATAGTACTCCTGTCAGTTGCTCCCCATTTTACCACAGTCACATTTTCAAGGTTCCACTAGCCAGTTCCCCTGAAGCGATACGCCATTATCTGTCAACCTAAAGACTTTCACAGCACTCCTGATGGGAGCTTCTCGAGTTTGCCGATGTATTTCTCCGGTTGACGACGCATTTGGTTACCTTAAGAGAGTCATAGTTACTCCTGTCAGTTGCTCCCCGTTTTACCACAGTCACATTTTCAAGGTTCCACTAGCCAGTTCCCCTGAAGCGATACGCCATTATCTGTCATCCTATAGACTGTCACAGTACTCCTGGTGGGAGCTTCTCGAGTTTGCCGATATATTTCGCCTGTTGACGAGGCATTTGGCTACCTTAAGAGAGTCATAGTTACTCCTGTCAGTTGCTCCCCGTTTTACCACAGTCACATTTTCAAGGTTCCGCTAGCCAGTTCCCCTGAAGCGATACGCCATTATCTGTCAACCTAAAGACTTTCACAGCACTCCTGATGGGAGCTTCTCGAGTTTGCCGATGTATTTCTCCGGTTGACGAGGCATTTGGCTACCTTAAGAGAGTCATAGTTACTCCTGTCAGTTGCTCCCCGTTTCACCACAGTCACAATTTCAAGCTTCCTCTAGCCAGTTCACCTGACGCGATACGCCATTGTCTGTCAACCTAATGTCTTTCACAGTACTCCTGCCGTGAGCTTCTCGAGTTTGCCGATGTATTTCGCCTGTTGACGAGGCATTTGGCTACCTTAAGAGAGTCATAGTACTCCTGTCAGTTGCTCCCCATTTTACCACAGTCACATTTTCAAGGTTCCACTAGCCAGTTCCCCTGAAGCGATACGCCATTATCTGTCAACCTATAGACTGTCACAGTACTCCTGGTGGGAGCTTCTCGAGATTGCCGATGTATTTCGCCTGTTGACGAGGCATTTGGCTACCTTAAGAGAGTCTAAGTTACTCCTGTCAGTTGCTCCCCGTTTTACCACAGTCACATTTTCAACGTTCCACGAGCCAGTTCCCCTGAAGCGATACGCCATTATCTGTCAACCTATAGACTGTCACAGTACTCCTGGTGGGAGCTTCTCGAGTTTGCCGATATATTTCGCCTGTTGACGAGGCATTTGGCTACCTTAAGAGAGTCATAGTTACTCCTGTCAGTTGCTCCCCGTTTTACCACAGTCACATTTTCAAGGTTCCACTAGCTAGTTCCCCTGAAGCGATACGCCATTATCTGTCATCCTATAGACTGTCACAGTACTCCTGGTGGGAGCTTCTCGAGTTTGCCGATATATTTCGCCTGTTGACGAGGCATTTGGCTACCTTAAGAGAGTCATAGTTATCCCTGTTAGTTGCTCCATGTTTTACCACAGTCACATTTTCAAGGTTCCGCTAGCCAGTTCCCCTGAAGCGATACGCCATTATCTGTCAACCTAAAGACTTTCACAGCACTCCTGATGGGAGCTTCTCGAGTTTGCCGATGTATTTCTCCGGTTGACGAGGCATTTGGTTACCTTAAGAGAGTCATAGTTACTCCTGTCAGTTGCTCCCTGTTTTACCACAGTCACATTTTCAAGGTTCCACTAGCCAGTTCCCCTGAAGCGATACGCCATTATCTGTCATCCTATAGACTGTCACAGTACTCCTGGTGGGAGCTTCTCGAGTTTGCCGATATATTTCGCCTGTTGACGAGGCATTTGGCTACCTTAAGAGAGTCATAGTTATCCCTGTTAGTTGCTCCCCGTTTTACCACAGTCACATTTTCAAGGTTCCGCTAGCCAGTTCCCCTGAAGCGATACGCTATTATCTGTCAACCTAAAGACTTTCACAGCACTCCTGATGGGAGCTTCTCGAGTTTGCCGATGTATTTCTCCGGTTGACGAGGCATTTGCTACCTTAAGAGAGTCATAGTTACTCCTGTCAGTTGCTCCCCGTTTCACCACAGTCACAATTTCAAGCTTCCTCTAGCCAGTTCACCTGACGCGATACGCCATTGTCTGTCAACCTAATGTCTTTCACAGTACTCCTGCCGTGAGCTTCTCGAGTTTGCCGATGTATTTCGCCTGTTGACGAGGCATTTGGCTACCTTAAGAGAGTCATAGTACTCCTGTCAGTTGCTCCCCATTTTACCACAGTCACATTTTCAAGGTTCCACTAGCCAGTTCCCCTGAAGCGATACGCCATTATCTGTCAACCTAAAGACTTTCACAGCACTCCTGATGGGAGCTTCTCGAGTTTGCCGATGTATTTCTCCGGTTGACGACGCATTTGGTTACCTTAAGAGAGTCATAGTTACTCCTGTCAGTTGCTCCCCGTTTTACCACAGTCACATTTTCAAGGTTCCACTAGCCAGTTCCCCTGAAGCGATACGCCATTATCTGTCATCCTATAGACTGTCACAGTACTCCTGGTGGGAGCTTCTCGAGTTTGCCGATATATTTCGCCTGTTGACGAGGCATTTGGCTACCTTAAGAGAGTCATAGTTACTCCTGTCAGTTGCTCCCCGTTTTACCACAGTCACATTTTCAAGGTTCCGCTAGCCAGTTCCCCTGAAGCGATACGCCATTATCTGTCAACCTAAAGACTTTCACAGCACTCCTGATGGGAGCTTCTCGAGTTTGCCGATGTATTTCTCCGGTTGACGAGGCATTTGGCTACCTTAAGAGAGTCATAGTTACTCCTGTCAGTTGCTCCCCGTTTCACCACAGTCACAATTTCAAGCTTCCTCTAGCCAGTTCACCTGACGCGATACGCCATTGTCTGTCAACCTAATGTCTTTCACAGTACTCCTGCCGTGAGCTTCTCGAGTTTGCCGATGTATTTCGCCTGTTGACGAGGCATTTGGCTACCTTAAGAGAGTCATAGTACTCCTGTCAGTTGCTCCCCATTTTACCACAGTCACATTTTCAAGGTTCCACTAGCCAGTTCCCCTGAAGCGATACGCCATTATCTGTCAACCTATAGACTGTCACAGTACTCCTGGTGGGAGCTTCTCGAGATTGCCGATGTATTTCGCCTGTTGACGAGGCATTTGGCTACCTTAAGAGAGTCATAGTTACTCCTGTCAGTTGCTCCCCGTTTTACCACAGTCACATTTTCAACGTTCCACGAGCCAGTTCCCCTGAAGCGATATGCCATTATCTGTCAACCTATAGACTGTCACAGTACTCCTGGTGGGAGCTTCTCGAGTTTGCCGATATATTTCGCCTGTTGACGAGGCATTTGGCTACCTTAAGAGAGTCATAGTTACTCCTGTCAGTTGCTCCCCGTTTTACCACAGTCACATTTTCAAGGTTCCACTAGCTAGTTCCCCTGAAGCGATACGCCATTATCTGTCATCCTATAGACTGTCACAGTACTCCTGGTGGGAGCTTCTCGAGTTTGCCGATATATTTCGCCTGTTGACGAGGCATTTGGCTACCTTAAGAGAGTCATAGTTACTCCTGTCAGTTGCTCCCCGTTTTACCACAGTCACATTTTCAAGGTTCCACTAGCTAGTTCCCCTGAAGCGATACGCCATTATCTGTCATCCTATAGACTGTCACAGTACTCCTGGTGGGAGCTTCTCGAGTTTGCCGATATATTTCGCCTGTTGACGAGGCATTTGGCTACCTTAAGAGAGTCATAGTTATCCCTGTTAGTTGCTCCCCGTTTTACCACAGTCACATTTTCAAGGTTCCGCTAGCCAGTTCCCCTGAAGCGATACGCTATTATCTGTCAACCTAAAGACTTTCACAGCACTCCTGATGGGAGCTTCTCGAGTTTGCCGATGTATTTCTCCGGTTGACGAGGCATTTGCTACCTTAAGAGAGTCATAGTTACTCCTGTCAGTTGCTCCCCGTTTCACCACAGTCACAATTTCAAGCTTCCTCTAGCCAGTTCACCTGACGCGATACGCCATTGTCTGTCAACCTAATGTCTTTCACAGTACTCCTGCCGTGAGCTTCTCGAGTTTGCCGATGTATTTCGCCTGTTGACGAGGCATTTGGCTACCTTAAGAGAGTCATAGTACTCCTGTCAGTTGCTCCCCATTTTACCACAGTCACATTTTCAAGGTTCCACTAGCCAGTTCCCCTGAAGCGATACGCCATTATCTGTCAACCTAAAGACTTTCACAGCACTCCTGATGGGAGCTTCTCGAGTTTGCCGATGTATTTCTCCGGTTGACGACGCATTTGGTTACCTTAAGAGAGTCATAGTTACTCCTGTCAGTTGCTCCCCGTTTTACCACAGTCACATTTTCAAGGTTCCACTAGCCAGTTCCCCTGAAGCGATACGCCATTATCTGTCATCCTATAGACTGTCACAGTACTCCTGGTGGGAGCTTCTCGAGTTTGCCGATATATTTCGCCTGTTGACGAGGCATTTGGCTACCTTAAGAGAGTCATAGTTACTCCTGTCAGTTGCTCCCCGTTTTACCACAGTCACATTTTCAAGGTTCCGCTAGCCAGTTCCCCTGAAGCGATACGCCATTATCTGTCAACCTAAAGACTTTCACAGCACTCCTGATGGGAGCTTCTCGAGTTTGCCGATGTATTTCTCCGGTTGACGAGGCATTTGGCTACCTTAAGAGAGTCATAGTTACTCCTGTCAGTTGCTCCCCGTTTCACCACAGTCACAATTTCAAGCTTCCTCTAGCCAGTTCATCTGACGCGATACGCCATTGTCTGTCAACCTAATGTCTTTCACAGTACTCCTGCCGTGAGCTTCTCGAGTTTGCCGATGTATTTCGCCTGTTGACGAGGCATTTGGCTACCTTAAGAGAGTCATAGTACTCCTGTCAGTTGCTCCCCATTTTACCACAGTCACATTTTCAAGGTTCCACTAGCCAGTTCCCCTGAAGCGATACGCCATTATCTGTCAACCTAAAGACTTTCACAGCACTCCTGATGGGAGCTTCTCGAGTTTGCCGATGTATTTCTCCGGTTGACGACGCATTTGGTTACCTTAAGAGAGTCATAGTTACTCCTGTCAGTTGCTCCCCGTTTTACCACAGTCACATTTTCAAGGTTCCACTAGCCAGTTCCCCTGAAGCGATACGCCATTATCTGTCATCCTATAGACTGTCACAGTACTCCTGGTGGGAGCTTCTCGAGTTTGCCGATATATTTCGCCTGTTGACGAGGCATTTGGCTACCTTAAGAGAGTCATAGTTACTCCTGTCAGTTGCTCCCCGTTTTACCACAGTCACATTTTCAAGGTTCCGCTAGCCAGTTCCCCTGAAGCGATACGCCATTATCTGTCAACCTAAAGACTTTCACAGCACTCCTGATGGGAGCTTCTCGAGTTTGCCGATGTATTTCTCCGGTTGACGAGGCATTTGGCTACCTTAAGAGAGTCATAGTTACTCCTGTCAGTTGCTCCCCGTTTCACCACAGTCACAATTTCAAGCTTCCTCTAGCCAGTTCACCTGACGCGATACGCCATTGTCTGTCAACCTAATGTCTTTCACAGTACTCCTGCCGTGAGCTTCTCGAGTTTGCCGATGTATTTCGCCTGTTGACGAGGCATTTGGCTACCTTAAGAGAGTCATAGTACTCCTGTCAGTTGCTCCCCATTTTACCACAGTCACATTTTCAAGGTTCCACTAGCCAGTTCCCCTGAAGCGATACGCCATTATCTGTCAACCTATAGACTGTCACAGTACTCCTGGTGGGAGCTTCTCGAGATTGCCGATGTATTTCGCCTGTTGACGAGGCATTTGGCTACCTTAAGAGAGTCATAGTTACTCCTGTCAGTTGCTCCCCGTTTTACCACAGTCACATTTTCAACGTTCCACGAGCCAGTTCCCCTGAAGCGATACGCCATTATCTGTCAACCTATAGACTGTCACAGTACTCCTGGTGGGAGCTTCTCGAGTTTGCCGATATATTTCGCCTGTTGACGAGGCATTTGGCTACCTTAAGAGAGTCATAGTTACTCCTGTCAGTTGCTCCCCGTTTTACCACAGTCACATTTTCAAGGTTCCACTAGCTAGTTCCCCTGAAGCGATACGCCATTATCTGTCATCCTATAGACTGTCACAGTACTCCTGGTGGGAGCTTCTCGAGTTTGCCGATATATTTCGCCTGTTGACGAGGCATTTGGCTACCTTAAGAGAGTCATAGTTACTCCTGTCAGTTGCTCCCCGTTTTACCACAGTCACATTTTCAAGGTTCCACTAGCTAGTTCCCCTGAAGCGATACGCCATTATCTGTCATCCTATAGACTGTCACAGTACTCCTGGTGGGAGCTTCTCGAGTTTGCCGATATATTTCGCCTGTTGACGAGGCATTTGGCTACCTTAAGAGAGTCATAGTTATCCCTGTTAGTTGCTCCCCGTTTTACCACAGTCACATTTTCAAGGTTCCGCTAGCCAGTTCCCCTGAAGCGATACGCTATTATCTGTCAACCTAAAGACTTTCACAGCACTCCTGATGGGAGCTTCTCGAGTTTGCCGATGTATTTCTCCGGTTGACGAGGCATTTGCTACCTTAAGAGAGTCATAGTTACTCCTGTCAGTTGCTCCCCGTTTCACCACAGTCACAATTTCAAGCTTCCTCTAGCCAGTTCACCTGACGCGATACGCCATTGTCTGTCAACCTAATGTCTTTCACAGTACTCCTGCCGTGAGCTTCTCGAGTTTGCCGATGTATTTCGCCTGTTGACGAGGCATTTGGCTACCTTAAGAGAGTCATAGTACTCCTGTCAGTTGCTCCCCATTTTACCACAGTCACATTTTCAAGGTTCCACTAGCCAGTTCCCCTGAAGCGATACGCCATTATCTGTCAACCTAAAGACTTTCACAGCACTCCTGATGGGAGCTTCTCGAGTTTGCCGATGTATTTCTCCGGTTGACGACGCATTTGGTTACCTTAAGAGAGTCATAGTTACTCCTGTCAGTTGCTCCCCGTTTTACCACAGTCACATTTTCAAGGTTCCACTAGCCAGTTCCCCTGAAGCGATACGCCATTATCTGTCATCCTATAGACTGTCACAGTACTCCTGGTGGGAGCTTCTCGAGTTTGCCGATATATTTCGCCTGTTGACGAGGCATTTGGCTACCTTAAGAGAGTCATAGTTACTCCTGTCAGTTGCTCCCCGTTTTACCACAGTCACATTTTCAAGGTTCCGCTAGCCAGTTCCCCTGAAGCGATACGCCATTATCTGTCAACCTAAAGACTTTCACAGCACTCCTGATGGGAGCTTCTCGAGTTTGCCGATGTATTTCTCCGGTTGACGAGGCATTTGGCTACCTTAAGAGAGTCATAGTTACTCCTGTCAGTTGCTCCCCGTTTCACCACAGTCACAATTTCAAGCTTCCTCTAGCCAGTTCATCTGACGCGATACGCCATTGTCTGTCAACCTAATGTCTTTCACAGTACTCCTGCCGTGAGCTTCTCGAGTTTGCCGATGTATTTCGCCTGTTGACGAGGCATTTGGCTACCTTAAGAGAGTCATAGTACTCCTGTCAGTTGCTCCCCATTTTACCACAGTCACATTTTCAAGGTTCCACTAGCCAGTTCCCCTGAAGCGATACGCCATTATCTGTCAACCTATAGACTGTCACAGTACTCCTGGTGGGAGCTTCTCGAGATTGCCGATGTATTTCGCCTGTTGACGAGGCATTTGGCTACCTTAAGAGAGTCATAGTTACTCCTGTCAGTTGCTCCCCGTTTTACCACAGTCACATTTTCAACGTTCCACGAGCCAGTTCCCCTGAAGCGATACGCCATTATCTGTCAACCTATAGACTGTCACAGTACTCCTGGTGGGAGCTTCTCGAGTTTGCCGATATATTTCGCCTGTTGACGAGGCATTTGGCTACCTTAAGAGAGTCATAGTTACTCCTGTCAGTTGCTCCCCGTTTTACCACAGTCACATTTTCAAGGTTCCACTAGCTAGTTCCCCTGAAGCGATACGCCATTATCTGTCATCCTATAGACTGTCACAGTACTCCTGGTGGGAGCTTCTCGAGTTTGCCGATATATTTCGCCTGTTGACGAGGCATTTGGCTACCTTAAGAGAGTCATAGTTACTCCTGTCAGTTGCTCCCCGTTTTACCACAGTCACATTTTCAAGGTTCCACTAGCTAGTTCCCCTGAAGCGATACGCCATTATCTGTCATCCTATAGACTGTCACAGTACTCCTGGTGGGAGCTTCTCGAGTTTGCCGATATATTTCGCCTGTTGACGAGGCATTTGGCTACCTTAAGAGAGTCATAGTTATCCCTGTTAGTTGCTCCCCGTTTTACCACAGTCACATTTTCAAGGTTCCGCTAGCCAGTTCCCCTGAAGCGATACGCTATTATCTGTCAACCTAAAGACTTTCACAGCACTCCTGATGGGAGCTTCTCGAGTTTGCCGATGTATTTCTCCGGTTGACGAGGCATTTGCTACCTTAAGAGAGTCATAGTTACTCCTGTCAGTTGCTCCCCGTTTCACCACAGTCACAATTTCAAGCTTCCTCTAGCCAGTTCACCTGACGCGATACGCCATTGTCTGTCAACCTAATGTCTTTCACAGTACTCCTGCCGTGAGCTTCTCGAGTTTGCCGATGTATTTCGCCTGTTGACGAGGCATTTGGCTACCTTAAGAGAGTCATAGTACTCCTGTCAGTTGCTCCCCATTTTACCACAGTCACATTTTCAAGGTTCCACTAGCCAGTTCCCCTGAAGCGATACGCCATTATCTGTCAACCTAAAGACTTTCACAGCACTCCTGATGGGAGCTTCTCGAGTTTGCCGATGTATTTCTCCGGTTGACGACGCATTTGGTTACCTTAAGAGAGTCATAGTTACTCCTGTCAGTTGCTCCCCGTTTTACCACAGTCACATTTTCAAGGTTCCACTAGCCAGTTCCCCTGAAGCGATACGCCATTATCTGTCATCCTATAGACTGTCACAGTACTCCTGGTGGGAGCTTCTCGAGTTTGCCGATATATTTCGCCTGTTGACGAGGCATTTGGCTACCTTAAGAGAGTCATAGTTACTCCTGTCAGTTGCTCCCCGTTTTACCACAGTCACATTTTCAAGGTTCCGCTAGCCAGTTCCCCTGAAGCGATACGCCATTATCTGTCAACCTAAAGACTTTCACAGCACTCCTGATGGGAGCTTCTCGAGTTTGCCGATGTATTTCTCCGGTTGACGAGGCATTTGGCTACCTTAAGAGAGTCATAGTTACTCCTGTCAGTTGCTCCCCGTTTCACCACAGTCACAATTTCAAGCTTCCTCTAGCCAGTTCATCTGACGCGATACGCCATTGTCTGTCAACCTAATGTCTTTCACAGTACTCCTGCCGTGAGCTTCTCGAGTTTGCCGATGTATTTCGCCTGTTGACGAGGCATTTGGCTACCTTAAGAGAGTCATAGTACTCCTGTCAGTTGCTCCCCATTTTACCACAGTCACATTTTCAAGGTTCCACTAGCCAGTTCCCCTGAAGCGATACGCCATTATCTGTCAACCTATAGACTGTCACAGTACTCCTGGTGGGAGCTTCTCGAGATTGCCGATGTATTTCGCCTGTTGACGAGGCATTTGGCTACCTTAAGAGAGTCATAGTTACTCCTGTCAGTTGCTCCCCGTTTTACCACAGTCACATTTTCAACGTTCCACGAGCCAGTTCCCCTGAAGCGATACGCCATTATCTGTCAACCTATAGACTGTCACAGTACTCCTGGTGGGAGCTTCTCGAGTTTGCCGATATATTTCGCCTGTTGACGAGGCATTTGGCTACCTTAAGAGAGTCATAGTTACTCCTGTCAGTTGCTCCCCGTTTTACCACAGTCACATTTTCAAGGTTCCACTAGCTAGTTCCCCTGAAGCGATACGCCATTATCTGTCATCCTATAGACTGTCACAGTACTCCTGGTGGGAGCTTCTCGAGTTTGCCGATATATTTCGCCTGTTGACGAGGCATTTGGCTACCTTAAGAGAGTCATAGTTACTCCTGTCAGTTGCTCCCCGTTTTACCACAGTCACATTTTCAAGGTTCCGCTAGCCAGTTCCCCTGAAGCGATACGCCATTATCTGTCAACCTAAAGACTTTCACAGCACTCCTGATGGGAGCTTCTCGAGTTTGCCGATGTATTTCTCCGGTTGACGAGGCATTTGGCTACCTTAAGAGAGTCATAGTTACTCCTGTCAGTTGCTCCCCGTTTCACCACAGTCACAATTTCAAGCTTCCTCTAGCCAGTTCATCTGACGCGATACGCCATTGTCTGTCAACCTAATGTCTTTCACAGTACTCCTGCCGTGAGCTTCTCGAGTTTGCCGATGTATTTCGCCTGTTGACGAGGCATTTGGCTACCTTAAGAGAGTCATAGTACTCCTGTCAGTTGCTCCCCATTTTACCACAGTCACATTTTCAAGGTTCCACTAGCCAGTTCCCCTGAAGCGATACGCCATTATCTGTCAACCTATAGACTGTCACAGTACTCCTGGTGGGAGCTTCTCGAGATTGCCGATGTATTTCGCCTGTTGACGAGGCATTTGGCTACCTTAAGAGAGTCATAGTTACTCCTGTCAGTTGCTCCCCGTTTTACCACAGTCACATTTTCAACGTTCCACGAGCCAGTTCCCCTGAAGCGATACGCCATTATCTGTCAACCTATAGACTGTCACAGTACTCCTGGTGGGAGCTTCTCGAGTTTGCCGATATATTTCGCCTGTTGACGAGGCATTTGGCTACCTTAAGAGAGTCATAGTTACTCCTGTCAGTTGCTCCCCGTTTTACCACAGTCACATTTTCAAGGTTCCACTAGCTAGTTCCCCTGAAGCGATACGCCATTATCTGTCATCCTATAGACTGTCACAGTACTCCTGGTGGGAGCTTCTCGAGTTTGCCGATATATTTCGCCTGTTGACGAGGCATTTGGCTACCTTAAGAGAGTCATAGTTATCCCTGTTAGTTGCTCCCCGTTTTACCACAGTCACATTTTCAAGGTTCCGCTAGCCAGTTCCCCTGAAGCGATACGCCATAATCTGTCAACCTATAGACTGTCACAGTACTCCTGGTGGGAGCTTCTTCGAGTTTGCCGATGTATTTCGCCTGTTGACGAGGCATTTGGCTACCTTAAGAGAGTCATAGTTACTCCCGTCAGTTGCTCCCCGTTTTACCACAGTCACATTTTCAAGGTTCCACTAGCCAGTTCCCCTGAAGCGATACGCCATTATCTGTCAACCTAAAGACTTTCACAGCACTCCTGATGGGAGCTTCTCGAGTTTGCCGATGTATTTCTCCGGTTGACGAGGCATTTGGTTACCTTAAGAGAGTCATAGTTACTCCTGTCAGTTGCTCCCCGTTTTACCACAGTCACATTTTCAAGGTTCCACTAGCCAGTTCCCCTGAAGCGATACGCCATTATCTGTCATCCTATAGACTGTCACAATACTCCTGGTGGGAGCTTCTCGAGTTTGCCGATATATTTCGCCTGTTGACGAGGCATTTGGCTACCTTAAGAGAGTCATAGTTATCCCTGTTAGTTGCTCCCCGTTTTACCACAGTCACATTTTCATAGTTCCGCTAGCCAGTTCCCCTGAAGCGATACGCTATTATCTGTCAACCTAAAGACTTTCACAGCACTCCTGATGGGAGCTTCTCGAGTTTGCCGATGTATTTCTACGGTTGACGAGGCATTTGGCTACCTTAAGAGAGTCATAGTTACTCCTGTCAGTTGCTCCCCGTTTCACCACAGTCACAATTTCAAGCTTCCTCTAGCCAGTTCACCTGACGCGATACGCCATTGTCTGTCAACCTAATGTCTTTCACAGTACTCCTGCCGTGGGCTTCTCGAGTTTGCCGATGTATTTCGCCTGTTGACGAGGCATTTGGCTACCTTAAGAGAGTCATAGTACTCCTGTCAGTTGCTCCCCATTTTACCACAGTCACATTTTCAAGGTTCCACTAGCCAGTTCCCCTGAAGCGATACGCCATTATCTGTCAACCTAAAGACTTTCACAGCACTCCTGATGGGAGCTTCTCGAGTTGGCCGATATATTTCGCCTGTTGACGAGGCATTTGGCTACCTTAAGAGAGTCATAGTTACTCCTGTCAGTTGCTCCCCGTTTTACCACAGTCACATTTTCAAGGTTCCGCTAGCCAGTTCCCCTGAAGCGATACGCCATTATCTGTCAACCTAAAGACTTTCACAGCACTCCTGATGGGAGCTTCTCGAGTTTGCCGATGTATTTCTCCGGTTGACGAGGCATTTGGCTACCTTAAGAGAGTCATAGTTACTCCTGTCAGTTGCTCCCCGTTTCACCACAGTCACAATTTCAAGCTTCCTCTAGCCAGTTCACCTGACGCGATACGCCATTGTCTGTCAACCTAATGTCTTTCACAGTACTCCTGCCGTGAGCTTCTCGAGTTTGCCGATGTATTTCGCCTGTTGACGAGGCATTTGGCTACCTTAAGAGAGTCATAGTACTCCTGTCAGTTGCTCCCCATTTTACCACAGTCACATTTTCAAGGTTCCACTAGCCAGTTCCCCTGAAGCGATACGCCATTATCTGTCAACCTATAGACTGTCACAGTACTCCTGGTGGGAGCTTCTCGAGTTTGCCGATATATTTCGCCTGTTGACGAGGCATTTGGTTACCTTAAGAGAGTCATAGTTACTCCTGTCAGTTGCTCCCCGTTTTACCACAGTCACATTTTCAAGGTTCCACTAGCCAGTTCCCCTGAAGCGATACGCCATTATCTGTCATCCTATAGACTGTCACAGTACTCCTGGTGGGAGCTTCTCGAGTTTGCCGATATATTTCGCCTGTTGACGAGGCATTTGGCTACCTTAAGAGAGTCATAGTTATCCCTGTTAGTTGCTCCCCGTTTTACCACAGTCACATTTTCAAGGTTCCGCTAGCCAGTTCCCCTGAAGCGATACGCCATTACCTGTCAACCTATAGACTGTCACAGTACTCCTGGTGGGAGCTTCTTCGAGTTTGCCGATGTATTTCGCCTGTTGACGAGGCATTTGGCTACCTTAAGAGAGTCATAGTTACTCCCGTCAGTTGCTCCCCGTTTTACCACAGTCACATTTTCAAGGTTCCACTAGCCAGTTCCCCTGAAGCGATACGCCATTATCTGTCAACCTAAAGACTTTCACAGCACTCCTGATGGGAGCTTCTCGAGTTTGCCGATGTATTTCTCCGGTTGACGAGGCATTTGGTTACCTTAAGAGAGTCATAGTTACTCCTGTCAGTTGCTCCCCGTTTTACCACAGTCACATTTTCAAGGTTCCACTAGCCAGTTCCCCTGAAGCGATACGCCATTATCTGTCATCCTATAGACTGTCACAGTACTCCTGGTGGGAGCTTCTCGAGTTTGCCGATATATTTCGCCTGTTGACGAGGCATTTGGCTTCCTTAAGAGAGTCATAGTTATCCCTGTTAGTTGCTCCCCGTTTTACCACAGTCACATTTTCAAGGTTCCGCTAGCCAGTTCCCCTGAAGCGATACGCTATTATCTGTCAACCTAAAGACTTTCACAGCACTCCTGATGGGAGCTTCTCGAGTTTGCTGATGTATTTCTCCGGTTGACGAGGCATTTGGCTACCTTAAGAGAGTCATAGTTACTCCTGTTAGTTGCTCCCCGTTTTACCACAGTCACATTTTCAAGGTTCCGCTAGCCAGTTCCCCTGAAGCGATACGCCATTATCTGTCAACCTATAGACTGTCACAGTACTCCTGGTGGGAGCTTCTTCGAGTTTGCCGATGTATTTCGCCTGTTGACGAGGCATTTGGCTACCTTAAGATAGTCATAGTTACTCCTGTCAGTTGCTCCCCGTTTTACCACAGTCACATTTTCAAGGTTCCGCTAGCCAGTTCCCCTGAAGCGATACGCTATTATCTGTCAACCCATAGACTGTCACAGTACTCCTGGTGGGAGCTTCTTCGAGTTTGCCGATGTATTTCGCCTGTTGACGAGGCATTTGGCTACCTTAAGAGAGTCATAGTTACTCCCGTCAGTTGCTCCCCGTTTTACCACAGTCACATTTTCAAGGTTCCACTAGCCAGTTCCCCTGAAGCGATACGCCATTATCTGTCAACCTAAAGACTTTCACAGCACTCCTGATGGGAGCTTCTCGAGTTTGCCGATGTATTTCTCCGGTTGACGAGGCATTTGGTTACCTTAAGAGAGTCATAGTTACTCCTGTCAGTTGCTCCCCGTTTTACCACAGTCACATTTTCAAGGTTCCACTAGCCAGTTCCCCTGAAGCGATACGCCATTATCTGTCATCCTATAGACTGTCACAGTACTCCTGGAGGGAGCTTCTCGAGTTTGCCGATATATTTCGCCTGTTGACGAGGCATTTGGCTACCTTAAGAGAGTCATAGTTATCCCTGTTAGTTGCTCCCCGTTTTACCACAGTCACATTTTCAAGGTTCCGCTAGCCAGTTCCCCTGAAGCGATACGCTATTATCTGTCAACCTAAAGACTTTCACAGCACTCCTGATGGGAGCTTCTCGAGTTTGCCGATGTATTTCTCCGGTTGACGAGGCATTTGGCTACCTTAAGAGAGTCATAGTTACTCCTGTCAGTTGCTCCCCGTTTCACCACAGTCACAATTTCAAGCTTCCTCTAGCCAGTTCACCTGACGCGATACGCCATTGTCTGTCAACCTAATGTCTTTCACAGTACTCCTGCCGTGAGCTTCTCGAGTTTGCCGATGTATTTCGCCTGTTGACGAGGCATTTGGCTACCTTAAGAGAGTCATAGTACTCCTTTCAGTTGCTCCCCATTTTACCACAGTCACATTTTCAAGGTTCCACTAGCCAGTTCCCCTGAAGCGATACGCCATTATCTGTCAACCTAAAGACTTTCACAGCACTCCTGATGGGAGCTTCTCGAGTTTGCCGATGTATTTCTCCGGTTGACGAGGCATTTGGTTACCTAAAGAGAGTCATAGTTACTCCTGTCAGTTGCTCCCCGTTTTACCACAGTCACATTTTCAAGGTTCCACTAGCCAGTTCCCCTGAAGCGATACGCCATTATCTGTCATCCTATAGACTGTCACAGTACTCCTGGTGGGAGCTTCTCGAGTTTGCCGATATATTTCGCCTGTTGACGAGGCATTTGGCTACCTTAAGAGAGTCATAGTTATCCCTGTTGGTTGCTCCCCGTTTTACCAGAGTCACATTTTCAAAGTTCCGCTAGCCAGTTCCCCTGAAGCGATACGCTATTATCTGTCAACCTAAAGACTTTCACAGCACTCCTGATGGGAGCTTCTCGAGTTTGCTGATGTATTTCTCCGGTTGACGAGGCATTTGGCTACCTTAAGAGAGTCATAGTTACTCCTGTTAGTTGCTCCCCGTTTTACCACAGTCACATTTTCAAGGTTCCGCTAGCCAGTTCCCCTGAAGCGATACGCCATTATCTGTCAACCTATAGACTGTCACAGTACTCCTGGTGGGAGCTTCTTCGAGTTTGCCGATGTATTTCGCCTGTTGACGAGGCATTTGGCTACCTTAAGAGAGTCATAGTTACTCCTGTCAGTTGCTCCCCGTTTTACCACAGTCACATTTTCAAGGTTCCGCTAGCCAGTTCCCCTGAAGCGATACGCTATTATCTGTCAACCTATAGACTGTCACAGTACTCCTGGTGGGAGCTTCTTCGAGTTTGCCGATGTATTTCGCCTGTTGAAGAGGCATTTGGCTACCTTAAGAGAGTCATAGTTACTCCCGTCAGTTGCTCCCCGTTTTACCACAGTCACATTTTCAAGGTTCCACTAGCCAGTTCCCCTGAAGCGATACGCCATTATCTGTCAACCTAAAGACTTTCACAGCACTCCTGATGGGAGCTTCTCGAGTTTGCCGATGTATTTCTCCGGTTGACGAGGCATTTGGTTACCTTAAGAGAGTCATAGTTACTCCTGTCAGTTGCTCCCCGTTTTACCACAGTCACATTTTCAAGGTTCCACTAGCCAGTTCCCCTGAAGCGATACGCCATTATCTGTCATCCTATAGACTGTCACAGTACTCCTGGAGGGAGCTTCTCGAGTTTGCCGATATATTTCGCCTGTTGACGAGGCATTTGGCTACCTTAAGAGAGTCATAGTTATCCCTGTTAGTTGCTCCCCGTTTTACCACAGTCACATTTTCAAGGTTCCGCTATCCAGTTCCCCTGAAGCGATACGCTATTATCTGTCAACCTAAAGACTTTCACAGCACTCCTGATGGGAGCTTCTCGAGTTTGCCGATGTATTTCTCCGGTTGACGAGGCATTTGGCTACCTTAAGAGAGTCATAGTTACTCCTGTCAGTTGCTCCCCGTTTCACCACAGTCACAATTTCAAGCTTCCTCTAGCCAGTTCACCTGACGCGATACGCCATTGTCTGTCAACCTAATGTCTTTCACAGTACTCCTGCCGTGAGCTTCTCGAGTTTGCCGATGTATTTCGCCTGTTGACGAGGCATTTGGCTACCTTAAGAGAGTCATAGTACTCCTTTCAGTTGCTCCCCATTTTACCACAGTCACATTTTCAAGGTTCCACTAGCCAGTTCCCCTGAAGCGATACGCCATTATCTGTCAACCTAAAGACTTTCACAGCACTCCTGATGGGAGCTTCTCGAGTTTGCCGATGTATTTCTCCGGTTGACGAGGCATTTGGTTACCTAAAGAGAGTCATAGTTACTCCTGTCAGTTGCTCCCCGTTTTACCACAGTCACATTTTCAAGGTTGCACTAGCCAGTTCCCCTGAAGCGATACGCCATTATCTGTCATCCTATAGACTGTCACAGTACTCCTGGTGGGAGCTTCTCGAGTTTGCCGATATATTTCGCCTGTTGACGAGGCATTTGGCTACCTTAAGAGAGTCATAGTTATCCCTGTTGGTTGCTCCCCGTTTTACCACAGTCACATTTTCAAGGTTCCGCTAGCCAGTTCCCCTGAAGCGATACGCCATTATCTGTCAACCTAAAGACTTTCACAGCACTCCTGATGGGAGCTTCTCGAGTTTGCCGATGTATTTCTCCGGTTGACGAGGCATTTGGTTACCTTAAGAGAGTCATAGTTACTCCTGTCAGTTGCTCCCCGTTTTACCACAGTCACATTTTCAAGGTTCCACTAGCCAGTTCCCCTGAAGCGATACGCCATTATCTGTCATCCTATAGACTGTCACAGTACTCCTGGAGGGAGCTTCTCGAGTTTGCCGATATATTTCGCCTGTTGACGAGGCATTTGGCTACCTTAAGAGAGTCATAGTTATCCCTGTTAGTTGCTCCCCGTTTTACCACAGTCACATTTTCAAGGTTCCGCTATCCAGTTCCCCTGAAGCGATACGCTATTATCTGTCAACCTAAAGACTTTCACAGCACTCCTGATGGGAGCTTCTCGAGTTTGCCGATGTATTTCTCCGGTTGACGAGGCATTTGGCTACCTTAAGAGAGTCATAGTTACTCCTGTCAGTTGCTCCCCGTTTCACCACAGTCACAATTTCAAGCTTCCTCTAGCCAGTTCACCTGACGCGATACGCCATTGTCTGTCAACCTAATGTCTTTCACAGTACTCCTGCCGTGAGCTTCTCGAGTTTGCCGATGTATTTCGCCTGTTGACGAGGCATTTGGCTACCTTAAGAGAGTCATAGTACTCCTTTCAGTTGCTCCCCATTTTACCACAGTCACATTTTCAAGGTTCCACTAGCCAGTTCCCCTGAAGCGATACGCCATTATCTGTCAACCTAAAGACTTTCACAGCACTCCTGATGGGAGCTTCTCGAGTTTGCCGATGTATTTCTCCGGTTGACGAGGCATTTGGTTACCTAAAGAGAGTCATAGTTACTCCTGTCAGTTGCTCCCCGTTTTACCACAGTCACATTTTCAAGGTTGCACTAGCCAGTTCCCCTGAAGCGATACGCCATTATCTGTCATCCTATAGACTGTCACAGTACTCCTGGTGGGAGCTTCTCGAGTTTGCCGATATATTTCGCCTGTTGACGAGGCATTTGGCTACCTTAAGAGAGTCATAGTTATCCCTGTTGGTTGCTCCCCGTTTTACCACAGTCACATTTTCAAGGTTCCGCTAGCCAGTTCCCCTGAAGCGATACGCCATTATCTGTCAACCTATAGACTGTCACAGTACTCCTGGTGGGAGCTTCTTCGAGTTTGCCGATGTATTTCGCCTGTTGACGAGGCATTTGGCTACCTTAAGAGAGTCATAGTTACTCCCGTCAGTTGCTCCCCGTTTTAATACAGTCACATTTTCAAGGTTCCACTAGCCAGTTCCCCTGAAGCGATACGCCATTATCTGTCAACCTAAAGACTTTCACAGCACTCCTGATGGGAGCTTCTCGAGTTTGCCGATGTATTTCTCCGGTTGACGAGGCATTTGGTTACCTTAAGAGAGTCATAGTTACTCCTGTCAGTTGCTCCCCGTTTTACCACAGTCACATTTTCAAGGTTCCACTAGCCAGTTCCCCTGAAGCGATACGCCATTATCTGTCATCCTATAGACTGTCACAGTACTCCTGGAGGGAGCTTCTCGAGTTTGCCGATATATTTCGCCTGTTGACGAGGCATTTGGCTACCTTAAGAGAGTCATAGTTATCCCTGTTAGTTGCTCCCCGTTTTACCACAGTCACATTTTCAAGGTTCCGCTAGCCAGTTCCCCTGAAGCGATACGCTATTATCTGTCAACCTAAAGACTTTCACAGCACTCCTGATGGGAGCTTCTCGAGTTTGCCGATGTATTTCTCCGGTTGACGAGGCATTTGGCTACCTTAAGAGAGTCATAGTTACTCCTGTCAGTTGCTCCCCGTTTTAATACAGTCACATTTTCAAGGTTCCACTAGCCAGTTCCCCTGAAGCGATACGCCATTATCTGTCAACCTAAAGACTTTCACAGCACTCCTGATGGGAGCTTCTCGAGTTTGCCGATGTATTTCTCCGGTTGACGAGGCATTTGGTTACCTTAAGAGAGTCATAGTTACTCCTGTCAGTTGCTCCCCGTTTTACCACAGTCACATTTTCAAGGTTCCACTAGCCAGTTCCCCTGAAGCGATACGCCATTATCTGTCATCCTATAGACTGTCACAGTACTCCTGGTGGGAGCTTCTCGAGTTTGCCGATATATTTCGCCTGTTGACGAGGCATTTGGCTACCTTAAGAGAGTCATAGTTATCCCTGTTGGTTGCTCCCCGTTTTACCACAGTCACATTTTCAAAGTTCCGCTAGCCAGTTCCCCTGAAGCGATACGCTATTATCTGTCAACCTAAAGACTTTCACAGCACTCCTGATGGGAGCTTCTCGAGTTTGCTGATGTATTTCTCCGGTTGACGAGGCATTTGGCTACCTTAAGAGAGTCATAGTTACTCCTGTTAGTTGCTCCCCGTTTTACCACAGTCACATTTTCAAGGTTCCGCTAGCCAGTTCCCCTGAAGCGATACGCCATTATCTGTCAACCTATAGACTGTCACAGTACTCCTGGTGGGAGCTTCTTCGAGTTTGCCGATGTATTTCGCCTGTTGACGAGGCATTTGGCTACCTTAAGAGAGTCATAGTTACTCCTGTCAGTTGCTCCCCGTTTTACCACAGTCACATTTTCAAGGTTCCGCTAGCCAGTTCCCCTGAAGCGATACGCTATTATCTGTCAACCTATAGACTGTCACAGTACTCCTGGTGGGAGCTTCTTCGAGTTTGCCGATGTATTTCGCCTGTTGACGAGGCATTTGGCTACCTTAAGAGAGTCATAGTTACTCCCGTCAGTTGCTCCCCGTTTTACCACAGTCACATTTTCAAGGTTCCACTAGCCAGTTCCCCTGAAGCGATACGCCATTATCTGTCAACCTAAAGACTTTCACAGCACTCCTGATGGGAGCTTCTCGAGTTTGCCGATGTATTTCTCCGGTTGACGAGGCATTTGGTTACCTTAAGAGAGTCATAGTTACTCCTGTCAGTTGCTCCCCGTTTTACCACAGTCACATTTTCAAGGTTCCACTAGCCAGTTCCCCTGAAGCGATACGCCATTATCTGTCATCCTATAGACTGTCACAGTACTCCTGGAGGGAGCTTCTCGAGTTTGCCGATATATTTCGCCTGTTGACGAGGCATTTGGCTACCTTAAGAGAGTCATAGTTATCCCTGTTAGTTGCTCCCCGTTTTACCACAGTCACATTTTCAAGGTTCCGCTATCCAGTTCCCCTGAAGCGATACGCTATTATCTGTCAACCTAAAGACTTTCACAGCACTCCTGATGGGAGCTTCTCGAGTTTGCCGATGTATTTCTCCGGTTGACGAGGCATTTGGCTACCTTAAGAGAGTCATAGTTACTCCTGTCAGTTGCTCCCCGTTTCACCACAGTCACAATTTCAAGCTTCCTCTAGCCAGTTCACCTGACGCGATACGCCATTGTCTGTCAACCTAATGTCTTTCACAGTACTCCTGCCGTGAGCTTCTCGAGTTTGCCGATGTATTTCGCCTGTTGACGAGGCATTTGGCTACCTTAAGAGAGTCATAGTACTCCTTTCAGTTGCTCCCCATTTTACCACAGTCACATTTTCAAGGTTCCACTAGCCAGTTCCCCTGAAGCGATACGCCATTATCTGTCAACCTAAAGACTTTCACAGCACTCCTGATGGGAGCTTCTCGAGTTTGCCGATGTATTTCTCCGGTTGACGAGGCATTTGGTTACCTAAAGAGAGTCATAGTTACTCCTGTCAGTTGCTCCCCGTTTTACCACAGTCACATTTTCAAGGTTGCACTAGCCAGTTCCCCTGAAGCGATACGCCATTATCTGTCATCCTATAGACTGTCACAGTACTCCTGGTGGGAGCTTCTCGAGTTTGCCGATATATTTCGCCTGTTGACGAGGCATTTGGCTACCTTAAGAGAGTCATAGTTATCCCTGTTGGTTGCTCCCCGTTTTACCACAGTCACATTTTCAAGGTTCCGCTAGCCAGTTCCCCTGAAGCGATACGCCATTATCTGTCAACCTATAGACTGTCACAGTACTCCTGGTGGGAGCTTCTTCGAGTTTGCCGATGTATTTCGCCTGTTGACGAGGCATTTGGCTACCTTAAGAGAGTCATAGTTACTCCCGTCAGTTGCTCCCCGTTTTAATACAGTCACATTTTCAAGGTTCCACTAGCCAGTTCCCCTGAAGCGATACGCCATTATCTGTCAACCTAAAGACTTTCACAGCACTCCTGATGGGAGCTTCTCGAGTTTGCCGATGTATTTCTCCGGTTGACGAGGCATTTGGTTACCTTAAGAGAGTCATAGTTACTCCTGTCAGTTGCTCCCCGTTTTACCACAGTCACATTTTCAAGGTTCCACTAGCCAGTTCCCCTGAAGCGATACGCCATTATCTGTCATCCTATAGACTGTCACAGTACTCCTGGAGGGAGCTTCTCGAGTTTGCCGATATATTTCGCCTGTTGACGAGGCATTTGGCTACCTTAAGAGAGTCATAGTTATCCCTGTTAGTTGCTCCCCGTTTTACCACAGTCACATTTTCAAGGTTCCGCTAGCCAGTTCCCCTGAAGCGATACGCTATTATCTGTCAACCTAAAGACTTTCACAGCACTCCTGATGGGAGCTTCTCGAGTTTGCCGATGTATTTCTCCGGTTGACGAGGCATTTGGCTACCTTAAGAGAGTCATAGTTACTCCTGTCAGTTGCTCCCCGTTTCACCACAGTCACAATTTCAAGCTTCCTCTAGCCAGTTCACCTGACGCGATACGCCATTGTCTGTCAACCTAATGTCTTTCACAGTACTCCTGCCGTGAGCTTCTCGAGTTTGCCGATGTATTTCGCCTGTTGACGAGGCATTTGGCTACCTTAAGAGAGTCATAGTACTCCTTTCAGTTGCTCCCCATTTTACCACAGTCACATTTTCAAGGTTCCACTAGCCAGTTCCCCTGAAGCGATACGCCATTATCTGTCAACCTAAAGACTTTCACAGCACTCCTGATGGGAGCTTCTCGAGTTTGCCGATGTATTTCTCCGGTTGACGAGGCATTTGGTTACCTAAAGAGAGTCATAGTTACTCCTGTCAGTTGCTCCCCGTTTTACCACAGTCACATTTTCAAGGTTGCACTAGCCAGTTCCCCTGAAGCGATACGCCATTATCTGTCATCCTATAGACTGTCACAGTACTCCTGGTGGGAGCTTCTCGAGTTTGCCGATATATTTCGCCTGTTGACGAGGCATTTGGCTACCTTAAGAGAGTCATAGTTATCCCTGTTGGTTGCTCCCCGTTTTACCACAGTCACATTTTCAAGGTTCCGCTAGCCAGTTCCCCTGAAGCGATACGCCATTATCTGTCAACCTATAGACTGTCACAGTACTCCTGGTGGGAGCTTCTTCGAGTTTGCCGATGTATTTCGCCTGTTGACGAGGCATTTGGCTACCTTAAGAGAGTCATAGTTACTCCCGTCAGTTGCTCCCCGTTTTAATACAGTCACATTTTCAAGGTTCCACTAGCCAGTTCCCCTGAAGCGATACGCCATTATCTGTCAACCTAAAGACTTTCACAGCACTCCTGATGGGAGCTTCTCGAGTTTGCCGATGTATTTCTCCGGTTGACGAGGCATTTGGTTACCTTAAGAGAGTCATAGTTACTCCTGTCAGTTGCTCCCCGTTTTACCACAGTCACATTTTCAAGGTTCCACTAGCCAGTTCCCCTGAAGCGATACGCCATTATCTGTCATCCTATAGACTGTCACAGTACTCCTGGAGGGAGCTTCTCGAGTTTGCCGATATATTTTGCCTGTTGACGAGGCATTTGGCTACCTTAAGAGAGTCATAGTTATCCCTGTTAGTTGCTCCCCGTTTTACCACAGTCACATTTTCAAGGTTCCGCTAGCCAGTTCCCCTGAAGCGATACGCTATTATCTGTCAACCTAAAGACTTTCACAGCACTCCTGATGGGAGCTTCTCGAGTTTGCCGATGTATTTCTCCGGTTGACGAGGCATTTGGCTACCTTAAGAGAGTCATAGTTACTCCTGTCAGTTGCTCCCCGTTTCACCACAGTCACAATTTCAAGCTTCCTCTAGCCAGTTCACCTGACGCGATACGCCATTGTCTGTCAACCTAATGTCTTTCACAGTACTCCTGCCGTGAGCTTCTCGAGTTTGCCGATGTATTTCGCCTGTTGACGAGGCATTTGGCTACCTTAAGAGAGTCATAGTACTCCTTTCAGTTGCTCCCCATTTTACCACAGTCACATTTTCAAGGTTCCACTAGCCAGTTCCCCTGAAGCGATACGCCATTATCTGTCAACCTAAAGACTTTCACAGCACTCCTGATGGGAGCTTCTCGAGTTTGCCGATGTATTTCTCCGGTTGACGAGGCATTTGGTTACCTAAAGAGAGTCATAGTTACTCCTGTTAGTTGCTCCCCGTTTTACCACAGTCACATTTTCAAGGTTCCGCTAGCCAGTTCCCCTGAAGCGATACGCCATTATCTGTCAACCTATAGACTGTCACAGTACTCCTGGTGGGAGCTTCTTCGAGTTTGCCGATGTATTTCGCCTGTTGACGAGGCATTTGGCTACCTTAAGAGAGTCATAGTTACTCCCGTCAGTTGCTCCCCGTTTTACCACAGTCACATTTTCAAGGTTCCACTAGCCAGTTCCCCTGAAGCGATACGCCATTATCTGTCAACCTAAAGACTTTCACAGCACTCCTGATGGGAGCTTCTCGAGTTTGCCGATGTATTTCTCCGGTTGACGAGGCATTTGGTTACCTAAAGAGAGTCATAGTTACTCCTGTCAGTTGCTCCCCGTTTTACCACAGTCACATTTTCAAGGTTGCACTAGCCAGTTCCCCTGAAGCGATACGCCATTATCTGTCATCCTATAGACTGTCACAGTACTCCTGGTGGGAGCTTCTCGAGTTTGCCGATATATTTCGCCTGTTGACGAGGCATTTGGCTACCTTAAGAGAGTCATAGTTATCCCTGTTGGTTGCTCCCCGTTTTACCACAGTCACATTTTCAAGGTTCCGCTAGCCAGTTCCCCTGAAGCGATACGCCATTATCTGTCAACCTATAGACTGTCACAGTACTCCTGGTGGGAGCTTCTTCGAGTTTGCCGATGTATTTCGCCTGTTGACGAGGCATTTGGCTACCTTAAGAGAGTCATAGTTACTCCCGTCAGTTGCTCCCCGTTTTAATACAGTCACATTTTCAAGGTTCCACTAGCCAGTTCCCCTGAAGCGATACGCCATTATCTGTCAACCTAAAGACTTTCACAGCACTCCTGATGGGAGCTTCTCGAGTTTGCCGATGTATTTCTCCGGTTGACGAGGCATTTGGTTACCTTAAGAGAGTCATAGTTACTCCTGTCAGTTGCTCCCCGTTTTACCACAGTCACATTTTCAAGGTTCCACTAGCCAGTTCCCCTGAAGCGATACGCCATTATCTGTCATCCTATAGACTGTCACAGTACTCCTGGAGGGAGCTTCTCGAGTTTGCCGATATATTTTGCCTGTTGACGAGGCATTTGGCTACCTTAAGAGAGTCATAGTTATCCCTGTTAGTTGCTCCCCGTTTTACCACAGTCACATTTTCAAGGTTCCGCTAGCCAGTTCCCCTGAAGCGATACGCTATTATCTGTCAACCTAAAGACTTTCACAGCACTCCTGATGGGAGCTTCTCGAGTTTGCCGATGTATTTCTCCGGTTGACGAGGCATTTGGCTACCTTAAGAGAGTCATAGTTACTCCTGTCAGTTGCTCCCCGTTTCACCACAGTCACAATTTCAAGCTTCCTCTAGCCAGTTCACCTGACGCGATACGCCATTGTCTGTCAACCTAATGTCTTTCACAGTACTCCTGCCGTGAGCTTCTCGAGTTTGCCGATGTATTTCGCCTGTTGACGAGGCATTTGGCTACCTTAAGAGAGTCATAGTACTCCTTTCAGTTGCTCCCCATTTTACCACAGTCACATTTTCAAGGTTCCACTAGCCAGTTCCCCTGAAGCGATACGCCATTATCTGTCAACCTAAAGACTTTCACAGCACTCCTGATGGGAGCTTCTCGAGTTTGCCGATGTATTTCTCCGGTTGACGAGGCATTTGGTTACCTAAAGAGAGTCATAGTTACTCCTGTTAGTTGCTCCCCGTTTTACCACAGTCACATTTTCAAGGTTCCGCTAGCCAGTTCCCCTGAAGCGATACGCCATTATCTGTCAACCTATAGACTGTCACAGTACTCCTGGTGGGAGCTTCTTCGAGTTTGCCGATGTATTTCGCCTGTTGACGAGGCATTTGGCTACCTTAAGAGAGTCATAGTTACTCCCGTCAGTTGCTCCCCGTTTTACCACAGTCACATTTTCAAGGTTCCACTAGCCAGTTCCCCTGAAGCGATACGCCATTATCTGTCAACCTAAAGACTTTCACAGCACTCCTGATGGGAGCTTCTCGAGTTTGCCGATGTATTTCTCCGGTTGACGAGGCATTTGGTTACCTTAAGAGAGTCATAGTTACTCCTGTCAGTTGCTCCCCGTTTTACCACAGTCACATTTTCAAGGTTCCACTAGCCAGTTCCCCTGAAGCGATACGCCATTATCTGTCATCCTATAGACTGTCACAGTACTCCTGGAGGGAGCTTCTCGAGTTTGCCGATATATTTCGCCTGTTGACGAGGCATTTGGCTACCTTAAGAGAGTCATAGTTATCCCTGTTAGTTGCTCCCCGTTTTACCACAGTCACATTTTCAAGGTTCCGCTAGCCAGTTCCCCTGAAGCGATACGCTATTATCTGTCAACCTAAAGACTTTCACAGCACTCCTGATGGGAGCTCCTCGAGTTTGCCGATGTATTTCTCCGGTTGACGAGGCATTTGGCTACCTTAAGAGAGTCATAGTTACTCCTGTCAGTTGCTCCCCGTTTCACCACAGTCACAATTTCAAGCTTCCTCTAGCCAGTTCACCTGACGCGATACGCCATTGTCTGTCAACCTAATGTCTTTCACAGTACTCCTGCCGTGAGCTTCTCGAGTTTGCCGATGTATTTCGCCTGTTGACGAGGCATTTGGCTACCTTAAGAGAGTCATAGTACTCCTTTCAGTTGCTCCCCATTTTACCACAGTCACATTTTCAAGGTTCCACTAGCCAGTTCCCCTGAAGCGATACGCCATTATCTGTCAACCTAAAGACTTTCACAGCACTCCTGATGGGAGCTTCTCGAGTTTGCCGATGTATTTCTCCGGTTGACGAGGCATTTGGTTACCTAAAGAGAGTCATAGTTACTCCTGTTAGTTGCTCCCCGTTTTACCACAGTCACATTTTCAAGGTTCCGCTAGCCAGTTCCCCTGAAGCGATACGCCATTATCTGTCAACCTATAGACTGTCACAGTACTCCTGGTGGGAGCTTCTTCGAGTTTGCCGATGTATTTCGCCTGTTGACGAGGCATTTGGCTACCTTAAGAGAGTCATAGTTACTCCCGTCAGTTGCTCCCCGTTTTACCACAGTCACATTTTCAAGGTTCCACTAGCCAGTTCCCCTGAAGCGATACGCCATTATCTGTCAACCTAAAGACTTTCACAGCACTCCTGATGGGAGCTTCTCGAGTTTGCCGATGTATTTCTCCGGTTGACGAGGCATTTGGTTACCTTAAGAGAGTCATAGTTACTCCTGTCAGTTGCTCCCCGTTTTACCACAGTCACATTTTCAAGGTTCCACTAGCCAGTTCCCCTGAAGCGATACGCCATTATCTGTCATCCTATAGACTGTCACAGTACTCCTGGAGGGAGCTTCTCGAGTTTGCCGATATATTTCGCCTGTTGACGAGGCATTTGGCTACCTTAAGAGAGTCATAGTTATCCCTGTTAGTTGCTCCCCGTTTTACCACAGTCACATTTTCAAGGTTCCGCTAGCCAGTTCCCCTGAAGCGATACGCTATTATCTGTCAACCTAAAGACTTTCACAGCACTCCTGATGGGAGCTTCTCGAGTTTGCCGATGTATTTCTCCGGTTGACGAGGCATTTGGCTACCTTAAGAGAGTCATAGTTACTCCTGTCAGTTGCTCCCCGTTTCACCACAGTCACAATTTCAAGCTTCCTCTAGCCAGTTCACCTGACGCGATACGCCATTGTCTGTCAACCTAATGTCTTTCACAGTACTCCTGCCGTGAGCTTCTCGAGTTTGCCGATGTATTTCGCCTGTTGACGAGGCATTTGGCTACCTTAAGAGAGTCATAGTACTCCTTTCAGTTGCTCCCCATTTTACCACAGTCACATTTTCAAGGTTCCACTAGCCAGTTCCCCTGAAGCGATACGCCATTATCTGTCAACCTAAAGACTTTCACAGCACTCCTGATGGGAGCTTCTCGAGTTTGCCGATGTATTTCTCCGGTTGACGAGGCATTTGGTTACCTAAAGAGAGTCATAGTTACTCCTGTCAGTTGCTCCCCGTTTTACCACAGTCACATTTTCAAGGTTCCACTAGCCAGTTCCCCTGAAGCGATACGCCATTATCTGTCATCCTATAGACTGTCACAGTACTCCTGGTGGGAGCTACTCGAGTTTGCCGATATATTTCGCCTGTTGACGAGGCATTTGGCTACCTTAAGAGAGTCATAGTTATCCCTGTTGGTTGCCCGTCGTTTTACCACAGTCACATTTTCAAGGTTCCGCTAGCCAGTTCCCCTGAAGCGATACGCTATTATCTGTCAACCTAAAGGCTTTCACAGCACTCCTGATGGGAGCTTCTCGAGTTTGCTGATGTATTTCTCCGGTTGACGAGGCATTTGGCTACCTTAAGAGAGTCATAGTTACTCCTGTTAGTTGCTCCCCGTTTTACCACAGTCACATTTTCAAGGTTCCGCTAGCCAGTTCCCCTGAAGCGATACGCCATTATCTGTCAACCTATAGACTGTCACAGTACTCCTGGTGGGAGCTTCTTCGAGTTTGCCGATGTATTTCGCCTGTTGACGAGGCATTTGGCTACCTTAGGAGAGTCATAGTTACTCCTGTCAGTTGCTCCCCGTTTTACCACAGTCACATTTTCAAGGTTCCGCTAGCCAGTTCCCCTGAAGCGATACGCCATTATCTGTCAACCTATAGACTGTCACAGTACTCCTGGTGGGAGCTTCTTCGAGTTTGCCGATGTATTTCGCCTGTTGACGAGGCATTTGGCTACCTTAAGAGAGTCATAGTTACTCCTGTCAGTTGCTCCCCGTTTTACCACAGTCACATTTTCAAGGTTCCACTAGCCAGTTCCCCTGAAGCGATACGCCATTATCTGTCAACCTAAAGACTTTCACAGCACTCCTGATGGGAGCTTCTCGAGTTTGCTGATGTATTTCTCCGGTTGACGAGGCATTTGGCTACCTTAAGAGAGTCATAGTTACTCCTGTTAGTTGCTCCCCGTTTTACCACAGTCACATTTTCAAGGTTCCGCTAGCCAGTTCCCCTGAAGCGATACGCCATTATCTGTCAACCTATAGACTGTCACAGTACTCCTGGTGGGAGCTTCTTCGAGTTTGCCGATGTATTTCGCCTGTTGACGAGGCATTTGGCTACCTTAAGAGAGTCATAGTTACTCCTGTCAGTTGCTCCCCGTTTTACCACAGTCACATTTTCAAGGTTCCGCTAGCCAGTTCCCCTGAAGCGATACGCCATTATCTGTCAACCTATAGACTGTCACAGTACTCCTGGTGGGAGCTTCTTCGAGTTTGCCGATGTATTTCGCCTGTTGACGAGGCATTTGGCTACCTTAAGAGAGTCATAGTTACTCCCGTCAGTTGCTCCCCGTTTTACCACAGTCACATTTTCAAGGTTCCACTAGCCAGTTCCCCTGAAGCGATACGCCATTATCTGTCAACCTAAAGACTTTCACAGCACTCCTGATGGGAGCTTCTCGAGTTTGCCGATGTATTTCTCCGGTTGACGAGGCATTTGGTTACCTTAAGAGAGTCATAGTTACTCCTGTCAGTTGCTCCCCGTTTTACCACAGTCACATTTTCAAGGTTCCACTAGCCAGTTCCCCTGAAGCGATACGCCATTATCTGTCATCCTATAGACTGTCACAGTACTCCTGGTGGGAGCTTCTCGAGTTTGCCGATATATTTCGCCTGTTGACGAGGCATTTGGCTACCTTAAGAGAGTCATAGTTATCCCTGTTAGTTGCTCTCCGTTTTACCACAGTCACATTTTCAAGGTTCCGCTAGCCAGTTCCCCTGAAGCGATACGCTATTATCTGTCAACCTAAAGACTTTCACAGCACTCCTGATGGGAGCTTCTCGAGTTTGCTGATGTATTTCTCCGGTTGACGAGGCATTTGGCTACCTTAAGAGAGTCATAGTTACTCCTGTTAGTTGCTCCCCGTTTTACCACAGTCACATTTTCAAGGTTCTGCTAGCCAGTTCCCCTGAAGCGATACGCCATTATCTGTCAACCTATAGACTGTCACAGTACTCCTGGTGGGAGCTTCTTCGAGTTTGCCGATGTATTTCGCCTGTTGACAAGGCATTTGGCTACCTTAAGAGAGTCATAGTTACTCCTGTCAGTTGCTCCCCGTTTTACCACAGTCACATTTTCAAGGTTCCGCTAGCCAGTTCCCCTGAAGCGATACGCTATTATCTGTCAACCTAAAGACTTTCACAGCACTCCTGATGGGAGCTTCTCGAGTTTGCCGATGTATTTCTCCGGTTGACGAGGCATTTGGCTACCTTAAGAGAGTCATAGTTATTCCTGTCAGTTGCTCCCCGTTTCACCACAGTCACAATTTCAAGCTTCCTCTAGCCAGTTCACCTGACGCGATACGCCATTGTCTGTCAACCTAATGTCTTTCACAGTACTCCTGCCGTGAGCTTCTCGAGTTTGCCGATGTATTTCGCCTGTTGACGAGGCATTTGGCTACCTTAAGAGAGTCATAGTACTCCTTTCAGTTGCTCCCCATTTTACCACAGTCACATTTTCAAGGTTCCACTAGCCAGTTCCCCTGAAGCGATACGCCATTATCTGTCAACCTAAAGACTTTCACAGCACTCCTGATGGGAGCTTCTCGAGTTTGCAGATGTATTTCTCCGGTTGACGAGGCATTTGGTTACCTAAAGAGAGTCATAGTTACTCCTGTTAGTTGCTCCCCGTTTTACCACAGTCACATTTTCAAGGTTCCGCTAGCCAGTTCCCCTGAAGCGATACGCCATTATCTGTCAACCTATAGACTGTCACAGTACTCCTGGTGGGAGCTTCTTCGAGTTTGCCGATGTATTTCGCCTGTTGACGAGGCATTTGTCTACCTTAAGAGAGTCATAGTTACTCCCGTCAGTTGCTCCCCGTTTTACCACAGTCACATTTTCAAGGTTCCACTAGCCAGTTCCCCTGAAGCGATACGCCATTATCTGTCAACCTAAAGACTTTCACAGCACTCCTGATGGGAGCTTCTCGAGTTTGCCGATGTATTTCTCCGGTTGACGAGGCATTTGGTTACCTTAAGAGAGTCATAGTTACTCCTGTCAGTTGCTCCCCGTTTTACCACAGTCACATTTTCAAGGTTCCACTAGCCAGTTCCCCTGAAGCGATACGCCATTATCTGTCATCCTATAGACTGTCACAGTACTCCTGGAGGGAGCTTCTCGAGTTTGCCGATATATTTCGCCTGTTGACGAGGCATTTGGCTACCTTAAGAGAGTCATAGTTATCCCTGTTAGTTGCTCCCCGTTTTACCACAGTCACATTTTCAAGGTTCCGCTAGCCAGTTCCCCTGAAGCGATACGCTATTATCTGTCAACCTAAAGACTTTCACAGCACTCCTGATGGGAGCTTCTCGAGTTTGCCGATGTATTTCTCCGGTTGACGAGGCATTTGGCTACCTTAAGAGAGTCATAGTTACTCCTGTCAGTTGCTCCCCGTTTCACCACAGTCACAATTTCAAGCTTCCTCTAGCCAGTTCACCTGACGCGATACGCCATTGTCTGTCAACCTAATGTCTTTCACAGTACTCCTGCCGTGAGCTTCTCGAGTTTGCCGATGTATTTCGCCTGTTGACGAGGCATTTGGCTACCTTAAGAGAGTCATAGTACTCCTTTCAGTTGCTCCCCATTTTACCACAGTCACATTTTCAAGGTTCCACTAGCCAGTTCCCCTGAAGCGATACGCCATTATCTGTCAACCTAAAGACTTTCACAGCACTCCTGATGGGAGCTTCTCGAGTTTGCCGATGTATTTCTCCGGTTGACGAGGCATTTGGTTACCTAAAGAGAGTCATAGTTACTCCTGTCAGTTGCTCCCCGTTTTACCACAGTCACATTTTCAAGGTTCCACTAGCCAGTTCCCCTGAAGCGATACGCCATTATCTGTCATCCTATAGACTGTCACAGTACTCCTGGTGGGAGCTTCTCGAGTTTGCCGATATATTTCGCCTGTTGACGAGGCATTTGGCTACCTTAAGAGAGTCATAGTTATCCCTGTTGGTTGCCCCCCGTTTTACCACAGTCACATTTTCAAGGTTCCGCTAGCCAGTTCCCCTGAAGCGATACGCTATTATCTGTCAACCTAAAGGCTTTCACAGCACTCCTGATGGGAGCTTCTCGAGTTTGCTGATGTATTTCTCCGGTTGACGAGGCATTTGGCTACCTTAAGAGAGTCATAGTTACTCCTGTTAGTTGCTCCCCGTTTTACCACAGTCACATTTTCAAGGTTCCGCTAGCCAGTTCCCCTGAGGCGATACGCCATTATCTGTCAACCTATAGACTGTCACAGTACTCCTGGTGGGAGCTTCTTCGAGTTTGCCGATGTATTTCGCCTGTTGACGAGGCATTTGGCTACCTTAAGAGAGTCATAGTTACTCCCGTCAGTTGCTCCCCGTTTTACCACAGTCACATTTTCAAGGTTCCACTAGCCAGTTCCCCTGAAGCGATACGCCATTATCTGTCAACCTAAAGACTTTCACAGCACTCCTGATGGGAGCTTCTCGAGTTTGCCGATGTATTTCTCCGGTTGACGAGGCATTTGGTTACCTTAAGAGAGTCATAGTTACTCCTGTCAGTTGCTCCCCGTTTTACCACAGTCACATTTTCAAGGTTCCACTAGCCAGTTCCCCTGAAGCGATACGCCATTATCTGTCATCCTATAGACTGTCACAGTACTCCTGGAGGGAGCTTCTCGAGTTTGCCGATATATTTCGCCTGTTGACGAGGCATTTGGCTACCTTAAGAGAGTCATAGTTATCCCTGTTAGTTGCTCCCCGTTTTACCACAGTCACATTTTCAAGGTTCCGCTAGCCAGTTCCCCTGAAGCGATACGCTATTATCTGTCAACCTAAAGACTTTCACAGCACTCCTGATGGGAGCTTCTCGAGTTTGCCGATGTATTTCTCCGGTTGACGAGGCATTTGGCTACCTTAAGAGAGTCATAGTTACTCCTGTCAGTTGCTCCCCGTTTCACCACAGTCACAATTTCAAGCTTCCTCTAGCCAGTTCACCTGACGCGATACGCCATTGTCTGTCAACCTAATGTCTTTCACAGTACTCCTGCCGTGAGCTTCTCGAGTTTGCCGATGTATTTCGCCTGTTGACGAGGCATTTGGCTACCTTAAGAGAGTCATAGTACTCCTTTCAGTTGCTCCCCATTTTACCACAGTCACATTTTCAAGGTTCCACTAGCCAGTTCCCCTGAAGCGATACGCCATTATCTGTCAACCTAAAGACTTTCACAGCACTCCTGATGGGAGCTTCTCGAGTTTGCCGATGTATTTCTCCGGTTGACGAGGCATTTGGTTACCTAAAGAGAGTCATAGTTACTCCTGTCAGTTGCTCCCCGTTTTACCACAGTCACATTTTCAAGGTTCCACTAGCCAGTTCCCCTGAAGCGATACGCCATTATCTGTCATCCTATAGACTGTCACAGTACTCCTGGTGGGAGCTTCTCGAGTTTGCCGATATATTTCGCCTGTTGACGAGGCATTTGGCTACCTTAAGAGAGTCATAGTTATCCCTGTTGGTTGCCCCCCGTTTTACCACAGTCACATTTTCAAGGTTCCGCTAGCCAGTTCCCCTGAAGCGATAAGCTATTATCTGTCAACCTAAAGGCTTTCACAGCACTCCTGATGGGAGCTTCTCGAGTTTGCTGATGTATTTCTCCGGTTGACGAGGCATTTGGCTACCTTAAGAGAGTCATAGTTACTCCTGTTAGTTGCTCCCCGTTTTACCACAGTCACATTTTCAAGGTTCCGCTAGCCAGTTCCCCTGAAGCGATACGCCATTATCTGTCAACCTATAGACTGTCACAGTACTCCTGGTGGGAGCTTCTTCGAGTTTGCCGATGTATTTCGCCTGTTGACGAGGCATTTGGCTACCTTAAGAGAGTCATAGTTACTCCTGTCAGTTGCTCCCTGTTTTACCACAGTCACATTTTCAAGGTTCCGCTAGCCAGTTCCCCTGAAGCGATACGCCATTATCTGTCAACCTATAGACTGTCACAGTACTCCTGGTGGGAGCTTCTTCGAGTTTGCCGATGTATTTCGCCTGTTGACGAGGCATTTGGCTACCTTAAGAGAGTCATAGTTACTCCCGTCAGTTGCTCCCCGTTTTACCACAGTCACATTTTCAAGGTTCCACTAGCCAGTTCCCCTGAAGCGATACGCCATTATCTGTCAACCTAAAGACTTTCACAGCACTCCTGATGGGAGCTTCTCGAGTTTGCTGATGTATTTCTCCGGTTGACGAGGCATTTGGCTACCTTAAGAGAGTCATAGTTACTCCTGTTAGTTGCTCCCCGTTTTACCACAGTCACATTTTCAAGGTTCTGCTAGCCAGTTCCCCTGAAGCGATACGCCATTATCTGTCAACCTATAGACTGTCACAGTACTCCTGGTGGGAGCTTCTTCGAGTTTGCCGATGTATTTCGCCTGTTGACAAGGCATTTGGCTACCTTAAGAGAGTCATAGTTACTCCTGTCAGTTGCTCCCCGTTTTACCACAGTCACATTTTCAAGGTTCCGCTAGCCAGTTCCCCTGAAGCGATACGCTATTATCTGTCAACCTAAAGACTTTCACAGCACTCCTGATGGGAGCTTCTCGAGTTTGCCGATGTATTTCTCCGGTTGACGAGGCATTTGGCTACCTTAAGAGAGTCATAGTTACTCCTGTCAGTTGCTCCCCGTTTCACCACAGTCACAATTTCAAGCTTCCTCTAGCCAGTTCACCTGACGCGATACGCCATTGTCTGTCAACCTAATGTCTTTCACAGTACTCCTGCCGTGAGCTTCTCGAGTTTGCCGATGTATTTCGCCTGTTGACGAGGCATTTGGCTACCTTAAGAGAGTCATGGTACTCCTTTCAGTTGCTCCCCATTTTACCACAGTCACATTTTCAAGGTTCCACTAGCCAGTTCCCCTGAAGCGATACGCCATTATCTGTCAACCTAAAGACTTTCACAGCACTCCTGATGGGAGCTTCTCGAGTTTGCCGATGTATTTCTCCGGTTGACGAGGCATTTGGTTACCTAAAGAGAGTCATAGTTACTCCTGTTAGTTGCTCCCCGTTTTACCACAGTCACATTTTCAAGGTTCCGCTAGCCAGTTCCCCTGAAGCGATACGCCATTATCTGTCAACCTATAGACTGTCACAGTACTCCTGGTGGGAGCTTCTTCGAGTTTGCCGATGTATTTCGCCTGTTGACGAGGCATTTGGCTACCTTAAGAGAGTCATAGTTACTCCCGTCAGTTGCTCCCCGTTTTACCACAGTCACATTTTCAAGGTTCCACTAGCCAGTTCCCCTGAAGCGATACGCCATTATCTGTCAACCTAAAGACTTTCACAGCACTCCTGATGGGAGCTTCTCGAGTTTGCCGATGTATTTCTCCGGTTGACGAGGCATTTGGTTACCTTAAGAGAGTCATAGTTACTCCTGTCAGTTGCTCCCCGTTTTACCACAGTCACATTTTCAAGGTTCCACTAGCCAGTTCCCCTGAAGCGATACGCCATTATCTGTCATCCTATAGACTGTCACAGTACTCCTGGAGGGAGCTTCTCGAGTTTGCCGATATATTTCGCCTGTTGACGAGGCATTTGGCTACCTTAAGAGAGTCATAGTTATCCCTGTTAGTTGCTCCCCGTTTTACCACAGTCACATTTTCAAGGTTCCGCTAGCCAGTTCCCCTGAAGCGATACGCTATTATCTGTCAACCTAGAGACTTTCACAGCACTCCTGATGGGAGCTTCTCGAGTTTGCCGATGTATTTCTCCGGTTGACGAGGCATTTGGCTACCTTAAGAGAGTCATAGTTACTCCTGTCAGTTGCTCCCCGTTTCACCACAGTCACAATTTCAAGCTTCCTCTAGCCAGTTCACCTGACGCGATACGCCATTGTCTGTCAACCTAATGTCTTTCACAGTACTCCTGCCGTGAGCTTCTCGAGTTTGCCGATGTATTTCGCCTGTTGACGAGGCATTTGGCTACCTTAAGAGAGTCATAGTACTCCTTTCAGTTGCTCCCCATTTTACCACAGTCACATTTTCAAGGTTCCACTAGCCAGTTCCCCTGAAGCGATACGCCATTATCTGTCAACCTAAAGACTTTCACAGCACTCCTGATGGGAGCTTCTCGAGTTTGCCGATGTATTTCTCCGGTTGACGAGGCATTTGGTTACCTAAAGAGAGTCATAGTTACTCCTGTCAGTTGCTCCCCGTTTTACCACAGTCACATTTTCAAGGTTCCACTAGCCAGTTCCCCTGAAGCGATACGCCATTATCTGTCATCCTATAGACTGTCACAGTACTCCTGGTGGGAGCTTCTCGAGTTTGCCGATATATTTCGCCTGTTGACGAGGCATTTGGCTACCTTAAGAGAGTCATAGTTATCCCTGTTGGTTGCCCCCCGTTTTACCACAGTCACATTTTCAAGGTTCCGCTAGCCAGTTCCCCTGAAGCGATACGCTATTATCTGTCAACCTAAAGGCTTTCACAGCACTCCTGATGGGAGCTTCTCGAGTTTGCTGATGTATTTCTCCGGTTGACGAGGCATTTGGCTACCTTAAGAGAGTCATAGTTACTCCTGTTAGTTGCTCCCCGTTTTACCACAGTCACATTTTCAAGGTTCCGCTAGCCAGTTCCCCTGAAGCGATACGCCATTATCTGTCAACCTATAGACTGTCACAGTACTCCTGGTGGGAGCTTCTTCGAGTTTGCCGATGTATTTCGCCTGTTGACGAGGCATTTGGCTACCTTAAGAGAGTCATAGTTACTCCTGTCAGTTGCTCCCCGTTTTACCACAGTCACATTTTCTAGGTTCCGCTAGCCAGTTCCCCTGAAGCGATACGCCATTATCTGTCAACCTATAGACTGTCACAGTACTCCTGGTGGGAGCTTCTTCGAGTTTGCCGATGTATTTCGCCTGTTGACAAGGCATTTGGCTACCTTAAGAGAGTCATAGTTACTCCTGTCAGTTGCTCCCCGTTTTACCACAGTCACATTTTCAAGGTTCCGCTAGCCAGTTCCCCTGAAGCGATACGCTATTATCTGTCAACCTAAAGACTTTCACAGCACTCCTGATGGGAGCTTCTCGAGTTTGCCGATGTATTTCTCCGGTTGACGAGGCATTTGGCTACCTTAAGAGAGTCATAGTTACTCCTGTCAGTTGCTCCCCGTTTCACCACAGTCACAATTTCAAGCTTCCTCTAGCCAGTTCACCTGACGCGATACGCCATTGTCTGTCAACCTAATGTCTTTCACAGTACTCCTGCCGTGAGCTTCTCGAGTTTGCCGATGTATTTCGCCTGTTGACGAGGCATTTGGCTACCTTAAGAGAGTCATGGTACTCCTTTCAGTTGCTCCCCATTTTACCACAGTCACATTTTCAAGGTTCCACTAGCCAGTTCCCCTGAAGCGATACGCCATTATCTGTCAACCTAAAGACTTTCACAGCACTCCTGATGGGAGCTTCTCGAGTTTGCCGATGTATTTCTCCGGTTGACGAGGCATTTGGTTACCTAAAGAGAGTCATAGTTACTCCTGTTAGTTGCTCCCCGTTTTACCACAGTCACATTTTCAAGGTTCCGCTAGCCAGTTCCCCTGAAGCGATACGCCATTATCTGTCAACCTATAGACTGTCACAGTACTCCTGGTGGGAGCTTCTTCGAGTTTGCCGATGTATTTCGCCTGTTGACGAGGCATTTGGCTACCTTAAGAGAGTCATAGTTACTCCCGTCAGTTGCTCCCCGTTTTACCACAGTCACATTTTCAAGGTTCCACTAGCCAGTTCCCCTGAAGCGATACGCCATTATCTGTCAACCTAAAGACTTTCACAGCACTCCTGATGGGAGCTTCTCGAGTTTGCCGATGTATTTCTCCGGTTGACGAGGCATTTGGTTACCTTAAGAGAGTCATAGTTACTCCTGTCAGTTGCTCCCCGTTTTACCACAGTCACATTTTCAAGGTTCCACTAGCCAGTTCCCCTGAAGCGATACGCCATTATCTGTCATCCTATAGACTGTCACAGTACTCCTGGAGGGAGCTTCTCGAGTTTGCCGATATATTTCGCCTGTTGACGAGGCATTTGGCTACCTTAAGAGAGTCATAGTTATCCCTGTTAGTTGCTCCCCGTTTTACCACAGTCACATTTTCAAGGTTCCGCTAGCCAGTTCCCCTGAAGCGATACGCTATTATCTGTCAACCTAGAGACTTTCACAGCACTCCTGATGGGAGCTTCTCGAGTTTGCCGATGTATTTCTCCGGTTGACGAGGCATTTGGCTACCTTAAGAGAGTCATAGTTACTCCTGTCAGTTGCTCCCCGTTTCACCACAGTCACAATTTCAAGCTTCCTCTAGCCAGTTCACCTGACGCGATACGCCATTGTCTGTCAACCTAATGTCTTTCACAGTACTCCTGCCGTGAGCTTCTCGAGTTTGCCGATGTATTTCGCCTGTTGACGAGGCATTTGGCTACCTTAAGAGAGTCATAGTACTCCTTTCAGTTGCTCCCCATTTTACCACAGTCACATTTTCAAGGTTCCACTAGCCAGTTCCCCTGAAGCGATACGCCATTATCTGTCAACCTAAAGACTTTCACAGCACTCCTGATGGGAGCTTCTCGAGTTTGCCGATGTATTTCTCCGGTTGACGAGGCATTTGGTTACCTAAAGAGAGTCATAGTTACTCCTGTCAGTTGCTCCCCGTTTTACCACAGTCACATTTTCAAGGTTCCACTAGCCAGTTCCCCTGAAGCGATACGCCATTATCTGTCATCCTATAGACTGTCACAGTACTCCTGGTGGGAGCTTCTCGAGTTTGCCGATATATTTCGCCTGTTGACGAGGCATTTGGCTACCTTAAGAGAGTCATAGTTATCCCTGTTGGTTGCCCCCCGTTTTACCACAGTCACATTTTCAAGGTTCCGCTAGCCAGTTCCCCTGAAGCGATACGCTATTATCTGTCAACCTAAAGGCTTTCACAGCACTCCTGATGGGAGCTTCTCGAGTTTGCTGATGTATTTCTCCGGTTGACGAGGCATTTGGCTACCTTAAGAGAGTCATAGTTACTCCTGTTAGTTGCTCCCCGTTTTACCACAGTCACATTTTCAAGGTTCCGCTAGCCAGTTCCCCTGAAGCGATACGCCATTATCTGTCAACCTATAGACTGTCACAGTACTCCTGGTGGGAGCTTCTTCGAGTTTGCCGATGTATTTCGCCTGTTGACGAGGCATTTGGCTACCTTAAGAGAGTCATAGTTACTCCTGTCAGTTGCTCCCCGTTTTACCACAGTCACATTTTCTAGGTTCCGCTAGCCAGTTCCCCTGAAGCGATACGCCATTATCTGTCAACCTATAGACTGTCACAGTACTCCTGGTGGGAGCTTCTACGAGTTTGCCGATGTATTTCGCCTGTTGACGAGGCATTTGGCTACCTTAAGAGAGTCATAGTTACTCCCGTCAGTTGCTCCCCGTTTTACCACAGTCACATTTTCAAGGTTCCACTAGCCAGTTCCCCTGAAGCGATACGCCATTATCTGTCAACCTAAAGACTTTCACAGCACTCCTGATGGGAGCTTCTCGAGTTTGCTGATGTATTTCTCCGGTTGACGAGGCATTTGGCTACCTTAAGAGAGTCATAGTTACTCCTGTTAGTTGCTCCCCGTTTTACCACAGTCACATTTTCAAGGTTCCGCTAGCCAGTTCCCCTGAAGCGATACGCCATTATCTGTCATCCTATAGACTGTCACAGTACTCCTGGTGGGAGCTTCTCGAGTTTGCCGATATATTTCGCCTGTTGACGAGGCATTTGGCTACCTTAAGAGAGTCATAGTTATCCCTGTTGGTTGCTCCCCGTTTTACCACAGTCACATTTTCAAGGTTCCGCTAGCCAGTTCCCCTGAAGCGATACGCCATTATCTGTCAACCTAAAGACTTTCACAGCACTCCTGATGGGAGCTTCTCGAGTTTGCCGATGTATTTCTCCGGTTGACGAGGCATTTGGTTACCTAAAGAGAGTCATAGTTACTCCTGTCAGTTGCTTCCCGTTTTACCACAGTCACATTTTCAAGGTTCCACTAGCCAGTTCCCCTGAAGCGATACGCCATTATCTGTCATCCTATAGACTGTCACAGTACTCCTGGTGGGAGCTTCTCGAGTTTGCCGATATATTTCGCCTGTTGACGAGGCATTTGGCTACCTTAAGAGAGTCATAGTGATCCCTGTTGGTTGCCCCCCGTTTTACCACAGTCACATTTTCAAGGTTCCGCTAGCCAGTTCCCCTGAAGCGATACGCTATTATCTGTCAACCTAAAGGCTTTCACAGCACTCCTGATGGGAGCTTCTCGAGTTTGCTGATGTATTTCTCCGGTTGACGACGCATTTGGCTACCTTAAGAGAGTCATAGTTACTCCTGTTAGTTGCTCCCCGTTTTACCACAGTCACATTTTCAAGGTTCCGCTAGCCAGTTCCCCTGAAGCGATACGCCATTATCTGTCAACCTATAGACTGTCACAGTACTCCTGGTGGGAGCTTCTTCGAGTTTGCCGATGTATTTCGCCTGTTGACGAGGCATTTGGCTACCTTAAGAGAGTCATAGTTACTCCTGTCAGTTGCTCCCCGTTTTACCACAGTCACATTTTCAAGGTTCCGCTAGCCAGTTCCCCTGAAGCGATACGCCATTATCTGTCAACCTATAGACTGTCACAGTACTCCTGGTGGGAGCTTCTTCGAGTTTGCCGATGTATTTCGCCTGTTGACGAGGCATTTGGCTACCTTAAGAGAGTCATAGTTACTCCCGTCAGTTGCTCCCCGTTTTACCACAGTCACATTTTCAAGGTTCCACTAGCCAGTTCCCCTGAAGCGATACGCCATTATCTGTCAACCTAAAGACTTTCACAGCACTCCTGATGGGAGCTTCTCGAGTTTGCTGATGTATTTCTCCGGTTGACGAGGCATTTGGCTACCTTAAGAGAGTCATAGTTACTCCTGTTAGTTGCTCCCCGTTTTACCACAGTCACATTTTCAAGGTTCCGCTAGCCAGTTCCCCTGAAGCGATACGCCATTATCTGTCAACCTATAGACTGTCACAGTACTCCTGGTGGGAGCTTCTTCGAGTTTGCCGATGTATTTCGCCTGTTGACGAGGCATTTGGCTACCTTAAGAGAGTCATAGTTACTCCAGTCAGTTGCTCCCCGTTTTACCACAGTCACATTTTGAAGGTTCCGCTAGCCAGTTCCCCTGAAGCGATACGCCATTATCTGTCAACCTATAGACTGTCACAGTACTCCTGGTGGGAGCTTCTTCGAGTTTGCCGATGTATTTCGCCTGTTGACGAGGCATTTGGCTACCTTAAGAGAGTCATAGTTACTCCCGTCAGTTGCTCCCCGTTTTACCACAGTCACATTTTCAAGGTTCCACTAGCCAGTTCCCCTGAAGCGATACGCCATTATCTGTCAACCTAAAGACTTTCACAGCACTCCTGATGGGAGCTTCTCGAGTTTGCCGATGTATTTCTCCGGTTGACGAGGCATTTGGTTACCTTAAGAGAGTCATAGTTACTCCTGTCAGTTGCTCCCCGTTTTACCACAGTCACATTTTCAAGGTTCCACTAGCCAGTTCCCCTGAAGCGATACGCCATTATCTGTCATCCTATAGACTGTCACAGTACTCCTGGTGGGAGCTTCTCGAGTTTGCCGATATATTTCGCCTGTTGACGAGGCATTTGGCTACCTTAAGAGAGTCATAGTTATCCCTGTTAGTTGCTCTCCGTTTTACCACAGTCACATTTTCAAGGTTCCGCTAGCCAGTTCCCCTGAAGCGATACGCTATTATCTGTCAACCTAAAGACTTTCACAGCACTCCTGATGGGAGCTTCTCGAGTTTGCCGATGTATTTCTCCGGTTGACGAGGCATTTGGCTACCTTAAGAGAGTCATAGTTACTCCTGTCAGTTGCTCCCCGTTTCACCACAGTCACAATTTCAAGCTTCCTCTAGCCAGTTCACCTGACGCGATACGCCATTGTCTGTCAACCTAATGTCTTTCACAGTACTCCTGCCGTGAGCTTCTCGAGTTTGCCGATGTATTTCGCCTGTTGACGAGGCGTTTGGCTACCTTAAGAGAGTCATAGTACTCCTGTCAGTTGCTCCCCATTTTACCACAGTCACATTTTCAAGGTTCCACTAGCCAGTTCCCCTGAAGCGATACGCCATTATCTGTCAACCTAAAGACTTTCACAGCACTCCTGATGGGAGCTTCTCGAGTTTGCCGATGTATTTCTCCGGTTGACGAGGCATTTGGTTACCTTAAGAGAGTCATAGTTACTCCTGTCAGTTGCTCCCCGTTTTACCACAGTCACATTTTCAAGGTTCCACTAGCCAGTTCCCCTGAAGCGATACGCCATTATCTGTCATCCTATAGACTGTCACAGTACTCCTGGTGGGAGCTTCTCGAGTTTGCCGATATATTTCGCCTGTTGACGAGGCATTTGGCTACCTTAAGAGAGTCATAGTTATCCCTGTTAGTTGCTCCCCGTTTTACCACAGTCACATATTCAAGGTTCCGCTAGCCAGTTCCCCTGAAGCGATACGCTATTATCTGTCAACCTAAAGACTTTCACAGCACTCCTGATGGGAGCTTCTCGAGTTTGCTGATGTATTTCTCCGGTTGACGAGGCATTTGGCTACCTTAAGAGAGTCATAGTTACTCCTGTTAGTTGCTCCCCGTTTTACCACAGTCACATTTTCAAGGTTCCGCTAGCCAGTTCCCCTGAAGCGATATGCCATTATCTGTCAACCTATAGACTGTCACAGTACTCCTGGTGGGAGCTTCTTCGAGTTTGCCGATGTATTTCGCCTGTTGACGAGGCATTTGGCTACCTTAAGAGAGTCATAGTTACTCCTGTCAGTTGCTCCCCGTTTTACCACAGTCACATTTTCAAGGTTCCGCTAGCCAGTTCCCCTGAAGCGATACGCCATTATCTGTCAACCTATAGACTGTCACAGTACTCCTGGTGGGAGCTTCTTCGAGTTTGCCGATGTATTTCGCCTGTTGACAATGCATTTGGCTACCTTAAGAGAGTCATAGTTACTCCCGTCAGTTGCTCCCCGTTTTACCACAGTCACATTTTCAAGGTTCCACTAGCCAGTTCCCCTGAAGCGATAAGCCATTATCTGTCAACCTAAAGACTTTCACAGCACTCCTGATGGGAGCTTCTCGAGTTTGCCGATGTATTTCTCCGGTTGACGAGGCATTTGGTTACCTTAAGAGAGTCATAGTTACTCCTGTCAGTTGCTCCCCGTTTTACCACAGTCACATTTTCAAGGTTCCACTAGCCAGTTCCCCTGAAGCGATACGCCATTATCTGTCATCCTATAGACTGTCACAGTACTCCTGGAGGGAGCTTCTCGAGTTTGCCGATATATTTCGCCTGTTGACGAGGCATTTGGCTACCTTAAGAGAGTCATAGTTATCCCTGTTAGTTGCTCCCCGTTTTACCACAGTCACATTTTCAAGGTTCCGCTAGCCAGTTCCCCTGAAGCGATACGCTATTATCTGTCAACCTAAAGACTTTCACAGCACTCCTGATGGGAGCTTCTCGAGTTTGCCGATGTATTTCTCCGGTTGACGAGGCATTTGGCTACCTTAAGAGAGTCATAGTTACTCCTGTCAGTTGCTCCCCGTTTCACCACAGTCACAATTTCAAGCTTCCTCTAGCCAGTTCACCTGACGCGATACGCCATTGTCTGTCAACCTAATATCTTTCACAGTACTCCTGCCGTGAGCTTCTCGAGTTTGCCGATGTATTTCGCCTGTTGACGAGGCATTTGGCTACCTTAAGAGAGTCATAGTACTCCTTTCAGTTGCTCCCCATTTTACCACAGTCACATTTTCAAGGTTCCTCTAGCCAGTTCCCCTGAAGCGATACGCCATTATCTGTCAACCTAAAGACTTTCACAGCACTCCTGATGGGAGCTTCTCGAGTTTGCCGATGTATTTCTCCGGTTGACGAGGCATTTGGTTACCTAAAGAGAGTCATAGTTACTCCTGTCAGTTGCTCCCCGTTTTACCACAGTCACATTTTCAAGGTTCCACTAGCCAGTTCCCCTGAAGCGATACGCCATTATCTGTCATCCTATAGACTGTCACAGTACTCCTGGTGGGAGCTTCTCGAGTTTGCCGATATATTTCGCCTGTTGACGAGGCATTTGGCTACCTTAAGAGAGTCATAGTTATCCCTGTTGGTTGCTCCCCGTTTTACCACAGTCACATTTTCAAGGTTCCGCTAGCCAGTTCCCCTGAAGCGATACGCTATTATCTGTCAACCTAAAGACTTTCACAGCACTCCTGATGGGAGCTTCTCGAGTTTGCTGATGTATTTCTCCGGTTGACGAGGCATTTGGCTACCTTAAGAGAGTCATAGTTACTCCTGTTAGTTGCTCCCCGTTTTACCACAGTCACATTTTCAAGGTTCCGCTAGCCAGTTCCCCTGAAGCGATACGCCATTATCTGTCAACCTATAGACTGTCACAGTACTCCTGGTGGGAGCTTCTTCGAGTTTGCCGATGTATTTCGCCTGTTGACGAGGCATTTGGCTACCTTAAGAGAGTCATAGTTACTCCTGTCAGTTGCTCCCCGTTTTACCACAGTCACATTTTCAAGGTTCCGCTAGCCAGTTCCCCTGAAGCGATACGCCATTATCTGTCAACCTATAGACTGTCACAGTACTCCTGGTGGGAGCTTCTTCGAGTTTGCCGATGTATTTCGCCTGTTGACGAGGCATTTGGCTACCTTAAGAGAGTCATAGTTATCCCTGTTGGTTGCTCCCCGTTTTACCACAGTCACATTTTCAAGGTTCCGCTAGCCAGTTCCCCTGAAGCGATACGCTATTATCTGTCAACCTAAAGACTTTCACAGCACTCCTGATGGGAGCTTCTCGAGTTTGCTGATGTATTTCTCCGGTTGACGAGGCATTTGGCTACCTTAAGAGAGTCATAGTTACTCCTGTTAGTTGCTCCCCGTTTTACCACAGTCACATTTTCAAGGTTCCGCTAGCCAGTTCCCCTGAAGCGATACGCCATTATCTGTCAACCTATAGACTGTCACAGTACTCCTGGTTGGAGCTTCTTCGAGTTTGCCGATGTATTTCGCCTGTTGACGAGGCATTTGGCTACCTTAAGAGAGTCATAGTTACTCCTGTCAGTTGCTCCCCGTTTTACCACAGTCACATTTTCAAGGTTCCGCTAGCCAGTTCCCCTGAAGCGATACGCCATTATCTGTCAACCTATAGACTGTCACAGTACTCCTGGTGGGAGCTTCTTCGAGTTTGCCGATGTATTTCGCCTGTTGACGAGGCATTTGGCTACCTTAAGAGAGTCATAGTTACTCCCGTCAGTTGCTCCCCGTTTTACCACAGTCACATTTTCAAGGTTCCACTAGCCAGTTCCCCTGAAGCGATACGCCATTATCTGTCAACCTAAAGACTTTCACAGCACTCCTGATGGGAGCTTCTCGAGTTTGCTGATGTATTTCTCCGGTTGACGAGGCATTTGGCTACCTTAAGAGAGTCATAGTTACTCCTGTTAGTTGCTCCCCGTTTTACCACAGTCACATTTTCAAGGTTCCGCTAGCCAGTTCCCCTGAAGCGATACGCCATTATCTGTCAACCTATAGACTGTCACAGTACTCCTGGTGGGAGCTTCTTCGAGTTTGCCGATGTATTTCGCCTGTTGACGAGGCATTTGGCTACCTTAAGAGAGTCATAGTTACTCCTGTCAGTTGCTCCCCGTTTTACCACAGTCACATTTTCAAGGTTCCGCTAGCCAGTTCCCCTGAAGCGATACGCCATTATCTGTCAACCTATAGACTGTCACAGTACTCCTGGTGGGAGCTTCTTCGAGTTTGCCGATGTATTTCGCCTGTTGACGAGGCATTTGGCTACCTTAAGAGAGTCATAGTTACTCCCGTCAGTTGCTCCCCGTTTTACCACAGTCACATTTTCAAGGTTCCACTAGCCAGTTCCCCTGAAGCGATACGCCATTATCTGTCAACCTAAAGACTTTCACAGCACTCCTGATGGGAGCTTCTCGAGTTTGCCGATGTATTTCTCCGGTTGACGAGGCATTTGGTTACCTTAAGAGAGTCATAGTTACTCCTGTCAGTTGCTCCCCGTTTTACCACAGTCACATTTTCAAGGTTCCACTAGCCAGTTCCCCTGAAGCGATACGCCATTATCTGTCATCCTATAGACTGTCACAGTACTCCTGGAGGGAGCTTCTCGAGTTTGCCGATATATTTCGCCTGTTGACGAGGCATTTGGCTACCTTAAGAGAGTCATAGTTATCCCTGTTAGTTGCTCCCCGTTTTACCACAGTCACATTTTCAAGGTTCCGCTAGCCAGTTCCCCTGAAGCGATACGCTATTATCTGTCAACCTAAAGACTTTCACAGCACTCCTGATGGGAGCTTCTCGAGTTTGCCGATGTATTTCTCCGGTTGACGAGGCATTTGGCTACCTTAAGAGAGTCATAGTTACTCCTGTCAGTTGCTCCCCGTTTCACCACAGTCACAATTTCAAGCTTCCTCTAGCCAGTTCACCTGACGCGATACGCCATTGTCTGTCAACCTAATGTCTTTCACAGTACTCCTGCCGTGAGCTTCTCGAGTTTGCCGATGTATTTCGCCTGTTGACGAGGCATTTGGCTACCTTAAGAGAGTCATAGTACTCCTTTCAGTTGCTCCCCATTTTACCACAGTCACATTTTCAAGGTTCCACTAGCCAGTTCCCCTGAAGCGATACGCCATTATCTGTCAACCTAAAGACTTTCACAGCACTCCTGATGGGAGCTTCTCGAGTTTGCCGATGTATTTCTCCGGTTGACGAGGCATTTGGTTACCTAAAGAGAGTCATAGTTACTCCTGTCAGTTGCTCCCCGTTTTACCACAGTCACATTTTCAAGGTTCCACTAGCCAGTTCCCCTGAAGCGATACGCCATTATCTGTCATCCTATAGACTGTCACAGTACTCCTGGTGGGAGCTTCTCGAGTTTGCCGATATATTTCGCCTGTTGACGAGGCATTTGGCTACCTTAAGAGAGTCATAGTTATCCCTGTTGGTTGCTCCCCGTTTTACCACAGTCACATTTTCAAGGTTCCGCTAGCCAGTTCCCCTGAAGCGATACGCTATTATCTGTCAACCTAAAGACTTTCACAGCACTCCTGATGGGAGCTTCTCGAGTTTGCTGATGTATTTCTCCGGTTGACGAGGCATTTGGCTACCTTAAGAGAGTCATAGTTACTCCTGTTAGTTGCTCCCCGTTTTACCACAGTCACATTTTCAAGGTTCCGCTAGCCAGTTCCCCTGAAGCGATACGCCATTATCTGTCAACCTATAGACTGTCACAGTACTCCTGGTGGGAGCTTCTTCGAGTTTGCCGATGTATTTCGCCTGTTGACGAGGCATTTGGCTACCTTAAGAGAGTCATAGTTACTCCTGTCAGTTGCTCCCCGTTTTACCACAGTCACATTTTCAAGGTTCCGCTAGCCAGTTCCCCTGAAGCGATACGCCATTATCTGTCAACCTATAGACTGTCACAGTACTCCTGGTGGGAGCTTCTTCGAGTTTGCCGATGTATTTCGCCTGTTGACGAGGCATTTGGCTACCTTAAGAGAGTCATAGTTACTCCCGTCAGTTGCTCCCCGTTTTACCACAGTCACATTTTCAAGGTTCCACTAGCCAGTTCCCCTGAAGCGATACGCCATTATCTGTCAACCTAAAGACTTTCACAGCACTCCTGATGGGAGCTTCTCGAGTTTGCCGATGTATTTCTCCGGTTGACGAGGCATTTGGTTACCTTAAGAGAGTCATAGTTACTCCTGTCAGTTGCTCCCCGTTTTACCACAGTCACATTTTCAAGGTTCCACTAGCCAGTTCCCCTGAAGCGATACGCCATTATCTGTCATCCTATAGACTGTCACAGTACTCCTGGAGGGAGCTTCTCGAGTTTGCCGATATATTTCGCCTGTTGACGAGGCATTTGGCTACCTTAAGAGAGTCATAGTTATCCCTGTTAGTTGCTCCCCGTTTTACCACAGTCACATTTTCAAGGTTCCGCTAGCCAGTTCCCCTGAAGCGATACGCTATTATCTGTCAACCTAAAGACTTTCACAGCACTCCTGATGGGAGCTTCTCGAGTTTGCCGATGTATTTCTCCGGTTGACGAGGCATTTGGCTACCTTAAGAGAGTCATAGTTACTCCTGTCAGTTGCTCCCCGTTTCACCACAGTCACAATTTCAAGCTTCCTCTAGCCAGTTCACCTGACGCGATACGCCATTGTCTGTCAACCTAATGTCTTTCACAGTACTCCTGCCGTGAGCTTCTCGAGTTTGCCGATGTATTTCGCCTGTTGACGAGGCATTTGGCTACCTTAAGAGAGTCATAGTACTCCTTTCAGTTGCTCCCCATTTTACCACAGTCACATTTTCAAGATTCCACTAGCCAGTTCCCCTGAAGCGATACGCCATTATCTGTCAACCTAAAGACTTTCACAGCACTCCTGATGGGAGCTTCTCGAGTTTGCCGATGTATTTCTCCGGTTGACGAGGCATTTGGTTACCTAAAGAGAGTCATAGTTACTCCTGTCAGTTGCTCCCCGTTTTACCACAGTCACATTTTCAAGGTTCCACTAGCCAGTTCCCCTGAAGCGATACGCCATTATCTGTCATCCTATAGACTGTCACAGTACTCCTGGTGGGAGCTTCTCGAGTTTGCCGATATATTTCGCCTGTTGACGAGGCATTTGGCTACCTTAAGAGAGTCATAGTTATCCCTGTTGGTTGCTCCCCGTTTTACCACAGTCACATTTTCAAGGTTCCGCTAGCCAGTTCCCCTGAAGCGATACGCTATTATCTGTCAACCTAAAGACTTTCACAGCACTCCTGATGGGAGCTTCTCGAGTTTGCTGATGTATTTCTCCGGTTGACGAGGCATTTGGCTACCTTAAGAGAGTCATAGTTACTCCTGTTAGTTGCTCCCCGTTTTACCACAGTCACATTTTCAAGGTTCCGCTAGCCAGTTCCCCTGAAGCGATACGCCATTATCTGTCAACCTATAGACTGTCACAGTACTCCTGGTGGGAGCTTCTTCGAGTTTGCCGATGTATTTCGCCTGTTGACGAGGCATTTGGCTACCTTAAGAGAGTCATAGTTACTCCTGTCAGTTGCTCCCCGTTTTACCACAGTCACACTTTCAAGGTTCCGCTAGCCAGTTCCCCTGAAGCGATACGCCATTATCTGTCAACCTATAGACTGTCACAGTACTCCTGGTGGGAGGTTCTTCGAGTTTGCCGATGTATTTCGCCTGTTGACGAGGCATTTGGCTACCTTAAGAGAGTCATAGTTACTCCCGTCAGTTGCTCCCCGTTTTACCACAGTCACATTTTCAAGGTTCCACTAGCCAGTTCCCCTGAAGCGATACGCCATTATCTGTCAACCTAAAGACTTTCACAGCACTCCTGATGGGAGCTTCTCGAGTTTGCTGATGTATTTCTCCGGTTGACGAGGCATTTGGCTACCTTAAGAGAGTCATAGTTACTCCTGTTAGTTGCTCCCCGTTTTACCACAGTCACATTTTCAAGGTTCCGCTAGCCAGTTCCCCTGAAGCGATACGCCATTATCTGTCAACCTATAGACTGTCACAGTACTCCTGGTGGGAGCTTCTTCGAGTTTGCCGATGTATTTCGCCTGTTGACGAGGCATTTGGCTACCTTAAGAGAGTCATAGTTACTCCTGTCAGTTGCTCCCCGTTTTACCACAGTCACATTTTCAAGGTTCCGCTAGCCAGTTCCCCTGAAGCGATACGCCATTATCTGTCAACCTAAAGACTTTCACAGCACTCCTGATGGGAGCTTCTCGAGTTTGCCGATGTATTTCTCCGGTTGACGAGGCATTTGGTTACCTTAAGAGAGTCATAGTTACTCCTGTCAGTTGCTCCCCGTTTTACCACAGTCACATTTTCAAGGTTCCACTAGCCAGTTCCCCTGAAGCGATACGCCATTATCTGTCATCCTATAGACTGTCACAGTACTCCTGGAGGGAGCTTCTCGAGTTTGCCGATATATTTCGCCTGTTGACGAGGCATTTGGCTACCTTAAGAGAGTCATAGTTATCCCTGTTAGTTGCTCCCCGTTTTACCACAGTCACATTTTCAAGGTTCCGCTAGCCAGTTCCCCTGAAGCGATACGCTATTATCTGTCAACCTAAAGACTTTCACAGCACTCCTGATGGGAGCTTCTCGAGTTTGCCGATGTATTTCTCCGGTTGACGAGGCATTTGGCTACCTTAAGAGAGTCATAGTTACTCCTGTCAGTTGCTCCCCGTTTCACCACAGTCACAATTTCAAGCTTCCTCTAGCCAGTTCACCTGACGCGATACGCCATTGTCTGTCAACCTAATGTCTTTCACAGTACTCCTGCCGTGAGCTTCTCGAGTTTGCCGATGTATTTCGCCTGTTGACGAGGCATTTGGCTACCTTAAGAGAGTCATAGTACTCCTTTCAGTTGCTCCCCATTTTACCACAGTCACATTTTCAAGGTTCCACTAGCCAGTTCCCCTGAAGCGATACGCCATTATCTGTCAACCTAAAGACTTTCACAGCACTCCTGATGGGAGCTTCTCGAGTTTGCCGATGTATTTCTCCGGTTGACGAGGCATTTGGTTACCTAAAGAGAGTCATAGTTACTCCTGTCAGTTGCTTCCCGTTTTACCACAGTCACATTTTCAAGGTTCCACTAGCCAGTTCCCCTGAAGCGATACGCCATTATCTGTCATCCTATAGACTGTCACAGTACTCCTGGTGGGAGCTTCTCGAGTTTGCCGATATATTTCGCCTGTTGACGAGGCATTTGGCTACCTTAAGAGAGTCATAGTTAACCCTGTTGGTTGCTCCCCGTTTTACCACAGTCACATTTTCAAGGTTCCGCTAGCCAGTTCCCCTGAAGCGATACGCTATTATCTGTCAACCTAAAGACTTTCACAGCACTCCTGATGGGAGCTTCTCGAGTTTGCTGATGTATTTCTCCGGTTGACGAGGCATTTGGCTACCTTAAGAGAGTCATAGTTACTCCTGTTAGTTGCTCCCCGTTTTACCACAGTCACATTTTCAAGGTTCCGCTAGCCAGTTCCCCTGAAGCGATACGCCATTATCTGTCAACCTATAGACTGTCACAGTACTCCTGGTGGGAGCTTCTTCGAGTTTGCCGATGTATTTCGCCTGTTGACGAGGCATTTGGCTACCTTAAGAGAGTCATAGTTACTCCTGTCAGTTGCTCCCCGTTTTACCACAGTCACATTTTCAAGGTTCCGCTAGCCAGTTCCCCTGAAGCGATACGCCATTATCTGTCAACCTAAAGACTTTCACAGCACTCCTGATGGGAGCTTCTCGAGTTTGCCGATGTATTTCTCCGGTTGACGAGGCATTTGGTTACCTAAAGAGAGTCATAGTTACTCCTGTCAGTTGCTCCCCGTTTTACCACAGTCACATTTTCAAGGTTCCACTAGCCAGTTCCCCTGAAGCGATACGCCATTATCTGTCATCCTATAGACTGTCACAGTACTCCTGGTGGGAGCTTCTCGAGTTTGCCGATATATTTCGCCTGTTGACGAGGCATTTGGCTACCTTAAGAGAGTCATAGTTATCCCTGTTGGTTGCTCCCCGTTTTACCACAGTCACATTTTCAAGGTTCCGCTAGCCAGTTCCCCTGAAGCGATACGCTATTATCTGTCAACCTAAAGACTTTCACAGCACTCCTGATGGGAGCTTCTCGAGTTTGCTGATGTATTTCTCCGGTTGACGAGGCATTTGGCTACCTTAAGAGAGTCATAGTTACTCCTGTTAGTTGCTCCCCGTTTTACCACAGTCACATTTTCAAGGTTCCGCTAGCCAGTTCCCCTGAAGCGATACGCCATTATCTGTCAACCTATAGACTGTCACAGTACTCCTGGTGGGAGCTTCTTCGAGTTTGCCGATGTATTTCGCCTGTTGACGAGGCATTTGGCTACCTTAAGAGAGTCATAGTTACTCCTGTCAGTTGCTCCCCGTTTTACCACAGTCACACTTTCAAGGTTCCGCTAGCCAGTTCCCCTGAAGCGATACGCCATTATCTGTCAACCTATAGACTGTCACAGTACTCCTGGTGGGAGGTTCTTCGAGTTTGCCGATGTATTTCGCCTGTTGACGAGGCATTTGGCTACCTTAAGAGAGTCATAGTTACTCCCGTCAGTTGCTCCCCGTTTTACCACAGTCACATTTTCAAGGTTCCACTAGCCAGTTCCCCTGAAGCGATACGCCATTATCTGTCAACCTAAAGACTTTCACAGCACTCCTGATGGGAGCTTCTCGAGTTTGCTGATGTATTTCTCCGGTTGACGAGGCATTTGGCTACCTTAAGAGAGTCATAGTTACTCCTGTTAGTTGCTCCCCGTTTTACCACAGTCACATTTTCAAGGTTCCGCTAGCCAGTTCCCCTGAAGCGATACGCCATTATCTGTCAACCTATAGACTGTCACAGTACTCCTGGTGGGAGCTTCTTCGAGTTTGCCGATGTATTTCGCCTGTTGACGAGGCATTTGGCTACCTTAAGAGAGTCATAGTTACTCCTGTCAGTTGCTCCCCGTTTTACCACAGTCACATTTTCAAGGTTCCGCTAGCCAGTTCCCCTGAAGCGATACGCCATTATCTGTCAACCTAAAGACTTTCACAGCACTCCTGATGGGAGCTTCTCGAGTTTGCCGATGTATTTCTCCGGTTGACGAGGCATTTGGTTACCTTAAGAGAGTCATAGTTACTCCTGTCAGTTGCTCCCCGTTTTACCACAGTCACATTTTCAAGGTTCCACTAGCCAGTTCCCCTGAAGCGATACGCCATTATCTGTCATCCTATAGACTGTCACAGTACTCCTGGAGGGAGCTTCTCGAGTTTGCCGATATATTTCGCCTGTTGACGAGGCATTTGGCTACCTTAAGAGAGTCATAGTTATCCCTGTTAGTTGCTCCCCGTTTTACCACAGTCACATTTTCAAGGTTCCGCTAGCCAGTTCCCCTGAAGCGATACGCTATTATCTGTCAACCTAAAGACTTTCACAGCACTCCTGATGGGAGCTTCTCGAGTTTGCCGATGTATTTCTCCGGTTGACGAGGCATTTGGCTACCTTAAGAGAGTCATAGTTACTCCTGTCAGTTGCTCCCCGTTTCACCACAGTCACAATTTCAAGCTTCCTCTAGCCAGTTCACCTGACGCGATACGCCATTGTCTGTCAACCTAATGTCTTTCACAGTACTCCTGCCGTGAGCTTCTCGAGTTTGCCGATGTATTTCGCCTGTTGACGAGGCATTTGGCTACCTTAAGAGAGTCATAGTACTCCTTTCAGTTGCTCCCCATTTTACCACAGTCACATTTTCAAGGTTCCACTAGCCAGTTCCCCTGAAGCGATACGCCATTATCTGTCAACCTAAAGACTTTCACAGCACTCCTGATGGGAGCTTCTCGAGTTTGCCGATGTATTTCTCCGGTTGACGAGGCATTTGGTTACCTAAAGAGAGTCATAGTTACTCCTGTCAGTTGCTTCCCGTTTTACCACAGTCACATTTTCAAGGTTCCACTAGCCAGTTCCCCTGAAGCGATACGCCATTATCTGTCATCCTATAGACTGTCACAGTACTCCTGGTGGGAGCTTCTCGAGTTTGCCGATATATTTCGCCTGTTGACGAGGCATTTGGCTACCTTAAGAGAGTCATAGTTATCCCTGTTGGTTGCTCCCCGTTTTACCACAGTCACATTTTCAAGGTTCCGCTAGCCAGTTCCCCTGAAGCGATACGCTATTATCTGTCAACCTAAAGACTTTCACAGCACTCCTGATGGGAGCTTCTCGAGTTTGCTGATGTATTTCTCCGGTTGACGAGGCATTTGGCTACCTTGAGAGAGTCATAGTTACTCCTGTTAGTTGCTCCCCGTTTTACCACAGTCACATTTTCAAGGTTCCGCTAGCCAGTTCCCCTGAAGCGATACGCCATTATCTGTCAACCTATAGACTGTCACAGTACTCCTGGTGGGAGCTTCTTCGAGTTTGCCGATGTATTTCGCCTGTTGACGAGGCATTTGGCTACCTTAAGAGAGTCATAGTTACTCCTGTCAGTTGCTCCCCGTTTTACCACAGTCACATTTTCAAGGTTCCGCTAGCCAGTTCCCCTGAAGCGATACGCCATTATCTGTCAACCTATAGACTGTCACAGTACTCCTGGTGGGAGCTTCTTCGAGTTTGCCGATGTATTTCGCCTGTTGACGAGGCATTTGGCTACCTTAAGAGAGTCATAGTTACTCCCGTCAGTTGCTCCCCGTTTTACCACAGTCACATTTTCAAGGTTCCGCTAGCCAGTTCCCCTGAAGCGATACGCCATTATCTGTCAACCTATAGACTGTCACAGTACTCCTGGTGGGAGCTTCTTCGAGTTTGCCGATGTATTTCGCCTGTTGACGAGGCATTTGGCTACCTTAAGAGAGTCATAGTTACTCCTGTCAGTTGCTCCCCGTTTTACCACAGTCACATTTTCAAGGTTCCGCTAGCCAGTTCCCCTGAAGCGATACGCCATTATCTGTCAACCTATAGACTGTCACAGTACTCCTGGTGGGAGCTTCTTCGAGTTTGCCGATGTATTTCGCCTGTTGACGAGGCATTTGGCTACCTTAAGAGAGTCATAGTTACTCCTGTCAGTTGCTCCCCGTTTTACCACAGTCACATTTTCAAGGTTCCGCTAGCCAGTTCCCCTGAAGCGATACGCCATTATCTGTCAACCTATAGACTGTCACAGTACTCCTGGTGGGAGGTTCTTCGAGTTTGCCGATGTATTTCGCCTGTTGACGAGGCATTTGGCTACCTTAAGAGAGTCATAGTTACTCCCGTCAGTTGCTCCCCGTTTTACCACAGTCACATTTTCAAGGTTCCACTAGCCAGTTCCCCTGAAGCGATACGCCATTATCTGTCATCCTATAGACTGTCACAGTACTCCTGGTGGGAGCTTCTCGAGTTTGCCGATATATTTCGCCTGTTGACGAGGCATTTGGCTACCTTAAGAGAGTCATAGTTATCCCTGTTGGTTGCTCCCCGTTTTACCACAGTCACATTTTCAAGGTTCCGCTAGCCAGTTCCCCTGAAGCGATACGCTATTATCTGTCAACCTAAAGACTTTCACAGCACTCCTGATGGGAGCTTCTCGAGTTTGCCGATGTATTTCTCCGGTTGACGAGGCATTTGGCTACCTTAAGAGAGTCATAGTTACTCCTGTCAGTTGCTCCCCGTTTCACCACAGTCACAATTTCAAGCTTCCTCTAGCCAGTTCACCTGACGCGATACGCCATTGTCTGTCAACCTAATGTCTTTCACAGTACTCCTGCCGTGAGCTTCTCGAGTTTGCCGATGTATTTCGCCTGTTGACGAGGCATTTGGCTACCTTAAGAGAGTCATAGTACTCCTTTCAGTTGCTCCCCATTTTACCACAGTCACATTTTCAAGGTTCCACTAGCCAGTTCCCCTGAAGCGATACGCCATTATCTGTCAACCTAAAGACTTTCACAGCACTCCTGATGGGAGCTTCTCGAGTTTGCCGATGTATTTCTCCGGTTGACGAGGCATTTGGTTACCTAAAGAGAGTCATAGTTACTCCTGTCAGTTGCTCCCCGTTTTACCACAGTCACATTTTCAAGGTTCCACTAGCCAGTTCCCCTGAAGCGATACGCCATTATCTGTCATCCTATAGACTGTCACAGTACTCCTGGTGGGAGCTTCTCGAGTTTGCCGATATATTTCGCCTGTTGACGAGGCATTTGGCTACCTTAAGAGAGTCATAGTTATCCCTGTTGGTTGCTCCCCGTTTTACCACAGTCACATTTTCAAGGTTCCGCTAGCCAGTTCCCCTGAAGCGATACGCTATTATCTGTCAACCTAAAGACTTTCACAGCACTCCTGATGGGAGCTTCTCGAGTTTGCTGATGTATTTCTCCGGTTGACGAGGCATTTGGCTACCTTAAGAGAGTCATAGTTACTCCTGTTAGTTGCTCCCCGTTTTACCACAGTCACATTTTCAAGGTTCCGCTAGCCAGTTCCCCTGAAGCGATACGCCATTATCTGTCAACCTATAGACTGTCACAGTACTCCTGGTGGGAGCTTCTTCGAGTTTGCCGATGTATTTCGCCTGTTGACGAGGCATTTGGCTACCTTAAGAGAGTCATAGTTACTCCTGTCAGTTGCTCCCCGTTTTACCACAGTCACATTTTCAAGGTTCCGCTAGCCAGTTCCCCTGAAGCGATACGCCATTATCTGTCAACCTATAGACTGTCACAGTACTCCTGGTGGGAGGTTCTTCGAGTTTGCCGATGTATTTCGCCTGTTGACGAGGCATTTGGCTACCTTAAGAGAGTCATAGTTACTCCCGTCAGTTGCTCCCCGTTTTACCACAGTCACATTTTCAAGGTTCCACTAGCCAGTTCCCCTGAAGCGATACGCCATTATCTGTCAACCTAAAGACTTTCACAGCACTCCTGATGGGAGCTTCTCGAGTTTGCTGATGTATTTCTCCGGTTGACGAGGCATTTGGCTACCTTAAGAGAGTCATAGTTACTCCTGTTAGTTGCTCCCCGTTTTACCACAGTCACATTTTCAAGGTTCCGCTAGCCAGTTCCCCTGAAGCGATACGCCATTATCTGTCAACCTATAGACTGTCACAGTACTCCTGGTGGGAGCTTCTTCGAGTTTGCCGATGTATTTCGCCTGTTGACGAGGCATTTGGCTACCTTAAGAGAGTCATAGTTACTCCTGTCAGTTGCTCCCCGTTTTACCACAGTCACATTTTCAAGGTTCCGCTAGCCAGTTCCCCTGAAGCGATACGCCATTATCTGTCAACCTATAGACTGTCACAGTACTCCTGGTGGGAGCTTCTTCGAGTTTGCCGATGTATTTCGCCTGTTGACGAGGCATTTGGCTACCTTAAGAGAGTCATAGTTACTCCCGTCAGTTGCTCCCCGTTTTACCACAGTCACATTTTCAAGGTTCCACTAGCCAGTTCCCCTGAAGCGATACGCCATTATCTGTCATCCTATAGACTGTCACAGTACTCCTGGTGGGAGCTTCTCGAGTTTGCCGATATATTTCGCCTGTTGACGAGGCATTTGGCTACCTTAAGAGAGTCATAGTTATCCCTGTTAGTTGCTCCCCGTTTTACCACAGTCACATTTTCAAGGTTCCGCTAGCCAGTTCCCCTGAAGCGATACGCTATTATCTGTCAACCTAAAGACTTTCACAGCACTCCTGATGGGAGCTTCTCGAGTTTGCTGATGTATTTCTCCGGTTGACGAGGCATTTGGCTACCTTAAGAGAGTCATAGTTACTCCTGTTAGTTGCTCCCCGTTTTACCACAGTCACATTTTCAAGGTTCCGCTAGCCAGTTCCCCTGAAGCGATACGCCATTATCTGTCAACCTATAGACTGTCACAGTACTCCTGGTGGGAGCTTCTTCGAGTTTGCCGATGTATTTCGCCTGTTGACAAGGCATTTGGCTACCTTAAGAGAGTCATAGTTACTCCTGTCAGTTGCTCCCCGTTTTACCACAGTCACATTTTCAAGGTTCCGCTAGCCAGTTCCCCTGAAGCGATACGCTATTATCTGTCAACCTAAAGACTTTCACAGCACTCCTGATGGGAGCTTCTCGAGTTTGCCGATGTATTTCTCCGGTTGACGAGGCATTTGGCTACCTTAAGAGAGTCATAGTTACTCCTGTCAGTTGCTCCCCGTTTCACCACAGTCACAATTTCAAGCTTCCTCTAGCCAGTTCACCTGACGCGATACGCCATTGTCTGTCAACCTAATGTCTTTCACAGTACTCCTGCCGTGAGCTTCTCGAGATTGCCGATGTATTTCGCCTGTTGACGAGGCATTTGGCTACCTTAAGAGAGTCATAGTACTCCTGTCAGTTGCTCCCCATTTTACCACAGTCACATTTTCAAGGTTCCACTAGCCAGTTCCCCTGAAGCGATACGCCATTATCTGTCAACCTAAAGACTTTCACAGCACTCCTGATGGGAGCTTCTCGAGTTTGCCGATGTATTTCTCCGGTTGACGAGGCATTTGGTTACCTTAAGAGAGTCATAGTTACTCCTGTCAGTTGCTCCCCGTTTTACCACAGTCACATTTTCAAGGTTCCACTAGCCAGTTCCCCTGAAGCGATACGCCATTATCTGTCATCCTATAGACTGTCACAGTACTCCTGGTGGGAGCTTCTCGAGTTTGCCGATATATTTCGCCTGTTGACGAGGCATTTGGCTACCTTAAGAGAGTCATAGTACTCCTGTCAGTTGCTCCCCATTTTACCACAGTCACATTTTCAAGGTTCCACTAGCCAGTTCCCCTGAAGCGATACGCCATTATCTGTCAACCTAAAGACTTTCACAGCACTCCTGATGGGAGCTTCTCGAGTTTGCCGATGTATTTCTCCGGTTGACGAGGCATTTGGTTACCTTAAGAGAGTCATAGTTACTCCTGTCAGTTGCTCCCCGTTTTACCACAGTCACATTTTCAAGGTTCCACTAGCCAGTTCCCCTGAAGCGATACGCCATTATCTGTCATCCTATAGACTGTCACAGTACTCCTGGTGGGAGCTTCTCGAGTTTGCCGATATATTTCGCCTGTTGACGAGGCATTTGGCTACCTTAAGAGAGTCATAGTTATCCCTGTTAGTTGCTCCCCGTTTTACCACAGTCACATATTCAAGGTTCCGCTAGCCAGTTCCCCTGAAGCGATACGCTATTATCTGTCAACCTAAAGACTTTCACAGCACTCCTGATGGGAGCTTCTCGAGTTTGCTGATGTATTTCTCCGGTTGACGAGGCATTTGGCTACCTTAAGAGAGTCATAGTTACTCCTGTTAGTTGCTCCCCGTTTTACCACAGTCACATTTTCAAGGTTCCGCTAGCCAGTTCCCCTGAAGCGATACGCCATTATCTGTCAACCTATAGACTGTCACAGTACTCCTGGTGGGAGCTTCTTCGAGTTTGCCGATGTATTTCGCCTGTTGACGAGGCATTTGGCTACCTTAAGAGAGTCATAGTTACTCCTGTCAGTTGCTCCCCGTTTTACCACAGTCACATTTTCAAGGTTCCGCTAGCCAGTTCCCCTGAAGCGATACGCCATTATCTGTCAACCTATAGACTGTCACAGTACTCCTGGTGGGAGCTTCTTCGAGTTTGCCGATGTATTTCGCCTGTTGACGAGGCATTTGGCTACCTTAAGAGAGTCATAGTTACTCCCGTCAGTTGCTCCCCGTTTTACCACAGTCACATTTTCAAGGTTCCACTAGCCAGTTCCCCTGAAGCGATACGCCATTATCTGTCAACCTAAAGACTTTCACAGCACTCCTGATGGGAGCTTCTCGAGTTTGCCGATGTATTTCTCCGGTTGACGAGGCATTTGGTTACCTTAAGAGAGTCATAGTTACTCCTGTCAGTTGCTCCCCGTTTTACCACAGTCACATTTTCAAGGTTCCACTAGCCAGTTCCCCTGAAGCGATACGCCATTATCTGTCATCCTATAGACTGTCACAGTACTCCTGGTGGGAGCTTCTCGAGTTTGCCGATATATTTCGCCTGTTGACGAGGCATTTGGCTACCTTAAGAGAGTCATAGTTATCCCTGTTAGTTGCTCCCCGTTTTACCACAGTCACATTTTCAAGGTTCCGCTAGCCAGTTCCCCTGAAGCGATACGCCATTATCTGTCAACCTATAGACTGTCTCAGTACTCCTGGTGGGAGCTTCTTCGAGTTTGCCGATGTATTTCGCCTGTTGACGAGGCATTTGGCTACCTTAAGAGAGTCATAGTTACTCCCGTCAGTTGCTCCCCGTTTTACCACAGTCACATTTTCAAGATTCCACTAGCCAGTTCCCCTGAAGCGATACGCCATTATCTCTCAACCTAAAGACTTTCACAGCACTCCTGATGGGAGCTTCTCGAGTTTGCTGATGTATTTCTCCGGTTGACGAGGCATTTGGCTACCTTAAGAGAGTCATAGTTACTCCTGTTAGTTGCTCCCCGTTTTACCACAGTCACATTTTCAAGGTTCCGCTAGCCAGTTCCCCTGAAGCGATACGCCATTATCTGTCAACCTATAGACTGTCACAGTACTCCTGGTGGGAGCTTCTTCGAGTTTGCCGATGTATTTCGCCTGTTGACGAGGCATTTGGCTACCTTAAGAGAGTCATAGTTACTCCTGTCAGTTGCTCCCCGTTTTACCACAGTCACATTTTCAAGGTTCCGCTAGCCAGTTCCCCTGAAGCGATACGCCATTATCTGTCAACCTATAGACTGTCACAGTACTCCTGGTGGGAGCTTCTTCGAGTTTGCCGATGTATTTCGCCTGTTGACGAGGCATTTGGCTACCTTAAGAGAGTCATAGTTACTCCCGTCAGTTGCTCCCCGTTTTACCACAGTCACATTTTCAAGGTTCCACTAGCCAGTTCCCCTGAAGCGATACGCCATTATCTGTCAACCTAAAGACTTTCACAGCACTCCTGATGGGAGCTTCTCGAGTTTGCCGATGTATTTCTCCGGTTGACGAGGCATTTGGTTACCTTAAGAGAGTCATAGTTACTCCTGTCAGTTGCTCGCCGTTTTACCACAGTCACATTTTCAAGGTTCCACTAGCCAGTTCCCCTGAAGCGATACGCCATTATCTGTCATCCTATAGACTGTCACAGTACTCCTGGTGGGAGCTTCTCGAGTTTGCCGATATATTTCGCCTGTTGACGAGGCATTTGGCTACCTTAAGAGAGTCATAGTTATCCCTGTTAGTTGCTCCCCGTTTTACCACAGTCACATTTTCAAGGTTCCGCTAGCCAGTTCCCCTGAAGCGATACGCTATTATCTGTCAACCTAAAGACTTTCACAGCACTCCTGATGGGAGCTTCTCGAGTTTGCTGATGTATTTCTCCGGTTGACGAGGCATTTGGCTACCTTAAGAGAGTCATAGTTACTCCTGTTAGTTGCTCCCCGTTTTACCACAGTCACATTTTCAAGGTTCCACTAGCCAGTTCCCCTGAAGCGATACGCCATTATCTGTCAACCTAAAGACTTTCACAGCACTCCTGATGGGAGCTTCTCGAGTTTGCCGATGTATTTCTCCGGTTGACGAGGCATTTGGTTACCTTAAGAGAGTCATAGTTACTCCTGTCAGTTGCTCCCCGTTTTACCACAGTCACATTTTCAAGGTTCCACTAGCCAGTTCCCCTGAAGCGATACGCCATTATCTGTCATCCTATAGACTGTCACAGTACTCCTGGTGGGAGCTTCTCGAGTTTGCCGATATATTTCGCCTGTTGACGAGGCATTTGGCTACCTTAAGAGAGTCATAGTTATCCCTGTTAGTTGCTCCCCGTTTTACCACAGTCACATATTCAAGGTTCCGCTAGCCAGTTCCCCTGAAGCGATACGCTATTATCTGTCAACCTAAAGACTTTCACAGCACTCCTGATGGGAGCTTCTCGAGTTTGCTGATGTATTTCTCCGGTTGACGAGGCATTTGGCTACCTTAAGAGAGTCATAGTTACTCCTGTTAGTTGCTCCCCGTTTTACCACAGTCACATTTTCAAGGTTCCGCTAGCCAGTTCCCCTGAAGCGAAACGCCATTATCTGTCAACCTATAGACTGTCACAGTACTCCTGGTGGGAGCTTCTTCGAGTTTGCCGATGTATTTCGCCTGTTGACGAGGCATTTGGCTACCTTAAGAGAGTCATAGTTACTCCTGTCAGTTGCTCCCCGTTTTACCACAGTCACATTTTCAAGGTTCCGCTAGCCAGTTCCCCTGAAGCGATACGCCATTATCTGTCAACCTATAGACTGTCACAGTCCTCCTGGTGGGAGCTTCTTCGAGTTTGCCGAAGTATTTCGCCTGTTGACGAGGCATTTGGCTACCTTAAGAGAGTCATAGTTACTCCCGTCAGTTGCTCCCCGTTTTACCACAGTCACATTTTCAAGGTTCCACTAGCCAGTTCCCCTGAAGCGATACGCCATTATCTGTCAACCTAAAGACTTTCACAGCACTCCTGATGGGAGCTTCTCGAGTTTGCCGATGTATTTCTCCGGTTGACGAGGCATTTGGCTACCTTAAGAGAGTCATAGTTACTCCTGTTAGTTGCTCCCCGTTTTACCACAGTCACATTTTCAAGGTTCCGCTAGCCAGTTCCCCTGAAGCGATACGCCATTATCTGTCAACCTATAGACTGTCACAGTACTCCTGGTGGGAGCTTCTTCGAGTTTGCCGATGTATTTCGCCTGTTGACGAGGCATTTGGCTACCTTAAGAGAGTCATAGTTACTCCTGTCAGTTGCTCCCCGTTTTACCACAGTCACATTTTCAAGATTCCGCTAGCCAGTTCCCCTGAAGCGATACGCCATTATCTGTCAACCTATAGACTGTCACAGTACTCCTGGTGGGAGCTTCTTCGAGTTTGCCGATGTATTTCGCCTGTTGACGAGGCATTTGGCTACCTTAAGAGAGTCATAGTTACTCCCGTCAGTTGCTCCCCGTTTTACCACAGTCACATTTTCAAGGTTCCACTAGCCAGTTCCCCTGAAGCGATACGCCATTATCTGTCAACCTAAAGACTTTCACAGCACTGCTGATGGGAGCTTCTCGAGTTTGCTGATGTATTTCTCCGGTTGACGAGGCATTTGGCTACCTTAAGAGAGTCATAGTTACTCCTGTTAGTTGCTCCCCGTTTTACCACAGTCACATTTTCAAGGTTCCGCTAGCCAGTTCCCCTGAAGCGATACGCCATTATCTGTCAACCTATAGACTGTCACAGTACTCCTGGTGGGAGCTTCTTCGAGTTTGCCGATGTATTTCGCCTGTTGACGAGGCATTTGGCTACCTTAAGAGAGTCATAGTTACTCCTGTCAGTTGCTCCCCGTTTTACCACAGTCACATTTTCAAGGTTCCGCTAGCCAGTTCCCCTGAAGCGATACGCCATTATCTGTCAACCTATAGACTGTCACAGTACTCCTGGTGGGAGCTTCTTCGAGTTTGCCGATGTATTTCGCCTGTTGACGAGGCATTTGGCTACCTTAAGAGAGTCATAGTTACTCCCGTCAGTTGCTCCCCGTTTTACCACAGTCACATTTTCAAGGTTCCACTAGCCAGTTCCCCTGAAGCGATACGCCATTATCTGTCAACCTAAAGACTTTCACAGCACTCCTGATGGGAGCTTCTCGAGTTTGCCGATGTATTTCTCCGGTTGACGAGGCATTTGGTTACCATTAGAGAGTCATAGTTACTCCTGTCAGTTGCTCCCCGTTTTACCACTGTCACATTTTCAAGGTTCCACTAGCCAGTTCCCCTGAAGCGATACGCCATTATCTGTCATCCTATAGACTGTCACAGTACTCCTGGAGGGAGCTTCTCGAGTTTGCCGATATATTTCGCCTGTTGACGAGGCATTTGGCTACCTTAAGAGAGTCATAGTTATCCCTGTTAGTTGCTCCCCGTTTTACCACAGTCACATTTTCAAGGTTCCGCTAGCCAGTTCCCCTGAAGCGATACGCTATTATCTGTCAACCTAAAGACTTTCACAGCACTCCTGATGGGAGCTTCTCGAGTTTGCCGATGTATTTCTCCGGTTGACGAGGCATTTGGCTACCTTAAGAGAGTCATAGTTACTCCTGTCAGTTGCTCCCCGTTTCACCACAGTCACAATTTCAAGCTTCCTCTAGCCAGTTCACCTGACGCGATACGCCATTGTCTGTCAACCTAATGTCTTTCACAGTACTCCTGCCGTGAGCTTCTCGAGTTTGCCGATGTATTTCGCCTGTTGACGAGGCATTTGGCTACCTTAAGAGAGTCATAGTACTCCTTTCAGTTGCTCCCCATTTTACCACAGTCACATTTTCAAGGTTCCACTAGCCAGTTCCCCTGAAGCGATACGCCATTATCTGTCAACCTAAAGACTTTCACAGCACTCCTGATGGGAGCTTCTCGAGTTTGCCGATGTATTTCTCCGGTTGACGAGGCATTTGGTTACCTAAAGAGAGTCATAGTTACTCCTGTCAGTTGCTCCCCGTTTTACCACAGTCACATTTTCAAGGTTCCACTAGCCAGTTCCCCTGAAGCGATACGCCATTATCTGTCATCCTATAGACTGTCACAGTACTCCTGGTGGGAGCTTCTCGAGTTTGCCGATATATTTCGCCTGTTGACGAGGCATTTGGCTACCTTAAGAGAGTCATAGTTATCCCTGTTGGTTGCTCCCCGTTTTACCACAGTCACATTTTCAAGGTTCCGCTAGCCAGTTCCCCTGAAGCGATACGCTATTATCTGTCAACCTAAAGACTTTCACAGCACTCCTGATGGGAGCTTCTCGAGTTTGCTGATGTATTTCTCCGGTTGACGAGGCATTTGGCTACCTTAAGAGAGTCATAGTTACTCCTGTTAGTTGCTCCCCGTTTTACCACAGTCACATTTTCAAGGTTCCGCTAGCCAGTTCCCCTGAAGCGATACGCCATTATCTGTCAACCTATAGACTGACACAGTACTCCTGGTGGGAGCTTCTTCGAGTTTGCCGATGTATTTCGCCTGTTGACGAGGCATTTGGCTACCTTAAGAGAGTCATAGTTACTCCTGTCAGTTGCTCCCCGTTTTACCACAGTCACATTTTCAAGGTTCCGCTAGCCAGTTCCCCTGAAGCGATACGCCATTATCTGTCAACCTATAGACTGTCACAGTACTCCTGGTGGGAGCTTCTTCGAGTTTGCCGATGTATTTCGCCTGTTGACGAGGCATTTGGCTACCTTAAGAGAGTCATAGTTACTCCCGTCAGTTGCTCCCCGTTTTACCACAGTCACATTTTCAAGGTTCCACTAGCCAGTTCCCCTGAAGCGATACGCCATTATCTGTCAACCTAAAGACTTTCACAGCACTCCTGATGGGAGCTTCTCGAGTTTGCCGATGTATTTCTCCGGTTGACGAGGCATTTGGCTACCTTAAGAGAGTCATAGTTACTCCTGTCAGTTGCTCGCCGTTTTACCACAGTCACATTTTCAAGGTTCCACTAGCCAGTTCCCCTGAAGCGATACGCCATTATCTGTCATCCTATAGACTGTCACAGTACTCCTGGTGGGAGCTTCTCGAGTTTGCCGATATATTTCGCCTGTTGACGAGGCATTTGGCTACCTTAAGAGAGTCATAGTTATCCCTGTTAGTTGCTCCCCGTTTTACCACAGTCACATTTTCAAGGTTCCGCTAGCCAGTTCCCCTGAAGCGATACGCTATTATCTGTCAACCTAAAGACTTTCACAGCACTCCTGATGGGAGCTTCTCGAGTTTGCTGATGTATTTCTCCGGTTGACGAGGCATTTGGCTACCTTAAGAGAGTCATAGTTACTCCTGTTAGTTGCTCCCCGTTTTACCACAGTCACATTTTCAAGGTTCCACTAGCCAGTTCCCCTGAAGCGATACGCCATTATCTGTCAACCTAAAGACTTTCACAGCACTCCTGATGGGAGCTTCTCGAGTTTGCCGATGTATTTCTCCGGTTGACGAGGCATTTGGTTACCTTAAGAGAGTCATAGTTACTCCTGTCAGTTGCTCCCCGTTTTACCACAGTCACATTTTCAAGGTTCCACTAGCTAGTTCCCCTGAAGCGATACGCCATTATCTGTCATCCTATAGACTGTCACAGTACTCCTGGTGGGAGCTTCTCGAGTTTGCCGATATATTTCGCCTGTTGACGAGGCATTTGGCTACCTTAAGAGAGTCATAGTTATCCCTGTTAGTTGCTCCCCGTTTTACCACAGTCACATATTCAAGGTTCCGCTAGCCAGTTCCCCTGAAGCGATACGCTATTATCTGTCAACCTAAAGACTTTCACAGCACTCCTGATGGGAGCTTCTCGAGTTTGCTGATGTATTTCTCCGGTTGACGAGGCATTTGGCTACCTTAAGAGAGTCATAGTTACTCCTGTTAGTTGCTCCCCGTTTTACCACAGTCACATTTTCAAGGTTCCGCTAGCCAGTTCCCCTGAAGCGAAACGCCATTATCTGTCAACCTATAGACTGTCACAGTACTCCTGGTGGGAGCTTCTTCGAGTTTGCCGATGTATTTCGCCTGTTGACGAGGCATTTGGCTACCTTAAGAGAGTCATAGTTACTCCTGTCAGTTGCTCCCCGTTTTACCACAGTCACATTTTCAAGGTTCCGCTAGCCAGTTCCCCTGAAGCGATACGCCATTATCTGTCAACCTATAGACTGTCACAGTCCTCCTGGTGGGAGCTTCTTCGAGTTTGCCGAAGTATTTCGCCTGTTGACGAGGCATTTGGCTACCTTAAGAGAGTCATAGTTACTCCCGTCAGTTGCTCCCCGTTTTACCACAGTCACATTTTCAAGGTTCCACTAGCCAGTTCCCCTGAAGCGATACGCCATTATCTGTCAACCTAAAGACTTTCACAGCACTCCTGATGGGAGCTTCTCGAGTTTGCCGATGTATTTCTCCGGTTGACGAGGCATTTGGCTACCTTAAGAGAGTCATAGTTACTCCTGTTAGTTGCTCCCCGTTTTACCACAGTCACATTTTCAAGGTTCCGCTAGCCAGTTCCCCTGAAGCGATACGCCATTATCTGTCAACCTATAGACTGTCACAGTACTCCTGGTGGGAGCTTCTTCGAGTTTGCCGATGTATTTCGCCTGTTGACGAGGCATTTGGCTACCTTAAGAGAGTCATAGTTACTCCTGTCAGTTGCTCCCCGTTTTACCACAGTCACATTTTCAAGATTCCGCTAGCCAGTTCCCCTGAAGCGATACGCCATTATCTGTCAACCTATAGACTGTCACAGTACTCCTGGTGGGAGCTTCTTCGAGTTTGCCGATGTATTTCGCCTGTTGACGAGGCATTTGGCTACCTTAAGAGAGTCATAGTTACTCCCGTCAGTTGCTCCCCGTTTTACCACAGTCACATTTTCAAGGTTCCACTAGCCAGTTCCCCTGAAGCGATACGCCATTATCTGTCAACCTAAAGACTTTCACAGCACTGCTGATGGGAGCTTCTCGAGTTTGCTGATGTATTTCTCCGGTTGACGAGGCATTTGGCTACCTTAAGAGAGTCATAGTTACTCCTGTTAGTTGCTCCCCGTTTTACCACAGTCACATTTTCAAGGTTCCGCTAGCCAGTTCCCCTGAAGCGATACGCCATTATCTGTCAACCTATAGACTGTCACAGTACTCCTGGTGGGAGCTTCTTCGAGTTTGCCGATGTATTTCGCCTGTTGACGAGGCATTTGGCTACCTTAAGAGAGTCATAGTTACTCCTGTCAGTTGCTCCCCGTTTTACCACAGTCACATTTTCAAGGTTCCGCTAGCCAGTTCCCCTGAAGCGATACGCCATTATCTGTCAACCTATAGACTGTCACAGTACTCCTGGTGGGAGCTTCTTCGAGTTTGCCGATGTATTTCGCCTGTTGACGAGGCATTTGGCTACCTTAAGAGAGTCATAGTTACTCCCGTCAGTTGCTCCCCGTTTTACCACAGTCACATTTTCAAGGTTCCACTAGCCAGTTCCCCTGAAGCGATACGCCATTATCTGTCAACCTAAAGACTTTCACAGCACTCCTGATGGGAGCTTCTCGAGTTTGCCGATGTATTTCTCCGGTTGACGAGGCATTTGGTTACCATTAGAGAGTCATAGTTACTCCTGTCAGTTGCTCCCCGTTTTACCACTGTCACATTTTCAAGGTTCCACTAGCCAGTTCCCCTGAAGCGATACGCCATTATCTGTCATCCTATAGACTGTCACAGTACTCCTGGAGGGAGCTTCTCGAGTTTGCCGATATATTTCGCCTGTTGACGAGGCATTTGGCTACCTTAAGAGAGTCATAGTTATCCCTGTTAGTTGCTCCCCGTTTTACCACAGTCACATTTTCAAGGTTCCGCTAGCCAGTTCCCCTGAAGCGATACGCTATTATCTGTCAACCTAAAGACTTTCACAGCACTCCTGATGGGAGCTTCTCGAGTTTGCCGATGTATTTCTCCGGTTGACGAGGCATTTGGCTACCTTAAGAGAGTCATAGTTACTCCTGTCAGTTGCTCCCCGTTTCACCACAGTCACAATTTCAAGCTTCCTCTAGCCAGTTCACCTGACGCGATACGCCATTGTCTGTCAACCTAATGTCTTTCACAGTACTCCTGCCGTGAGCTTCTCGAGTTTGCCGATGTATTTCGCCTGTTGACGAGGCATTTGGCTACCTTAAGAGAGTCATAGTACTCCTTTCAGTTGCTCCCCATTTTACCACAGTCACATTTTCAAGGTTCCACTAGCCAGTTCCCCTGAAGCGATACGCCATTATCTGTCAACCTAAAGACTTTCACAGCACTCCTGATGGGAGCTTCTCGAGTTTGCCGATGTATTTCTCCGGTTGACGAGGCATTTGGTTACCTAAAGAGAGTCATAGTTACTCCTGTCAGTTGCTCCCCGTTTTACCACAGTCACATTTTCAAGGTTCCACTAGCCAGTTCCCCTGAAGCGATACGCCATTATCTGTCATCCTATAGACTGTCACAGTACTCCTGGTGGGAGCTTCTCGAGTTTGCCGATATATTTCGCCTGTTGACGAGGCATTTGGCTACCTTAAGAGAGTCATAGTTATCCCTGTTGGTTGCTCCCCGTTTTACCACAGTCACATTTTCAAGGTTCCGCTAGCCAGTTCCCCTGAAGCGATACGCCATTATCTGTCAACCTATAGACTGACACAGTACTCCTGGTGGGAGCTTCTTCGAGTTTGCCGATGTATTTCGCCTGTTGACGAGGCATTTGGCTACCTTAAGAGAGTCATAGTTACTCCTGTCAGTTGCTCCCCGTTTTACCACAGTCACATTTTCAAGGTTCCGCTAGCCAGTTCCCCTGAAGCGATACGCCATTATCTGTCAACCTATAGACTGTCACAGTACTCCTGGTGGGAGCTTCTTCGAGTTTGCCGATGTATTTCGCCTGTTGACGAGGCATTTGGCTACCTTAAGAGAGTCATAGTTACTCCCGTCAGTTGCTCCCCGTTTTACCACAGTCACATTTTCAAGGTTCCACTAGCCAGTTCCCCTGAAGCGATACGCCATTATCTGTCAACCTAAAGACTTTCACAGCACTCCTGATGGGAGCTTCTCGAGTTTGCTGATGTATTTCTCCGGTTGACGAGGCATTTGGCTACCTTAAGAGAGTCATAGTTACTCCTGTTAGTTGCTCCCCGTTTTACCACAGTCACATTTTCAAGGTTCCGCTAGCCAGTTCCCCTGAAGCGATACGCCATTATCTGTCAACCTATAGACTGTCACAGTACTCCTGGTGGGAGCTTCTTCGAGTTTGCCGATGTATTTCGCCTGTTGACGAGGCATTTGGCTACCTTAAGAGAGTCATAGTTACTCCTGTCAGTTGCTCCCCGTTTTACCACAGTCACATTTTCAAGGTTCCGCTAGCCAGTTCCCCTGAAGCGATACGCCATTATCTGTCAACCTATAGACTGTCACAGTACTCCTGGTGGGAGCTTCTTCGAGTTTGCCGATGTATTTCGCCTGTTGACGAGGCATTTGGCTACCTTAAGAGAGTCATAGTTACTCCTGTTAGTTGCTCCCCGTTTTACCACAGTCACATTTTCAAGGTTCCACTAGCCAGTTCCCCTGAAGCGATACGCCATTATCTGTCAACCTAAAGACTTTCACAGCACTCCTGATGGGAGCTTCTCGAGTTTGCCGATGTATTTCTCCGGTTGACGAGGCATTTGGTTACCTTAAGAGAGTCATAGTTACTCCTGTCAGTTGCTCCCCGTTTTACCACAGTCACATTTTCAAGGTTCCACTAGCCAGTTCCCCTGAAGCGATACGCCATTATCTGTCATCCTATAGACTGTCACAGTACTCCTGGTGGGAGCTTCTCGAGTTTGCCGATATATTTCGCCTGTTGACGAGGCATTTGGCTACCTTAAGAGAGTCATAGTTATCCCTGTTAGTTGCTCCCCGTTTTACCACAGTCACATTTTCAAGGTTCCGCTAGCCAGTTCCCCTGAAGCGATACGCTATTATCTGTCAACCTAAAGACTTTCACAGCACTCCTGATGGGAGCTTCTCGAGTTTGCTGATGTATTTCTCCGGTTGACGAGGCATTTGGCTACCTTAAGAGAGTCATAGTTACTCCTGTTAGTTGCTCCCCGTTTTACCACAGTCACATTTTCAAGGTTCCGCTAGCCAGTTCCCCTGAAGCGATACGCCATTATCTGTCAACCTATAGACTGTCACAGTACTCCTGGTGGGAGCTTCTTCGAGTTTGCCGATGTATTTCGCCTGTTGACAAGGCATTTGGCTACCTTAAGAGAGTCATAGTTACTCCTGTCAGTTGCTCCCCGTTTTACCACAGTCACATTTTCAAGGTTCCGCTAGCCAGTTCCCCTGAAGCGATACGCTATTATCTGTCAACTTAAAGACTTTCACAGCACTCCTGATGGGAGCTTCTCGAGTTTGCCGATGTATTTCTCCGGTTGACGAGGCATTTGGCTACCTTAAGAGAGTCATAGTTACTCCTGTCAGTTGCTCCCCGTTTTACCACAGTCACATTTTCAAGGTTCCGCTAGCCAGTTCCCCTGAAGCGATACGCCATTATCTGTCAACCTATAGACTGTCACAGTACTCCTGGTGGGAGCTTCTTCGAGTTTGCCGATGTATTTCGCCTGTTGACGAGGCATTTGGCTACCTTAAGAGAGTCATAGTTACTCCCGTCAGTTGCTCCCCGTTTTACCACAGTCACATTTTCAAGGTTCCACTAGCCAGTTCCCCTGAAGCGATACGCCATTATCTGTCAACCTAAAGACTTTCACAGCACTCCTGATGGGAGCTTCTCGAGTTTGCTGATGTATTTCTCCGGTTGACGAGGCATTTGGCTACCTTAAGAGAGTCATAGTTACTCCTGTTAGTTGCTCCCCGTTTTACCACAGTCACATTTTCAAGGTTCCGCTAGCCAGTTCCCCTGAAGCGATACGCCATTATCTGTCAACCTATAGACTGTCACAGTACTCCTGGTGGGAGCTTCTTCGAGTTTGCCGATGTATTTCGCCTGTTGACGAGGCATTTGGCTACCTTAAGAGAGTCATAGTTACTCCTGTCAGTTGCTCCCCGTTTTACCACAGTCACATTTTCAAGGTTCCGCTAGCCAGTTCCCCTGAAGCGATACGCCATTATCTGTCAACCTATAGACTGTCACAGTACTCCTGGTGGGAGCTTCTTCGAGTTTGCCGATGTATTTCGCCTGTTGACGAGGCATTTGGCTACCTTAAGAGAGTCATAGTTACTCCTGTTAGTTGCTCCCCGTTTTACCACAGTCACATTTTCAAGGTTCCACTAGCCAGTTCCCCTGAAGCGATACGCCATTATCTGTCAACCTAAAGACTTTCACAGCACTCCTGATGGGAGCTTCTCGAGTTTGCCGATGTATTTCTCCGGTTGACGAGGCATTTGGTTACCTTAAGAGAGTCATAGTTACTCCTGTCAGTTGCTCCCCGTTTTACCACAGTCACATTTTCAAGGTTCCACTAGCCAGTTCCCCTGAAGCGATACGCCATTATCTGTCATCCTATAGACTGTCACAGTACTCCTGGTGGGAGCTTCTCGAGTTTGCCGATATATTTCGCCTGTTGACGAGGCATTTGGCTACCTTAAGAGAGTCATAGTTATCCCTGTTAGTTGCTCCCCGTTTTACCACAGTCACATTTTCAAGGTTCCGCTAGCCAGTTCCCCTGAAGCGATACGCTATTATCTGTCAACCTAAAGACTTTCACAGCACTCCTGATGGGAGCTTCTCGAGTTTGCTGATGTATTTCTCCGGTTGACGAGGCATTTGGCTACCTTAAGAGAGTCATAGTTACTCCTGTTAGTTGCTCCCCGTTTTACCACAGTCACATTTTCAAGGTTCCGCTAGCCAGTTCCCCTGAAGCGATACGCCATTATCTGTCAACCTATAGACTGTCACAGTACTCCTGGTGGGAGCTTCTTCGAGTTTGCCGATGTATTTCGCGTGTTGACAAGGCATTTGGCTACCTTAAGAGAGTCATAGTTACTCCTGTCAGTTGCTCCCCGTTTTACCACAGTCACATTTTCAAGGTTCCGCTAGCCAGTTCCCCTGAAGCGATACGCTATTATCTGTCAACCTAAAGACTTTCACAGCACTCCTGATGGGAGCTTCTCGAGTTTGCCGATGTATTTCTCCGGTTGACGAGGCATTTGGCTACCTTAAGAGAGTCATAGTTACTCCTGTCAGTTGCTCCCCGTTTCACCACAGTCACAATTTCAAGCTTCCTCTAGCCAGTTCACCTGACGCGATACGCCATTGTCTGTCAACCTAATGTCTTTCACAGTACTCCTGCCGTGAGCTTCTCGAGTTTGCCGATGTATTTCGCCTGTTGACGAGGCATTTGGCTACCTTAAGAGAGTCATAGTACTCCTGTCAGTTGCTCCCCATTTTACCACAGTCACATTTTCAAGGTTCCGCTAGCCAGTTCCCCTGAAGCGATACGCCATTATCTGTCAACCTATAGACTGTCACAGTACTCCTGGTGGGAGCTTCTTCGAGTTTGCCGATGTATTTCGCCTGTTGACGAGGCATTTGGCTACCTTAAGAGAGTCATAGTTACTCCCGTCAGTTGCTCCCCGTTTTACCACAGTCACATTTTCAAGGTTCCACTAGCCAGTTCCCCTGAAGCGATACGCCATTATCTGTCAACCTAAAGACTTTCACAGCACTCCTGATGGGAGCTTCTCGAGTTTGCCGATGTATTTCTCCGGTTGACGAGGCATTTGGTTACCATTAGAGAGTCATAGTTACTCCTGTCAGTTGCTCCCCGTTTTACCACTGTCACATTTTCAAGGTTCCACTAGCCAGTTCCCCTGAAGCGATACGCCATTATCTGTCATCCTATAGACTGTCACAGTACTCCTGGAGGGAGCTTCTCGAGTTTGCCGATATATTTCGCCTGTTGACGAGGCATTTGGCTACCTTAAGAGAGTCATAGTTATCCCTGTTAGTTGCTCCCCGTTTTACCACAGTCACATTTTCAAGGTTCCGCTAGCCAGTTCCCCTGAAGCGATACGCTATTATCTGTCAACCTAAAGACTTTCACAGCACTCCTGATGGGAGCTTCTCGAGTTTGCCGATGTATTTCTCCGGTTGACGAGGCATTTGGCTACCTTAAGAGAGTCATAGTTACTCCTGTCAGTTGCTCCCCGTTTCACCACAGTCACAATTTCAAGCTTCCTCTAGCCAGTTCACCTGACGCGATACGCCATTGTCTGTCAACCTAATGTCTTTCACAGTTCTCCTGCCGTGAGCTTCTCGAGTTTGCCGATGTATTTCGCCTGTTGACGAGGCATTTGGCTACCTTAAGAGAGTCATAGTACTCCTTTCAGTTGCTCCCCATTTTACCACAGTCACATTTTCAAGGTTCCACTAGCCAGTTCCCCTGAAGCGATACGCCATTATCTGTCAACCTAAAGACTTTCACAGCACTCCTGATGGGAGCTTCTCGAGTTTGCCGATGTATTTCTCCGGTTGACGAGGCATTTGGTTACCTAAAGAGAGTCATAGTTACTCCTGTCAGTTGCTCCCCGTTTTACCACAGTCACATTTTCAAGGTTCCACTAGCCAGTTCCCCTGAAGCGATACGCCATTATCTGTCATCCTATAGACTGTCACAGTACTCCTGGTGGGAGCTTCTCGAGTTTGCCGATATATTTCGCCTGTTGACGAGGCATTTGGCTACCTTAAGAGAGTCATAGTTATCCCTGTTGGTTGCTCCCCGTTTTACCACAGTCACATTTTCAAGGTTCCGCTAGCCAGTTCCCCTGAAGCGATACGCTATTATCTGTCAACCTAAAGACTTTCACAGCACTCCTGATGGGAGCTTCTCGAGTTTGCTGATGTATTTCTCCGGTTGACGAGGCATTTGGCTACCTTAAGAGAGTCATAGTTACTCCTGTTAGTTGCTCCCCGTTTTACCACAGTCACATTTTCAAGGTTCCGCTAGCCAGTTCCCCTGAAGCGATACGCCATTATCTGTCAACCTATAGACTGTCACAGTACTCCTGGTGGGAGCTTCTTCGAGTTTGCCGATGTATTTCGCCTGTTGACGAGGCATTTGGCTACCTTAAGAGAGTCATAGTTACTCCTGTCAGTTGCTCCCCGTTTTACCACAGTCACATTTTCAAGGTTCCGCTAGCCAGTTCCCCTGAAGCGATACGCCATTATCTGTCAACCTATAGACTGTCACAGTACTCCTGGTGGGAGCTTCTTCGAGTTTGCCGATGTATTTCGCCTGTTGACGAGGCATTTGGCTACCTTAAGAGAGTCATAGTTACTCCCGTCAGTTGCTCCCCGTTTTACCACAGTCACATTTTCAAGGTTCCACTAGCCAGTTCCCCTGAAGCGATACGCCATTATCTGTCAACCTAAAGACTTTCACAGCACTCCTGATGGGAGCTTCTCGAGTTTGCTGATGTATTTCTCCGGTTGACGAGGCATTTGGCTACCTTAAGAGAGTCATAGTTACTCCTGTTAGTTGCTCCCCGTTTTACCACAGTCACATTTTCAAGGTTCCGCTAGCCAGTTCCCCTGAAGCGATACGCCATTATCTGTCAACCTATAGACTGTCACAGTACTCCTGGTGGGAGCTTCTTCGAGTTTGCCGATGTATTTCGCCTGTTGACGAGGCATTTGGCTACCTTAAGAGAGTCATAGTTACTCCTGTCAGTTGCTCCCCGTTTTACCACAGTCACATTTTCAAGGTTCCGCTAGCCAGTTCCCCTGAAGCGATACGCCATTATCTGTCAACCTATAGACTGTCACAGTACTCCTGGTGGGAGCTTCTTCGAGTTTGCCGATGTATTTCGCCTGTTGACGAGGCATTTGGCTACCTTAAGAGAGTCATAGTTACTCCTGTTAGTTGCTCCCCGTTTTACCACAGTCACATTTTCAAGGTTCCACTAGCCAGTTCCCCTGAAGCGATACGCCATTATCTGTCAACCTAAAGACTTTCACAGCACTCCTGATGGGAGCTTCTCGAGTTTGCCGATGTATTTCTCCGGTTGACGAGGCATTTGGTTACCTTAAGAGAGTCATAGTTACTCCTGTCAGTTGCTCCCCGTTTTACCACAGTCACATTTTCAAGGTTCCACTAGCCAGTTCCCCTGAAGCGATACGCCATTATCTGTCATCCTATAGACTGTCACAGTACTCCTGGTGGGAGCTTCTCGAGTTTGCCGATATATTTCGCCTGTTGACGAGGCATTTGGCTACCTTAAGAGAGTCATAGTTATCCCTGTTAGTTGCTCCCCGTTTTACCACAGTCACATTTTCAAGGTTCCGCTAGCCAGTTCCCCTGAAGCGATACGCTATTATCTGTCAACCTAAAGACTTTCACAGCACTCCTGATGGGAGCTTCTCGAGTTTGCTGATGTATTTCTCCGGTTGACGAGGCATTTGGCTACCTTAAGAGAGTCATAGTTACTCCTGTTAGTTGCTCCCCGTTTTACCACAGTCACATTTTCAAGGTTCCGCTAGCCAGTTCCCCTGAAGCGATACGCCATTATCTGTCAACCTATAGACTGTCACAGTACTCCTGGTGGGAGCTTCTTCGAGTTTGCCGATGTATTTCGCCTGTTGACAAGGCATTTGGCTACCTTAAGAGAGTCATAGTTACTCCTGTCAGTTGCTCCCCGTTTTACCACAGTCACATTTTCAAGGTTCCGCTAGCCAGTTCCCCTGAAGCGATACGCTATTATCTGTCAACCTAAAGACTTTCACAGCACTCCTGATGGGAGCTTCTCGAGTTTGCCGATGTATTTCTCCGGTTGACGAGGCATTTGGCTACCTTAAGAGAGTCATAGTTACTCCTGTCAGTTGCTCCCCGTTTCACCACAGTCACAATTTCAAGCTTCCTCTAGCCAGTTCACCTGACGCGATACGCCATTGTCTGTCAACCTAATGTCTTTCACAGTACTCCTGCCGTGAGCTTCTCGAGTTTGCCGATGTATTTCGCCTGTTGACGAGGCATTTGGCTACCTTAAGAGAGTCATAGTACTCCTGTCAGTTGCTCCCCATTTTACCACAGTCACATTTTCAAGGTTCCACTAGCCAGTTCCCCTGAAGCGATACGCCATTATCTGTCAACCTAAAGACTTTCACAGCACTCCTGATGGGAGCTTCTCGAGTTTGCCGATGTATTTCTCCGGTTGACGAGGCATTTGGTTACCTTAAGAGAGTCATAGTTACTCCTGTCAGTTGCTCCCCGTTTTACCACAGTCACATTTTCAAGGTTCCACTAGCCAGTTCCCCTGAAGCGATACGCCATTATCTGTCATCCTATAGACTGTCACAGTACTCCTGGTGGGAGCTTCTCGAGTTTGCCGATATATTTCGCCTGTTGACGAGGCATTTGGCTACCTTAAGAGAGTCATAGTTATCCCTGTTAGTTGCTCCCCGTTTTACCACAGTCACATATTCAAGGTTCCGCTAGCCAGTTCCCCTGAAGCGATACGCTATTATCTGTCAACCTAAAGACTTTCACAGCACTCCTGATGGGAGCTTCTCGAGTTTGCTGATGTATTTCTCCGGTTGACGAGGCATTTGGCTACCTTAAGAGAGTCATAGTTACTCCTGTTAGTTGCTCCCCGTTTTACCACAGTCACATTTTCAAGGTTCCGCTAGCCAGTTCCCCTGAAGCGATACGCCATTATCTGTCAACCTATAGACTGTCACAGTACTCCTGGTGGGAGCTTCTTCGAGTTTGCCGATGTATTTCGCCTGTTGACGAGGCATTTGGCTACCTTAAGAGAGTCATAGTTACTCCTGTCAGTTGCTCCCCGTTTTACCACAGTCACATTTTCAAGGTTCCGCTAGCCAGTTCCCCTGAAGCGATACGCCATTATCTGTCAACCTATAGACTGTCACAGTACTCCTGGTGGGAGCTTCTTCGAGTTTGCCGATGTATTTCGCCTGTTGACAAGGCATTTGGCTACCTTAAGAGAGTCATAGTTACTCCTGTCAGTTGCTCCCCGTTTTACCACAGTCACATTTTCAAGGTTCCGCTAGCCAGTTCCCCTGAAGCGATACGCTATTATCTGTCAACCTAAAGACTTTCACAGCACTCCTGATGGGAGCTTCTCGAGTTTGCCGATGTATTTCTCCGGTTGACGAGGCATTTGGCTACCTTAAGAGAGTCATAGTTACTCCTGTCAGTTGCTCCCCGTTTTACCACAGTCACATTTTCAAGGTTCCGCTAGCCAGTTCCCCTGAAGCGATACGCTATTATCTGTCAACCTAAAGACTTTCACAGCACTCCTGATGGGAGCTTCTCGAGTTTGCCGATGTATTTCTCCGGTTGACGAGGCATTTGGCTACCTTAAGAGAGTCATAGTTACTCCTGTCAGTTGCTCCCCGTTTCACCACAGTCACAATTTCAAGCTTCCTCTAGCCAGTTCACCTGACGCGATACGCCATTGTCTGTCAACCTAATGTCTTTCACAGTACTCCTGCCGTGAGCTTCTCGAGTTTGCCGATGTATTTCGCCTGTTGACGAGGCATTTGGCTACCTTAAGAGAGTCATAGTACTCCTGTCAGTTGCTCCCCATTTTACCACAGTCACATTTTCAAGGTTCCGCTAGCCAGTTCCCCTGAAGCGATACGCCATTATCTGTCAACCTATAGACTGTCACAGTACTCCTGGTGGGAGCTTCTTCGAGTTTGCCGATGTATTTCGCCTGTTGACGAGGCATTTGGCTACCTTAAGAGAGTCATAGTTACTCCCGTCAGTTGCTCCCCGTTTTACCACAGTCACATTTTCAAGGTTCCACTAGCCAGTTCCCCTGAAGCGATACGCCATTATCTGTCAACCTAAAGACTTTCACAGCACTCCTGATGGGAGCTTCTCGAGTTTGCCGATGTATTTCTCCGGTTGACGAGGCATTTGGTTACCATTAGAGAGTCATAGTTACTCCTGTCAGTTGCTCCCCGTTTTACCACTGTCACATTTTCAAGGTTCCACTAGCCAGTTCCCCTGAAGCGATACGCCATTATCTGTCATCCTATAGACTGTCACAGTACTCCTGGAGGGAGCTTCTCGAGTTTGCCGATATATTTCGCCTGTTGACGAGGCATTTGGCTACCTTAAGAGAGTCATAGTTATCCCTGTTAGTTGCTCCCCGTTTTACCACAGTCACATTTTCAAGGTTCCGCTAGCCAGTTCCCCTGAAGCGATACGCTATTATCTGTCAACCTAAAGACTTTCACAGCACTCCTGATGGGAGCTTCTCGAGTTTGCCGATGTATTTCTCCGGTTGACGAGGCATTTGGCTACCTTAAGAGAGTCATAGTTACTCCTGTCAGTTGCTCCCCGTTTCACCACAGTCACAATTTCAAGCTTCCTCTAGCCAGTTCACCTGACGCGATACGCCATTGTCTGTCAACCTAATGTCTTTCACAGTACTCCTGCCGTGAGCTTCTCGAGTTTGCCGATGTATTTCGCCTGTTGACGAGGCATTTGGCTACCTTAAGAGAGTCATAGTACTCCTTTCAGTTGCTCCCCATTTTACCACAGTCACATTTTCAAGGTTCCACTAGCCAGTTCCCCTGAAGCGATACGCCATTATCTGTCAACCTAAAGACTTTCACAGCACTCCTGATGGGAGCTTCTCGAGTTTGCCGATGTATTTCTCCGGTTGACGAGGCATTTGGTTACCTAAAGAGAGTCATAGTTACTCCTGTCAGTTGCTCCCCGTTTTACCACAGTCACATTTTCAAGGTTCCACTAGCCAGTTCCCCTGAAGCGATACGCCATTATCTGTCATCCTATAGACTGTCACAGTACTCCTGGTGGGAGCTTCTCGAGTTTGCCGATATATTTCGCCTGTTGACGAGGCATTTGGCTACCTTAAGAGAGTCATAGTTATCCCTGTTGGTTGCTCCCCGTTTTACCACAGTCACATTTTCAAGGTTCCGCTAGCCAGTTCCCCTGAAGCGATACGCTATTATCTGTCAACCTAAAGACTTTCACAGCACTCCTGATGGGAGCTTCTCGAGTTTGCTGATGTATTTCTCCGGTTGACGAGGCATTTGGCTACCTTAAGAGAGTCATAGTTACTCCTGTTAGTTGCTCCCCGTTTTACCACAGTCACATTTTCAAGGTTCCGCTAGCCAGTTCCCCTGAAGCGATACGCCATTATCTGTCAACCTATAGACTGTCACAGTACTCCTGGTGGGAGCTTCTTCGAGTTTGCCGATGTATTTCGCCTGTTGACGAGGCATTTGGCTACCTTAAGAGAGTCATAGTTACTCCTGTCAGTTGCTCCCCGTTTTACCACAGTCACATTTTCAAGGTTCCGCTAGCCAGTTCCCCTGAAGCGATACGCCATTATCTGTCAACCTATAGACTGTCACAGTACTCCTGGTGGGAGCTTCTTCGAGTTTGCCGATGTATTTCGCCTGTTGACGAGGCATTTGGCTACCTTAAGAGAGTCATAGTTACTCCCGTCAGTTGCTCCCCGTTTTACCACAGTCACATTTTCAAGGTTCCACTAGCCAGTTCCCCTGAAGCGATACGCCATTATCTGTCAACCTAAAGACTTTCACAGCACTCCTGATGGGAGCTTCTCGAGTTTGCTGATGTATTTCTCCGGTTGACGAGGCATTTGGCTACCTTAAGAGAGTCATAGTTACTCCTGTTAGTTGCTCCCCGTTTTACCACAGTCACATTTTCAAGGTTCCGCTAGCCAGTTCCCCTGAAGCGATACGCCATTATCTGTCAACCTATAGACTGTCACAGTACTCCTGGTGGGAGCTTCTTCGAGTTTGCCGATGTATTTCGCCTGTTGACGAGGCATTTGGCTACCTTAAGAGAGTCATAGTTACTCCTGTCAGTTGCTCCCCGTTTTACCACAGTCACATTTTCAAGGTTCCGCTAGCCAGTTCCCCTGAAGCGATACGCCATTATCTGTCAACCTATAGACTGTCACAGTACTCCTGGTGGGAGCTTCTTCGAGTTTGCCGATGTATTTCGCCTGTTGACGAGGCATTTGGCTACCTTAAGAGAGTCATAGTTACTCCTGTTAGTTGCTCCCCGTTTTACCACAGTCACATTTTCAAGGTTCCACTAGCCAGTTCCCCTGAAGCGATACGCCATTATCTGTCAACCTAAAGACTTTCACAGCACTCCTGATGGGAGCTTCTCGAGTTTGCCGATGTATTTCTCCGGTTGACGAGGCATTTGGTTACCTTAAGAGAGTCATAGTTACTCCTGTCAGTTGCTCCCCGTTTTACCACAGTCACATTTTCAAGGTTCCACTAGCCAGTTCCCCTGAAGCGATACGCCATTATCTGTCATCCTATAGACTGTCACAGTACTCCTGGTGGGAGCTTCTCGAGTTTGCCGATATATTTCGCCTGTTGACGAGGCATTTGGCTACCTTAAGAGAGTCATAGTTATCCCTGTTAGTTGCTCCCCGTTTTACCACAGTCACATTTTCAAGGTTCCGCTAGCCAGTTCCCCTGAAGCGATACGCTATTATCTGTCAACCTAAAGACTTTCACAGCACTCCTGATGGGAGCTTCTCGAGTTTGCTGATGTATTTCTCCGGTTGACGAGGCATTTGGCTACCTTAAGAGAGTCATAGTTACTCCTGTTAGTTGCTCCCCGTTTTACCACAGTCACATTTTCAAGGTTCCGCTAGCCAGTTCCCCTGAAGCGATACGCCATTATCTGTCAACCTATAGACTGTCACAGTACTCCTGGTGGGAGCTTCTTCGAGTTTGCCGATGTATTTCGCCTGTTGACAAGGCATTTGGCTACCTTAAGAGAGTCATAGTTACTCCTGTCAGTTGCTCCCCGTTTTACCACAGTCACATTTTCAAGGTTCCGCTAGCCAGTTCCCCTGAAGCGATACGCTATTATCTGTCAACCTAAAGACTTTCACAGCACTCCTGATGGGAGCTTCTCGAGTTTGCCGATGTATTTCTCCGGTTGACGAGGCATTTGGCTACCTTAAGAGAGTCATAGTTACTCCTGTCAGTTGCTCCCCGTTTCACCACAGTCACAATTTCAAGCTTCCTCTAGCCAGTTCACCTGACGCGATAGGCCATTGTCTGTCAACCTAATGTCTTTCACAGTACTCCTGCCGTGAGCTTCTCGAGTTTGCCGATGTATTTCGCCTGTTGACGAGGCATTTGGCTACCTTAAGAGAGTCATAGTACTCCTGTCAGTTGCTCCCCATTTTACCACAGTCACATTTTCAAGGTTCCACTAGCCAGTTCCCCTGAAGCGATACGCCATTATCTGTCAACCTAAAGACTTTCACAGCACTCCTGATGGGAGCTTCTCGAGTTTGCCGATGTATTTCTCCGGTTGACGAGGCATTTGGTTACCTTAAGAGAGTCATAGTTACTCCTGTCAGTTGCTCCCCGTTTTACCACAGTCACATTTTCAAGGTTCCACTAGCCAGTTCCCCTGAAGCGATACGCCATTATCTGTCATCCTATAGACTGTCACAGTACTCCTGGTGGGAGCTTCTCGAGTTTGCCGATATATTTCGCCTGTTGACGAGGCATTTGGCTACCTTAAGAGAGTCATAGTTATCCCTGTTAGTTGCTCCCCGTTTTACCACAGTCACATATTCAAGGTTCCGCTAGCCAGTTCCCCTGAAGCGATACGCTATTATCTGTCAACCTAAAGACTTTCACAGCACTCCTGATGGGAGCTTCTCGAGTTTGCTGATGTATTTCTCCGGTTGACGAGGCATTTGGCTACCTTAAGAGAGTCATAGTTACTCCTGTTAGTTGCTCCCCGTTTTACCACAGTCACATTTTCAAGGTTCCGCTAGCCAGTTCCCCTGAAGCGATACGCCATTATCTGTCAACCTATAGACTGTCACAGTACTCCTGGTGGGAGCTTCTTCGAGTTTGCCGATGTATTTCGCCTGTTGACGAGGCATTTGGCTACCTTAAGAGAGTCATAGTTACTCCTGTCAGTTGCTCCCCGTTTTACCACAGTCACATTTTCAAGGTTCCGCTAGCCAGTTCCCCTGAAGCGATACGCCATTATCTGTCAACCTATAGACTGTCACAGTACTCCTGGTGGGAGCTTCTTCGAGTTTGCCGATGTATTTCGCCTGTTGACGAGGCATTTGGCTACCTTAAGAGAGTCATAGTTACTCCCGTCAGTTGCTCCCCGTTTTACCACAGTCACATTTTCAAGGTTCCACGAGCCAGTTCCCCTGAAGCGATACGCCATTATCTGTCAACCTAAAGACTTTCACAGCACTCCTGATGGGAGCTTCTCGAGTTTGCCGATGTATTTCTCCGGTTGACGAGGCATTTGGTTACCTTAAGAGAGTCATAGTTACTCCTGTCAGTTGCTCCCCGTTTTACCACAGTCACATTTTCAAGGTTCCACTAGCCAGTTCCCCTGAAGCGATACGCCATTATCTGTCATCCTATAGACTGTCACAGTACTCCTGGTGGGAGCTTCTCGAGTTTGCCGATATATTTCGCCTGTTGACGAGGCATTTGGCTACCTTAAGAGAGTCATAGTTATCCCTGTTAGTTGCTCCCCGTTTTACCACAGTCACATTTTCAAGGTTCCGCTAGCCAGTTCCCCTGAAGCGATACGCTATTATCTGTCAACCTAAAGACTTTCACAGCACTCCTGATGGGAGCTTCTCGAGTTTGCTGATGTATTTCTCCGGTTGACGAGGCATTTGGCTACCTTAAGAGAGTCATAGTTACTCCTGTTAGTTGCTCCCCGTTTTACCACAGTCACATTTTCAAGGTTCCGCTAGCCAGTTCCCCTGAAGCGATACGCCATTATCTGTCAACCTATAGACTGTCACAGTACTCCTGGTGGGAGCTTCTTCGAGTTTGCCGATGTATTTCGCCTGTTGACAAGGCATTTGGCTACCTTAAGAGAGTCATAGTTACTCCTGTCAGTTGCTCCCCGTTTTACCACAGTCACATTTTCAAGGTTCCGCTAGCCAGTTCCCCTGAAGCGATACGCTATTATCTGTCAACCTAAAGACTTTCACAGCACTCCTGATGGGAGCTTCTCGAGTTTGCCGATGTATTTCTCCGGTTGACGAGGCATTTGGCTACCTTAAGAGAGTCATAGTTACTCCTGTCAGTTGCTCCCCGTTTCACCACAGTCACAATTTCAAGTTTCCTCTAGCCAGTTCACCTGACGCGATACGCCATTGTCTGTCAACCTAATGTCTTTCACAGTACTCCTGCCGTGAGCTTCTCGAGTTTGCCGATGTATTTCGCCTGTTGACGAGGCATTTGGCTACCTTAAGAGAGTCATAGTACTCCTGTCAGTTGCTCCCCATTTTACCACAGTCACATTTTCAAGGTTCCACTAGCCAGTTCCCCTGAAGCGATACGCCATTATCTGTCAACCTAAAGACTTTCACAGCACTCCTGATGGGAGCTTCTCGAGTTTGCCGATGTATTTCTCCGGTTGACGAGGCATTTGGTTACCTTAAGAGAGTCATAGTTACTCCTGTCAGTTGCTCCCCGTTTTACCACAGTCACATTTTCAAGGTTCCACTAGCCAGTTCCCCTGAAGCGATACGCCATTATCTGTCATCCTATAGACTGTCACAGTACTCCTGGTGGGAGCTTCTCGAGTTTGCCGATATATTTCGCCTGTTGACGAGGCATTTGGCTACCTTAAGAGAGTCATAGTTATCCCTGTTAGTTGCTCCCCGTTTTACCACAGTCACATATTCAAGGTTCCGCTAGCCAGTTCCCCTGAAGCGATACGCTATTATCTGTCAACCTAAAGACTTTCACAGCACTCCTGATGGGAGCTTCTCGAGTTTGCTGATGTATTTCTCCGGTTGACGAGGCATTTTGCTACCTTAAGAGAGTCATAGTTACTCCTGTTAGTTGCTCCCCGTTTTACCACAGTCACATTTTCAAGGTTCCGCTAGCCAGTTCCCCTGAAGCGATACGCCATTATCTGTCAACCTATAGACTGTCACAGTACTCCTGGTGGGAGCTTCTTCGAGTTTGCCGATGTATTTCGCCTGTTGACGAGGCATTTGGCTACCTTAAGAGAGTCATAGTTACTCCCGTCAGTTGCTCCCCGTTTTACCACAGTCACATTTTCAAGGTTCCACGAGCCAGTTCCCCTGAAGCGATACGCCATTATCTGTCAACCTAAAGACTTTCACAGCACTCCTGATGGGAGCTTCTCGAGTTTGCCGATGTATTTCTCCGGTTGACGAGGCATTTGGTTACCTTAAGAGAGTCATAGTTACTCCTGTCAGTTGCTCCCCGTTTTACCACAGTCACATTTTCAAGGTTCCACTAGCCAGTTCCCCTGAAGCGATACGCCATTATCTGTCATCCTATAGACTGTCACAGTACTCCTGGTGGGAGCTTCTCGAGTTTGCCGATATATTTCGCCTGTTGACGAGGCATTTGGCTACCTTAAGAGAGTCATAGTTATCCCTGTTAGTTGCTCCCCGTTTTACCACAGTCACATTTTCAAGGTTCCGCTAGCCAGTTCCCCTGAAGCGATACGCTATTATCTGTCAACCTAAAGACTTTCACAGCACTCCTGATGGGAGCTTCTCGAGTTTGCTGATGTATTTCTCCGGTTGACGAGGCATTTGGCTACCTTAAGAGAGTCATAGTTACTCCTGTTAGTTGCTCCCCGTTTTACCACAGTCACATTTTCAAGGTTCCGCTAGCCAGTTCCCCTGAAGCGATACGCCATTATCTGTCAACCTATAGACTGTCACAGTACTCCTGGTGGGAGCTTCTTCGAGTTTGCCGATGTATTTCGCCTGTTGACAAGGCATTTGGCTACCTTAAGAGAGTCATAGTTACTCCTGTCAGTTGCTCCCCGTTTTACCACAGTCACATTTTCAAGGTTCCGCTAGCCAGTTCCCCTGAAGCGATACGCTATTATCTGTCAACCTAAAGACTTTCACAGCACTCCTGATGGGAGCTTCTCGAGTTTGCCGATGTATTTCTCCGGTTGACGAGGCATTTGGCTACCTTAAGAGAGTCATAGTTACTCCTGTCAGTTGCTCCCCGTTTCACCACAGTCACAATTTCAAGTTTCCTCTAGCCAGTTCACCTGACGCGATACGCCATTGTCTGTCAACCTAATGTCTTTCACAGTACTCCTGCCGTGAGCTTCTCGAGTTTGCCGATGTATTTCGCCTGTTGACGAGGCATTTGGCTACCTTAAGAGAGTCATAGTACTCCTGTCAGTTGCTCCCCATTTTACCACAGTCACATTTTCAAGGTTCCACTAGCCAGTTCCCCTGAAGCGATACGCCATTATCTGTCAACCTAAAGACTTTCACAGCACTCCTGATGGGAGCTTCTCGAGTTTGCCGATGTATTTCTCCGGTTGACGAGGCATTTGGTTACCTTAAGAGAGTCATAGTTACTCCTGTCAGTTGCTCCCCGTTTTACCACAGTCACATTTTCAAGGTTCCACTAGCCAGTTCCCCTGAAGCGATACGCCATTATCTGTCATCCTATAGACTGTCACAGTACTCCTGGTGGGAGCTTCTCGAGTTTGCCGATATATTTCGCCTGTTGACGAGGCATTTGGCTACCTTAAGAGAGTCATAGTTATCCCTGTTAGTTGCTCCCCGTTTTACCACAGTCACATATTCAAGGTTCCGCTAGCCAGTTCCCCTGAAGCGATACGCTATTATCTGTCAACCTAAAGACTTTCACAGCACTCCTGATGGGAGCTTCTCGAGTTTGCTGATGTATTTCTCCGGTTGACGAGGCATTTGGCTACCTTAAGAGAGTCATAGTTACTCCTGTTAGTTGCTCCCCGTTTTACCACAGTCACATTTTCAAGGTTCCGCTAGCCAGTTCCCCTGAAGCGATACGCCATTATCTGTCAACCTATAGACTGTCACAGTACTCCTGGTGGGAGCTTCTTCGAGTTTGCCGATGTATTTCGCCTGTTGACGAGGCATTTGGCTACCTTAAGAGAGTCATAGTTACTCCTGTCAGTTGCTCCCCGTTTTACCACAGTCACATTTTCAAGGTTCCGCTAGCCAGTTCCCCTGAAGCGATACGCCATTATCTGTCAACCTATAGACTGTCACAGTACTCCTGGTGGGAGCTTCTTCGAGTTTGCCGATGTATTTCGCCTGTTGACGAGGCATTTGGCTACCTTAAGAGAGTCATAGTTACTCCCGTCAGTTGCTCCCCGTTTTACCACAGTCACATTTTCAAGGTTCCACGAGCCAGTTCCCCTGAAGCGATACGCCATTATCTGTCAACCTAAAGACTTTCACAGCACTCCTGATGGGAGCTTCTCGAGTTTGCCGATGTATTTCTCCGGTTGACGAGGCATTTGGTTACCTTAAGAGAGTCATAGTTACTCCTGTCAGTTGCTCCCCGTTTTACCACAGTCACATTTTCAAGGTTCCACTAGCCAGTTCCCCTGAAGCGATACGCCATTATCTGTCATCCTATAGACTGTCACAGTACTCCTGGTGGGAGCTTCTCGAGTTTGCCGATATATTTCGCCTGTTGACGAGGCATTTGGCTACCTTAAGAGAGTCATAGTTATCCCTGTTAGTTGCTCCCCGTTTTACCACAGTCACATTTTCAAGGTTCCGCTAGCCAGTTCCCCTGAAGCGATACGCTATTATCTGTCAACCTAAAGACTTTCACAGCACTCCTGATGGGAGCTTCTCGAGTTTGCTGATGTATATCTCCGGTTGACGAGGCATTTGGCTACCTTAAGAGAGTCATAGTTACTCCTGTTAGTTGCTCCCCGTTTTACCACAGTCACATTTTCAAGGTTCCGCTAGCCAGTTCCCCTGAAGCGATACGCCATTATCTGTCAACCTATAGACTGTCACAGTACTCCTGGTGGGAGCTTCTTCGAGTTTGCCGATGTATTTCGCCTGTTGACAAGGCATTTGGCTACCTTAAGAGAGTCATAGTTACTCCTGTCAGTTGCTCCCCGTTTTACCACAGTCACATTTTCAAGGTTCCGCTAGCCAGTTCCCCTGAAGCGATACGCTATTATCTGTCAACCTAAAGACTTTCACAGCACTCCTGATGGGAGCTTCTCGAGTTTGCCGATGTATTTCTCCGGTTGACGAGGCATTTGGCTACCTTAAGAGAGTCGTAGTTACTCCTGTCAGTTGCTCCCCGTTTCACCACAGTCACAATTTCAAGTTTCCTCTAGCCAGTTCACCTGACGCGATACGCCATTGTCTGTCAACCTAATGTCTTTCACAGTACTCCTGCCGTGAGCTTCTCGAGTTTGCCGATGTATTTCGCCTGTTGACGAGGCATTTGGCTACCTTAAGAGAGTCATAGTACTCCTGTCAGTTGCTCCCCATTTTACCACAGTCACATTTTCAAGGTTCCACTAGCCAGTTCCCCTGAAGCGATACGCCATTATCTGTCAACCTAAAGACTTTCACAGCACTCCTGATGGGAGCTTCTCGAGTTTGCCGATGTATTTCTCCGGTTGACGAGGCATTTGGTTACCTTAAGAGAGTCATAGTTACTCCTGTCAGTTGCTCCCCGTTTTACCACAGTCACATTTTCAAGGTTCCACTAGCCAGTTCCCCTGAAGCGATACGCCATTATCTGTCATCCTATAGACTGTCACAGTACTCCTGGTGGGAGCTTCTCGAGTTTGCCGATATATTTCGCCTGTTGACGAGGCATTTGGCTACCTTAAGAGAGTCATAGTTATCCCTGTTAGTTGCTCCCCGTTTTACCACAGTCACATATTCAAGGTTCCGCTAGCCAGTTCCCCTGAAGCGATACGCTATTATCTGTCAACCTAAAGACTTTCACAGCACTCCTGATGGGAGCTTCTCGAGTTTGCTGATGTATTTCTCCGGTTGACGAGGCATTTGGCTACCTTAAGAGAGTCATAGTTACTCCTGTTAGTTGCTCCCCGTTTTACCACAGTCACATTTTCAAGGTTCCGCTAGCCAGTTCCCCTGAAGCGATACGCCATTATCTGTCAACCTATAGACTGTCACAGTACTCCTGGTGGGAGCTTCTTCGAGTTTGCCGATGTATTTCGCCTGTTGACGAGGCATTTGGCTACCTTAAGAGAGTCATAGTTACTCCTGTCAGTTGCTCCCCGTTTTACCACAGTCACATTTTCAAGGTTCCGCTAGCCAGTTCCCCTGAAGCGATACGCCATTATCTGTCAACCTATAGACTGTCACAGTACTCCTGGTGGGAGCTTCTTCGAGTTTGCCGATGTATTTCGCCTGTTGACGAGGCATTTGGCTACCTTAAGAGAGTCATAGTTATCCCTGTTAGTTGCTCCCCGTTTTACCACAGTCACATTTTCAAGGTTCCGCTAGCCAGTTCCCCTGAAGCGATACGCTATTATCTGTCAACCTAAAGACTTTCACAGCACTCCTGATGGGAGCTTCTCGAGTTTGCTGATGTATTTCTCCGGTTGACGAGGCATTTGGCTACCTTAAGAGAGTCATAGTTACTCCTGTTAGTTGCTCCCCGTTTTACCACAGTCACATTTTCAAGGTTCCGCTAGCCAGTTCCCCTGAAGCGATACGCCATTATCTGTCAACCTATAGACTGTCACAGTACTCCTGGTGGGAGCTTCTTCGAGTTTGCCGATGTATTTCGCCTGTTGACAAGGCATTTGGCTACCTTAAGAGAGTCATAGTTACTCCTGTCAGTTGCTCCCCGTTTTACCACAGTCACATTTTCAAGGTTCCGCTAGCCAGTTCCCCTGAAGCGATACGCTATTATCTGTCAACCTAAAGACTTTCACAGCACTCCTGATGGGAGCTTCTCGAGTTTGCCGATGTATTTCTCCGGTTGACGAGGCATTTGGCTACCTTAAGAGAGTCATAGTTACTCCTGTCAGTTGCTCCCCGTTTCACCACAGTCACAATTTCAAGTTTCCTCTAGCCAGTTCACCTGACGCGATACGCCATTGTCTGTCAACCTAATGTCTTTCACAGTACTCCTGCCGTGAGCTTCTCGAGTTTGCCGATGTATTTCGCCTGTTGACGAGGCATTTGGCTACCTTAAGAGAGTCATAGTACTCCTGTCAGTTGCTCCCCATTTTACCACAGTCACATTTTCAAGGTTCCACTAGCCAGTTCCCCTGAAGCGATACGCCATTATCTGTCAACCTAAAGACTTTCACAGCACTCCTGATGGGAGCTTCTCGAGTTTGCCGATGTATTTCTCCGGTTGACGAGGCATTTGGTTACCTTAAGAGAGTCATAGTTACTCCTGTCAGTTGCTCCCCGTTTTACCACAGTCACATTTTCAAGGTTCCACTAGCCAGTTCCCCTGAAGCGATACGCCATTATCTGTCATCCTATAGACTGTCACAGTACTCCTGGTGGGAGCTTCTCGAGTTTGCCGATATATTTCGCCTGTTGACGAGGCATTTGGCTACCTTAAGAGAGTCATAGTTATCCCTGTTAGTTGCTCCCCGTTTTACCACAGTCACATATTCAAGGTTCCGCTAGCCAGTTCCCCTGAAGCGATACGCTATTATCTGTCAACCTAAAGACTTTCACAGCACTCCTGATGGGAGCTTCTCGAGTTTGCTGATGTATTTCTCCGGTTGACGAGGCATTTGGCTACCTTAAGAGAGTCATAGTTACTCCTGTTAGTTGCTCCCCGTTTTACCACAGTCACATTTTCAAGGTTCCGCTAGCCAGTTCCCGTGAAGCGATACGCCATTATCTGTCAACCTATAGACTGTCACAGTACTCCTGGTGGGAGCTTCTTCGAGTTTGCCGATGTATTTCGCCTGTTGACGAGGCATTTGGCTACCTTAAGAGAGTCATAGTTACTCCTGTCAGTTGCTCCCCGTTTTACCACAGTCACATTTTCAAGGTTCCGCTAGCCAGTTCCCCTGAAGCGATACGCCATTATCTGTCAACCTATAGACTGTCACAGTACTCCTGGTGGGAGCTTCTTCGAGTTTGCCGATGTATTTCGCCTGTTGACGAGGCATTTGGCTACCTTAAGAGAGTCATAGTTACTCCCGTCAGTTGCTCCCCGTTTTACCACAGTCACATTTTCAAGGTTCCACGAGCCAGTTCCCCTGAAGCGATACGCCATTATCTGTCAACCTAAAGACTTTCACAGCACTCCTGATGGGAGCTTCTCGAGTTTGCCGATGTATTTCTCCGGTTGACGAGGCATTTGGTTACCTTAAGAGAGTCATAGTTACTCCTGTCAGTTGCTCCCCGTTTTACCACAGTCACATTTTCAAGGTTCCACTAGCCAGTTCCCCTGAAGCGATACGCCATTATCTGTCATCCTATAGACTGTCACAGTACTCCTGGTGGGAGCTTCTCGAGTTTGCCGATATATTTCGCCTGTTGACGAGGCATTTGGCTACCTTAAGAGAGTCATAGTTATCCCTGTTAGTTGCTCCCCGTTTTACCACAGTCACATTTTCAAGGTTCCGCTAGCCAGTTCCCCTGAAGCGATACGCCATTATCTGTCAACCTATAGACTGTCACAGTACTCCTGGTGGGAGCTTCTTCCAGTTTGCCGATGTATTTCGCCTGTTGACGAGGCATTTGGCTACCTTAAGAGAGTCATAGTTACTCCCGTCAGTTGCTCCCCGTTTTACCACAGTCACATTTTCAAGGTTCCACTAGCCAGTTCCCCTGAAGCGATACGCCATTATCTGTCAACCTAAAGACTTTCACAGCACTCCTGATGGGAGCTTCTCGAGTTTGCTGATGTATTTCTCCGGTTGACGAGGCATTTGGCTACCTTAAGAGAGTCATAGTTACTCCTGTTAGTTGCTCCCCGTTTTACCACAGTCACATTTTCAAGGTTCCGCTAGCCAGTTCCCCTGAAGCGATACGCCATTATCTGTCAACCTATAGACTGTCACAGTACTCCTGGTGGGAGCTTCTTCGAGTTTGCCGATGTATTTCGCCTGTTGACGAGGCATTTGGCTACCTTAAGAGAGTCATAGTTACTCCTGTCAGTTGCTCCCCGTTTTACCACAGTCACATTTTCAAGGTTCCGCTAGCCAGTTCCCCTGAAGCGATACGCCATTATCTGTCAACCTATAGACTGTCACAGTACTCCTGGTGGGAGCTTCTTCGAGTTTGCCGATGTATTTCGCCTGTTGACGAGGCATTTGGCTACCTTAAGAGAGTCATAGTTACTCCCGTCAGTTGCTCCCCGTTTTACCACAGTCACATTTTCAAGGTTCCACGAGCCAGTTCCCCTGAAGCGATACGCCATTATCTGTCAACCTAAAGACTTTCACAGCACTCCTGATGGGAGCTTCTCGAGTTTGCCGATGTATTTCTCCGGTTGACGAGGCATTTGGTTACCTTAAGAGAGTCATAGTTACTCCTGTCAGTTGCTCCCCGTTTTACCACAGTCACATTTTCAAGGTTCCACTAGCCAGTTCCCCTGAAGCGATACGCCATTATCTGTCATCCTATAGACTGTCACAGTACTCCTGGTGGGAGCTTCTCGAGTTTGCCGATATATTTCGCCTGTTGACGAGGCATTTGGCTACCTTAAGAGAGTCATAGTTATCCCTGTTAGTTGCTCCCCGTTTTACCACAGTCACATTTTCAAGGTTCCGCTAGCCAGTTCCCCTGAAGCGATACGCTATTATCTGTCAACCTAAAGACTTTCACAGCACTCCTGATGGGAGCTTCTCGAGTTTGCCGATGTATTTCTCCGGTTGACGAGGCATTTGGCTACCTTAAGAGAGTCGTAGTTACTCCTGTCAGTTGCTCCCCGTTTCACCACAGTCACAATTTCAAGTTTCCTCTAGCCAGTTCACCTGACGCGATACGCCATTGTCTGTCAACCTAATGTCTTTCACAGTACTCCTGCCGTGAGCTTCTCGAGTTTGCCGATGTATTTCGCCTGTTGACGAGGCATTTGGCTACCTTAAGAGAGTCATAGTACTCCTGTCAGTTGCTCCCCATTTTACCACAGTCACATTTTCAAGGTTCCACTAGCCAGTTCCCCTGAAGCGATACGCCATTATCTGTCAACCTAAAGACTTTCACAGCACTCCTGATGGGAGCTTCTCGAGTTTGCCGATGTATTTCTCCGGTTGACGAGGCATTTGGTTACCTTAAGAGAGTCATAGTTACTCCTGTCAGTTGCTCCCCGTTTTACCACAGTCACATTTTCAAGGTTCCACTAGCCAGTTCCCCTGAAGCGATACGCCATTATCTGTCATCCTATAGACTGTCACAGTACTCCTGGTGGGAGCTTCTCGAGTTTGCCGATATATTTCGCCTGTTGACGAGGCATTTGGCTACCTTAAGAGAGTCATAGTTATCCCTGTTAGTTGCTCCCCGTTTTACCACAGTCACATATTCAAGGTTCCGCTAGCCAGTTCCCCTGAAGCGATACGCTATTATCTGTCAACCTAAAGACTTTCACAGCACTCCTGATGGGAGCTTCTCGAGTTTGCTGATGTATTTCTCCGGTTGACGAGGCATTTGGCTACCTTAAGAGAGTCATAGTTACTCCTGTTAGTTGCTCCCCGTTTTACCACAGTCACATTTTCAAGGTTCCGCTAGCCAGTTCCCCTGAAGCGATACGCCATTATCTGTCAACCTATAGACTGTCACAGTACTCCTGGTGGGAGCTTCTTCGAGTTTGCCGATGTATTTCGCCTGTTGACGAGGCATTTGGCTACCTTAAGAGAGTCATAGTTACTCCTGTCAGTTGCTCCCCGTTTTACCACAGTCACATTTTCAAGGTTCCGCTAGCCAGTTCCCCTGAAGCGATACGCCATTATCTGTCAACCTATAGACTGTCACAGTACTCCTGGTGGGAGCTTCTTCGAGTTTGCCGATGTATTTCGCCTGTTGACGAGGCATTTGGCTACCTTAAGAGAGTCATAGTTACTCCCGTCAGTTGCTCCCCGTTTTACCACAGTCACATTTTCAAGGTTCCACGAGCCAGTTCCCCTGAAGCGATACGCCATTATCTGTCAACCTAAAGACTTTCACAGCACTCCTGATGGGAGCTTCTCGAGTTTGCCGATGTATTTCTCCGGTTGACGAGGCATTTGGTTACCTTAAGAGAGTCATAGTTACTCCTGTCAGTTGCTCCCCGTTTTACCACAGTCACATTTTCAAGGTTCCACTAGCCAGTTCCCCTGAAGCGATACGCCATTATCTGTCATCCTATAGACTGTCACAGTACTCCTGGTGGGAGCTTCTCGAGTTTGCCGATATATTTCGCCTGTTGACGAGGCATTTGGCTACCTTAAGAGAGTCATAGTTATCCCTGTTAGTTGCTCCCCGTTTTACCACAGTCACATTTTCAAGGTTCCGCTAGCCAGTTCCCCTGAAGCGATACGCCATTATCTGTCAACCTATAGACTGTCACAGTACTCCTGGTGGGAGCTTCTTCGAGTTTGCCGATGTATTTCGCCTGTTGACAAGGCATTTGGCTACCTTAAGAGAGTCATAGTTACTCCTGTCAGTTGCTCCCCGTTTTACCACAGTCACATTTTCAAGGTTCCGCTAGCCAGTTCCCCTGAAGCGATACGCTATTATCTGTCAACTTAAAGACTTTCACAGCACTCCTGATGGGAGCTTCTCGAGTTTGCCGATGTATTTCTCCGGTTGACGAGGCATTTGGCTACCTTAAGAGAGTCATAGTTACTCCTGTCAGTTGCTCCCCGTTTCACCACAGTCACAATTTCAAGTTTCCTCTAGCCAGTTCACCTGACGCGATACGCCATTGTCTGTCAACCTAATGTCTTTCACAGTACTCCTGCCGTGAGCTTCTCGAGTTTGCCGATGTATTTCGCCTGTTGACGAGGCATTTGGCTACCTTAAGAGAGTCATAGTACTCCTGTCAGTTGCTCCCTATTTTACCACAGTCACATTTTCAAGGTTCCACTAGCCAGTTCCCCTGAAGCGATACGCCATTATCTGTCAACCTAAAGACTTTCACAGCACTCCTGATGGGAGCTTCTCGAGTTTGCCGATGTATTTCTCCGGTTGACGAGGCATTTGGTTACCTTAAGAGAGTCATAGTTACTCCTGTCAGTTGCTCCCCGTTTTACCACAGTCACATTTTCAAGGTTCCACTAGCCAGTTCCCCTGAAGCGATACGCCATTATCTGTCATCCTATAGACTGTCACAGTACTCCTGGTGGGAGCTTCTCGAGTTTGCCGATATATTTCGCCTGTTGACGAGGCATTTGGCTACCTTAAGAGAGTCATAGTTATCCCTGTTAGTTGCTCCCCGTTTTACCACAGTCACATATTCAAGGTTCCGCTAGCCAGTTCCCCTGAAGCGATACGCTATTATCTGTCAACCTAAAGACTTTCACAGCACTCCTGATGGGAGCTTCTCGAGTTTGCTGATGTATTTCTCCGGTTGACGAGGCATTTGGCTACCTTAAGAGAGTCATAGTTACTCCTGTTAGTTGCTCCCCGTTTTACCACAGTCACATTTTCAAGGTTCCGCTAGCCAGTTCCCGTGAAGCGATACGCCATTATCTGTCAACCTATAGACTGTCACAGTACTCCTGGTGGGAGCTTCTTCGAGTTTGCCGATGTATTTCGCCTGTTGACGAGGCATTTGGCTACCTTAAGAGAGTCATAGTTACTCCTGTCAGTTGCTCCCCGTTTTACCACAGTCACATTTTCAAGGTTCCGCTAGCCAGTTCCCCTGAAGCGATACGCCATTATCTGTCAACCTATAGACTGTCACAGTACTCCTGGTGGGAGCTTCTTCGAGTTTGCCGATGTATTTCGCCTGTTGACGAGGCATTTGGCTACCTTAAGAGAGTCATAGTTACTCCCGTCAGTTGCTCCCCGTTTTACCACAGTCACATTTTCAAGGTTCCACGAGCCAGTTCCCCTGAAGCGATACGCCATTATCTGTCAACCTAAAGACTTTCACAGCACTCCTGATGGGAGCTTCTCGAGTTTGCCGATGTATTTCTCCGGTTGACGAGGCATTTGGTTACCTTAAGAGAGTCATAGTTACTCCTGTCAGTTGCTCCCCGTTTTACCACAGTCACATTTTCAAGGTTCCACTAGCCAGTTCCCCTGAAGCGATACGCCATTATCTGTCATCCTATAGACTGTCACAGTACTCCTGGTGGGAGCTTCTCGAGTTTGCCGATATATTTCGCCTGTTGACGAGGCATTTGGCTACCTTAAGAGAGTCATAGTTATCCCTGTTAGTTGCTCCCCGTTTTACCACAGTCACATTTTCAAGGTTCCGCTAGCCAGTTCCCCTGAAGCGATACGCCATTATCTGTCAACCTATAGACTGTCACAGTACTCCTGGTGGGAGCTTCTTCCAGTTTGCCGATGTATTTCGCCTGTTGACGAGGCATTTGGCTACCTTAAGAGAGTCATAGTTACTCCCGTCAGTTGCTCCCCGTTTTACCACAGTCACATTTTCAAGGTTCCACTAGCCAGTTCCCCTGAAGCGATACGCCATTATCTGTCAACCTAAAGACTTTCACAGCACTCCTGATGGGAGCTTCTCGAGTTTGCTGATGTATTTCTCCGGTTGACGAGGCATTTGGCTACCTTAAGAGAGTCATAGTTACTCCTGTTAGTTGCTCCCCGTTTTACCACAGTCACATTTTCAAGGTTCCGCTAGCCAGTTCCCCTGAAGCGATACGCCATTATCTGTCAACCTATAGACTGTCACAGTACTCCTGGTGGGAGCTTCTTCGAGTTTGCCGATGTATTTCGCCTGTTGACGAGGCATTTGGCTACCTTAAGAGAGTCATAGTTACTCCTGTCAGTTGCTCCCCGTTTTACCACAGTCACATTTTCAAGGTTCCGCTAGCCAGTTCCCCTGAAGCGATACGCCATTATCTGTCAACCTATAGACTGTCACAGTACTCCTGGTGGGAGCTTCTTCGAGTTTGCCGATGTATTTCGCCTGTTGACGAGGCATTTGGCTACCTTAAGAGAGTCATAGTTACTCCCGTCAGTTGCTCCCCGTTTTACCACAGTCACATTTTCAAGGTTCCACGAGCCAGTTCCCCTGAAGCGATACGCCATTATCTGTCAACCTAAAGACTTTCACAGCACTCCTGATGGGAGCTTCTCGAGTTTGCTGATGTATTTCTCCGGTTGACGAGGCATTTGGTTACCTTAAGAGAGTCATAGTTACTCCTGTCAGTTGCTCCCCGTTTTACCACAGTCACATTTTCAAGGTTCCACTAGCCAGTTCCCCTGAAGCGATACGCCATTATCTGTCATCCTATAGACTGTCACAGTACTCCTGGTGGGAGCTTCTCGAGTTTGCCGATATATTTCGCCTGTTGACGAGGCATTTGGCTACCTTAAGAGAGTCATAGTTATCCCTGTTAGTTGCTCCCCGTTTTACCACAGTCACATTTTCAAGGTTCCGCTAGCCAGTTCCCCTGAAGCGATACGCCATTATCTGTCAACCTATAGACTGTCACAGTACTCCTGGTGGGAGCTTCTTCCAGTTTGCCGATGTATTTCGCCTGTTGACGAGGCATTTGGCTACCTTAAGAGAGTCATAGTTACTCCCGTCAGTTGCTCCCCGTTTTACCACAGTCACATTTTCAAGGTTCCACTAGCCAGTTCCCCTGAAGCGATACGCCATTATCTGTCAACCTAAAGACTTTCACAGCACTCCTGATGGGAGCTTCTCGAGTTTGCTGATGTATTTCTCCGGTTGACGAGGCATTTGGCTACCTTAAGAGAGTCATAGTTACTCCTGTTAGTTGCTCCCCGTTTTACCACAGTCACATTTTCAAGGTTCCGCTAGCCAGTTCCCCTGAAGCGATACGCCATTATCTGTCAACCTATAGACTGTCACAGTACTCCTGGTGGGAGCTTCTTCGAGTTTGCCGATGTATTTCGCCTGTTGACGAGGCATTTGGCTACCTTAAGAGAGTCATAGTTACTCCTGTCAGTTGCTCCCCGTTTTACCACAGTCACATTTTCAAGGTTCCGCTAGCCAGTTCCCCTGAAGCGATACGCCATTATCTGTCAACCTATAGACTGTCACAGTACTCCTGGTGGGAGCTTCTTCGAGTTTGCCGATGTATTTCGCCTGTTGACGAGGCATTTGGCTACCTTAAGAGAGTCATAGTTACTCCCGTCAGTTGCTCCCCGTTTTACCACAGTCACATTTTCAAGGTTCCACGAGCCAGTTCCCCTGAAGCGATACGCCATTATCTGTCAACCTAAAGACTTTCACAGCACTCCTGATGGGAGCTTCTCGAGTTTGCCGATGTATTTCTCCGGTTGACGAGGCATTTGGTTACCTTAAGAGAGTCATAGTTACTCCTATCAGTTGCTCCCCGTTTTACCACAGTCACATTTTCAAGGTTCCACTAGCCAGTTCCCCTGAAGCGATACGCCATTATCTGTCATCCTATAGACTGTCACAGTACTCCTGGTGGGAGCTTCTCGAGTTTGCCGATATATTTCGCCTGTTGACGAGGCATTTGGCTACCTTAAGAGAGTCATAGTTATCCCTGTTAGTTGCTCCCCGTTTTACCACAGTCACATTTTCAAGGTTCCGCTAGCCAGTTCCCCTGAAGCGATACGCCATTATCTGTCAACCTATAGACTGTCACAGTACTCCTGGTGGGAGCTTCTTCCAGTTTGCCGATGTATTTCGCCTGTTGACGAGGCATTTGGCTACCTTAAGAGAGTCATAGTTACTCCCGTCAGTTGCTCCCCGTTTTACCACAGTCACATTTTCAAGGTTCCACGAGCCAGTTCCCCTGAAGCGATACGCCATTATCTGTCAACCTAAAGACTTTCACAGCACTCCTGATGGGAGCTTCTCGAGTTTGCCGATGTATTTCTCCGGTTGACGAGGCATTTGGTTACCTTAAGAGAGTCATAGTTACTCCTGTCAGTTGCTCCCCGTTTTACCACAGTCACATTTTCAAGGTTCCACTAGCCAGTTCCCCTGAAGCGATACGCCATTATCTGTCATCCTATAGACTGTCACAGTACTCCTGGTGGGAGCTTCTCGAGTTTGCCGATATATTTCGCCTGTTGACGAGGCATTTGGCTACCTTAAGAGAGTCATAGTTATCCCTGTTAGTTGCTCCCCGTTTTACCACAGTCACATTTTCAAGGTTCCGCTAGCCAGTTCCCCTGAAGCGATACGCCATTATCTGTCAACCTATAGACTGTCACAGTACTCCTGGTGGGAGCTTCTTCCAGTTTGCCGATGTATTTCGCCTGTTGACGAGGCATTTGGCTACCTTAAGAGAGTCATAGTTACTCCCGTCAGTTGCTCCCCGTTTTACCACAGTCACATTTTCAAGGTTCCACTAGCCAGTTCCCCTGAAGCGATACGCCATTATCTGTCAACCTAAAGACTTTCACAGCACTCCTGATGGGAGCTTCTCGAGTTTGCTGATGTATTTCTCCGGTTGACGAGGCATTTGGCTACCTTAAGAGAGTCATAGTTACTCCTGTTAGTTGCTCCCCGTTTTACCACAGTCACATTTTCAAGGTTCCGCTAGCCAGTTCCCCTGAAGCGATACGCCATTATCTGTCAACCTATAGACTGTCACAGTACTCCTGGTGGGAGCTTCTTCGAGTTTGCCGATGTATTTCGCCTGTTGACGAGGCATTTGGCTACCTTAAGAGAGTCATAGTTACTCCTGTCAGTTGCTCCCCGTTTTACCACAGTCACATTTTCAAGGTTCCGCTAGCCAGTTCCCCTGAAGCGATACGCCATTATCTGTCAACCTATAGACTGTCACAGTACTCCTGGTGGGAGCTTCTTCGAGTTTGCCGATGTATTTCGCCTGTTGACGAGGCATTTGGCTACCTTAAGAGAGTCATAGTTACTCCCGTCAGTTGCTCCCCGTTTTACCACAGTCACATTTTCAAGGTTCCACGAGCCAGTTCCCCTGAAGCGATACGCCATTATCTGTCAACCTAAAGACTTTCACAGCACTCCTGATGGGAGCTTCTCGAGTTTGCCGATGTATTTCTCCGGTTGACGAGGCATTTGGTTACCTTAAGAGAGTCATAGTTACTCCTATCAGTTGCTCCCCGTTTTACCACAGTCACATTTTCAAGGTTCCACGAGCCAGTTCCCCTGAAGCGATACGCCATTATCTGTCATCCTATAGACTGTCACAGTACTCCTGGTGGGAGCTTCTCGAGTTTGCCGATATATTTCGCCTGTTGACGAGGCATTTGGCTACCTTAAGAGAGTCATAGTTATCCCTGTTAGTTGCTCCCCGTTTTACCACAGTCACATTTTCAAGGTTCCGCTAGCCAGTTCCCCTGAAGCGATACGCCATTATCTGTCAACCTATAGACTGTCACAGTACTCCTGGTGGGAGCTTCTTCCAGTTTGCCGATGTATTTCGCCTGTTGACGAGGCATTTGGCTACCTTAAGAGAGTCATAGTTACTCCCGTCAGTTGCTCCCCGTTTTACCACAGTCACATTTTCAAGGTTCCACTAGCCAGTTCCCCTGAAGCGATACGCCATTATCTGTCAACATAAAGACTTTCACAGCACTCCTGATGGGAGCTTCTCGAGTTTGCTGATGTATTTCTCCGGTTGACGAGGCATTTGGCTACCTTAAGAGAGTCATAGTTACTCCTGTTAGTTGCTCCCCGTTTTACCACAGTCACATTTTCAAGGTTCCGCTAGCCAGTTCCCCTGAAGCGATACGCCATTATCTGTCATCCTATAGACTGTCACAGTACTCCTGGTGGGAGCTTCTCGAGTTTGCCGATATATTTCGCCTGTTGACGAGGCATTTGGCTACCTTAAGAGAGTCATAGTTATCCCTGTTAGTTGCTCCCCGTTTTACCACAGTCACATTTTCAAGGTTCCGCTAGCCAGTTCCCCTGAAGCGATACGCCATTATCTGTCAACCTATAGACTGTCACAGTACTCCTGGTGGGAGCTTCTTCCAGTTTGCCGATGTATTTCGCCTGTTGACGAGGCATTTGGCTACCTTAAGAGAGTCATAGTTACTCCCGTCAGTTGCTCCCCGTTTTACCACAGTCACATTTTCAAGGTTCCACTAGCCAGTTCCCCTGAAGCGATACGCCATTATCTGTCAACCTAAAGACTTTCACAGCACTCCTGATGGGAGCTTCTCGAGTTTGCTGATGTATTTCTCCGGTTGACGAGGCATTTGGCTACCTTAAGAGAGTCATAGTTACTCCTGTTAGTTGCTCCCCGTTTTACCACAGTCACATTTTCAAGGTTCCGCTAGCCAGTTCCCCTGAAGCGATACGCCATTATCTGTCAACCTATAGACTGTCACAGTACTCCTGGTGGGAGCTTCTTCGAGTTTGCCGATGTATTTCGCCTGTTGACGAGGCATTTGGCTACCTTAAGAGAGTCATAGTTACTCCTGTCAGTTGCTCCCCGTTTTACCACAGTCACATTTTCAAGGTTCCGCTAGCCAGTTCCCCTGAAGCGATACGCCATTATCTGTCAACCTATAGACTGTCACAGTACTCCTGGTGGGAGCTTCTTCGAGTTTGCCGATGTATTTCGCCTGTTGACGAGGCATTTGGCTACCTTAAGAGAGTCATAGTTACTCCCGTCAGTTGCTCCCCGTTTTACCACAGTCACATTTTCAAGGTTCCACGAGCCAGTTCCCCTGAAGCGATACGCCATTATCTGTCAACCTAAAGACTTTCACAGCACTCCTGATGGGAGCTTCTCGAGTTTGCCGATGTATTTCTCCGGTTGACGAGGCATTTGGTTACCTTAAGAGAGTCATAGTTACTCCTGTCAGTTGCTCCCCGTTTTACCACAGTCACATTTTCAAGGTTCCACTAGCCAGTTCCCCTGAAGCGATACGCCATTATCTGTCATCCTATAGACTGTCACAGTACTCCTGGTGGGAGCTTCTCGAGTTTGCCGATATATTTCGCCTGTTGACGAGGCATTTGGCTACCTTAAGAGAGTCATAGTTATCCCTGTTAGTTGCTCCCCGTTTTACCACAGTCACATTTTCAAGGTTCCGCTAGCCAGTTCCCCTGAAGCGATACGCTATTATCTGTCAACCTAAAGACTTTCACAGCACTCCTGATGGGAGCTTCTCGAGTTTGCTGATGTATTTCTCCGGTTGACGAGGCATTTGGCTACCTTAAGAGAGTCATAGTTACTCCTGTTAGTTGCTCCCCGTTTTACCACAGTCACATTTTCAAGGTTCCGCTAGCCAGTTCCCCTGAAGCGATACGCCATTATCTGTCAACCTATAGACTGTCACAGTACTCCTGGTGGGAGCTTCTTCGAGTTTGCCGATGTATTTCGCCTGTTGACAAGGCATTTGGCTACCTTAAGAGAGTCATAGTTACTCCTGTCAGTTGCTCCCCGTTTTACCACAGTCACATTTTCAAGGTTCCGCTAGCCAGTTCCCCTGAAGCGATACGCTATTATCTGTCAACCTAAAGACTTTCACAGCACTCCTGATGGGAGCTTCTCGAGTTTGCCGATGTATTTCTCCGGTTGACGAGGCATTTGGCTACCTTAAGAGAGTCATAGTTACTCCTGTCAGTTGCTCCCCGTTTCACCACAGTCACAATTTCAAGTTTCCTCTAGCCAGTTCACCTGACGCGATACGCCATTGTCTGTCAACCTAATGTCTTTCACAGTACTCCTGCCGTGAGCTTCTCGAGTTTGCCGATGTATTTCGCCTGTTGACGAGGCATTTGGCTACCTTAAGAGAGTCATAGTACTCCTGTCAGTTGCTCCCCATTTTACCACAGTCACATTTTCAAGGTTCCACTAGCCAGTTCCCCTGAAGCGATACGCCACTATCTGTCAACCTAAAGACTTTCACAGCACTCCTGATGGGAGCTTCTCGAGTTTGCCGATGTATTTCTCCGGTTGACGAGGCATTTGGCTACCTTAAGAGAGTCATAGTTACTCCTGTTAGTTGCTCCCCGTTTTACCACAGTCACATTTTCAAGGTTCCGCTAGCCAGTTCCCCTGAAGCGATACGCCATTATCTGTCAACCTATAGACTGTCACAGTACTCCTGGTTGGAGCTTCTTCGAGTTTGCCGATGTATTTCGCCTGTTGACGAGGCATTTGGCTACCTTAAGAGAGTCATAGTTACTCCTGTCAGTTGCTCCCCGTTTTACCACAGTCACATTTTCAAGGTTCCGCTAGCCAGTTCCCCTGAAGCGATACGCCATTATCTGTCAACCTATAGACTGTCACAGTACTCCTGGTGGGAGCTTCTTCGAGTTTGCCGATGTATTTCGCCTGTTGACGAGGCATTTGGCTACCTTAAGAGAGTCATAGTTACTCCCGTCAGTTGCTCCCCGTTTTACCACAGTCACATTTTCAAGGTTCCACGAGCCAGTTCCCCTGAAGCGATACGCCACTATCTGTCAACCTAAAGACTTTCACAGCACTCCTGATGGGAGCTTCTCGAGTTTGCCGATGTATTTCTCCGGTTGACGAGGCATTTGGTTACCTTAAGAGAGTCATAGTTACTCCTGTCAGTTGCTCCCCGTTTTACCACAGTCACATTTTCAAGGTTCCACTAGCCAGTTCCCCTGAAGCGATACGCCATTATCTGTCATCCTATAGACTGTCACAGTACTCCTGGTGGGAGCTTCTCGAGTTTGCCGATATATTTCGCCTGTTGACGAGGCATTTGGCTACCTTAAGAGAGTCATAGTTATCCCTGTTAGTTGCTCCCCGTTTTACCACAGTCACATTTTCAAGGTTCCGCTAGCCAGTTCCCCTGAAGCGATACGCCATTATCTGTCAACCTATAGACTGTCACAGTACTCCTGGTGGGAGCTTCTTCCAGTTTGCCGATGTATTTCGCCTGTTGACGAGGCATTTGGCTACCTTAAGAGAGTCATAGTTACTCCCGTCAGTTGCTCCCCGTTTTACCACAGTCACATTTTCAAGGTTCCACTAGCCAGTTCCCCTGAAGCGATACGCCATTATCTGTCAACCTAAAGACTTTCACAGCACTCCTGATGGGAGCTTCTCGAGTTTGCTGATGTATTTCTCCGGTTGACGAGGCATTTGGCTACCTTAAGAGAGTCATAGTTACTCCTGTTAGTTGCTCCCCGTTTTACCACAGTCACATTTTCAAGGTTCCGCTAGCCAGTTCCCCTGAAGCGATACGCCATTATCTGTCAACCTATAGACTGTCACAGTACTCCTGGTGGGAGCTTCTTCGAGTTTGCCGATGTATTTCGCCTGTTGACGAGGCATTTGGCTACCTTAAGAGAGTCATAGTTACTCCTGTCAGTTGCTCCCCGTTTTACCACAGTCACATTTTCAAGGTTCCGCTAGCCAGTTCCCCTGAAGCGATACGCCATTATCTGTCAACCTATAGACTGTCACAGTACTCCTGGTGGGAGCTTCTTCGAGTTTGCCGATGTATTTCGCCTGTTGACGAGGCATTTGGCTACCTTAAGAGAGTCATAGTTACTCCCGTCAGTTGCTCCCCGTTTTACCACAGTCACATTTTCAAGGTTCCACGAGCCAGTTCCCCTGAAGCGATACGCCATTATCTGTCAACCTAAAGACTTTCACAGCACTCCTGATGGGAGCTTCTCGAGTTTGCCGATGTATTTCTCCGGTTGACGAGGCATTTGGTTACCTTAAGAGAGTCATAGTTACTCCTGTCAGTTGCTCCCCGTTTTACCACAGTCACATTTTCAAGGTTCCACTAGCCAGTTCCCCTGAAGCGATACGCCATTATCTGTCATCCTATAGACTGTCACAGTACTCCTGGTGGGAGCTTCTCGAGTTTGCCGATATATTTCGCCTGTTGACGAGGCATTTGGCTACCTTAAGAGAGTCATAGTTATCCCTGTTAGTTGCTCCCCGTTTTACCACAGTCACATTTTCAAGGTTCCGCTAGCCAGTTCCCCTGAAGCGATACGCCATTATCTGTCAACCTATAGACTGTCATAGTACTCCTGGTGGGAGCTTCTTCCAGTTTGCCGATGTATTTCGCCTGTTGACGAGGCATTTGGCTACCTTAAGAGAGTCATAGTTACTCCCGTCAGTTGCTCCCCGTTTTACCACAGTCACATTTTCAAGGTTCCACTAGCCAGTTCCCCTGAAGCGATACGCCATTATCTGTCAACCTAAAGACTTTCACAGCACTCCTGATGGGAGCTTCTCGAGTTTGCTGATGTATTTCTCCGGTTGACGAGGCATTTGGCTACCTTAAGAGAGTCATAGTTACTCCTGTTAGTTGCTCCCCGTTTTACCACAGTCACATTTTCAAGGTTCCGCTAGCCAGTTCCCCTGAAGCGATACGCCATTATCTGTCAACCTATAGACTGTCACAGTACTCCTGGTGGGAGCTTCTTCGAGTTTGCCGATGTATTTCGCCTGTTGACGAGGCATTTGGCTACCTTAAGAGAGTCATAGTTACTCCCGTCAGTTGCTCCCCGTTTTACCACAGTCACATTTTCAAGGTTCCACGAGCCAGTTCCCCTGAAGCGATACGCCATTATCTGTCAACCTAAAGACTTTCACAGCACTCCTGATGGGAGCTTCTCGAGTTTGCCGATGTATTTCTCCGGTTGACGAGGCATTTGGTTACCTTAAGAGAGTCATAGTTACTCCTGTCAGTTGCTCCCCGTTTTACCACAGTCACATTTTCAAGGTTCCACTAGCCAGTTCCCCTGAAGCGATACGCCATTATCTGTCATCCTATAGACTGTCACAGTACTCCTGGTGGGAGCTTCTCGAGTTTGCCGATATATTTCGCCTGTTGACGAGGCATTTGGCTACCTTAAGAGAGTCATAGTTATCCCTGTTAGTTGCTCCCCGTTTTACCACAGTCACATTTTCAAGGTTCCGCTAGCCAGTTCCCCTGAAGCGATACGCCATTATCTGTCAACCTATAGACTGTCACAGTACTCCTGGTGGGAGCTTCTTCCAGTTTGCCGATGTATTTCGCCTGTTGACGAGGCATTTGGCTACCTTAAGAGAGTCATAGTTACTCCCGTCAGTTGCTCCCCGTTTTACCACAGTCACATTTTCAAGGTTCCACTAGCCAGTTCCCCTGAAGCGATACGCCATTATCTGTCAACCTAAAGACTTTCACAGCACTCCTGATGGGAGCTTCTCGAGTTTGCTGATGTATTTCTCCGGTTGACGAGGCATTTGGCTACCTTAAGAGAGTCATAGTTACTCCTGTTAGTTGCTCCCCGTTTTACCACAGTCACATTTTCAAGGTTCCGCTAGCCAGTTCCCCTGAAGCGATACGCCATTATCTGTCAACCTATAGACTGTCACAGTACTCCTGGTGGGAGCTTCTTCGAGTTTGCCGATGTATTTCGCCTGTTGACGAGGCATTTGGCTACCTTAAGAGAGTCATAGTTACTCCTGTCAGTTGCTCCCCGTTTTACCACAGTCACATTTTCAAGGTTCCGCTAGCCAGTTCCCCTGAAGCGATACGCCATTATCTGTCAACCTATAGACTGTCACAGTACTCCTGGTGGGAGCTTCTTCGAGTTTGCCGATGTATTTCGCCTGTTGACGAGGCATTTGGCTACCTTAAGAGAGTCATAGTTACTCCCGTCAGTTGCTCCCCGTTTTACCACAGTCACATTTTCAAGGTTCCACGAGCCAGTTCCCCTGAAGCGATACGCCATTATCTGTCAACCTAAAGACTTTCACAGCACTCCTGATGGGAGCTTCTCGAGTTTGCCGATGTATTTCTCCGGTTGACGAGGCATTTGGTTACCTTAAGAGAGTCATAGTTACTCCTGTCAGTTGCTCCCCGTTTTACCACAGTCACATTTTCAAGGTTCCACTAGCCAGTTCCCCTGAAGCGATACGCCATTATCTGTCATCCTATAGACTGTCACAGTACTCCTGGTGGGAGCTTCTCGAGTTTGCCGATATATTTCGCCTGTTGACGAGGCATTTGGCTACCTTAAGAGAGTCATAGTTATCCCTGTTAGTTGCTCCCCGTTTTACCACAGTCACATTTTCAAGGTTCCGCTAGCCAGTTCCCCTGAAGCGATACGCCATTATCTGTCAACCTATAGACTGTCATAGTACTCCTGGTGGGAGCTTCTTCCAGTTTGCCGATGTATTTCGCCTGTTGACGAGGCATTTGGCTACCTTAAGAGAGTCATAGTTACTCCCGTCAGTTGCTCCCCGTTTTACCACAGTCACATTTTCAAGGTTCCACTAGCCAGTTCCCCTGAAGCGATACGCCATTATCTGTCAACCTAAAGACTTTCACAGCACTCCTGATGGGAGCTTCTCGAGTTTGCTGATGTATTTCTCCGGTTGACGAGGCATTTGGCTACCTTAAGAGAGTCATAGTTACTCCTGTTAGTTGCTCCCCGTTTTACCACAGTCACATTTTCAAGGTTCCGCTAGCCAGTTCCCCTGAAGCGATACGCCATTATCTGTCAACCTATAGACTGTCATAGTACTCCTGGTGGGAGCTTCTTCCAGTTTGCCGATGTATTTCGCCTGTTGACGAGGCATTTGGCTACCTTAAGAGAGTCATAGTTACTCCCGTCAGTTGCTCCCCGTTTTACCACAGTCACATTTTCAAGGTTCCACTAGCCAGTTCCCCTGAAGCGATACGCCATTATCTGTCAACCTAAAGACTTTCACAGCACTCCTGATGGGAGCTTCTCGAGTTTGCTGATGTATTTCTCCGGTTGACGAGGCATTTGGCTACCTTAAGAGAGTCATAGTTACTCCTGTTAGTTGCTCCCCGTTTTACCACAGTCACATTTTCAAGGTTCCGCTAGCCAGTTCCCCTGAAGCGATACGCCATTATCTGTCAACCTATAGACTGTCACAGTACTCCTGGTGGGAGGTTCTTCGAGTTTGCCGATGTATTTCGCCTGTTGACGAGGCATTTGGCTACCTTAAGAGAGTCATAGTTACTCCTGTCAGTTGCTCCCCGTTTTACCACAGTCACATTTTCAAGGTTCCGCTAGCCAGTTCCCCTGAAGCGATACGCCATTATCTGTCAACCTATAGACTGTCACAGTACTCCTGGTGGGAGCTTCTTCGAGTTTGCCGATGTATTTCGCCTGTTGACGAGGCATTTGGCTACCTTAAGAGAGTCATAGTTACTCCCGTCAGTTGCTCCCCGTTTTACCACAGTCACATTTTCAAGGTTCCACTAGCCAGTTCCCCTGAAGCGATACGCCATTATCTGTCAACCTAAAGACTTTCACAGCACTCCTGATGGGAGCTTCTCGAGTTTGCCGATGTATTTCTCCGGTTGACGAGGCATTTGGTTACCTTAAGAGAGTCATAGTTACTCCTGTCCGTTGCTCCCCGTTTTACCACAGTCACATTTTCAAGGTTCCACTAGCCAGTTCCCCTGAAGCGATACGCCATTATCTGTCATCCTATAGACTGTCACAGTACTCCTGGTGGGAGCTTCTCGAGTTTGCCGATATATTTCGCCTGTTGACGAGGCATTTGGCTACCTTAAGAGAGTCATAGTTATCCCTGTTAGTTGCTCCCCGTTTTACCACAGTCACATTTTCAAGGTTCCGCTAGCCAGTTCCCCTGAAGCGATACGCCATTATCTGTCAACCTATAGACTGTCATAGTACTCCTGGTGGGAGCTTCTTCCAGTTTGCCGATGTATTTCGCCTGTTGACGAGGCATTTGGCTACCTTAAGAGAGTCATAGTTACTCCCGTCAGTTGCTCCCCGTTTTACCACAGTCACATTTTCAAGGTTCCACTAGCCAGTTCCCCTGAAGCGATACGCCATTATCTGTCAACCTAAAGACTTTCACAGCACTCCTGATGGGAGCTTCTCGAGTTTGCTGATGTATTTCTCCGGTTGACGAGGCATTTGGCTACCTTAAGAGAGTCATAGTTACTCCTGTTAGTTGCTCCCCGTTTTACCACAGTCACATTTTCAAGGTTCCGCTAGCCAGTTCCCCTGAAGCGATACGCTATTATCTGTCAACCTAAAGACTTTCACAGCACTCCTGATGGGAGCTTCTCGAGTTTGCCGATGTATTTCTCCGGTTGACGAGGCATTTGGCTACCTTAAGAGAGTCATAGTTACTCCTGTCAGTTGCTCCCCGTTTCACCACAGTCACAATTTCAAGTTTCCTCTAGCCAGTTCACCTGACGCGATACGCCATTGTCTGTCAACCTAATGTCTTTCACAGTACTCCTGCCGTGAGCTTCTCGAGTTTGCCGATGTATTTCGCCTGTTGACGAGGCATTTGGCTACCTTAAGAGAGTCATAGTACTCCTGTCAGTTGCTCCCCATTTTACCACAGTCACATTTTCAAGGTTCCACTAGCCAGTTCCCCTGAAGCGATACGCCATTATCTGTCAACCTAAAGACTTTCACAGCACTCCTGATGGGAGCTTCTCGAGTTTGCCGATGTATTTCTCCGGTTGACGAGGCATTTGGCTACCTTAAGAGAGTCATAGTTACTCCTGTTAGTTGCTCCCCGTTTTACCACAGTCACATTTTCAAGGTTCCGCTAGCCAGTTCCCCTGAAGCGATACGCCATTATCTGTCAACCTATAGACTGTCACAGTACTCCTGGTTGGAGCTTCTTCGAGTTTGCCGATGTATTTCGCCTGTTGACGAGGCATTTGGCTACCTTAAGAGAGTCATAGTTACTCCTGTCAGTTGCTCCCCGTTTTACCACAGTCACATTTTCAAGGTTCCGCTAGCCAGTTCCCCTGAAGCGATACGCCATTATCTGTCAACCTATAGACTGTCACAGTACTCCTGGTGGGAGCTTCTTCGAGTTTGCCGATGTATTTCGCCTGTTGACGAGGCATTTGGCTACCTTAAGAGAGTCATAGTTACTCCCGTCAGTTGCTCCCCGTTTTACCACAGTCACATTTTCAAGGTTCCACGAGCCAGTTCCCCTGAAGCGATACGCCATTATCTGTCAACCTAAAGACTTTCACAGCACTCCTGATGGGAGCTTCTCGAGTTTGCCGATGTATTTCTCCGGTTGACGAGGCATTTGGTTACCTTAAGAGAGTCATAGTTACTCCTGTCAGTTGCTCCCCGTTTTACCACAGTCACATTTTCAAGGTTCCACTAGCCAGTTCCCCTGAAGCGATACGCCATTATCTGTCATCCTATAGACTGTCACAGTACTCCTGGTGGGAGCTTCTCGAGTTTGCCGATATATTTCGCCTGTTGACGAGGCATTTGGCTACCTTAAGAGAGTCATAGTTATCCCTGTTAGTTGCTCCCCGTTTTACCACAGTCACATTTTCAAGGTTCCGCTAGCCAGTTCCCCTGAAGCGATACGCCATTATCTGTCAACCTATAGACTGTCACAGTACTCCTGGTGGGAGCTTCTTCCAGTTTGCCGATGTATTTCGCCTGTTGACGAGGCATTTGGCTACCTTAAGAGAGTCATAGTTACTCCCGTCAGTTGCTCCCCGTTTTACCACAGTCACATTTTCAAGGTTCCACTAGCCAGTTCCCCTGAAGCGATACGCCATTATCTGTCAACCTAAAGACTTTCACAGCACTCCTGATGGGAGCTTCTCGAGTTTGCTGATGTATTTCTCCGGTTGACGAGGCATTTGGCTACCTTAAGAGAGTCATAGTTACTCCTGTTAGTTGCTCCCCGTTTTACCACAGTCACATTTTCAAGGTTCCGCTAGCCAGTTCCCCTGAAGCGATACGCCATTATCTGTCAACCTATAGACTGTCACAGTACTCCTGGTGGGAGCTTCTTCGAGTTTGCCGATGTATTTCGCCTGTTGACGAGGCATTTGGCTACCTTAAGAGAGTCATAGTTACTCCTGTCAGTTGCTCCCCGTTTTACCACAGTCACATTTTCAAGGTTCCGCTAGCCAGTTCCCCTGAAGCGATACGCCATTATCTGTCAACCTATAGACTGTCACAGTACTCCTGGTGGGAGCTTCTTCGAGTTTGCCGATGTATTTCGCCTGTTGACGAGGCATTTGGCTACCTTAAGAGAGTCATAGTTACTCCCGTCAGTTGCTCCCCGTTTTACCACAGTCACATTTTCAAGGTTCCACGAGCCAGTTCCCCTGAAGCGATACGCCATTATCTGTCAACCTAAAGACTTTCACAGCACTCCTGATGGGAGCTTCTCGAGTTTGCCGATGTATTTCTCCGGTTGACGAGGCATTTGGTTACCTTAAGAGAGTCATAGTTACTCCTGTCAGTTGCTCCCCGTTTTACCACAGTCACATTTTCAAGGTTCCACTAGCCAGTTCCCCTGAAGCGATACGCCATTATCTGTCATCCTATAGACTGTCACAGTACTCCTGGTGGGAGCTTCTCGAGTTTGCCGATATATTTCGCCTGTTGACGAGGCATTTGGCTACCTTAAGAGAGTCATAGTTATCCCTGTTAGTTGCTCCCCGTTTTACCACAGTCACATTTTCAAGGTTCCGCTAGCCAGTTCCCCTGAAGCGATACGCCATTATCTGTCAACCTATAGACTGTCATAGTACTCCTGGTGGGAGCTTCTTCCAGTTTGCCGATGTATTTCGCCTGTTGACGAGGCATTTGGCTACCTTAAGAGAGTCATAGTTACTCCCGTCAGTTGCTCCCCGTTTTACCACAGTCACATTTTCAAGGTTCCACTAGCCAGTTCCCCTGAAGCGATACGCCATTATCTGTCAACCTAAAGACTTTCACAGCACTCCTGATGGGAGCTTCTCGAGTTTGCTGATGTATTTCTCCGGTTGACGAGGCATTTGGCTACCTTAAGAGAGTCATAGTTACTCCTGTTAGTTGCTCCCCGTTTTACCACAGTCACATTTTCAAGGTTCCGCTAGCCAGTTCCCCTGAAGCGATACGCCATTATCTGTCAACCTATAGACTGTCATAGTACTCCTGGTGGGAGCTTCTTCCAGTTTGCCGATGTATTTCGCCTGTTGACGAGGCATTTGGCTACCTTAAGAGAGTCATAGTTACTCCCGTCAGTTGCTCCCCGTTTTACCACAGTCACATTTTCAAGGTTCCACTAGCCAGTTCCCCTGAAGCGATACGCCATTATCTGTCAACCTAAAGACTTTCACAGCACTCCTGATGGGAGCTTCTCGAGTTTGCTGATGTATTTCTCCGGTTGACGAGGCATTTGGCTACCTTAAGAGAGTCATAGTTACTCCTGTTAGTTGCTCCCCGTTTTACCACAGTCACATTTTCAAGGTTCCGCTAGCCAGTTCCCCTGAAGCGATACGCCATTATCTGTCAACCTATAGACTGTCACAGTACTCCTGGTGGGAGGTTCTTCGAGTTTGCCGATGTATTTCGCCTGTTGACGAGGCATTTGGCTACCTTAAGAGAGTCATAGTTACTCCTGTCAGTTGCTCCCCGTTTTACCACAGTCACATTTTCAAGGTTCCGCTAGCCAGTTCCCCTGAAGCGATACGCCATTATCTGTCAACCTATAGACTGTCACAGTACTCCTGGTGGGAGCTTCTTCGAGTTTGCCGATGTATTTCGCCTGTTGACGAGGCATTTGGCTACCTTAAGAGAGTCATAGTTACTCCCGTCAGTTGCTCCCCGTTTTACCACAGTCACATTTTCAAGGTTCCACTAGCCAGTTCCCCTGAAGCGATACGCCATTATCTGTCAACCTAAAGACTTTCACAGCACTCCTGATGGGAGCTTCTCGAGTTTGCCGATGTATTTCTCCGGTTGACGAGGCATTTGGTTACCTTAAGAGAGTCATAGTTACTCCTGTCCGTTGCTCCCCGTTTTACCACAGTCACATTTTCAAGGTTCCACTAGCCAGTTCCCCTGAAGCGATACGCCATTATCTGTCATCCTATAGACTGTCACAGTACTCCTGGTGGGAGCTTCTCGAGTTTGCCGATATATTTCGCCTGTTGACGAGGCATTTGGCTACCTTAAGAGAGTCATAGTTATCCCTGTTAGTTGCTCCCCGTTTTACCACAGTCACATTTTCAAGGTTCCGCTAGCCAGTTCCCCTGAAGCGATACGCCATTATCTGTCAACCTATAGACTGTCATAGTACTCCTGGTGGGAGCTTCTTCCAGTTTGCCGATGTATTTCGCCTGTTGACGAGGCATTTGGCTACCTTAAGAGAGTCATAGTTACTCCCGTCAGTTGCTCCCCGTTTTACCACAGTCACATTTTCAAGGTTCCACTAGCCAGTTCCCCTGAAGCGATACGCCATTATCTGTCAACCTAAAGACTTTCACAGCACTCCTGATGGGAGCTTCTCGAGTTTGCTGATGTATTTCTCCGGTTGACGAGGCATTTGGCTACCTTAAGAGAGTCATAGTTACTCCTGTTAGTTGCTCCCCGTTTTACCACAGTCACATTTTCAAGGTTCCGCTAGCCAGTTCCCCTGAAGCGATACGCTATTATCTGTCAACCTAAAGACTTTCACAGCACTCCTGATGGGAGCTTCTCGAGTTTGCCGATGTATTTCTCCGGTTGACGAGGCATTTGGCTACCTTAAGAGAGTCATAGTTACTCCTGTCAGTTGCTCCCCGTTTCACCACAGTCACAATTTCAAGTTTCCTCTAGCCAGTTCACCTGACGCGATACGCCATTGTCTGTCAACCTAATGTCTTTCACAGTACTCCTGCCGTGAGCTTCTCGAGTTTGCCGATGTATTTCGCCTGTTGACGAGGCATTTGGCTACCTTAAGAGAGTCATAGTACTCCTGTCAGTTGCTCCCCATTTTACCACAGTCACATTTTCAAGGTTCCACTAGCCAGTTCCCCTGAAGCGATACGCCATTATCTGTCAACCTAAAGACTTTCACAGCACTCCTGATGGGAGCTTCTCGAGTTTGCCGATGTATTTCTCCGGTTGACGAGGCATTTGGCTACCTTAAGAGAGTCATAGTTACTCCTGTTAGTTGCTCCCCGTTTTACCACAGTCACATTTTCAAGGTTCCGCTAGCCAGTTCCCCTGAAGCGATACGCCATTATCTGTCAACCTATAGACTGTCACAGTACTCCTGGTTGGAGCTTCTTCGAGTTTGCCGATGTATTTCGCCTGTTGACGAGGCATTTGGCTACCTTAAGAGAGTCATAGTTACTCCTGTCAGTTGCTCCCCGTTTTACCACAGTCACATTTTCAAGGTTCCGCTAGCCAGTTCCCCTGAAGCGATACGCCATTATCTGTCAACCTATAGACTGTCACAGTACTCCTGGTGGGAGCTTCTTCGAGTTTGCCGATGTATTTCGCCTGTTGACGAGGCATTTGGCTACCTTAAGAGAGTCATAGTTACTCCCGTCAGTTGCTCCCCGTTTTACCACAGTCACATTTTCAAGGTTCCACGAGCCAGTTCCCCTGAAGCGATACGCCATTATCTGTCAACCTAAAGACTTTCACAGCACTCCTGATGGGAGCTTCTCGAGTTTGCCGATGTATTTCTCCGGTTGACGAGGCATTTGGTTACCTTAAGAGAGTCATAGTTACTCCTGTCAGTTGCTCCCCGTTTTACCACAGTCACATTTTCAAGGTTCCACTAGCCAGTTCCCCTGAAGCGATACGCCATTATCTGTCATCCTATAGACTGTCACAGTACTCCTGGTGGGAGCTTCTCGAGTTTGCCGATATATTTCGCCTGTTGACGAGGCATTTGGCTACCTTAAGAGAGTCATAGTTATCCCTGTTAGTTGCTCCCCGTTTTACCACAGTCACATTTTCAAGGTTCCGCTAGCCAGTTCCCCTGAAGCGATACGCCATTATCTGTCAACCTATAGACTGTCACAGTACTCCTGGTGGGAGCTTCTTCCAGTTTGCCGATGTATTTCGCCTGTTGACGAGGCATTTGGCTACCTTAAGAGAGTCATAGTTACTCCCGTCAGTTGCTCCCCGTTTTACCACAGTCACATTTTCAAGGTTCCACTAGCCAGTTCCCCTGAAGCGATACGCCATTATCTGTCAACCTAAAGACTTTCACAGCACTCCTGATGGGAGCTTCTCGAGTTTGCTGATGTATTTCTCCGGTTGACGAGGCATTTGGCTACCTTAAGAGAGTCATAGTTACTCCTGTTAGTTGCTCCCCGTTTTACCACAGTCACATTTTCAAGGTTCCGCTAGCCAGTTCCCCTGAAGCGATACGCCATTATCTGTCAACCTATAGACTGTCACAGTACTCCTGGTGGGAGCTTCTTCGAGTTTGCCGATGTATTTCGCCTGTTGACGAGGCATTTGGCTACCTTAAGAGAGTCATAGTTACTCCTGTCAGTTGCTCCCCGTTTTACCACAGTCACATTTTCAAGGTTCCGCTAGCCAGTTCCCCTGAAGCGATACGCCATTATCTGTCAACCTATAGACTGTCACAGTACTCCTGGTGGGAGCTTCTTCGAGTTTGCCGATGTATTTCGCCTGTTGACGAGGCATTTGGCTACCTTAAGAGAGTCATAGTTACTCCCGTCAGTTGCTCCCCGTTTTACCACAGTCACATTTTCAAGGTTCCACGAGCCAGTTCCCCTGAAGCGATACGCCATTATCTGTCAACCTAAAGACTTTCACAGCACTCCTGATGGGAGCTTCTCGAGTTTGCCGATGTATTTCTCCGGTTGACGAGGCATTTGGTTACCTTAAGAGAGTCATAGTTACTCCTGTCAGTTGCTCCCCGTTTTACCACAGTCACATTTTCAAGGTTCCACTAGCCAGTTCCCCTGAAGCGATACGCCATTATCTGTCATCCTATAGACTGTCACAGTACTCCTGGTGGGAGCTTCTCGAGTTTGCCGATATATTTCGCCTGTTGACGAGGCATTTGGCTACCTTAAGAGAGTCATAGTTATCCCTGTTAGTTGCTCCCCGTTTTACCACAGTCACATTTTCAAGGTTCCGCTAGCCAGTTCCCCTGAAGCGATACGCCATTATCTGTCAACCTATAGACTGTCATAGTACTCCTGGTGGGAGCTTCTTCCAGTTTGCCGATGTATTTCGCCTGTTGACGAGGCATTTGGCTACCTTAAGAGAGTCATAGTTACTCCCGTCAGTTGCTCCCCGTTTTACCACAGTCACATTTTCAAGGTTCCACTAGCCAGTTCCCCTGAAGCGATACGCCATTATCTGTCAACCTAAAGACTTTCACAGCACTCCTGATGGGAGCTTCTCGAGTTTGCTGATGTATTTCTCCGGTTGACGAGGCATTTGGCTACCTTAAGAGAGTCATAGTTACTCCTGTTAGTTGCTCCCCGTTTTACCACAGTCACATTTTCAAGGTTCCGCTAGCCAGTTCCCCTGAAGCGATACGCCATTATCTGTCAACCTATAGACTGTCACAGTACTCCTGGTGGGAGGTTCTTCGAGTTTGCCGATGTATTTCGCCTGTTGACGAGGCATTTGGCTACCTTAAGAGAGTCATAGTTACTCCTGTCAGTTGCTCCCCGTTTTACCACAGTCACATTTTCAAGGTTCCGCTAGCCAGTTCCCCTGAAGCGATACGCCATTATCTGTCAACCTATAGACTGTCACAGTACTCCTGGTGGGAGCTTCTTCGAGTTTGCCGATGTATTTCGCCTGTTGACGAGGCATTTGGCTACCTTAAGAGAGTCATAGTTACTCCCGTCAGTTGCTCCCCGTTTTACCACAGTCACATTTTCAAGGTTCCACTAGCCAGTTCCCCTGAAGCGATACGCCATTATCTGTCAACCTAAAGACTTTCACAGCACTCCTGATGGGAGCTTCTCGAGTTTGCCGATGTATTTCTCCGGTTGACGAGGCATTTGGTTACCTTAAGAGAGTCATAGTTACTCCTGTCCGTTGCTCCCCGTTTTACCACAGTCACATTTTCAAGGTTCCACTAGCCAGTTCCCCTGAAGCGATACGCCATTATCTGTCATCCTATAGACTGTCACAGTACTCCTGGTGGGAGCTTCTCGAGTTTGCCGATATATTTCGCCTGTTCACGAGGCATTTGGCTACCTTAAGAGAGTCATAGTTATCCCTGTTAGTTGCTCCCCGTTTTACCACAGTCACATTTTCAAGGTTCCGCTAGCCAGTTCCCCTGAAGCGATACGCCATTATCTGTCAACCTATAGACTGTCATAGTACTCCTGGTGGGAGCTTCTTCCAGTTTGCCGATGTATTTCGCCTGTTGACGAGGCATTTGGCTACCTTAAGAGAGTCATAGTTACTCCCGTCAGTTGCTCCCCGTTTTACCACAGTCACATTTTCAAGGTTCCACTAGCCAGTTCCCCTGAAGCGATACGCCATTATCTGTCAACCTAAAGACTTTCACAGCACTCCTGATGGGAGCTTCTCGAGTTTGCTGATGTATTTCTCCGGTTGACGAGGCATTTGGCTACCTTAAGAGAGTCATAGTTACTCCTGTTAGTTGCTCCCCGTTTTACCACAGTCACATTTTCAAGGTTCCGCTAGCCAGTTCCCCTGAAGCGATACGCCATTATCTGTCAACCTATAGACTGTCACAGTACTCCTGGTGGGAGGTTCTTCGAGTTTGCCGATGTATTTCGCCTGTTGACGAGGCATTTGGCTACCTTAAGAGAGTCATAGTTACTCCTGTCAGTTGCTCCCCGTTTTACCACAGTCACATTTTCAAGGTTCCGCTAGCCAGTTCCCCTGAAGCGATACGCCATTATCTGTCAACCTATAGACTGTCACAGTACTCCTGGTGGGAGCTTCTTCGAGTTTGCCGATGTATTTCGCCTGTTGACGAGGCATTTGGCTACCTTAAGAGAGTCATAGTTACTCCCGTCAGTTGCTCCCCGTTTTACCACAGTCACATTTTCAAGGTTCCACTAGCCAGTTCCCCTGAAGCGATACGCCATTATCTGTCAACCTAAAGACTTTCACAGCACTCCTGATGGGAGCTTCTCGAGTTTGCCGATGTATTTCTCCGGTTGACGAGGCATTTGGTTACCTTAAGAGAGTCATAGTTACTCCTGTCAGTTGCTCCCCGTTTTACCACAGTCACATTTTCAAGGTTCCACTAGCCAGTTCCCCTGAAGCGATACGCCATTATCTGTCATCCTATAGACTGTCACAGTACTCCTGGTGGGAGCTTCTTCCAGTTTGCCGATGTATTTCGCCTGTTGACGAGGCATTTGGCTACCTTAAGAGAGTCATAGTTACTCCCGTCAGTTGCTCCCCGTTTTACCACAGTCACATTTTCAAGGTTCCACTAGCCAGTTCCCCTGAAGCGATACGCCATTATCTGTCAACCTAAAGACTTTCACAGCACTCCTGATGGGAGCTTCTCGAGTTTGCTGATGTATTTCTCCGGTTGACGAGGCATTTGGCTACCTTAAGAGAGTCATAGTTACTCCTGTTAGTTGCTTCCCGTTTTACCACAGTCACATTTTCAAGGTTCCGCTAGCCAGTTCCCCTGAAGCGATACGCCATTATCTGTCAACCTATAGACTGTCACAGTACTCCTGGTGGGAGCTTCTTCGAGTTTGCCGATGTATTTCGCCTGTTGACGAGGCATTTGGCTACCTTAAGAGAGTCATAGTTACTCCTGTCAGTTGCTCCCCGTTTTACCACAGTCACATTTTCAAGGTTCCGCTAGCCAGTTCCCCTGAAGCGATACGCCATTATCTGTCAACCTATAGACTGTCACAGTACTCCTGGTGGGAGCTTCTTCGAGTTTGCCGATGTATTTCGCCTGTTGACGAGGCATTTGGCTACCTTAAGAGAGTCATAGTTACTCCCGTCAGTTGCTCCCCGTTTTACCACAGTCACATTTTCAAGGTTCCACTAGCCAGTTCCCCTGAAGCGATACGCCATTATCTGTCAACCTAAAGACTTTCACAGCACTCCTGATGGGAGCTTCTCGAGTTTGCCGATGTATTTCTCCGGTTGACGAGGCATTTGGTTACCTTAAGAGAGTCATAGTTACTCCTGTCAGTTGCTCCCCGTTTTACCACAGTCACATTTTCAAGGTTCCACTAGACAGTTCCCCTGAAGCGATACGCCATTATCTGTCATCCTATAGACTGTCACAGTACTCCTGGTGGGAGCTTCTTCCAGTTTGCCGATGTTTTTCGCCTGTTGACGAGGCATTTGGCTACCTTAAGAGAGTCATAGTTACTCCCGTCAGTTGCTCCCCGTTTTACCACAGTCACATTTTCAAGGTTCCACTAGCCAGTTCCCCTGAAGCGATACGCCATTATCTGTCAACCTAAAGACTTTCACAGCACTCCTGATGGGAGCTTCTCGAGTTTGCTGATGTATTTCTCCGGTTGACGAGGCATTTGGCTACCTTAAGAGAGTCATAGTTACTCCTGTTAGTTGCTCCCCGTTTTACCACAGTCACATTTTCAAGGTTCCGCTAGCCAGTTCCCCTGAAGCGATACGCCATTATCTGTCAACCTATAGACTGTCACAGTACTCCTGGTGGGAGCTTCTTCGAGTTTGCCGATGTATTTCGCCTGTTGACGAGGCATTTGGCTACCTTAAGAGAGTCATAGTTACTCCCGTCAGTTGCTCCCCGTTTTACCACAGTCACATTTTCAAGGTTCCACTAGCCAGTTCCCCTGAAGCGATACGCCATTATCTGTCAACCTAAAGACTTTCACAGCACTCCTGATGGGAGCTTCTCGAGTTTGCCGATGTATTTCTCCGGTTGACGAGGCATTTGGTTACCTTAAGAGAGTCATAGTTACTCCTGTCAGTTGCTCCCCGTTTTACCACAGTCACATTTTCAAGGTTCCACTAGCCAGTTCCCCTGAAGCGATACGCCATTATCTGTCATCCTATAGACTGTCACAGTACTCCTGGTGGGAGCTTCTCGAGTTTGCCGATATATTTCGCCTGTTGACGAGGCATTTGGCTACCTTAAGAGAGTCATAGTTATCCCTGTTAGTTGCTCCCCGTTTTACCACAGTCACATATTCAAGGTTCCGCTAGCCAGTTCCCCTGAAGCGATACGCTATTATCTGTCAACCTAAAGACTTTCACAGCACTCCTGATGGGAGCTTCTCGAGTTTGCTGATGTATTTCTCCGGTTGACGAGGCATTTGGCTACCTTAAGAGAGTCATAGTTACTCCTGTTAGTTGCTCCCCGTTTTACCACAGTCACATTTTCAAGGTTCCGCTAGCCAGTTCCCCTGAAGCGATACGCCATTATCTGTCAACCTATAGACTGTCACAGTACTCCTGGTGGGAGCTTCTTCGAGTTTGCCGATGTATTTCGCCTGTTGACGAGGCATTTGGCTACCTTAAGAGAGTCATAGTTACTCCTGTCAGTTGCTCCCCGTTTTACCACAGTCACATTTTCAAGGTTCCGCTAGCCAGTTCCCCTGAAGCGATACGCCATTATCTGTCAACCTATAGACTGTCACAGTCCTCCTGGTGGGAGCTTCTTCGAGTTTGCCGATGTATTTCGCCTGTTGACGAGGCATTTGGCTACCTTAAGAGAGTCATAGTTACTCCCGTCAGTTGCTCCCCGTTTTACCACAGTCACATTTTCAAGGTTCCACTAGCCAGTTCCCCTGAAGCGATACGCCATTATCTGTCAACATAAAGACTTTCACAGCACTCCTGATGGGAGCTTCTCGAGTTTGCCGATGTATTTCTCCGGTTGACGAGGCATTTGGTTACCTTAAGAGAGTCATAGTTACTCCTGTCAGTTGCTCCCCGTTTTACCACAGTCACATTTTCAAGGTTCCACTAGCCAGTTCCCCTGAAGCGATACGCCATTGTCTGTCAACCTAATGTCTTTCACAGTACTCCTGCCGTGAGCTTCTCGAGTTTGCCGATGTATTTCGCCTGTTGACGAGGCATTTGGCTACCTTAAGAGAGTCATAGTACTCCTGTCAGTTGCTCCCCATTTTACCACAGTCACATTTTCAAGGTTCCACTAGCCAGTTCCCCTGAAGCGATACGCCATTATCTGTCAACCTAAAGACTTTCACAGCACTCCTGATGGGAGCTTCTCGAGTTTGCCGATGTATTTCTCCGGTTGACGAGGCATTTGGTTACCTTAAGAGAGTCATAGTTACTCCTGTCAGTTGCTCCCCGTTTTACCACAGTCACATTTTCAAGGTTCCACTAGCCAGTTCCCCTGAAGCGATACGCCATTATCTGTCATCCTATAGACTGTCACAGTACTCCTGGTGGGAGCTTCTCGAGTTTGCCGATATATTTCGCCTGTTGACGAGGCATTTGGCTACCTTAAGAGAGTCATAGTTATCCCTGTTAGTTGCTCCCCGTTTTACCACAGTCACATATTCAAGGTTCCGCTAGCCAGTTCCCCTGAAGCGATACGCTATTATCTGTCAACCTAAAGACTTTCACAGCACTCCTGATGGGAGCTTCTCGAGTTTGCTGATGTATTTCTCCGGTTGACGAGGCATTTGGCTACCTTAAGAGAGTCATAGTTACTCCTGTTAGTTGCTCCCCGTTTTACCACAGTCACATTTTCAAGGTTCCGCTAGCCAGTTCCCCTGAAGCGATACGCCATTATCTGTCAACCTATAGACTGTCACAGTACTCCTGGTGGGAGCTTCTTCGAGTTTGCCGATGTATTTCGCCTGTTGACGAGGCATTTGGCTACCTTAAGAGAGTCATAGTTACTCCTGTCAGTTGCTCCCCGTTTTACCACAGTCACATTTTCAAGGTTCCGCTAGCCAGTTCCCCTGAAGCGATACGCCATTATCTGTCAACCTATAGACTGTCACAGTACTCCTGGTGGGAGCTTCTTCGAGTTTGCCGATGTATTTCGCCTGTTGACGAGGCATTTGGCTACCTTAAGAGAGTCATAGTTACTCCCGTCAGTTGCTCCCCGTTTTACCACAGTCACATTTTCAAGGTTCCACGAGCCAGTTCCCCTGAAGCGATACGCCATTATCTGTCAACCTAAAGACTTTCACAGCACTCCTGATGGGAGCTTCTCGAGTTTGCCGATGTATTTCTCCGGTTGACGAGGCATTTGGTTACCTTAAGAGAGTCATAGTTACTCCTGTCAGTTGCTCCCCGTTTTACCACAGTCACATTTTCAAGGTTCCACTAGCCAGTTCCCCTGAAGCGATACGCCATTATCTGTCATCCTATAGACTGTCACAGTACTCCTGGTGGGAGCTTCTCGAGTTTGCCGATATATTTCGCCTGTTGACGAGGCATTTGGCTACCTTAAGAGAGTCATAGTTATCCCTGTTAGTTGCTCCCCGTTTTACCACAGTCACATTTTCAAGGTTCCGCTAGCCAGTTCCCCTGAAGCGATACGCTATTATCTGTCAACCTAAAGACTTTCACAGCACTCCTGATGGGAGCTTCTCGAGTTTGCTGATGTATTTCTCCGGTTGACGAGGCATTTGGCTACCTTAAGAGAGTCATAGTTACTCCTGTTAGTTGCTCCCCGTTTTACCACAGTCACATATTCAAGGTTCCGCTAGCCAGTTCCCCTGAAGCGATACGCTATTATCTGTCAACCTAAAGACTTTCACAGCACTCCTGATGGGAGCTTCTCGAGTTTGCTGATGTATTTCTCCGGTTGACGAGGCATTTGGCTACCTTAAGAGAGTCATAGTTACTCCTGTTAGTTGCTCCCCGTTTTACCACAGTCACATTTTCAAGGTTCCGCTAGCCAGTTCCCCTGAAGCGATACGCCATTATCTGTCAACCTATAGACTGTCACAGTACTCCTGGTGGGAGCTTCTTCGAGTTTGCCGATGTATTTCGCCTGTTGACGAGGCATTTGGCTACCTTAAGAGAGTCATAGTTACTCCTGTCAGTTGCTCCCCGTTTTACCACAGTCACATTTTCAAGGTTCCGCTAGCCAGTTCCCCTGAAGCGATACGCCATTATCTGTCAACCTATAGACTGTCACAGTACTCCTGGTGGGAGCTTCTTCGAGTTTGCCGATGTATTTCGCCTGTTGACGAGGCATTTGGCTACCTTAAGAGAGTCATAGTTACTCCCGTCAGTTGCTCCCCGTTTTACCACAGTCACATTTTCAAGGTTCCACGAGCCAGTTCCCCTGAAGCGATACGCCATTATCTGTCAACCTAAAGACTTTCACAGCACTCCTGATGGGAGCTTCTCGAGTTTGCCGATGTATTTCTCCGGTTGACGAGGCATTTGGTTACCTTAAGAGAGTCATAGTTACTCCTGTCAGTTGCTCCCCGTTTTACCACAGTCACATTTTCAAGGTTCCACTAGCCAGTTCCCCTGAAGCGATACGCCATTATCTGTCATCCTATAGACTGTCACAGTACTCCTGGTGGGAGCTTCTCGAGTTTGCCGATATATTTCGCCTGTTGACGAGGCATTTGGCTACCTTAAGAGAGTCATAGTTATCCCTGTTAGTTGCTCCCCGTTTTACCACAGTCACATTTTCAAGGTTCCGCTAGCCAGTTCCCCTGAAGCGATACGCTATTATCTGTCAACCTAAAGACTTTCACAGCACTCCTGATGGGAGCTTCTCGAGTTTGCTGATGTATTTCTCCGGTTGACGAGGCATTTGGCTACCTTAAGAGAGTCATAGTTACTCCTGTTAGTTGCTCCCCGTTTTACCACAGTCACATTTTCAAGGTTCCGCTAGCCAGTTCCCCTGAAGCGATACGCCATTATCTGTCAACCTAAAGACTTTCACAGCACTCCTGATGGGAGCTTCTCGAGTTTGCCGATGTATTTCGCCTGTTGACGAGGCATTTGGCTACCTTAAGAGAGTCATAGTTACTCCCGTCAGTTGCTCCCCGTTTTACCACAGTCACATTTTCAAGGTTCCACTAGCCAGTTCCCCTGAAGCGATACGCCATTATCTGTCAACCTAAAGACTTTCACAGCACTCCTGATGGGAGCTTCTCGAGTTTGCCGATGTATTTCTCCGGTTGACGAGGCATTTGGTTACCTTAAGAGAGTCATAGTTACTCCTGTCAGTTGCTCCCCGTTTTACCACAGTCACATTTTCAAGGTTCCACTAGCCAGTTCCCCTGAAGCGATACGCCATTATCTGTCATCCTATAGACTGTCACAGTACTCCTGGTGGGAGCTTCTCGAGTTTGCCGATATATTTCGCCTGTTGACGAGGCATTTGGCTACCTTAAGAGAGTCATAGTTATCCCTGTTAGTTGCTCCCCGTTTTACCACAGTCACATTTTCAAGGTTCCGCTAGCCAGTTCCCCTGAAGCGATACGCTATTATCTGTCAACCTAAAGACTTTCACAGCACTCCTGATGGGAGCTTCTCGAGTTTGCTGATGTATTTCTCCGGTTGACGAGGCATTTGGCTACCTTAAGAGAGTCATAGTTACTCCTGTTAGTTGCTCTCCGTTTTACCACAGTCACATTTTCAAGGTTCCACTAGCCAGTTCCCCTGAAGCGATACGCCATTATCTGTCAACCTAAAGACTTTCACAGCACTCCTGATGGGAGCTTCTCGAGTTTGCCGATGTATTTCTCCGGTTGACGAGGCATTTGGTTACCTTAAGAGAGTCATAGTTACTCCTGTCAGTTGCTCCCCGTTTTACCACAGTCACATTTTCAAGGTTCCACTAGCCAGTTCCCCTGAAGCGATACGCCATTATCTGTCATCCTATAGACTGTCACAGTACTCCTGGTGGGAGCTTCTCGAGTTTGCCGATATATTTCGCCTGTTGACGAGGCATTTGGCTACCTTAAGAGAGTCATAGTTATCCCTGTTAGTTGCTCCCCGTTTTACCACAGTCACATATTCAAGGTTCCGCTAGCCAGTTCCCCTGAAGCGATACGCTATTATCTGTCAACCTAAAGACTTTCACAGCACTCCTGATGGGAGCTTCTCGAGTTTGCTGATGTATTTCTCCGGTTGACGAGGCATTTGGCTACCTTAAGAGAGTCATAGTTACTCCTGTTAGTTGCTCCCCGTTTTACCACAGTCACATTTTCAAGGTTCCGCTAGCCAGTTCCCCTGAAGCGATACGCCATTATCTGTCAACCTATAGACTGTCACAGTACTCCTGGTGGGAGCTTCTTCGAGTTTGCCGATGTATTTCGCCTGTTGACGAGGCATTTGGCTACCTTAAGAGAGTCATAGTTACTCCTGTCAGTTGCTCCCCGTTTTACCACAGTCACATTTTCAAGGTTCCGCTAGCCAGTTCCCCTGAAGCGATACGCCATTATCTGTCAACCTATAGACTGTCACAGTCCTCCTGGTGGGAGCTTCTTCGAGTTTGCCGATGTATTTCGCCTGTTGACGAGGCATTTGGCTACCTTAAGAGAGTCATAGTTACTCCCGTCAGTTGCTCCCCGTTTTACCACAGTCACATTTTCAAGGTTCCACTAGCCAGTTCCCCTGAAGCGATACGCCATTATCTGTCAACCTAAAGACTTTCACAGCACTCCTGATGGGAGCTTCTCGAGTTTGCCGATGTATTTCTCCGGTTGACGAGGCATTTGGTTACCTTAAGAGAGTCATAGTTACTCCTGTCAGTTGCTCCCCGTTTTACCACAGTCACATTTTCAAGGTTCCACTAGCCAGTTCCCCTGAAGCGATACGCCATTGTCTGTCAACCTAATGTCTTTCACAGTACTCCTGCCGTGAGCTTCTCGAGTTTGCCGATGTATTTCGCCTGTTGACGAGGCATTTGGCTACCTTAAGAGAGTCATAGTACTCCTGTCAGTTGCTCCCCATTTTACCACAGTCACATTTTCAAGGTTCCACTAGCCAGTTCCCCTGAAGCGATACGTCATTATCTGTCAACCTATAGACTGTCACAGTACTCCTGGTGGGAGCTTCTTCGAGTTTGCCGATGTATTTCGCCTGTTGACGAGGCATTTGGCTACCTTAAGAGAGTCATAGTTACTCCCGTCAGTTGCTCCCCGTTTTACCACAGTCACATTTTCAAGGTTCCACTAGCCAGTTCCCCTGAAGCGATACGCCATTATCTGTCAACCTAAAGACTTTCACAGCACTCCTGATGGGAGCTTCTCGAGTTTGCCGATGTATTTCTCCGGTTGACGAGGCATTTGGTTACCTTAAGAGAGTCATAGTTACTCCTGTCAGTTGCTCCCCGTTTTACCACAGTCACATTTTCAAGGTTCCACTAGCCAGTTCCCCTGAAGCGATACGCCATTATCTGTCATCCTATAGACTGTCACAGTACTCCTGGTGGGAGCTTCTCGAGTTTGCCGATATATTTCGCCTGTTGACGAGGCATTTGGCTACCTTAAGAGAGTCATAGTTATCCCTGTTAGTTGCTCCCCGTTTTACCACAGTCACATTTTCAAGGTTCCGCTAGCCAGTTCCCCTGAAGCGATACGCTATTATCTGTCAACCTAAAGACTTTCACAGCACTCCTGATGGGAGCTTCTCGAGTTTGCTGATGTATTTCTCCGGTTGACGAGGCATTTGGCTACCTTAAGAGAGTCATAGTTACTCCTGTTAGTTGCTCCCCGTTTTACCACAGTCACATTTTCAAGGTTCCACTAGCCAGTTCCCCTGAAGCGATACGCCATTATCTGTCAACCTAAAGACTTTCACAGCACTCCTGATGGGAGCTTCTCGAGTTTGCCGATGTATTTCTCCGGTTGACGAGGCATTTGGTTACCTTAAGAGAGTCATAGTTACTCCTGTCAGTTGCTCCCCGTTTTACCACAGTCACATTTTCAAGGTTCCACTAGCCAGTTCCCCTGAAGCGATACGCCATTATCTGTCATCCTATAGACTGTCACAGTACTCCTGGTGGGAGCTTCTCGAGTTTGCCGATATATTTCGCCTGTTGACGAGGCATTTGGCTACCTTAAGAGAGTCATAGTTATCCCTGTTAGTTGCTCCCCGTTTTACCACAGTCACATATTCAAGGTTCCGCTAGCCAGTTCCCCTGAAGCGATACGCTATTATCTGTCAACCTAAAGACTTTCACAGCACTCCTGATGGGAGCTTCTCGAGTTTGCTGATGTATTTCTCCGGTTGACGAGGCATTTGGCTACCTTAAGAGAGTCATAGTTACTCCTGTTAGTTGCTCCCCGTTTTACCACAGTCACATTTTCAAGGTTCCGCTAGCCAGTTCCCCTGAAGCGATACGCCATTATCTGTCAACCTATAGACTGTCACAGTACTCCTGGTGGGAGCTTCTTCGAGTTTGCCGATGTATTTCGCCTGTTGACGAGGCATTTGGCTACCTTAAGAGAGTCATAGTTACTCCTGTCAGTTGCTCCCCGTTTTACCACAGTCACATTTTCAAGGTTCCGCTAGCCAGTTCCCCTGAAGCGATACGCCATTATCTGTCAACCTATAGACTGTCACAGTCCTCCTGGTGGGAGCTTCTTCGAGTTTGCCGATGTATTTCGCCTGTTGACGAGGCATTTGGCTACCTTAAGAGAGTCATAGTTACTCCCGTCAGTTGCTCCCCGTTTTACCACAGTCACATTTTCAAGGTTCCACTAGCCAGTTCCCCTGAAGCGATACGCCATTATCTGTCAACCTAAAGACTTTCACAGCACTCCTGATGGGAGCTTCTCGAGTTTGCCGATGTATTTCTTCGGTTGACGAGGCATTTGGTTACCTTAAGAGAGTCATAGTTACTCCTGTCAGTTGCTCCCCGTTTTACCACAGTCACATTTTCAAGGTTCCACTAGCCAGTTCCCCTGAAGCGATACGCCATTGTCTGTCAACCTAATGTCTTTCACAGTACTCCTGCCGTGAGCTTCTCGAGTTTGCCGATGTATTTCGCCTGTTGACGAGGCATTTGGCTACCTTAAGAGAGTCATAGTTACTCCTGTCAGTTGCTCCCCGTTTTACCACAGTCACATTTTCAAGGTTCCACTAGCCAGTTCCCCTGAAGCGATACGCCATTGTCTGTCAACCTAATGTCTTTCACAGTACTCCTGCCGTGAGCTTCTCGAGTTTGCCGATGTATTTCGCCTGTTGACGAGGCATTTGGCTACCTTAAGAGAGTCATAGTTACTCCTGTCAGTTGCTCCCCGTTTTACCACAGTCACATTTTCAAGGTTCCGCTAGCCAGTTCCCCTGAAGCGATACGCCATTATCTGTCAACCTATAGACTGTCACAGTCCTCCTGGTGGGAGCTTCTTCGAGTTTGCCGATGTATTTCGCCTGTTGACGAGGCATTTGGCTACCTTAAGAGAGTCATAGTTACTCCCGTCAGTTGCTCCCCGTTTTACCACAGTCACATTTTCAAGGTTCCACTAGCCAGTTCCCCTGAAGCGATACGCCATTATCTGTCAACCTAAAGACTTTCACAGCACTCCTGATGGGAGCTTCTCGAGTTTGCCGATGTATTTCTCCGGTTGACGAGGCATTTGGTTACCTTAAGAGAGTCATAGTTACTCCTGTCAGTTGCTCCCCGTTTTACCACAGTCACATTTTCAAGGTTCCACTAGCCAGTTCCCCTGAAGCGATACGCCATTGTCTGTCAACCTAATGTCTTTCACAGTACTCCTGCCGTGAGCTTCTCGAGTTTGCCGATGTATTTCGCCTGTTGACGAGGCATTTGGCTACCTTAAGAGAGTCATAGTACTCCTGTCAGTTGCTCCCCATTTTACCACAGTCACATTTTCAAGGTTCCACTAGCCAGTTCCCCTGAAGCGATACGCCATTATCTGTCAACCTAAAGACTTTCACAGCACTCCTGATGGGAGCTTCTCGAGTTTGCCGATGTATTTCTCCGGTTGACGAGGCATTTGGTTACCTTAAGAGAGTCATAGTTACTCCTGTCAGTTGCTCCCCGTTTTACCACAGTCACATTTTCAAGGTTCCACTAGCCAGTTCCCCTGAAGCGATACGCCATTATCTGTCATCCTATAGACTGTCACAGTACTCCTGGTGGGAGCTTCTCGAGTTTGCCGATATATTTCGCCTGTTGACGAGGCATTTGGCTACCTTAAGAGAGTCATAGTTATCCCTGTTAGTTGCTCCCCGTTTTACCACAGTCACATATTCAAGGTTCCGCTAGCCAGTTCCCCTGAAGCGATACGCTATTATCTGTCAACCTAAAGACTTTCACAGCACTCCTGATGGGAGCTTCTCGAGTTTGCTGATGTATTTCTCCGGTTGACGAGGCATTTGGCTACCTTAAGAGAGTCATAGTTACTCCTGTTAGTTGCTCCCCGTTTTACCACAGTCACATTTTCAAGGTTCCGCTAGCCAGTTCCCCTGAAGCGATACGCCATTATCTGTCAACCTATAGACTGTCACAGTACTCCTGGTGGGAGCTTCTTCGAGTTTGCCGATGTATTTCGCCTGTTGACGAGGCATTTGGCTACCTTAAGAGAGTCATAGTTACTCCTGTCAGTTGCTCCCCGTTTTACCACAGTCACATTTTCAAGGTTCCGCTAGCCAGTTCCCCTGAAGCGATACGCCATTATCTGTCAACCTATAGACTGTCACAGTCCTCCTGGTGGGAGCTTCTTCGAGTTTGCCGATGTATTTCGCCTGTTGACGAGGCATTTGGCTACCTTAAGAGAGTCATAGTTACTCCCGTCAGTTGCTCCCCGTTTTACCACAGTCACATTTTCAAGGTTCCACTAGCCAGTTCCCCTGAAGCGATACGCCATTATCTGTCAACCTAAAGACTTTCACAGCACTCCTGATGGGAGCTTCTCGAGTTTGCCGATGTATTTCTCCGGTTGACGAGGCATTTGGTTACCTTAAGAGAGTCATAGTTACTCCTGTCAGTTGCTCCCCGTTTTACCACAGTCACATTTTCAAGGTTCCACTAGCCAGTTCCCCTGAAGCGATACGCCATTGTCTGTCAACCTAATGTCTTTCACAGTACTCCTGCCGTGAGCTTCTCGAGTTTGCCGATGTATTTCGCCTGTTGACGAGGCATTTGGCTACCTTAAGAGAGTCATAGTACTCCTGTCAGTTGCTCCCCATTTTACCACAGTCACATTTTCAAGGTTCCACTAGCCAGTTCCCCTGAAGCGATACGCCATTATCTGTCAACCTAAAGACTTTCACAGCACTCCTGATGGGAACTTCTCGAGTTTGCCGATGTATTTCTCCGGTTGACGAGGCATTTGGTTACCTTAAGAGAGTCATAGTTACTCCTGTCAGTTGCTCCCCGTTTTACCACAGTCACATTTTCAAGGTTCCACTAGCCAGTTCCCCTGAAGCGATACGCCATTATCTGTCATCCTATAGACTGTCACAGTACTCCTGGTGGGAGCTTCTCGAGTTTGCCGATATATTTCGCCTGTTGACGAGGCATTTGGCTACCTTAAGAGAGTCATAGTTATCCCTGTTAGTTGCTCCCCGTTTTACCACAGTCACATATTCAAGGTTCCGCTAGCCAGTTCCCCTGAAGCGATACGCTATTATCTGTCAACCTAAAGACTTTCACAGCACTCCTGATGGGAGCTTCTCGAGTTTGCTGATGTATTTCTCCGGTTGACGAGGCATTTGGCTACCTTAAGAGAGTCATAGTTACTCCTGTTAGTTGCTCCCCGTTTTACCACAGTCACATTTTCAAGGTTCCGCTAGCCAGTTCCCCTGAAGCGATACGCCATTATCTGTCAACCTATAGACTGTCACAGTACTCCTGGTGGGAGCTTCTTCGAGTTTGCCGATGTATTTCGCCTGTTGACGAGGCATTTGGCTACCTTAAGAGAGTCATAGTTACTCCCGTCAGTTGCTCCCCGTTTTACCACAGTCACATTTTCAAGGTTCCACGAGCCAGTTCCCCTGAAGCGATACGCCATTATCTGTCAACCTAAAGACTTTCACAGCACTCCTGATGGGAGCTTCTCGAGTTTGCCGATGTATTTCTCCGGTTGACGAGGCATTTGGTTACCTTAAGAGAGTCATAGTTACTCCTGTCAGTTGCTCCCCGTTTTACCACAGTCACATTTTCAAGGTTCCACTAGCCAGTTCCCCTGAAGCGATACGCTATTATCTGTCAACCTAAAGACTTTCACAGCACTCCTGATGGGAGCTTCTCGAGTTTGCTGATGTATTTCTCCGGTTGACGAGGCATTTGGCTACCTTAAGAGAGTCATAGTTACTCCTGTTAGTTGCTCCCCGTTTTACCACAGTCACATTTTCAAGGTTCCGCTAGCCAGTTCCCCTGAAGCGATACGCCATTATCTGTCAACCTATAGACTGTCACAGTACTCCTGGTGGGAGCTTCTTCGAGTTTGCCGATGTATTTCGCCTGTTGACAAGGCATTTGGCTACCTTAAGAGAGTCATAGTTACTCCTGTCAGTTGCTCCCCGTTTTACCACAGTCACATTTTCAAGGTTCCGCTAGCCAGTTCCCCTGAAGCGATACGCTATTATCTGTCAACCTAAAGACTTTCACAGCACTCCTGATGGGAGCTTCTCGAGTTTGCCGATGTATTTCTCCGGTTGACGAGGCATTTGGCTACCTTAAGAGAGTCATAGTTACTCCTGTCAGTTGCTCCCCGTTTCACCACAGTCACAATTTCAAGTTTCCTCTAGCCAGTTCACCTGACGCGATACGCCATTGTCTGTCAACCTAATGTCTTTCACAGTACTCCTGCCGTGAGCTTCTCGAGTTTGCCGATGTATTTCGCCTGTTGACGAGGCATTTGGCTACCTTAAGAGAGTCATAGTACTCCTGTCAGTTGCTCCCCATTTTACCACAGTCACATTTTCAAGGTTCCACTAGCCAGTTCCCCTGAAGCGATACGCCATTATCTGTCAACCTAAAGACTTTCACAGCACTCCTGTTGGGAGCTTCTCGAGTTTGCCGATGTATTTCTCCGGTTGACGAGGCATTTGGTTACCTTAAGAGAGTCATAGTTACTCCTGTCAGTTGCTCCCCGTTTTACCACAGTCACATTTTCAAGGTTCCACTAGCCAGTTCCCCTGAAGCGATACGCCATTATCTGTCATCCTATAGACTGTCACAGTACTCCTGGTGGGAGCTTCTCGAGTTTGCCGATATATTTCGCCTGTTGACGAGGCATTTGGCTACCTTAAGAGAGTCATAGTTATCCCTGTTAGTTGCTCCCCGTTTTACCACAGTCACATATTCAAGGTTCCGCTAGCCAGTTCCCCTGAAGCGATACGCTATTATCTGTCAACCTAAAGACTTTCACAGCACTCCTGATGGGAGCTTCTCGAGTTTGCTGATGTATTTCTCCGGTTGACGAGGCATTTGGCTACCTTAAGAGAGTCATAGTTACTCCTGTTAGTTGCTCCCCGTTTTACCACAGTCACATTTTCAAGGTTCCGCTAGCCAGTTCCCCTGAAGCGATACGCCATTATCTGTCAACCTATAGACTGTCACAGTACTCCTGGTGGGAGCTTCTTCGAGTTTGCCGATGTATTTCGCCTGTTGACGAGGCATTTGGCTACCTTAAGAGAGTCATAGTTACTCCTGTCAGTTGCTCCCCGTTTTACCACAGTCACATTTTCAAGGTTCCGCTAGCCAGTTCCCCTGAAGCGATACGCCATTATCTGTCAACCTATAGACTGTCACAGTACTCCTGGTGGGAGCTTCTTCGAGTTTGCCGATGTATTTCGCCTGTTGACGAGGCATTTGGCTACCTTAAGAGAGTCATAGTTACTCCCGTCAGTTGCTCCCCGTTTTACCACAGGCACATTTTCAAGGTTCCACGAGCCAGTTCCCCTGAAGCGATACGCCATTATCTGTCAACCTAAAGACTTTCACAGCACTCCTGATGGGAGCTTCTCGAGTTTGCCGATGTATTTCTCCGGTTGACGAGGCATTTGGTTACCTTAAGAGAGTCATAGTTACTCCTGTCAGTTGCTCCCCGTTTTACCACAGTCACATTTTCAAGGTTCCACTAGCCAGTTCCCCTGAAGCGATACGCCATTATCTGTCATCCTATAGACTGTCACAGTACTCCTGGTGGGAGCTTCTCGAGTTTGCCGATATATTTCGCCTGTTGACGAGGCATTTGGCTACCTTAAGAGAGTCATAGTTATCCCTGTTAGTTGCTCCCCGTTTTACCACAGTCACATTTTCAAGGTTCCGCTAGCCAGTTCCCCTGAAGCGATACGCCATTATCTGTCAACCTATACACTGTCACAGTACTCCTGGTGGGAGCTTCTTCCAGTTTGCCGATGTATTTCGCCTGTTGACGAGGCATTTGGCTACCTTAAGAGAGTCATAGTTACTCCCGTCAGTTGCTCCCCGTTTTACCACAGTCACATTTTCAAGGTTCCACTAGCCAGTTCCCCTGAAGCGATACGCCATTATCTGTCAACCTAAAGACTTTCACAGCACTCCTGATGGGAGCTTCTCGAGTTTGCTGATGTATTTCTCCGGTTGACGAGGCATTTGGCTACCTTAAGAGAGTCATAGTTACTCCTGTTAGTTGCTCCCCGTTTTACCACAGTCACATTTTCAAGGTTCCGCTAGCCAGTTCCCCTGAAGCGATACGCCATTATCTGTCAACCTATAGACTGTCACAGTACTCCTGGTGGGAGCTTCTTCGAGTTTGCCGATGTATTTCGCCTGTTGACGAGGCATTTGGCTACCTTAAGAGAGTCATAGTTACTCCTGTCAGTTGCTCCCCGTTTTACCACAGTCACATTTTCAAGGTTCCGCTAGCCAGTTCCCCTGAAGCGATACGCCATTATCTGTCAACCTATAGACTGTCACAGTACTCCTGGTGGGAGCTTCTTCGAGTTTGCCGATGTATTTCGCCTGTTGACGAGGCATTTGGCTACATTAAGAGAGTCATAGTTACTCCCGTCAGTTGCTCCCCGTTTTACCACAGTCACATTTTCAAGGTTCCACTAGCCAGTTCCCCTGAAGCGATACGCCATTATCTGTCAACCTAAAGACTTTCACAGCACTCCTGATGGGAGCTTCTCGAGTTTGCCGATGTATTTCTCCGGTTGACGAGGCATTTGGTTACCTTAAGAGAGTCATAGTTACTCCTGTCAGTTGCTCCCCGTTTTACCACAGTCACATTTTCAAGGTTCCACTAGCCAGTTCCCCTGAAGCGATACGCCATTATCTGTCATCCTATAGACTGTCACAGTACTCCTGGTGGGAGCTTCTTCCAGTTTGCCGATGTATTTCGCCTGTTGACGAGGCATTTGGCTACCTTAAGAGAGTCATAGTTACTCCCATCAGTTGCTCCCCGTTTTACCACAGTCACATTTTCAAGGTTCCACTAGCCAGTTCCCCTGAAGCGATACGCCATTATCTGTCAACCTAAAGACTTTCACAGCACTCCTGATGGGAGCTTCTCGAGTTTGCTGATGTATTTCTCCGGTTGACGAGGCATTTGGCTACCTTAAGAGAGTCATAGTTACTCCTGTTAGTTGCTCCCCGTTTTACCACAGTCACATTTTCAAGGTTCCGCTAGCCAGTTCCCCTGAAGCGATACGCCATTATCTGTCAACCTATAGACTGTCACAGTACTCCTGGTGGGAGCTTCTTCGAGTTTGCCGATGTATTTCGCCTGTTGACGAGGCATTTGGCTACCTTAAGAGAGTCATAGTTACTCCCGTCAGTTGCTCCCCGTTTTACCACAGTCACATTTTCAAGGTTCCACTAGCCAGTTCCCCTGAAGCGATACGCCATTATCTGTCATCCTATAGACTGTCACAGTACTCCTGGTGGGAGCTTCTCGAGTTTGCCGATATATTTCGCCTGTTGACGAGGCATTTGGCTACCTTAAGAGAGTCATAGTTATCCCTGTTAGTTGCTCCCCGTTTTACCACAGTCACATTTTCAAGGTTCCGCTAGCCAGTTCCCCTGAAGCGATACGCCATTATCTGTCAACCTATAGACTGTCACAGTACTCCTGGTGGGAGCTTCTTCCAGTTTGCCGATGTATTTCGCCTGTTGACGAGGCATTTGGCTACCTTAAGAGAGTCATAGTTACTCCCGTCAGTTGCTCCCCGTTTTACCACAGTCACATTTTCAAGGTTCCACTAGCCAGTTCCCCTGAAGCGATACGCCATTATCTGTCAACCTAAAGACTTTCACAGCACTCCTGATGGGAGCTTCTCGAGTTTGCTGATGTATTTCTCCGGTTGACGAGGCATTTGGCTACCTTAAGAGAGTCATAGTTACTCCTGTTAGTTGCTCCCCGTTTTACCACAGTCACATTTTCAAGGTTCCGCTAGCCAGTTCCCCTGAAGCGATACGCCATTATCTGTCAACCTATAGACTGTCACAGTACTCCTGGTGGGAGCTTCTTCGAGTTTGCCGATGTATTTCGCCTGTTGACGAGGCATTTGGCTACCTTAAGAGAGTCATAGTTACTCCTGTCAGTTGCTCCCCGTTTTACCACAGTCACATTTTCAAGGTTCCGCTAGCCAGTTCCCCTGAAGCGATACGCCATTATCTGTCAACCTATAGACTGTCACAGTACTCCTGGTGGGAGCTTCTTCGAGTTTGCCGATGTATTTCGCCTGTTGACGAGGCATTTGGCTACCTTAAGAGAGTCATAGTTACTCCCGTCAGTTGCTCCCCGTTTTACCACAGTCACATTTTCAAGGTTCCACTAGCCAGTTCCCCTGAAGCGATACGCCATTATCTGTCAACCTAAAGACTTTCACAGCACTCCTGATGGGAGCTTCTCGAGTTTGCCGATGTATTTCTCCGGTTGACGAGGCATTTGGTTACCTTAAGAGAGTCATAGTTACTCCTGTCAGTTGCTCCCCGTTTTACCACAGTCACATTTTCAAGGTTCCACTAGCCAGTTCCCCTGAAGCGATACGCCATTATCTGTCATCCTATAGACTGTCACAGTACTCCTGGTGGGAGCTTCTTCCAGTTTGCCGATGTATTTCGCCTGTTGACGAGGCATTTGGCTACCTTAAGAGAGTCATAGTTACTCCCGTCAGTTGCTCCCCGTTTTACCACAGTCACATTTTCAAGGTTCCACTAGCCAGTTCCCCTGAAGCGATACGCCATTATCTGTCAACCTAAAGACTTTCACAGCACTCCTGATGGGAGCTTCTCGAGTTTGCTGATGTATTTCTCCGGTTGACGAGGCATTTGGCTACCTTAAGAGAGTCATAGTTACTCCTGTTAGTTGCTCCCCGTTTTACCACAGTCACATTTTCAAGGTTCCGCTAGCCAGTTCCCCTGAAGCGATACGCCATTATCTGTCAACCTATAGACTGTCACAGTACTCCTGGTGGGAGCTTCTTCGAGTTTGCCGATGTATTTCGCCTGTTGACGAGGCATTTGGCTACCTTAAGAGAGTCATAGTTACTCCCGTCAGTTGCTCCCCGTTTTACCACAGTCACATTTTCAAGGTTCCACTAGCCAGTTCCCCTGAAGCGATACGCCATTATCTGTCAACCTAAAGACTTTCACAGCACTCCTGATGGGAGCTTCTCGAGTTTGCCGATGTATTTCTCCGGTTGACGAGGCATTTGGTTACCTTAAGAGAGTCATAGTTACTCCTGTCAGTTGCTCCCCGTTTTACCACAGTCACATTTTCAAGGTTCCACTAGCCAGTTCCCCTGAAGCGATACGCCATTATCTGTCATCCTATAGACTGTCACAGTACTCCTGGTGGGAGCTTCTCGAGTTTGCCGATATATTTCGCCTGTTGACGAGGCATTTGGCTACCTTAAGAGAGTCATAGTTATCCCTGTTAGTTGCTCCCCGTTTTACCACAGTCACATTTTCAAGGTTCCGCTAGCCAGTTCCCCTGAAGCGATACGCTATTATCTGTCAACCTAAAGACTTTCACAGCACTCCTGATGGGAGCTTCTCGAGTTTGCTGATGTATTTCTCCGGTTGACGAGGCATTTGGCTACCTTAAGAGAGTCATAGTTACTCCTGTTAGTTGCTCCCCGTTTTACCACAGTCACATTTTCAAGGTTCCACTAGCCAGTTCCCCTGAAGCGATACGCCATTATGTGTCAACCTAAAGACTTTCACAGCACTCCTGATGGGAGCTTCTCGAGTTTGCCGATGTATTTCTCCGGTTGACGAGGCATTTGGTTACCTTAAGAGAGTCATAGTTACTCCTGTCAGTTGCTCCCCGTTTTACCACAGTCACATTTTCAAGGTTCCACTAGCCAGTTCCCCTGAAGCGATACGCCATTATCTGTCATCCTATAGACTGTCACAGTACTCCTGGTGGGAGCTTCTCGAGTTTGCCGATATATTTCGCCTGTTGACGAGGCATTTGGCTACCTTAAGAGAGTCATAGTTATCCCTGTTAGTTGCTCCCCGTTTTACCACAGTCACATATTCAAGGTTCCGCTAGCCAGTTCCCCTGAAGCGATACGCTATTATCTGTCAACCTAAAGACTTTCACAGCACTCCTGATGGGAGCTTCTCGAGTTTGCTGATGTATTTCTCCGGTTGACGAGGCATTTGGCTACCTTAAGAGAGTCATAGTTACTCCTGTTAGTTGCTCCCCGTTTTACCACAGTCACATTTTCAAGGTTCCGCTAGCCAGTTCCCCTGAAGCGATACGCCATTATCTGTCAACCTATAGACTGTCACAGTACTCCTGGTGGGAGCTTCTTCGAGTTTGCCGATGTATTTCGCCTGTTGACGAGGCATTTGGCTACCTTAAGAGAGTCATAGTTACTCCTGTCAGTTGCTCCCCGTTTTACCACAGTCACATTTTCAAGGTTCCGCTAGCCAGTTCCCCTGAAGCGATACGCCATTATCTGTCAACCTATAGACTGTCACAGTCCTCCTGGTGGGAGCTTCTTCGAGTTTGCCGATGTATTTCGCCTGTTGACGAGGCATTTGGCTACCTTAAGAGAGTCATAGTTACTCCCGTCAGTTGCTCCCCGTTTTACCACAGTCACATTTTCAAGGTTCCACTAGCCAGTTCCCCTGAAGCGATACGCCATTATCTGTCAACCTAAAGACTTTCACAGCACTCCTGATGGGAGCTTCTCGAGTTTGCCGATGTATTTCTCCGGTTGACGAGGCATTTGGTTACCTTAAGAGAGTCATAGTTACTCCTGTCAGTTGCTCCCCGTTTTACCACAGTCACATTTTCAAGGTTCCACTAGCCAGTTCCCCTGAAGCGATACGCCATTATCTGTCATCCTATAGACTGTCACAGTACTCCTGGTGGGAGCTTCTCGAGTTTGCCGATATATTTCGCCTGTTGACGAGGCATTTGGCTACCTTAAGAGAGTCATAGTTATCCCTGTTAGTTGCTCCCCGTTTTACCACAGTCACATTTTCAAGGTTCCGCTAGCCAGTTCCCCTGAAGCGATACGCCATTATCTGTCAACCTATAGACTGTCACAGTACTCCTGGTGGGAGCTTCTTCGAGTTTGCCGATGTATTTCGCCTGTTGACGAGGCATTTGGCTACCTTAAGAGAGTCATAGTTACTCCTGTCAGTTGCTCCCCGTTTTACCACAGTCACATTTTCAAGGTGGGAGCTTCTTCCAGTTTGCCGATGTATTTCGCCTGTTGACGAGGCATTTGGCTACCTTAAGAGAGTCATAGTTACTCCCGTCAGTTGCTCCCCGTTTTACCACAGTCACATTTTCAAGGTTCCACTAGCCAGTTCCCCTGAAGCGATACGCCATTATCTGTCAACCTAAAGACTTTCACAGCACTCCTGATGGGAGCTTCTCGAGTTTGCTGATGTATTTCTCCGGTTGACGAGGCATTTGGCTACCTTAAGAGAGTCATAGTTACTCCTGTTAGTTGCTCCCCGTTTTACCACAGTCACATTTTCAAGGTTCCGCTAGCCAGTTCCCCTGAAGCGATACGCCATTATCTGTCAACCTATAGACTGTCACAGTACTCCTGGTGGGAGCTTCTTCGAGTTTGCCGATGTATTTCGCCTGTTGACGAGGCATTTGGCTACCTTAAGAGAGTCATAGTTACTCCTGTCAGTTGCTCCCCGTTTTACCACAGTCACATTTTCAAGGTTCCGCTAGCCAGTTCCCCTGAAGCGATACGCCATTATCTGTCAACCTATAGACTGTCACAGTACTCCTGGTGGGAGCTTCTTCGAGTTTGCCGATGTATTTCGCCTGTTGACGAGGCATTTGGCTACCTTAAGAGAGTCATAGTTACTCCTGTCAGTTGCTCCCCGTTTTACCACAGTCACATTTTCAAGGTGGGAGCTTCTTCCAGTTTGCCGATGTATTTCGCCTGTTGACGAGGCATTTGGCTACCTTAAGAGAGTCATAGTTACTCCCGTCAGTTGCTCCCCGTTTTACCACAGTCACATTTTCAAGGTTCCACTAGCCAGTTCCCCTGAAGCGATACGCCATTATCTGTCAACCTAAAGACTTTCACAGCACTCCTGATGGGAGCTTCTCGAGTTTGCTGATGTATTTCTCCGGTTGACGAGGCATTTGGCTACCTTAAGAGAGTCATAGTTACTCCTGTTAGTTGCTCCCCGTTTTACCACAGTCACATTTTCAAGGTTCCGCTAGCCAGTTCCCCTGAAGCGATACGCCATTATCTGTCAACCTATAGACTGTCACAGTACTCCTGGTGGGAGCTTCTTCGAGTTTGCCGATGTATTTCGCCTGTTGACGAGGCATTTGGCTACCTTAAGAGAGTCATAGTTACTCCCGTCAGTTGCTCCCCGTTTTACCACAGTCACATTTTCAAGGTTCCACTAGCCAGTTCCCCTGAAGCGATACGCCATTATCTGTCAACCTAAAGACTTTCACAGCACTCCTGATGGGAGCTTCTCGAGTTTGCCGATGTATTTCTCCGGTTGACGAGGCATTTGGTTACCTTAAGAGAGTCATAGTTACTCCTGTCAGTTGCTCCCCGTTTTACCACAGTCACATTTTCAAGGTTCCACTAGCCAGTTCCCCTGAAGCGATACGCCATTATCTGTCATCCTATAGACTGTCACAGTACTCCTGGTGGGAGCTTCTCGAGTTTGCCGATATATTTCGCCTGTTGACGAGGCATTTGGCTACCTTAAGAGAGTCATAGTTATCCCTGTTAGTTGCTCCCCGTTTTACCACAGTCACATTTTCAAGGTTCCGCTAGCCAGTTCCCCTGAAGCGATACGCTATTATCTGTCAACCTAAAGACTTTCACAGCACTCCTGATGGGAGCTTCTCGAGTTTGCTGATGTATTTCTCCGGTTGACGAGGCATTTGGCTACCTTAAGAGAGTCATAGTTACTCCTGTTAGTTGCTCCCCGTTTTACCACAGTCACATTTTCAAGGTTCCACTAGCCAGTTCCCCTGAAGCGATACGCCATTATGTGTCAACCTAAAGACTTTCACAGCACTCCTGATGGGAGCTTCTCGAGTTTGCCGATGTATTTCTCCGGTTGACGAGGCATTTGGTTACCTTAAGAGAGTCATAGTTACTCCTGTCAGTTGCTCCCCGTTTTACCACAGTCACATTTTCAAGGTTCCACTAGCCAGTTCCCCTGAAGCGATACGCCATTATCTGTCATCCTATAGACTGTCACAGTACTCCTGGTGGGAGCTTCTCGAGTTTGCCGATATATTTCGCCTGTTGACGAGGCATTTGGCTACCTTAAGAGAGTCATAGTTATCCCTGTTAGTTGCTCCCCGTTTTACCACAGTCACATATTCAAGGTTCCGCTAGCCAGTTCCCCTGAAGCGATACGCTATTATCTGTCAACCTAAAGACTTTCACAGCACTCCTGATGGGAGCTTCTCGAGTTTGCTGATGTATTTCTCCGGTTGACGAGGCATTTGGCTACCTTAAGAGAGTCATAGTTACTCCTGTTAGTTGCTCCCCGTTTTACCACAGTCACATTTTCAAGGTTCCGCTAGCCAGTTCCCCTGAAGCGATACGCCATTATCTGTCAACCTATAGACTGTCACAGTACTCCTGGTGGGAGCTTCTTCGAGTTTGCCGATGTATTTCGCCTGTTGACGAGGCATTTGGCTACCTTAAGAGAGTCATAGTTACTCCTGTCAGTTGCTCCCCGTTTTACCACAGTCACATTTTCAAGGTTCCGCTAGCCAGTTCCCCTGAAGCGATACGCCATTATCTGTCAACCTATAGACTGTCACAGTCCTCCTGGTGGGAGCTTCTTCGAGTTTGCCGATGTATTTCGCCTGTTGACGAGGCATTTGGCTACCTTAAGAGAGTCATAGTTACTCCCGTCAGTTGCTCCCCGTTTTACCACAGTCACATTTTCAAGGTTCCACTAGCCAGTTCCCCTGAAGCGATACGCCATTATCTGTCAACCTAAAGACTTTCACAGCACTCCTGATGGGAGCTTCTCGAGTTTGCCGATGTATTTCTCCGGTTGACGAGGCATTTGGTTACCTTAAGAGAGTCATAGTTACTCCTGTCAGTTGCTCCCCGTTTTACCACAGTCACATTTTCAAGGTTCCACTAGCCAGTTCCCCTGAAGCGATACGCCATTATCTGTCATCCTATAGACTGTCACAGTACTCCTGGTGGGAGCTTCTCGAGTTTGCCGATATATTTCGCCTGTTGACGAGGCATTTGGCTACCTTAAGAGAGTCATAGTTATCCCTGTTAGTTGCTCCCCGTTTTACCACAGTCACATTTTCAAGGTTCCGCTAGCCAGTTCCCCTGAAGCGATACGCCATTATCTGTCAACCTATAGACTGTCACAGTACTCCTGGTGGGAGCTTCTTCGAGTTTGCCGATGTATTTCGCCTGTTGACGAGGCATTTGGCTACCTTAAGAGAGTCATAGTTACTCCTGTCAGTTGCTCCCCGTTTTACCACAGTCACATTTTCAAGGTGGGAGCTTCTTCCAGTTTGCCGATGTATTTCGCCTGTTGACGAGGCATTTGGCTACCTTAAGAGAGTCATAGTTACTCCCGTCAGTTGCTCCCCGTTTTACCACAGTCACATTTTCAAGGTTCCACTAGCCAGTTCCCCTGAAGCGATACGCCATTATCTGTCAACCTAAAGACTTTCACAGCACTCCTGATGGGAGCTTCTCGAGTTTGCTGATGTATTTCTCCGGTTGACGAGGCATTTGGCTACCTTAAGAGAGTCATAGTTACTCCTGTTAGTTGCTCCCCGTTTTACCACAGTCACATTTTCAAGGTTCCGCTAGCCAGTTCCCCTGAAGCGATACGCCATTATCTGTCAACCTATAGACTGTCATAGTACTCCTGGTGGGAGCTTCTTCGAGTTTGCCGATGTATTTCGCCTGTTGACGAGGCATTTGGCTACCTTAAGAGAGTCATAGTTACTCCTGTCAGTTGCTCCCCGTTTTACCACAGTCACATTTTCAAGGTTCCGCTAGCCAGTTCCCCTGAAGCGATACGCCATTATCTGTCAACCTATAGACTGTCACAGTACTCCTGGTGGGAGCTTCTTCGAGTTTGCCGATGTATTTCGCCTGTTGACGAGGCATTTGGCTACCTTAAGAGAGTCATAGTTACTCCCGTCAGTTGCTCCCCGTTTTACCACAGTCACATTTTCAAGGTTCCACTAGCCAGTTCCCCTGAAGCGATACGCCATTATCTGTCAACCTAAAGACTTTCACAGCACTCCTGATGGGAGCTTCTCGAGTTTGCCGATGTATTTCTCCGGTTGACGAGGCATTTGGTTACCTTAAGAGAGTCATAGTTACTCCTGTCAGTTGCTCCCCGTTTTACCACAGTCACATTTTCAAGGTTCCACTAGCCAGTTCCCCTGAAGCGATACGCCATTATCTGTCATCCTATAGACTGTCACAGTACTCCTGGTGGGAGCTTCTTCCAGTTTGCCGATGTATTTCGCCTGTTGACGAGGCATTTGGCTACCTTAAGAGAGTCATAGTTACTCCCGTCAGTTGCTCCCCGTTTTACCACAGTCACATTTTCAAGGTTCCACTAGCCAGTTCCCCTGAAGCGATACGCCATTATCTGTCAACCTAAAGACTTTCACAGCACTCCTGATGGGAGCTTCTCGAGTTTGCTGATGTATTTCTCCGGTTGACGAGGCATTTGGCTACCTTAAGAGAGTCATAGTTACTCCTGTTAGTTGCTCCCCGTTTTACCACAGTCACATTTTCAAGGTTCCGCTAGCCAGTTCCCCTGAAGCGATACGCCATTATCTGTCAACCTATAGACTGTCACAGTACTCCTGGTGGGAGCTTCTTCGAGTTTGCCGATGTATTTCGCCTGTTGACGAGGCATTTGGCTACCTTAAGAGAGTCATAGTTACTCCCGTCAGTTGCTCCCCGTTTTACCACAGTCACATTTTCAAGGTTCCACTAGCCAGTTCCCCTGAAGCGATACGCCATTATCTGTCAACCTAAAGACTTTCACAGCACTCCTGATGGGAGCTTCTCGAGTTTGCCGATGTATTTCTCCGGTTGACGAGGCATTTGGTTACCTTAAGAGAGTCATAGTTACTCCTGTCAGTTGCTCCCCGTTTTACCACAGTCACATTTTCAAGGTTCCACTAGCCAGTTCCCCTGAAGCGATACGCCATTATCTGTCATCCTATAGACTGTCACAGTACTCCTGGTGGGAGCTTCTCGAGTTTGCCGATATATTTCGCCTGTTGACGAGGCATTTGGCTACCTTAAGAGAGTCATAGTTATCCCTGTTAGTTGCTCCCCGTTTTACCACAGTCACATTTTCAAGGTTCCGCTAGCCAGTTCCCCTGAAGCGATACGCTATTATCTGTCAACCTAAAGACTTTCACAGCACTCCTGATGGGAGCTTCTCGAGTTTGCTGATGTATTTCTCCGGTTGACGAGGCATTTGGCTACCTTAAGAGAGTCATAGTTACTCCTGTTAGTTGCTCCCCGTTTTACCACAGTCACATTTTCAAGGTTCCACTAGCCAGTTCCCCTGAAGCGATACGCCATTATGTGTCAACCTAAAGACTTTCACAGCACTCCTGATGGGAGCTTCTCGAGTTTGCCGATGTATTTCTCCGGTTGACGAGGCATTTGGTTACCTTAAGAGAGTCATAGTTACTCCTGTCAGTTGCTCCCCGTTTTACCACAGTCACATTTTCAAGGTTCCACTAGCCAGTTCCCCTGAAGCGATACGCCATTATCTGTCATCCTATAGACTGTCACAGTACTCCTGGTGGGAGCTTCTCGAGTTTGCCGATATATTTCGCCTGTTGACGAGGCATTTGGCTACCTTAAGAGAGTCATAGTTATCCCTGTTAGTTGCTCCCCGTTTTACCACAGTCACATATTCAAGGTTCCGCTAGCCAGTTCCCCTGAAGCGATACGCTATTATCTGTCAACCTAAAGACTTTCACAGCACTCCTGATGGGAGCTTCTCGAGTTTGCTGATGTATTTCTCCGGTTGACGAGGCATTTGGCTACCTTAAGAGAGTCATAGTTACTCCTGTTAGTTGCTCCCCGTTTTACCACAGTCACATTTTCAAGGTTCCGCTAGCCAGTTCCCCTGAAGCGATACGCCATTATCTGTCAACCTATAGACTGTCACAGTACTCCTGGTGGGAGCTTCTTCGAGTTTGCCGATGTATTTCGCCTGTTGACGAGGCATTTGGCTACCTTAAGAGAGTCATAGTTACTCCTGTCAGTTGCTCCCCGTTTTACCACAGTCACATTTTCAAGGTTCCGCTAGCCAGTTCCCCTGAAGCGATACGCCATTATCTGTCAACCTATAGACTGTCACAGTACTCCTGGTGGGAGCTTCTTCGAGTTTGCCGATGTATTTCGCCTGTTGACGAGGCATTTGGCTACCTTAAGACAGTCATAGTTACTCCCGTCAGTTGCTCCCCGTTTTACCACAGTCACATTTTCAAGGTTCCACTAGCCAGTTCCCCTGAAGCGATACGCCATTATCTGTCAACCTAAAGACTTTCACAGCACTCCTGATGGGAGCTTCTCGAGTTTGCCGATGTATTTCTCCGGTTGACGAGGCATTTGGTTACCTTAAGAGAGTCATAGTTACTCCTGTCAGTTGCTCCCCGTTTTACCACAGTCACATTTTCAAGGTTCCACTAGCCAGTTCCCCTGAAGCGATACGCCATTATCTGTCATCCTATAGACTGTCACAGTACTCCTGGTGGGAGCTTCTCGAGTTTGCCGATATATTTCGCCTGTTGACGAGGCATTTGGCTACCTTAAGAGAGTCATAGTTATCCCTGTTAGTTGCTCCCCGTTTTACCACAGTCACATTTTCAAGGTTCCGCTAGCCAGTTCCCCTGAAGCGATACGCCATTATCTGTCAACCTATAGACTGTCACAGTACTCCTGGTGGGAGCTTCTTCGAGTTTGCCGATGTATTTCGCCTGTTGACGAGGCATTTGGCTACCTTAAGAGAGTCATAGTTACTCCTGTCAGTTGCTCCCCGTTTTACCACAGTCACATTTTCAAGGTGGGAGCTTCTTCCAGTTTGCCGATGTATTTCGCCTGTTGACGAGGCATTTGGCTACCTTAAGAGAGTCATAGTTACTCCCGTCAGTTGCTCCCCGTTTTACCACAGTCACATTTTCAAGGTTCCACTAGCCAGTTCCCCTGAAGCGATACGCCATTATCTGTCAACCTAAAGACTTTCACAGCACTCCTGATGGGAGCTTCTCGAGTTTGCTGATGTATTTCTCCGGTTGACGAGGCATTTGGCTACCTTAAGAGAGTCATAGTTACTCCTGTTAGTTGCTCCCCGTTTTACCACAGTCACATTTTCAAGGTTCCGCTAGCCAGTTCCCCTGAAGCGATACGCCATTATCTGTCAACCTATAGACTGTCACAGTACTCCTGGTGGGAGCTTCTTCGAGTTTGCCGATGTATTTCGCCTGTTGACGAGGCATTTGGCTACCTTAAGAGAGTCATAGTTACTCCTGTCAGTTGCTCCCCGTTTTACCACAGTCACATTTTCAAGGTTCCGCTAGCCAGTTCCCCTGAAGCGATACGCCATTATCTGTCAACCTATAGACTGTCACAGTACTCCTGGTGGGAGCTTCTTCGAGTTTGCCGATGTATTTCGCCTGTTGACGAGGCATTTGGCTACCTTAAGAGAGTCATAGTTACTCCCGTCAGTTGCTCCCCGTTTTACCACAGTCACATTTTCAAGGTTCCACTAGCCAGTTCCCCTGAAGCGATACGCCATTATCTGTCAACCTAAAGACTTTCACAGCACTCCTGATGGGAGCTTCTCGAGTTTGCCGATGTATTTCTCCGGTTGACGAGGCATTTGGTTACCTTAAGAGAGTCATAGTTACTCCTGTCAGTTGCTCCCCGTTTTACCACAGTCACATTTTCAAGGTTCCACTAGCCAGTTCCCCTGAAGCGATACGCCATTATCTGTCATCCTATAGACTGTCACAGTACTCCTGGTGGGAGCTTCTTCCAGTTTGCCGATGTATTTCGCCTGTTGACGAGGCATTTGGCTACCTTAAGAGAGTCATAGTTACTCCCGTCAGTTGCTCCCCGTTTTACCACAGTCACATTTTCAAGGTTCCACTAGCCAGTTCCCCTGAAGCGATACGCCATTATCTGTCAACCTAAAGACTTTCACAGCACTCCTGATGGGAGCTTCTCGAGTTTGCTGATGTATTTCTCCGGTTGACGAGGCATTTGGCTACCTTAAGAGAGTCATAGTTACTCCTGTTAGTTGCTCCCCGTTTTACCACAGTCACATTTTCAAGGTTCCGCTAGCCAGTTCCCCTGAAGCGATACGCCATTATCTGTCAACCTATAGACTGTCACAGTCCTCCTGGTGGGAGCTTCTTCGAGTTTGCCGATGTATTTCGCCTGTTGACGAGGCATTTGGCTACCTTAAGAGAGTCATAGTTACTCCCGTCAGTTGCTCCCCGTTTTACCACAGTCACATTTTCAAGGTTCCACTAGCCAGTTCCCCTGAAGCGATACGCCATTATCTGTCAACCTATAGACTGTCACAGTACTCCTGGTGGGAGCTTCTTCGAGTTTGCCGATGTATTTCGCCTGTTGACGAGGCATTTGGCTACCTTAAGAGAGTCATAGTTACTCCCGTCAGTTGCTCCCCGTTTTACCACAGTCACATTTTCAAGGTTCCACTAGCCAGTTCCCCTGAAGCGATACGCCATTATCTGTCAACCTAAAGACTTTCACAGCACTCCTGATGGGAGCTTCTCGAGTTTGCCGATGTATTTCTCCGGTTGACGAGGCATTTGGTTACCTTAAGAGAGTCATAGTTACTCCTGTCAGTTGCTCCCCGTTTTACCACAGTCACATTTTCAAGGTTCCACTAGCCAGTTCCCCTGAAGCGATACGCCATTATCTGTCATCCTATAGACTGTCACAGTACTCCTGGTGGGAGCTTCTTCCAGTTGGCCGATGTATTTCGCCTGTTGACGAGGCATTTGGCTACCTTAAGAGAGTCATAGTTACTCCCGTCAGTTGCTCCCCGTTTTACCACAGTCACATTTTCAAGGTTCCACTAGCCAGTTCCCCTGAAGCGATACGCCATTATCTGTCAACCTAAAGACTTTCACAGCACTCCTGATGGGAGCTTCTCGAGTTTGCTGATGTATTTCTCCGGTTGACGAGGCATTTGGCTACCTTAAGAGAGTCATAGTTACTCCTGTTAGTTGCTCCCCGTTTTACCACAGTCACATTTTCAAGGTTCCGCTAGCCAGTTCCCCTGAAGCGATACGCCATTATCTGTCAACCTATAGACTGTCACAGTCCTCCTGGTGGGAGCTTCTTCGAGTTTGCCGATGTATTTCGCCTGTTGACGAGGCATTTGGCTACCTTAAGAGAGTCATAGTTACTCCCGTCAGTTGCTCCCCGTTTTACCACAGTCACATTTTCAAGGTTCCACTAGCCAGTTCCCCTGAAGCGATACGCCATTATCTGTCAACCTAAAGACTTTCACAGCACTCCTGATGGGAGCTTCTCGAGTTTGCCGATGTATTTCTCCGGTTGACGAGGCATTTGGTTACCTTAAGAGAGTCATAGTTACTCCTGTCAGTTGCTCCCCGTTTTACCACAGTCACATTTTCAAGGTTCCACTAGCCAGTTCCCCTGAAGCGATACGCCATTATCTGTCAACCTATAGACTGTCACAGTACTCCTGGTGGGAGCTTCTTCGAGTTTGCCGATGTATTTCGCCTGTTGACGAGGCATTTGGCTACCTTAAGAGAGTCATAGTTACTCCCGTCAGTTGCTCCCCGTTTTACCACAGTCACATTTTCAAGGTTCCACTAGCCAGTTCCCCTGAAGCGATACGCCATTATCTGTCAACCTAAAGACTTTCACAGCACTCCTGATGGGAGCTTCTCGAGTTTGCCGATGTATTTCTCCGGTTGACGAGGCATTTGGTTACCTTAAGAGAGTCATAGTTACTCCTGTCAGTTGCTCCCCGTTTTACCACAGTCACATTTTCAAGGTTCCACTAGCCAGTTCCCCTGAAGCGATACGCCATTATCTGTCATCCTATAGACTGTCACAGTACTCCTGGTGGGAGCTTCTTCCAGTTTGCCGATGTATTTCGCCTGTTGACGAGGCATTTGGCTACCTTAAGAGAGTCATAGTTACTCCCGTCAGTTGCTCCCCGTTTTACCACAGTCACATTTTCAAGGTTCCACTAGCCAGTTCCCCTGAAGCGATACGCCATTATCTGTCAACCTAAAGACTTTCACAGCACTCCTGATGGGAGCTTCTCGAGTTTGCTGATGTATTTCTCCGGTTGACGAGGCATTTGGCTACCTTAAGAGAGTCATAGTTACTCCTGTTAGTTGCTCCCCGTTTTACCACAGTCACATTTTCAAGGTTCCGCTAGCCAGTTCCCCTGAAGCGATACGCCATTATCTGTCAACCTATAGACTGTCACAGTCCTCCTGGTGGGAGCTTCTTCGAGTTTGCCGATGTATTTCGCCTGTTGACGAGGCATTTGGCTACCTTAAGAGAGTCATAGTTACTCCCGTCAGTTGCTCCCCGTTTTACCACAGTCACATTTTCAAGGTTCCACTAGCCAGTTCCCCTGAAGCGATACGCCATTATCTGTCAACCTATAGACTGTCACAGTACTCCTGGTGGGAGCTTCTTCGAGTTTGCCGATGTATTTCGCCTGTTGACGAGGCATTTGGCTACCTTAAGAGAGTCATAGTTACTCCCGTCAGTTGCTCCCCGTTTTACCACAGTCACATTTTCAAGGTTCCACTAGCCAGTTCCCCTGAAGCGATACGCCATTATCTGTCAACCTAAAGACTTTCACAGCACTCCTGATGGGAGCTTCTCGAGTTTGCCGATGTATTTCTCCGGTTGACGAGGCATTTGGTTACCTTAAGAGAGTCATAGTTACTCCTGTCAGTTGCTCCCCGTTTTACCACAGTCACATTTTCAAGGTTCCACTAGCCAGTTCCCCTGAAGCGATACGCCATTATCTGTCATCCTATAGACTGTCACAGTACTCCTGGTGGGAGCTTCTTCCAGTTTGCCGATGTATTTCGCCTGTTGACGAGGCATTTGGCTACCTTAAGAGAGTCATAGTTACTCCCGTCAGTTGCTCCCCGTTTTACCACAGTCACATTTTCAAGGTTCCACTAGCCAGTTCCCCTGAAGCGATACGCCATTATCTGTCAACCTAAAGACTTTCACAGCACTCCTGATGGGAGCTTCTCGAGTTTGCTGATGTATTTCTCCGGTTGACGAGGCATTTGGCTACCTTAAGAGAGTCATAGTTACTCCTGTTAGTTGCTCCCCGTTTTACCACAGTCACATTTTCAAGGTTCCGCTAGCCAGTTCCCCTGAAGCGATACGCCATTATCTGTCAACCTATAGACTGTCACAGTCCTCCTGGTGGGAGCTTCTTCGAGTTTGCCGATGTATTTCGCCTGTTGACGAGGCATTTGGCTACCTTAAGAGAGTCATAGTTACTCCCGTCAGTTGCTCCCCGTTTTACCACAGTCACATTTTCAAGGTTCCACTAGCCAGTTCCCCTGAAGCGATACGCCATTATCTGTCAACCTAAAGACTTTCACAGCACTCCTGATGGGAGCTTCTCGAGTTTGCCGATGTATTTCTCCGGTTGACGAGGCATTTGGTTACCTTAAGAGAGTCATAGTTACTCCTGTCAGTTGCTCCCCGTTTTACCACAGTCACATTTTCAAGGTTCCACTAGCCAGTTCCCCTGAAGCGATACGCCATTATCTGTCATCCTATAGACTGTCACAGTACTCCTGGTGGGAGCTTCTCGAGTTTGCCGATATATTTCGCCTGTTGACGAGGCATTTGGCTACCTTAAGAGAGTCATAGTTATCCCTGTTAGTTGCTCCCCGTTTTACCACAGTCACATTTTCAAGGTTCCGCTAGCCAGTTCCCCTGAAGCGATACGCCATTATCTGTCAACCTAAAGACTTTCACAGCACTCCTGATGGGAGCTTCTCGAGTTTGCTGATGTATTTCTCCGGTTGACGAGGCATTTGGCTACCTTAAGAGAGTCATAGTTACTCCTGTTAGTTGCTCCCCGTTTTACCACAGTCACATTTTCAAGGTTCCGCTAGCCAGTTCCCCTGAAGCGATACGCCATTATCTGTCAACCTATAGACTGTCACAGTACTCCTGGTGGGAGCTTCTTCGAGTTTGCCGATGTATTTCGCCTGTTGACGAGGCATTTGGCTACCTTAAGAGAGTCATAGTTACTCCTGTCAGTTGCTCCCCGTTTTACCACAGTCACATTTTCAAGGTTCCGCTAGCCAGTTCCCCTGAAGCGATACGCCATTATCTGTCAACCTATAGACTGTCACAGTACTCCTGGTGGGAGCTTCTTCGAGTTTGCCGATGTATTTCGCCTGTTGACGAGGCATTTGGCTACCTTAAGACAGTCATAGTTACTCCCGTCAGTTGCTCCCCGTTTTACCACAGTCACATTTTCAAGGTTCCACTAGCCAGTTCCCCTGAAGCGATACGCCATTATCTGTCAACCTAAAGACTTTCACAGCACTCCTGATGGGAGCTTCTCGAGTTTGCCGATGTATTTCTCCGGTTGACGAGGCATTTGGTTACCTTAAGAGAGTCATAGTTACTCCTGTCAGTTGCTCCCCGTTTTACCACAGTCACATTTTCAAGGTTCCACTAGCCAGTTCCCCTGAAGCGATACGCCATTATCTGTCATCCTATAGACTGTCACAGTACTCCTGGTGGGAGCTTCTCGAGTTTGCCGATATATTTCGCCTGTTGACGAGGCATTTGGCTACCTTAAGAGAGTCATAGTTATCCCTGTTAGTTGCTCCCCGTTTTACCACAGTCACATTTTCAAGGTTCCGCTAGCCAGTTCCCCTGAAGCGATACGCCATTATCTGTCAACCTATAGACTGTCACAGTACTCCTGGTGGGAGCTTCTTCGAGTTTGCCGATGTATTTCGCCTGTTGACGAGGCATTTGGCTACCTTAAGAGAGTCATAGTTACTCCTGTCAGTTGCTCCCCGTTTTACCACAGTCACATTTTCAAGGTGGGAGCTTCTTCCAGTTTGCCGATGTATTTCGCCTGTTGACGAGGCATTTGGCTACCTTAAGAGAGTCATAGTTACTCCCGTCAGTTGCTCCCCGTTTTACCACAGTCACATTTTCAAGGTTCCACTAGCCAGTTCCCCTGAAGCGATACGCCATTATCTGTCAACCTAAAGACTTTCACAGCACTCCTGATGGGAGCTTCTCGAGTTTGCTGATGTATTTCTCCGGTTGACGAGGCATTTGGCTACCTTAAGAGAGTCATAGTTACTCCTGTTAGTTGCTCCCCGTTTTACCACAGTCACATTTTCAAGGTTCCGCTAGCCAGTTCCCCTGAAGCGATACGCCATTATCTGTCAACCTATAGACTGTCACAGTACTCCTGGTGGGAGCTTCTTCGAGTTTGCCGATGTATTTCGCCTGTTGACGAGGCATTTGGCTACCTTAAGAGAGTCATAGTTACTCCTGTCAGTTGCTCCCCGTTTTACCACAGTCACATTTTCAAGGTTCCGCTAGCCAGTTCCCCTGAAGCGATACGCCATTATCTGTCAACCTATAGACTGTCACAGTACTCCTGGTGGGAGCTTCTTCGAGTTTGCCGATGTATTTCGCCTGTTGACGAGGCATTTGGCTACCTTAAGAGAGTCATAGTTACTCCCGTCAGTTGCTCCCCGTTTTACCACAGTCACATTTTCAAGGTTCCACTAGCCAGTTCCCCTGAAGCGATACGCCATTATCTGTCAACCTAAAGACTTTCACAGCACTCCTGATGGGAGCTTCTCGAGTTTGCCGATGTATTTCTCCGGTTGACGAGGCATTTGGTTACCTTAAGAGAGTCATAGTTACTCCTGTCAGTTGCTCCCCGTTTTACCACAGTCACATTTTCAAGGTTCCACTAGCCAGTTCCCCTGAAGCGATACGCCATTATCTGTCATCCTATAGACTGTCACAGTACTCCTGGTGGGAGCTTCTTCCAGTTTGCCGATGTATTTCGCCTGTTGACGAGGCATTTGGCTACCTTAAGAGAGTCATAGTTACTCCCGTCAGTTGCTCCCCGTTTTACCACAGTCACATTTTCAAGGTTCCACTAGCCAGTTCCCCTGAAGCGATACGCCATTATCTGTCAACCTAAAGACTTTCACAGCACTCCTGATGGGAGCTTCTCGAGTTTGCTGATGTATTTCTCCGGTTGACGAGGCATTTGGCTACCTTAAGAGAGTCATAGTTACTCCTGTTAGTTGCTCCCCGTTTTACCACAGTCACATTTTCAAGGTTCCGCTAGCCAGTTCCCCTGAAGCGATACGCCATTATCTGTCAACCTATAGACTGTCACAGTACTCCTGGTGGGAGCTTCTTCGAGTTTGCCGATGTATTTCGCCTGTTGACGAGGCATTTGGCTACCTTAAGAGAGTCATAGTTACTCCCGTCAGTTGCTCCCCGTTTTACCACAGTCACATTTTCAAGGTTCCACTAGCCAGTTCCCCTGAAGCGATACGCCATTATCTGTCAACCTAAAGACTTTCACAGCACTCCTGATGGGAGCTTCTCGAGTTTGCCGATGTATTTCTCCGGTTGACGAGGCATTTGGTTACCTTAAGAGAGTCATAGTTACTCCTGTCAGTTGCTCCCCGTTTTACCACAGTCACATTTTCAAGGTTCCACTAGCCAGTTCCCCTGAAGCGATACGCCATTATCTGTCATCCTATAGACTGTCACAGTACTCCTGGTGGGAGCTTCTCGAGTTTGCCGATATATTTCGCCTGTTGACGAGGCATTTGGCTACCTTAAGAGAGTCATAGTTATCCCTGTTAGTTGCTCCCCGTTTTACCACAGTCACATTTTCAAGGTTCCGCTAGCCAGTTCCCCTGAAGCGATACGCTATTATCTGTCAACCTAAAGACTTTCACAGCACTCCTGATGGGAGCTTCTCGAGTTTGCTGATGTATTTCTCCGGTTGACGAGGCATTTGGCTACCTTAAGAGAGTCATAGTTACTCCTGTTAGTTGCTCCCCGTTTTACCACAGTCACATTTTCAAGGTTCCGCTAGCCAGTTCCCCTGAAGCGATACGCCATTATCTGTCAACCTATAGACTGTCACAGTACTCCTGGTGGGAGCTTCTTCGAGTTTGCCGATGTATTTCGCCTGTTGACGAGGCATTTGGCTACCTTAAGAGAGTCATAGTTACTCCCGTCAGTTGCTCCCCGTTTTACCACAGTCACATTTTCAAGGTTCCACTAGCCAGTTCCCCTGAAGCGATACGCCATTATCTGTCAACCTAAAGACTTTCACAGCACTCCTGATGGGAGCTTCTCGAGTTTGCCGATGTATTTCTCCGGTTGACGAGGCATTTGGTTACCTTAAGAGAGTCATAGTTACTCCTGTCAGTTGCTCCCCGTTTTACCACAGTCACATTTTCAAGGTTCCACTAGCCAGTTCCCCTGAAGCGATACGCCATTATCTGTCATCCTATAGACTGTCACAGTACTCCTGGTGGGAGCTTCTCGAGTTTGCCGATATATTTCGCCTGTTGACGAGGCATTTGGCTACCTTAAGAGAGTCATAGTTATCCCTGTTAGTTGCTCCCCGTTTTACCACAGTCACATTTTCAAGGTTCCGCTAGCCAGTTCCCCTGAAGCGATACGCTATTATCTGTCAACCTAAAGACTTTCACAGCACTCCTGATGGGAGCTTCTCGAGTTTGCTGATGTATTTCTCCGGTTGACGAGGCATTTGGCTACCTTAAGAGAGTCATAGTTACTCCTGTTAGTTGCTCCCCGTTTTACCACAGTCACATTTTCAAGGTTCCACTAGCCAGTTCCCCTGAAGCGATACGCCATTATGTGTCAACCTAAAGACTTTCACAGCACTCCTGATGGGAGCTTCTCGAGTTTGCCGATGTATTTCTCCGGTTGACGAGGCATTTGGTTACCTTAAGAGAGTCATAGTTACTCCTGTCAGTTGCTCCCCGTTTTACCACAGTCACATTTTCAAGGTTCCACTAGCCAGTTCCCCTGAAGCGATACGCCATTATCTGTCATCCTATAGACTGTCACAGTACTCCTGGTGGGAGCTTCTCGAGTTTGCCGATATATTTCGCCTGTTGACGAGGCATTTGGCTACCTTAAGAGAGTCATAGTTATCCCTGTTAGTTGCTCCCCGTTTTACCACAGTCACATATTCAAGGTTCCGCTAGCCAGTTCCCCTGAAGCGATACGCTATTATCTGTCAACCTAAAGACTTTCACAGCACTCCTGATGGGAGCTTCTCGAGTTTGCTGATGTATTTCTCCGGTTGACGAGGCATTTGGCTACCTTAAGAGAGTCATAGTTACTCCTGTTAGTTGCTCCCCGTTTTACCACAGTCACATTTTCAAGGTTCCGCTAGCCAGTTCCCCTGAAGCGATACGCCATTATCTGTCAACCTATAGACTGTCACAGTACTCCTGGTGGGAGCTTCTTCGAGTTTGCCGATGTATTTCGCCTGTTGACGAGGCATTTGGCTACCTTAAGAGAGTCATAGTTACTCCTGTCAGTTGCTCCCCGTTTTACCACAGTCACATTTTCAAGGTTCCGCTAGCCAGTTCCCCTGAAGCGATACGCCATTATCTGTCAACCTATAGACTGTCACAGTCCTCCTGGTGGGAGCTTCTTCGAGTTTGCCGATGTATTTCGCCTGTTGACGAGGCATTTGGCTACCTTAAGAGAGTCATAGTTACTCCCGTCAGTTGCTCCCCGTTTTACCACAGTCACATTTTCAAGGTTCCACTAGCCAGTTCCCCTGAAGCGATACGCCATTATCTGTCAACCTAAAGACTTTCACAGCACTCCTGATGGGAGCTTCTCGAGTTTGCCGATGTATTTCTCCGGTTGACGAGGCATTTGGTTACCTTAAGAGAGTCATAGTTACTCCTGTCAGTTGCTCCCCGTTTTACCACAGTCACATTTTCAAGGTTCCACTAGCCAGTTCCCCTGAAGCGATACGCCATTATCTGTCATCCTATAGACTGTCACAGTACTCCTGGTGGGAGCTTCTCGAGTTTGCCGATATATTTCGCCTGTTGACGAGGCATTTGGCTACCTTAAGAGAGTCATAGTTATCCCTGTTAGTTGCTCCCCGTTTTACCACAGTCACATTTTCAAGGTTCCGCTAGCCAGTTCCCCTGAAGCGATACGCCATTATCTGTCAACCTAAAGACTTTCACAGCACTCCTGATGGGAGCTTCTCGAGTTTGCTGATGTATTTCTCCGGTTGACGAGGCATTTGGCTACCTTAAGAGAGTCATAGTTACTCCTGTTAGTTGCTCCCCGTTTTACCACAGTCACATTTTCAAGGTTCCGCTAGCCAGTTCCCCTGAAGCGATACGCCATTATCTGTCAACCTATAGACTGTCACAGTACTCCTGGTGGGAGCTTCTTCGAGTTTGCCGATGTATTTCGCCTGTTGACGAGGCATTTGGCTACCTTAAGAGAGTCATAGTTACTCCTGTGAGTTGCTCCCCGTTTTACCACAGTCACATTTTCAAGGTTCCGCTAGCCAGTTCCCCTGAAGCGATACGCCATTATCTGTCATCCTATAGACTGTCACAGTACTCCTGGTGGGAGCTTCTTCGAGTTTGCCGATGTATTTCGCCTGTTGACGAGGCATTTGGCTACCTTAAGAGAGTCATAGTTACTCCCGTCAGTTGCTCCCCGTTTTACCACAGTCACATTTTCAAGGTTCCACTAGCCAGTTCCCCTGAAGCGATACGCCATTATCTGTCAACCTAAAGACTTTCACAGCACTCCTGATGGGAGCTTCTCGAGTTTGCCGATGTATTTCTCCGGTTGACGAGGCATTTGGTTACCTTAAGAGAGTCATAGTTACTCCTGTCAGTTGCTCCCCGTTTTACCACAGTCACATTTTCAAGGTTCCACTAGCCAGTTCCCCTGAAGCGATACGCCATTATCTGTCATCCTATAGACTGTCACAGTACTCCTGGTAGGAGCTTCTCGAGTTTGCCGATATATTTCGCCTGTTGACGAGGCATTTGGCTACCTTAAGAGAGTCATAGTTATCCCTGTTAGTTGCTCCCCGTTTTACCACAGTCACATTTTCAAGGTTCCGCTAGCCAGTTCCCCTGAAGCGATACGCTATTATCTGTCAACCTAAAGACTTTCACAGCACTCCTGATGGGAGCTTCTCGAGTTTGCTGATGTATTTCTCCGGTTGACGAGGCATTTGGCTACCTTAAGAGAGTCATAGTTACTCCTGTTAGTTGCTCCCCGTTTTACCACAGTCACATTTTCAAGGTTCCGCTAGCCAGTTCCCCTGAAGCGATACGCCATTATCTGTCAACCTATAGACTGTCACAGTAATCCTGGTGGGAGCTTCTTCGAGTTTGCCGATGTATTTCGCCTGTTGACAAGGCATTAGGCTACCTTAAGAGAGTCATAGTTACTCCTGTCAGTTGCTCCCCGTTTTACCACAGTCACATTTTCAAGGTTCCGCTAGCCAGTTCCCCTGAAGCGATACGCTATTATCTGTCAACCTAAAGACTTTCACAGCACTCCTGATGGGAGCTTCTCGAGTTTGCCGATGTATTTCTCCGGTTGACGAGGCATTTGGCTACCTTAAGAGAGTCATAGTTACTCCTGTCAGTTGCTCCCCGTTTCACCACAGTCACAATTTCAAGCTTCCTCTAGCCAGTTCACCTGACGCGATACGCCATTGTCTGTCAACCTAATGTCTTTCACAGTACTCCTGCCGTGAGCTTCTCGAGTTTGCCGATGTATTTCGCCTGTTGACGAGGCATTTGGCTACCTTAAGAGAGTCATAGTACTCCTGTCAGTTGCTCCCCATTTTACCACAGTCACATTTTCAAGGTTCCACTAGCCAGTTCCCCTGAAGCGATACGCCATTATCTGTCAACCTAAAGACTTTCACAGCACTCCTGATGGGAGCTTCTCGAGTTTGCCGATGTATTTCTCCGGTTGACGAGGCATTTGGTTACCTTAAGAGAGTCATAGTTACTCCTGTCAGTTGCTCCCCGTTTTACCACAGTCACATTTTCAAGGTTCCACTAGCCAGTTCCCCTGAAGCGATACGCCATTATCTGTCATCCTATAGACTGTCACAGTACTCCTGGTGGGAGCTTCTCGAGTTTGCCGATATATTTCGCCTGTTGACGAGGCATTTGGCTACCTTAAGAGAGTCATAGTTATCCCTGTTAGTTGCTCCCCGTTTTACCACAGTCACATATTCAAGGTTCCGCTAGCCAGTTCCCCTGAAGCGATACGCTATTATCTGTCAACCTAAAGACTTTCACAGCACTCCTGATGGGAGCTTTTCGAGTTTGCTGATGTATTTCTCCGGTTGACGAGGCATTTGGCTACCTTAAGAGAGTCATAGTTACTCCTGTTAGTTGCTCCCCGTTTTACCACAGTCACATTTTCAAGGTTCCGCTAGCCAGTTCCCCTGAAGCGATACGCCATTATCTGTCAACCTATAGACTGTCACAGTACTCCTGGTGGGAGCTTCTTCGAGTTTGCCGATGTATTTCGCCTGTTGACGAGGCATTTGGCTACCTTAAGAGAGTCATAGTTACTCCTGTCAGTTGCTCCCCGTTTTACCACAGTCACATTTTCAAGGTTCCGCTAGCCAGTTCCCCTGAAGCGATACGCCATTATCTGTCAACCTATAGACTGTCACAGTACTCCTGGTGGGAGCTTCTTCGAGTTTGCCGATGTATTTCGCCTGTTGACGAGGCATTTGGCTACCTTAAGAGAGTCATAGTTACTCCTGTCAGTTGCTCCCCGTTTTACCACAGTCACATTTTCAAGGTTCCGCTAGCCAGTTCCCCTGAAGCGATACGCCATTATCTGTCAACCTATAGACTGTCACAGTACTCCTGGTGGGAGCTTCTTCGAGTTTGCCGATGTATTTCGCCTGTTGACGAGGCATTTGGCTACCTTAAGAGAGTCATAGTTACTCCCGTCAGTTGCTCCCCGTTTTACCACAGTCACATTTTCAAGGTTCCACTAGCCAGTTCCCCTGAAGCGATACGCCATTATCTGTCAACCTAAAGACTTTCACAGCACTCCTGATGGGAGCTTCTCGAGTTTGCCGATGTATTTCTCCGGTTGACGAGGCATTTGGTTACCTTAAGAGAGTCATAGTTACTCCTGTCAGTTGCTCCCCGTTTTACCACAGTCACATTTTCAAGGTTCCACTAGCCAGTTCCCCTGAAGCGATACGCCATTATCTGTCATCCTATAGACTGTCACAGTACTCCTGGTGGGAGCTTCTCGAGTTTGCCGATATATTTCGCCTGTTGACGAGGCATTTGGCTACCTTAAGAGAGTCATAGTTATCCCTGTTAGTTGCTCCCCGTTTTACCACAGTCACATTTTCAAGGTTCCGCTAGCCAGTTCCCCTGAAGCGATACGCTATTATCTGTCAACCTAAAGACTTTCACAGCACTCGTGATGGGAGCTTCTCGAGTTTGCTGATGTATTTCTCCGGTTGACGAGGCATTTGGCTACCTTAAGAGAGTCATAGTTACTCCTGTTAGTTGCTCCCCGTTTTACCACAGTCACATTTTCAAGGTTCCGCTAGCCAGTTCCCCTGAAGCGATACGCCATTATCTGTCAACCTATAGACTGTCACAGTAATCCTGGTGGGAGCTTCTTCGAGTTTGCCGATGTATTTCGCCTGTTGACAAGGCATTTGGCTACCTTAAGAGAGTCATAGTTACTCCTGTCAGTTGCTCCCCGTTTTACCACAGTCACATTTTCAAGGTTCCGCTAGCCAGTTCCCCTGAAGCGATACGCTATTATCTGTCAACCTAAAGACTTTCACAGCACTCCTGATGGGAGCTTCTCGAGTTTGCCGATGTATTTCGCCTGTTGACGAGGCATTTGGCTACCTTAAGAGAGTCATAGTTACTCCCGTCAGTTGCTCCCCGTTTTACCACAGTCACATTTTCAAGGTTCCACTAGCCAGTTCCCCTGAAGCGATACGCCATTATCTGTCAACCTAAAGACTTTCACAGCACTCCTGATGGGAGCTTCTCGAGTTTGCCGATGTATTTCTCCGGTTGACGAGGCATTTGGTTACCTTAAGAGAGTCATAGTTACTCCTGTCAGTTGCTCCCCGTTTTACCACAGTCACATTTTCAAGGTTCCACTAGCCAGTTCCCCTGAAGCGATACGCCATTATCTGTCATCCTATAGACTGTCACAGTACTCCTGGTGGGAGCTTCTCGAGTTTGCCGATATATTTCGCCTGTTGACGAGGCATTTGGCTACCTTAAGAGAGTCATAGTTATCCCTGTTAGTTGCTCCCCGTTTTACCACAGTCACATTTTCAAGGTTCCGCTAGCCAGTTCCCCTGAAGCGATACGCTATTATCTGTCAACCTAAAGACTTTCACAGCACTCCTGATGGGAGCTTCTCGAGTTTGCTGATGTATTTCTCCGGTTGACGAGGCATTTGGCTACCTTAAGAGAGTCATAGTTACTCCTGTTAGTTGCTCCCCGTTTTACCACAGTCACATTTTCAAGGTTCCGCTAGCCAGTTCCCCTGAAGCGATACGCCATTATCTGTCAACCTATAGACTGTCACAGTAATCCTGGTGGGAGCTTCTTCGAGTTTGCCGATGTATTTCGCCTGTTGACAAGGCATTTGGCTACCTTAAGAGAGTCATAGTTACTCCTGTCAGTTGCTCCCCGTTTTACCACAGTCACATTTTCAAGGTTCCGCTAGCCAGTTCCCCTGAAGCGATACGCTATTATCTGTCAACCTAAAGACTTTCACAGCACTCCTGATGGGAGCTTCTCGAGTTTGCCGATGTATTTCTCCGGTTGACGAGGCATTTGGCTACCTTAAGAGAGTCATAGTTACTCCTGTCAGTTGCTCCCCGTTTCACCACAGTCACAATTTCAAGCTTCCTCTAGCCAGTTCACCTGACGCGATACGCCATTGTCTGTCAACCTAATGTCTTTCACAGTACTCCTGCCGTGAGCTTCTCGAGTTTGCCGATGTATTTCGCCTGTTGACGAGGCATTTGGCTACCTTAAGAGAGTCATAGTACTCCTGTCAGTTGCTCCCCATTTTACCACAGTCACATTTTCAAGGTTCCACTAGCCAGTTCCCCTGAAGCGATACGCCATTATCTGTCAACCTAAAGACTTTCACAGCACTCCTGATGGGAGCTTCTCGAGTTTGCCGATGTATTTCTCCGGTTGACGAGGCATTTGGTTACCTTAAGAGAGTCATAGTTACTCCTGTCAGTTGCTCCCCGTTTTACCACAGTCACATTTTCAAGGTTCCACTAGCCAGTTCCCCTGAAGCGATACGCCATTATCTGTCATCCTATAGACTGTCACAGTACTCCTGGTGGGAGCTTCTCGAGTTTGCCGATATATTTCGCCTGTTGACGAGGCATTTGGCTACCTTAAGAGAGTCATAGTTATCCCTGTTAGTTGCTCCCCGTTTTACCACAGTCACATATTCAAGGTTCCGCTAGCCAGTTCCCCTGAAGCGATACGCTATTATCTGTCAACCTAAAGACTTTCACAGCACTCCTGATGGGAGCTTCTCGAGTTTGCTGATGTATTTCTCCGGTTGACGAGGCATTTGGCTACCTTAAGAGAGTCATAGTTACTCCTGTTAGTTGCTCCCCGTTTTACCACAGTCACATTTTCAAGGTTCCGCTAGCCAGTTCCCCTGAAGCGATACGCCATTATCTGTCAACCTATAGACTGTCACAGTACTCCTGGTGGGAGCTTCTTCGAGTTTGCCGATGTATTTCGCCTGTTGACGAGGCATTTGGCTACCTTAAGAGAGTCATAGTTACTCCTGTCAGTTGCTCCCCGTTTTACCACAGTCACATTTTCAAGGTTCCGCTAGCCAGTTCCCCTGAAGCGATACGCCATTATCTGTCAACCTATAGACTGTCACAGTCCTCCTGGTGGGAGCTTCTTCGAGTTTGCCGATGTATTTCGCCTGTTGACGAGGCATTTGGCTACCTTAAGAGAGTCATAGTTACTCCCGTCAGTTGCTCCCCGTTTTACCACAGTCACATTTTCAAGGTTCCACTAGCCAGTTCCCCTGAAGCGATACGCCATTATCTGTCAACCTAAAGACTTTCACAGCACTCCTGATGGGAGCTTCTCGAGTTTGCCGATGTATTTCTCCGGTTGACGAGGCATTTGGTTACCTTAAGAGAGTCATAGTTACTCCTGTCAGTTGCTCCCCGTTTTACCACAGTCACATTTTCAAGGTTCCACTAGCCAGTTCCCCTGAAGCGATACGCCATTATCTGTCATCCTATAGACTGTCACAGTACTCCTGGTGGGAGCTTCTCGAGTTTGCCGATATATTTCGCCTGTTGACGAGGCATTTGGCTACCTTAAGAGAGTCATAGTTATCCCTGTTAGTTGCTCCCCGTTTTACCACAGTCACATTTTCAAGGTTCCGCTAGCCAGTTCCCCTGAAGCGATACGCCATTATCTGTCAACCTAAAGACTTTCACAGCACTCCTGATGGGAGCTTCTCGAGTTTGCTGATGTATTTCTCCGGTTGACGAGGCATTTGGCTACCTTAAGAGAGTCATAGTTACTCCTGTTAGTTGCTCCCCGTTTTACCACAGTCACATTTTCAAGGTTCCGCTAGCCAGTTCCCCTGAAGCGATACGCCATTATCTGTCAACCTATAGACTGTCACAGTACTCCTGGTGGGAGCTTCTTCGAGTTTGCCGATGTATTTCGCCTGTTGACGAGGCATTTGGCTACCTTAAGAGAGTCATAGTTACTCCTGTCAGTTGCTCCCCGTTTTACCACAGTCACATTTTCAAGGTTCCGCTAGCCAGTTCCCCTGAAGCGATACGCCATTATCTGTCAACCTATAGACTGTCACAGTACTCCTGGTGGGAGCTTCTTCGAGTTTGCCGATGTATTTCGCCTGTTGACGAGGCATTTGGCTACCTTAAGAGAGTCATAGTTACTCCCGTCAGTTGCTCCCCGTTTTACCACAGTCACATTTTCAAGGTTCCACTAGCCAGTTCCCCTGAAGCGATACGCCATTATCTGTCAACCTAAAGACTTTCACAGCACTCCTGATGGGAGCTTCTCGAGTTTGCCGATGTATTTCTCCGGTTGACGAGGCATTTGGTTACCTTAAGAGAGTCATAGTTACTCCTGTCAGTTGCTCCCCGTTTTACCACAGTCACATTTTCAAGGTTCCACTAGCCAGTTCCCCTGAAGCGATACGCCATTATCTGTCATCCTATAGACTGTCACAGTACTCCTGGTAGGAGCTTCTCGAGTTTGCCGATATATTTCGCCTGTTGACGAGGCATTTGGCTACCTTAAGAGAGTCATAGTTATCCCTGTTAGTTGCTCCCCGTTTTACCACAGTCACATTTTCAAGGTTCCGCTAGCCAGTTCCCCTGAAGCGATACGCTATTATCTGTCAACCTAAAGACTTTCACAGCACTCCTGATGGGAGCTTCTCGAGTTTGCTGATGTATTTCTCCGGTTGACGAGGCATTTGGCTACCTTAAGAGAGTCATAGTTACTCCTGTTAGTTGCTCCCCGTTTTACCACAGTCACATTTTCAAGGTTCCGCTAGCCAGTTCCCCTGAAGCGATACGCCATTATCTGTCAACCTATAGACTGTCACAGTAATCCTGGTGGGAGCTTCTTCGAGTTTGCCGATGTATTTCGCCTGTTGACAAGGCATTAGGCTACCTTAAGAGAGTCATAGTTACTCCTGTCAGTTGCTCCCCGTTTTACCACAGTCACATTTTCAAGGTTCCGCTAGCCAGTTCCCCTGAAGCGATACGCTATTATCTGTCAACCTAAAGACTTTCACAGCACTCCTGATGGGAGCTTCTCGAGTTTGCCGATGTATTTCTCCGGTTGACGAGGCATTTGGCTACCTTAAGAGAGTCATAGTTACTCCTGTCAGTTGCTCCCCGTTTCACCACAGTCACAATTTCAAGCTTCCTCTAGCCAGTTCACCTGACGCGATACGCCATTGTCTGTCAACCTAATGTCTTTCACAGTACTCCTGCCGTGAGCTTCTCGAGTTTGCCGATGTATTTCGCCTGTTGACGAGGCATTTGGCTACCTTAAGAGAGTCATAGTACTCCTGTCAGTTGCTCCCCATTTTACCACAGTCACATTTTCAAGGTTCCACTAGCCAGTTCCCCTGAAGCGATACGCCATTATCTGTCAACCTAAAGACTTTCACAGCACTCCTGATGGGAGCTTCTCGAGTTTGCCGATGTATTTCTCCGGTTGACGAGGCATTTGGTTACCTTAAGAGAGTCATAGTTACTCCTGTCAGTTGCTCCCCGTTTTACCACAGTCACATTTTCAAGGTTCCACTAGCCAGTTCCCCTGAAGCGATACGCCATTATCTGTCATCCTATAGACTGTCACAGTACTCCTGGTGGGAGCTTCTCGAGTTTGCCGATATATTTCGCCTGTTGACGAGGCATTTGGCTACCTTAAGAGAGTCATAGTTATCCCTGTTAGTTGCTCCCCGTTTTACCACAGTCACATATTCAAGGTTCCGCTAGCCAGTTCCCCTGAAGCGATACGCTATTATCTGTCAACCTAAAGACTTTCACAGCACTCCTGATGGGAGCTTCTCGAGTTTGCTGATGTATTTCTCCGGTTGACGAGGCATTTGGCTACCTTAAGAGAGTCATAGTTACTCCTGTTAGTTGCTCCCCGTTTTACCACAGTCACATTTTCAAGGTTCCGCTAGCCAGTTCCCCTGAAGCGATACGCCATTATCTGTCAACCTATAGACTGTCACAGTACTCCTGGTGGGAGCTTCTTCGAGTTTGCCGATGTATTTCGCCTGTTGACGAGGCATTTGGCTACCTTAAGAGAGTCATAGTTACTCCTGTCAGTTGCTCCCCGTTTTACCACAGTCACATTTTCAAGGTTCCGCTAGCCAGTTCCCCTGAAGCGATACGCCATTATCTGTCAACCTATAGACTGTCACAGTCCTCCTGGTGGGAGCTTCTTCGAGTTTGCCGATGTATTTCGCCTGTTGACGAGGCATTTGGCTACCTTAAGAGAGTCATAGTTACTCCCGTCAGTTGCTCCCCGTTTTACCACAGTCACATTTTCAAGGTTCCACTAGCCAGTTCCCCTGAAGCGATACGCCATTATCTGTCAACCTAAAGACTTTCACAGCACTCCTGATGGGAGCTTCTCGAGTTTGCCGATGTATTTCTCCGGTTGACGAGGCATTTGGTTACCTTAAGAGAGTCATAGTTACTCCTGTCAGTTGCTCCCCGTTTTACCACAGTCACATTTTCAAGGTTCCACTAGCCAGTTCCCCTGAAGCGATACGCCATTATCTGTCATCCTATAGACTGTCACAGTACTCCTGGTGGGAGCTTCTCGAGTTTGCCGATATATTTCGCCTGTTGACGAGGCATTTGGCTACCTTAAGAGAGTCATAGTTATCCCTGTTAGTTGCTCCCCGTTTTACCACAGTCACATTTTCAAGGTTCCGCTAGCCAGTTCCCCTGAAGCGATACGCCATTATCTGTCAACCTAAAGACTTTCACAGCACTCCTGATGGGAGCTTCTCGAGTTTGCTGATGTATTTCTCCGGTTGACGAGGCATTTGGCTACCTTAAGAGAGTCATAGTTACTCCTGTTAGTTGCTCCCCGTTTTACCACAGTCACATTTTCAAGGTTCCGCTAGCCAGTTCCCCTGAAGCGATACGCCATTATCTGTCAACCTATAGACTGTCACAGTACTCCTGGTGGGAGCTTCTTCGAGTTTGCCGATGTATTTCGCCTGTTGACGAGGCATTTGGCTACCTTAAGAGAGTCATAGTTACTCCTGTCAGTTGCTCCCCGTTTTACCACAGTCACATTTTCAAGGTTCCGCTAGCCAGTTCCCCTGAAGCGATACGCCATTATCTGTCAACCTATAGACTGTCACAGTACTCCTGGTGGGAGCTTCTTCGAGTTTGCCGATGTATTTCGCCTGTTGACGAGGCATTTGGCTACCTTAAGAGAGTCATAGTTACTCCCGTCAGTTGCTCCCCGTTTTACCACAGTCACATTTTCAAGGTTCCACTAGCCAGTTCCCCTGAAGCGATACGCCATTATCTGTCAACCTAAAGACTTTCACAGCACTCCTGATGGGAGCTTCTCGAGTTTGCCGATGTATTTCTCCGGTTGACGAGGCATTTGGTTACCTTAAGAGAGTCATAGTTACTCCTGTCAGTTGCTCCCCGTTTTACCACAGTCACATTTTCAAGGTTCCACTAGCCAGTTCCCCTGAAGCGATACGCCATTATCTGTCATCCTATAGACTGTCACAGTACTCCTGGTAGGAGCTTCTCGAGTTTGCCGATATATTTCGCCTGTTGACGAGGCATTTGGCTACCTTAAGAGAGTCATAGTTATCCCTGTTAGTTGCTCCCCGTTTTACCACAGTCACATTTTCAAGGTTCCGCTAGCCAGTTCCCCTGAAGCGATACGCTATTATCTGTCAACCTAAAGACTTTCACAGCACTCCTGATGGGAGCTTCTCGAGTTTGCTGATGTATTTCTCCGGTTGACGAGGCATTTGGCTACCTTAAGAGAGTCATAGTTACTCCTGTTAGTTGCTCCCCGTTTTACCACAGTCACATTTTCAAGGTTCCGCTAGCCAGTTCCCCTGAAGCGATACGCCATTATCTGTCAACCTATAGACTGTCACAGTAATCCTGGTGGGAGCTTCTTCGAGTTTGCCGATGTATTTCGCCTGTTGACAAGGCATTAGGCTACCTTAAGAGAGTCATAGTTACTCCTGTCAGTTGCTCCCCGTTTTACCACAGTCACATTTTCAAGGTTCCGCTAGCCAGTTCCCCTGAAGCGATACGCTATTATCTGTCAACCTAAAGACTTTCACAGCACTCCTGATGGGAGCTTCTCGAGTTTGCCGATGTATTTCTCCGGTTGACGAGGCATTTGGCTACCTTAAGAGAGTCATAGTTACTCCTGTCAGTTGCTCCCCGTTTCACCACAGTCACAATTTCAAGCTTCCTCTAGCCAGTTCACCTGACGCGATACGCCATTGTCTGTCAACCTAATGTCTTTCACAGTACTCCTGCCGTGAGCTTCTCGAGTTTGCCGATGTATTTCGCCTGTTGACGAGGCATTTGGCTACCTTAAGAGAGTCATAGTACTCCTGTCAGTTGCTCCCCATTTTACCACAGTCACATTTTCAAGGTTCCACTAGCCAGTTCCCCTGAAGCGATACGCCATTATCTGTCAACCTAAAGACTTTCACAGCACTCCTGATGGGAGCTTCTCGAGTTTGCCGATGTATTTCTCCGGTTGACGAGGCATTTGGTTACCTTAAGAGAGTCATAGTTACTCCTGTCAGTTGCTCCCCGTTTTACCACAGTCACATTTTCAAGGTTCCACTAGCCAGTTCCCCTGAAGCGATACGCCATTATCTGTCATCCTATAGACTGTCACAGTACTCCTGGTGGGAGCTTCTCGAGTTTGCCGATATATTTCGCCTGTTGACGAGGCATTTGGCTACCTTAAGAGAGTCATAGTTATCCCTGTTAGTTGCTCCCCGTTTTACCACAGTCACATATTCAAGGTTCCGCTAGCCAGTTCCCCTGAAGCGATACGCTATTATCTGTCAACCTAAAGACTTTCACAGCACTCCTGATGGGAGCTTTTCGAGTTTGTTGATGTATTTCTCCGGTTGACGAGGCATTTGGCTACCTTAAGAGAGTCATAGTTACTCCTGTTAGTTGCTCCCCGTTTTACCACAGTCACATTTTCAAGGTTCCGCTAGCCAGTTCCCCTGAAGCGATACGCCATTATCTGTCAACCTATAGACTGTCACAGTACTCCTGGTGGGAGCTTCTTCGAGTTTGCCGATGTATTTCGCCTGTTGACGAGGCATTTGGCTACCTTAAGAGAGTCATAGTTACTCCTGTCAGTTGCTCCCCGTTTTACCACAGTCACATTTTCAAGGTTCCGCTAGCCAGTTCCCCTGAAGCGATACGCCATTATCTGTCAACCTATAGACTGTCACAGTACTCCTGGTGGGAGCTTCTTCGAGTTTGCCGATGTATTTCGCCTGTTGACGAGGCATTTGGCTACCTTAAGAGAGTCATAGTTACTCCTGTCAGTTGCTCCCCGTTTTACCACAGTCACATTTTCAAGGTTCCGCTAGCCAGTTCCCCTGAAGCGATACGCCATTATCTGTCAACCTATAGACTGTCACAGTACTCCTGGTGGGAGCTTCTTCGAGTTTGCCGATGTATTTCGCCTGTTGACGAGGCATTTGGCTACCTTAAGAGAGTCATAGTTACTCCCGTCAGTTGCTCCCCGTTTTACCACAGTCACATATTCAAGGTTCCGCTAGCCAGTTCCCCTGAAGCGATACGCCATTATCTGTCAACCTAAAGACTTTCACAGCACTCCTGATGGGAGCTTCTCGAGTTTGCTGATGTATTTCTCCGGTTGACGAGGCATTTGGCTACCTTAAGAGAGTCATAGTTACTCCTGTTAGTTGCTCCCCGTTTTACCACAGTCACATTTTCAAGGTTCCGCTAGCCAGTTCCCCTGAAGCGATACGCCATTATCTGTCAACCTATAGACTGTCACAGTACTCCTGGTGGGAGCTTCTTCGAGTTTGCCGATGTATTTCGCCTGTTGACGAGGCATTTGGCTACCTTAAGAGAGTCATAGTTACTCCTGTCAGTTGCTCCCCGTTTTACCACAGTCACATTTTCAAGGTTCCGCTAGCCAGTTCCCCTGAAGCGATACGCCATTATCTGTCAACCTATAGACTGTCACAGTACTCCTGGTGGGAGCTTCTTCGAGTTTGCCGATGTATTTCGCCTGTTGACGAGGCATTTGGCTACCTTAAGAGAGTCATAGTTACTCCCGTCAGTTGCTCCCCGTTTTACCACAGTCACATTTTCAAGGTTCCACTAGCCAGTTCCCCTGAAGCGATACGCCATTATCTGTCAACCTAAAGACTTTCACAGCACTCCTGATGGGAGCTTCTCGAGTTTGCCGATGTATTTCTCCGGTTGACGAGGCATTTGGTTACCTTAAGAGAGTCATAGTTACTCCTGTCAGTTGCTCCCCGTTTTACCACAGTCACATTTTCAAGGTTCCACTAGCCAGTTCCCCTGAAGCGATACGCCATTATCTGTCATCCTATAGACTGTCACAGTACTCCTGGTAGGAGCTTCTCGAGTTTGCCGATATATTTCGCCTGTTGACGAGGCATTTGGCTACCTTAAGAGAGTCATAGTTATCCCTGTTAGTTGCTCCCCGTTTTACCACAGTCACATTTTCAAGGTTCCGCTAGCCAGTTCCCCTGAAGCGATACGCTATTATCTGTCAACCTAAAGACTTTCACAGCACTCCTGATGGGAGCTTCTCGAGTTTGCTGATGTATTTCTCCGGTTGACGAGGCATTTGGCTACCTTAAGAGAGTCATAGTTACTCCTGTTAGTTGCTCCCCGTTTTACCACAGTCACATTTTCAAGGTTCCGCTAGCCAGTTCCCCTGAAGCGATACGCCATTATCTGTCAACCTATAGACTGTCACAGTAATCCTGGTGGGAGCTTCTTCGAGTTTGCCGATGTATTTCGCCTGTTGACAAGGCATTAGGCTACCTTAAGAGAGTCATAGTTACTCCTGTCAGTTGCTCCCCGTTTTACCACAGTCACATTTTCAAGGTTCCGCTAGCCAGTTCCCCTGAAGCGATACGCTATTATCTGTCAACCTAAAGACTTTCACAGCACTCCTGATGGGAGCTTCTCGAGTTTGCCGATGTATTTCTCCGGTTGACGAGGCATTTGGCTACCTTAAGAGAGTCATAGTTACTCCTGTCAGTTGCTCCCCGTTTCACCACAGTCACAATTTCAAGCTTCCTCTAGCCAGTTCACCTGACGCGATACGCCATTGTCTGTCAACCTAATGTCTTTCACAGTACTCCTGCCGTGAGCTTCTCGAGTTTGCCGATGTATTTCGCCTGTTGACGAGGCATTTGGCTACCTTAAGAGAGTCATAGTACTCCTGTCAGTTGCTCCCCATTTTACCACAGTCACATTTTCAAGGTTCCACTAGCCAGTTCCCCTGAAGCGATACGCCATTATCTGTCAACCTAAAGACTTTCACAGCACTCCTGATGGGAGCTTCTCGAGTTTGCCGATGTATTTCTCCGGTTGACGAGGCATTTGGTTACCTTAAGAGAGTCATAGTTACTCCTGTCAGTTGCTCCCCGTTTTACCACAGTCACATTTTCAAGGTTCCACTAGCCAGTTCCCCTGAAGCGATACGCCATTATCTGTCATCCTATAGACTGTCACAGTACTCCTGGTGGGAGCTTCTCGAGTTTGCCGATATATTTCGCCTGTTGACGAGGCATTTGGCTACCTTAAGAGAGTCATAGTTATCCCTGTTAGTTGCTCCCCGTTTTACCACAGTCACATATTCAAGGTTCCGCTAGCCAGTTCCCCTGAAGCGATACGCTATTATCTGTCAACCTAAAGACTTTCACAGCACTCCTGATGGGAGCTTTTCGAGTTTGTTGATGTATTTCTCCGGTTGACGAGGCATTTGGCTACCTTAAGAGAGTCATAGTTACTCCTGTTAGTTGCTCCCCGTTTTACCACAGTCACATTTTCAAGGTTCCGCTAGCCAGTTCCCCTGAAGCGATACGCCATTATCTGTCAACCTATAGACTGTCACAGTACTCCTGGTGGGAGCTTCTTCGAGTTTGCCGATGTATTTCGCCTGTTGACGAGGCATTTGGCTACCTTAAGAGAGTCATAGTTACTCCTGTCAGTTGCTCCCCGTTTTACCACAGTCACATTTTCAAGGTTCCGCTAGCCAGTTCCCCTGAAGCGATACGCCATTATCTGTCAACCTATAGACTGTCACAGTACTCCTGGTGGGAGCTTCTTCGAGTTTGCCGATGTATTTCGCCTGTTGACGAGGCATTTGGCTACCTTAAGAGAGTCATAGTTACTCCTGTCAGTTGCTCCCCGTTTTACCACAGTCACATTTTCAAGGTTCCGCTAGCCAGTTCCCCTGAAGCGATACGCCATTATCTGTCAACCTATAGACTGTCACAGTACTCCTGGTGGGAGCTTCTTCGAGTTTGCCGATGTATTTCGCCTGTTGACGAGGCATTTGGCTACCTTAAGAGAGTCATAGTTACTCCCGTCAGTTGCTCCCCGTTTTACCACAGTCACATTTTCAAGGTTCCACTAGCCAGTTCCCCTGAAGCGATACGCCATTATCTGTCAACCTAAAGACTTTCACAGCACTCCTGATGGGAGCTTCTCGAGTTTGCCGATGTATTTCTCCGGTTGACGAGGCATTTGGTTACCTTAAGAGAGTCATAGTTACTCCTGTCAGTTGCTCCCCGTTTTACCACAGTCACATTTTCAAGGTTCCACTAGCCAGTTCCCCTGAAGCGATACGCCATTATCTGTCATCCTATAGACTGTCACAGTACTCCTGGTGGGAGCTTCTCGAGTTTGCCGATATATTTCGCCTGTTGACGAGGCATTTGGCTACCTTAAGAGAGTCATAGTTATCCCTGTTAGTTGCTCCCCGTTTTACCACAGTCACATTTTCAAGGTTCCGCTAGCCAGTTCCCCTGAAGCGATACGCTATTATCTGTCAACCTAAAGACTTTCACAGCACTCCTGATGGGAGCTTCTCGAGTTTGCTGATGTATTTCTCCGGTTGACGAGGCATTTGGCTACCTTAAGAGAGTCATAGTTACTCCTGTTAGTTGCTCCCCGTTTTACCACAGTCACATTTTCAAGGTTCCGCTAGCCAGTTCCCCTGAAGCGATACGCCATTATCTGTCAACCTATAGACTGTCACAGTAATCCTGGTGGGAGCTTCTTCGAGTTTGCCGATGTATTTCGCCTGTTGACAAGGCATTTGGCTACATTAAGAGAGTCATAGTTACTCCTGTCAGTTGCTCCCCGTTTTACCACAGTCACATTTTCAAGGTTCCGCTAGCCAGTTCCCCTGAAGCGATACGCTATTATCTGTCAACCTAAAGACTTTCACAGCACTCCTGATGGGAGCTTCTCGAGTTTGCCGATGTATTTCGCCTGTTGACGAGGCATTTGGCTACCTTAAGAGAGTCATAGTTACTCCCGTCAGTTGCTCCCCGTTTTACCACAGTCACATTTTCAAGGTTCCACTAGCCAGTTCCCCTGAAGCGATACGCCATTATCTGTCAACCTAAAGACTTTCACAGCACTCCTGATGGGAGCTTCTCGAGTTTGCCGATGTATTTCTCCGGTTGACGAGGCATTTGGTTACCTTAAGAGAGTCATAGTTACTCCTGTCAGTTGCTCCCCGTTTTACCACAGTCACATTTTCAAGGTTCCACTAGCCAGTTCCCCTGAAGCGATACGCCATTATCTGTCATCCTATAGACTGTCACAGTACTCCTGGTGGGAGCTTCTCGAGTTTGCCGATATATTTCGCCTGTTGACGAGGCATTTGGCTACCTTAAGAGAGTCATAGTTATCCCTGTTAGTTGCTCCCCGTTTTACCACAGTCACATTTTCAAGGTTCCGCTAGCCAGTTCCCCTGAAGCGATACGCTATTATCTGTCAACCTAAAGACTTTCACAGCACTCCTGATGGGAGCTTCTCGAGTTTGCTGATGTATTTCTCCGGTTGACGAGGCATTTGGCTACCTTAAGAGAGTCATAGTTACTCCTGTTAGTTGCTCCCCGTTTTACCACAGTCACATTTTCAAGGTTCCGCTAGCCAGTTCCCCTGAAGCGATACGCCATTATCTGTCAACCTATAGACTGTCACAGTAATCCTGGTGGGAGCTTCTTCGAGTTTGCCGATGTATTTCGCCTGTTGACAAGGCATTTGGCTACCTTAAGAGAGTCATAGTTACTCCTGTCAGTTGCTCCCCGTTTTACCACAGTCACATTTTCAAGGTTCCGCTAGCCAGTTCCCCTGAAGCGATACGCTATTATCTGTCAACCTAAAGACTTTCACAGCACTCCTGATGGGAGCTTCTCGAGTTTGCCGATGTATTTCTCCGGTTGACGAGGCATTTGGCTACCTTAAGAGAGTCATAGTTACTCCTGTCAGTTGCTCCCCGTTTCACCACAGTCACAATTTCAAGCTTCCTCTAGCCAGTTCACCTGACGCGATACGCCATTGTCTGTCAACCTAATGTCTTTCACAGTACTCCTGCCGTGAGCTTCTCGAGTTTGCCGATGTATTTCGCCTGTTGACGAGGCATTTGGCTACCTTAAGAGAGTCATAGTACTCCTGTCAGTTGCTCCCCATTTTACCACAGTCACATTTTCAAGGTTCCACTAGCCAGTTCCCCTGAAGCGATACGCCATTATCTGTCAACCTAAAGACTTTCACAGCACTCCTGATGGGAGCTTCTCGAGTTTGCCGATGTATTTCTCCGGTTGACGAGGCATTTGGTTACCTTAAGAGAGTCATAGTTACTCCTGTCAGTTGCTCCCCGTTTTACCACAGTCACATTTTCAAGGTTCCACTAGCCAGTTCCCCTGAAGCGATACGCCATTATCTGTCATCCTATAGACTGTCACAGTACTCCTGGTGGGAGCTTCTCGAGTTTGCCGATATATTTCGCCTGTTGACGAGGCATTTGGCTACCTTAAGAGAGTCATAGTTATCCCTGTTAGTTGCTCCCCGTTTTACCACAGTCACATATTCAAGGTTCCGCTAGCCAGTTCCCCTGAAGCGATACGCTATTATCTGTCAACCTAAAGACTTTCACAGCACTCCTGATGGGAGCTTTTCGAGTTTGCTGATGTATTTCTCCGGTTGACGAGGCATTTGGCTACCTTAAGAGAGTCATAGTTACTCCTGTTAGTTGCTCCCCGTTTTACCACAGTCACATTTTCAAGGTTCCGCTAGCCAGTTCCCCTGAAGCGATACGCCATTATCTGTCAACCTATAGACTGTCACAGTACTCCTGGTGGGAGCTTCTTCGAGTTTGCCGATGTATTTCGCCTGTTGACGAGGCATTTGGCTACCTTAAGAGAGTCATAGTTACTCCTGTCAGTTGCTCCCCGTTTTACCACAGTCACATTTTCAAGGTTCCGCTAGCCAGTTCCCCTGAAGCGATACGCCATTATCTGTCAACCTATAGACTGTCACAGTACTCCTGGTGGGAGCTTCTTCGAGTTTGCCGATGTATTTCGCCTGTTGACGAGGCATTTGGCTACCTTAAGAGAGTCATAGTTACTCCTGTCAGTTGCTCCCCGTTTTACCACAGTCACATTTTCAAGGTTCCACTAGCCAGTTCCCCTGAAGCGATACGCCATTATCTGTCATCCTATAGACTGTCACAGTACTCCTGGTGGGAGCTTCTCGAGTTTGCAGATATATTTCGCCTGTTGACGAGGCATTTGGCTACCTTAAGAGAGTCATAGTTATCCCTGTTAGTTGCTCCCCGTTTTACCACAGTCACATATTCAAGGTTCCGCTAGCCAGTTCCCCTGAAGCGATACGCCATTATCTGTCAACCTAAAGACTTTCACAGCACTCCTGATGGGAGCTTCTCGAGTTTGCTGATGTATTTCTCCGGTTGACGAGGCATTTGGCTACCTTAAGAGAGTCATAGTTACTCCTGTTAGTTGCTCCCCGTTTTACCACAGTCACATTTTCAAGGTTCCGCTAGCCAGTTCCCCTGAAGCGATACGCCATTATCTGTCAACCTATAGACTGTCACAGTACTCCTGGTGGGAGCTTCTTCGAGTTTGCCGATGTATTTCGCCTGTTGACGAGGCATTTGGCTACCTTAAGAGAGTCATAGTTACTCCTGTCAGTTGCTCCCCGTTTTACCACAGTCACATTTTCAAGGTTCCGCTAGCCAGTTCCCCTGAAGCGATACGCCATTATCTGTCAACCTATAGACTGTCACAGTACTCCTGGTGGGAGCTTCTTCGAGTTTGCCGATGTATTTCGCCTGTTGACGAGGCATTTGGCTACCTTAAGAGAGTCATAGTTACTCCCGTCAGTTGCTCCCCGTTTTACCACAGTCACATTTTCAAGGTTCCACTAGCCAGTTCCCCTGAAGCGATACGCCATTATCTGTCAACCTAAAGACTTTCACAGCACTCCTGATGGGAGCTTCTCGAGTTTGCCGATGTATTTCTCCGGTTGACGAGGCATTTGGTTACCTTAAGAGAGTCATAGTTACTCCTGTCAGTTGCTCCCCGTTTTACCACAGTCACATTTTCAAGGTTCCACTAGCCAGTTCCCCTGAAGCGATACGCCATTATCTGTCATCCTATAGACTGTCACAGTACTCCTGGTGGGAGCTTCTCGAGTTTGCCGATATATTTCGCCTGTTGACGAGGCATTTGGCTACCTTAAGAGAGTCATAGTTATCCCTGTTAGTTGCTCCCCGTTTTACCACAGTCACATTTTCAAGGTTCCGCTAGCCAGTTCCCCTGAAGCGATACGCTATTATCTGTCAACCTAAAGACTTTCACAGCACTCCTGATGGGAGCTTCTCGAGTTTGCTGATGTATTTCTCCGGTTGACGAGGCATTTGGCTACCTTAAGAGAGTCATAGTTACTCCTGTTAGTTGCTCCCCGTTTTACCACAGTCACATTTTCAAGGTTCCGCTAGCCAGTTCCCCTGAAGCGATACGCCATTATCTGTCAACCTATAGACTGTCACAGTAATCCTGGTGGGAGCTTCTTCGAGTTTGCCGATGTATTTCGCCTGTTGACAAGGCATTTGGCTACCTTAAGAGAGTCATAGTTACTCCTGTCAGTTGCTCCCCGTTTTACCACAGTCGCATTTTCAAGGTTCCGCTAGCCAGTTCCCCTGAAGCGATACGCTATTATCTGTCAACCTAAAGACTTTCACAGCACTCCTGATGGGAGCTTCTCGAGTTTGCCGATGTATTTCTCCGGTTGACGAGGCATTTGGCTACCTTAAGAGAGTCATAGTTACTCCTGTCAGTTGCTCCCCGTTTCACCACAGTCACAATTTCAAGCTTCCTCTAGCCAGTTCACCTGACGCGATACGCCATTGTCTGTCAACCTAATGTCTTTCACAGTACTCCTGCCGTGAGCTTCTCGAGTTTGCCGATGTATTTCGCCTGTTGACGAGGCATTTGGCTACCTTAAGAGAGTCATAGTACTCCTGTCAGTTGCTCCCCATTTTACCACAGTCACATTTTCAAGGTTCCACTAGCCAGTTCCCCTGAAGCGATACGCCATTATCTGTCAACCTAAAGACTTTCACAGCACTCCTGATGGGAGCTTCTCGAGTTTGCCGATGTATTTCTCCGGTTGACGAGGCATTTGGTTACCTTAAGAGAGTCATAGTTACTCCTGTCAGTTGCTCCCCGTTTTACCACAGTCACATTTTCAAGGTTCCACTAGCCAGTTCCCCTGAAGCGATACGCCATTATCTGTCATCCTATAGACTGTCACAGTACTCCTGGTGGGAGCTTCTCGAGTTTGCCGATATATTTCGCCTGTTGACGAGGCATTTGGCTACCTTAAGAGAGTCATAGTTATCCCTGTTAGTTGCTCCCCGTTTTACCACAGTCACATATTCAAGGTTCCGCTAGCCAGTTCCCCTGAAGCGATACGCTATTATCTGTCAACCTAAAGACTTTCACAGCACTCCTGATGGGAGCTTTTCGAGTTTGCTGATGTATTTCTCCGGTTGACGAGGCATTTGGCTACCTTAAGAGAGTCATAGTTACTCCTGTTAGTTGCTCCCCGTTTTACCACAGTCACATTTTCAAGGTTCCGCTAGCCAGTTCCCCTGAAGCGATACGCCATTATCTGTCAACCTATAGACTGTCACAGTACTCCTGGTGGGAGCTTCTTCGAGTTTGCCGATGTATTTCGCCTGTTGACGAGGCATTTGGCTACCTTAAGAGAGTCATAGTTACTCCTGTCAGTTGCTCCCCGTTTTACCACAGTCACATTTTCAAGGTTCCGCTAGCCAGTTCCCCTGAAGCGATACGCCATTATCTGTCAACCTATAGACTGTCACAGTACTCCTGGTGGGAGCTTCTTCGAGTTTGCCGATGTATTTCGCCTGTTGACGAGGCATTTGGCTACCTTAAGAGAGTCATAGTTACTCCTGTCAGTTGCTCCCCGTTTTACCACAGTCACATTTTCAAGGTTCCACTAGCCAGTTCCCCTGAAGCGATACGCCATTATCTGTCATCCTATAGACTGTCACAGTACTCCTGGTGGGAGCTTCTCGAGTTTGCAGATATATTTCGCCTGTTGACGAGGCATTTGGCTACCTTAAGAGAGTCATAGTTATCCCTGTTAGTTGCTCCCCGTTTTACCACAGTCACATATTCAAGGTTCCGCTAGCCAGTTCCCCTGAAGCGATACGCCATTATCTGTCAACCTAAAGACTTTCACAGCACTCCTGATGGGAGCTTCTCGAGTTTGCTGATGTATTTCTCCGGTTGACGAGGCATTTGGCTACCTTAAGAGAGTCATAGTTACTCCTGTTAGTTGCTCCCCGTTTTACCACAGTCACATTTTCAAGGTTCCGCTAGCCAGTTCCCCTGAAGCGATACGCCATTATCTGTCAACCTATAGACTGTCACAGTACTCCTGGTGGGAGCTTCTTCGAGTTTGCCGATGTATTTCGCCTGTTGACGAGGCATTTGGCTACCTTAAGAGAGTCATAGTTACTCCTGTCAGTTGCTCCCCGTTTTACCACAGTCACATTTTCAAGGTTCCGCTAGCCAGTTCCCCTGAAGCGATACGCCATTATCTGTCAACCTATAGACTGTCACAGTACTCCTGGTGGGAGCTTCTTCGAGTTTGCCGATGTATTTCGCCTGTTGACGAGGCATTTGGCTACCTTAAGAGAGTCATAGTTACTCCCGTCAGTTGCTCCCCGTTTTACCACAGTCACATTTTCAAGGTTCCACTAGCCAGTTCCCCTGAAGCGATACGCCATTATCTGTCAACCTAAAGACTTTCACAGCACTCCTGATGGGAGCTTCTCGAGTTTGCCGATGTATTTCTCCGGTTGACGAGGCATTTGGTTACCTTAAGAGAGTCATAGTTACTCCTGTCAGTTGCTCCCCGTTTTACCACAGTCACATTTTCAAGGTTCCACTAGCCACTTCCCCTGAAGCGATACGCCATTATCTGTCATCCTATAGACTGTCACAGTACTCCTGGTGGGAGCTTCTCGAGTTTGCCGATATATTTCGCCTGTTGACGAGGCATTTGGCTACCTTAAGAGAGTCATAGTTATCCCTGTTAGTTGCTCCCCGTTTTACCACAGTCACATTTTCAAGGTTCCGCTAGCCAGTTCCCCTGAAGCGATACGCTATTATCTGTCAACCTAAAGACTTTCACAGCACTCCTGATGGGAGCTTCTCGAGTTTGCTGATGTATTTCTCCGGTTGACGAGGCATTTGGCTACCTTAAGAGAGTCATAGTTACTCCTGTTAGTTGCTCCCCGTTTTACCACAGTCACATTTTCAAGGTTCCGCTAGCCAGTTCCCCTGAAGCGATACGCCATTATCTGTCAACCTATAGACTGTCACAGTACTCCTGGTGGGAGCTTCTTCGAGTTTGCCGATGTATTTCGCCTGTTGACAAGGCATTTGGCTACTTTAAGAGAGTCATAGTTACTCCTGTCAGTTGCTCCCCGTTTTACCACAGTCACATTTTCAAGGTTCCGCTAGCCAGTTCCCCTGAAGCGATACGCTATTATCTGTCAACCTAAAGACTTTCACAGCACTCCTGATGGGAGCTTCTCGAGTTTGCTGATGTATTTCTCCGGTTGACGAGGCATTTGGCTACCTTAAGAGAGTCATAGTTACTCCTGTTAGTTGCTCCCCGTTTTACCACAGTCACATTTTCAAGGTTCCGCTAGCCAGTTCCCCTGAAGCGATACGCCATTATCTGTCAACCTATAGACTGTCACAGTACTCCTGGTGGGAGCTTCTTCGAGTTTGCCGATGTATTTCGCCTGTTGACGAGGCATTTGGCTACCTTAAGAGAGTCATAGTTACTCCTGTCAGTTGCTCCCCGTTTTACCACAGTCACATTTTCAAGGTTCCGCTAGCCAGTTCCCCTGAAGCGATACGCCATTATCTGTCAACCTATAGACTGTCACAGTACTCCTGGTGGGAGCTTCTTCGAGTTTGCCGATGTATTTCGCCTGTTGACGAGGCATTTGGCTACCTTAAGAGAGTCATAGTTACTCCCGTCAGTTGCTCCCCGTTTTACCACAGTCACATTTTCAAGGTTCCACTAGCCAGTTCCCCTGAAGCGATACGCCATTATCTGTCAACCTAAAGACTTTCACAGCACTCCTGATGGGAGCTTCTCGAGTTTGCCGATGTATTTCGCCTGTTGACGAGGCATTTGGCTACCTTAAGAGAGTCATAGTTACTCCCGTCAGTTGCTCCCCGTTTTACCACAGTCACATTTTCAAGGTTCCACTAGCCAGTTCCCCTGAAGCGATACGCCATTATCTGTCAACCTAAAGACTTTCACAGCACTCCTGATGGGAGCTTCTCGAGTTTGCCGATGTATTTCTCCGGTTGACGAGGCATTTGGTTACCTTAAGAGAGTCATAGTTACTCCTGTCAGTTGCTCCCCGTTTTACCACAGTCACATTTTCAAGGTTCCACTAGCCAGTTCCCCTGAAGCGATACGCCATTATCTGTCATCCTATAGACTGTCACAGTACTCCTGGTGGGAGCTTCTCGAGTTTGCCGATATATTTCGCCTGTTGACGAGGCATTTGGCTACCTTAAGAGAGTCATAGTGATCCCTGTTAGTTGCTCCCCGTTTTACCACAGTCACATATTCAAGGTTCCGCTAGCCAGTTCCCCTGAAGCGATACGCTATTATCTGTCAACCTAAAGACTTTCACAGCACTCCTGATGGGAGCTTTTCGAGTTTGCTGATGTATTTCTCCGGTTGACGAGGCATTTGGCTACCTTAAGAGAGTCATAGTTACTCCTGTTAGTTGCTCCCCGTTTTACCACAGTCACATTTTCAAGGTTCCGCTAGCCAGTTCCCCTGAAGCGATACGCCATTATCTGTCAACCTATAGACTGTCACAGTACTCCTGGTGGGAGCTTCTTCGAGTTTGCCGATGTATTTCGCCTGTTGACGAGGCATTTGGCTACCTTAAGAGAGTCATAGTTACTCCTGTCAGTTGCTCCCCGTTTTACCACAGTCACATTTTCAAGGTTCCGCTAGCCAGTTCCCCTGAAGCGATACGCCATTATCTGTCAACCTATAGACTGTCACAGTACTCCTGGTGGGAGCTTCTTCGAGTTTGCCGATGTATTTCGCCTGTTGACGAGGCATTTGGCTACCTTAAGAGAGTCATAGTTACTCCTGTCAGTTGCTCCCCGTTTTACCACAGTCACATTTTCAAGGTTCCACTAGCCAGTTCCCCTGAAGCGATACGCCATTATCTGTCATCCTATAGACTGTCACAGTACTCCTGGTGGGAGCTTCTCGAGTTTGCAGATATATTTCGCCTGTTGACGAGGCATTTGGCTACCTTAAGAGAGTCATAGTTATCCCTGTTAGTTGCTCCCCGTTTTACCACAGTCACATATTCAAGGTTCCGCTAGCCAGTTCCCCTGAAGCGATACGCCATTATCTGTCAACCTAAAGACTTTCACAGCACTCCTGATGGGAGCTTCTCGAGTTTGCTGATGTATTTCTCCGGTTGACGAGGCATTTGGCTACCTTAAGAGAGTCATAGTTACTCCTGTTAGTTGCTCCCCGTTTTACCACAGTCACATTTTCAAGGTTCCGCTAGCCAGTTCCCCTGAAGCGATACGCCATTATCTGTCAACCTATAGACTGTCACAGTACTCCTGGTGGGAGCTTCTTCGAGTTTGCCGATGTATTTCGCCTGTTGACGAGGCATTTGGCTACCTTAAGAGAGTCATAGTTACTCCTGTCAGTTGCTCCCCGTTTTACCACAGTCACATTTTCAAGGTTCCGCTAGCCAGTTCCCCTGAAGCGATACGCCATTATCTGTCAACCTATAGACTGTCACAGTACTCCTGGTGGGAGCTTCTTCGAGTTTGCCGATGTATTTCGCCTGTTGACGAGGCATTTGGCTACCTTAAGAGAGTCATAGTTACTCCCGTCAGTTGCTCCCCGTTTTACCACAGTCACATTTTCAAGGTTCCACTAGCCAGTTCCCCTGAAGCGATACGCCATTATCTGTCAACCTAAAGACTTTCACAGCACTCCTGATGGGAGCTTCTCGAGTTTGCCGATGTATTTCTCCGGTTGACGAGGCATTTGGTTACCTTAAGAGAGTCATAGTTACTCCTGTCAGTTGCTCCCCGTTTTACCACAGTCACATTTTCAAGGTTCCACTAGCCACTTCCCCTGAAGCGATACGCCATTATCTGTCATCCTATAGACTGTCACAGTACTCCTGGTGGGAGCTTCTCGAGTTTGCCGATATATTTCGCCTGTTGACGAGGCATTTGGCTACCTTAAGAGAGTCATAGTTATCCCTGTTAGTTGCTCCCCGTTTTACCACAGTCACATTTTCAAGGTTCCGCTAGCCAGTTCCCCTGAAGCGATACGCTATTATCTGTCAACCTAAAGACTTTCACAGCACTCCTGATGGGAGCTTCTCGAGTTTGCTGATGTATTTCTCCGGTTGACGAGGCATTTGGCTACCTTAAGAGAGTCATAGTTACTCCTGTTAGTTGCTCCCCGTTTTACCACAGTCACATTTTCAAGGTTCCGCTAGCCAGTTCCCCTGAAGCGATACGCCATTATCTGTCAACCTATAGACTGTCACAGTACTCCTGGTGGGAGCTTCTTCGAGTTTGCCGATGTATTTCGCCTGTTGACAAGGCATTTGGCTACTTTAAGAGAGTCATAGTTACTCCTGTCAGTTGCTCCCCGTTTTACCACAGTCACATTTTCAAGGTTCCGCTAGCCAGTTCCCCTGAAGCGATACGCTATTATCTGTCAACCTAAAGACTTTCACAGCACTCCTGATGGGAGCTTCTCGAGTTTGCTGATGTATTTCTCCGGTTGACGAGGCATTTGGCTACCTTAAGAGAGTCATAGTTACTCCTGTTAGTTGCTCCCCGTTTTACCACAGTCACATTTTCAAGGTTCCGCTAGCCAGTTCCCCTGAAGCGATACGCCATTATCTGTCAACCTATAGACTGTCACAGTACTCCTGGTGGGAGCTTCTTCGAGTTTGCCGATGTATTTCGCCTGTTGACGAGGCATTTGGCTACCTTAAGAGAGTCATAGTTACTCCTGTCAGTTGCTCCCCGTTTTACCACAGTCACATTTTCAAGGTTCCGCTAGCCAGTTCCCCTGAAGCGATACGCCATTATCTGTCAACCTATAGACTGTCACAGTACTCCTGGTGGGAGCTTCTTCGAGTTTGCCGATGTATTTCGCCTGTTGACGAGGCATTTGGCTACCTTAAGAGAGTCATAGTTACTCCCGTCAGTTGCTCCCCGTTTTACCACAGTCACATTTTCAAGGTTCCACTAGCCAGTTCCCCTGAAGCGATACGCCATTATCTGTCAACCTAAAGACTTTCACAGCACTCCTGATGGGAGCTTCTCGAGTTTGCCGATGTATTTCTCCGGTTGACGAGGCATTTGGTTACCTTAAGAGAGTCATAGTTACTCCTGTCAGTTGCTCCCCGTTTTACCACAGTCACATTTTCAAGGTTCCACTAGCCACTTCCCCTGAAGCGATACGCCATTATCTGTCATCCTATAGACTGTCACAGTACTCCTGGTGGGAGCTTCTCGAGTTTGCCGATATATTTCGCCTGTTGACGAGGCATTTGGCTACCTTAAGAGAGTCATAGTTATCCCTGTTAGTTGCTCCCCGTTTTACCACAGTCACATTTTCAAGGTTCCGCTAGCCAGTTCCCCTGAAGCGATACGCTATTATCTGTCAACCTAAAGACTTTCACAGCACTCCTGATGGGAGCTTCTCGAGTTTGCTGATGTATTTCTCCGGTTGACGAGGCATTTGGCTACCTTAAGAGAGTCATAGTTACTCCTGTTAGTTGCTCCCCGTTTTACCACAGTCACATTTTCAAGGTTCCGCTAGCCAGTTCCCCTGAAGCGATACGCCATTATCTGTCAACCTATAGACTGTCACAGTAATCCTGGTGGGAGCTTCTTCGAGTTTGCCGATGTATTTCGCCTGTTGACAAGGCATTTGGCTACCTTAAGAGAGTCATAGTTACTCCTGTCAGTTGCTCCCCGTTTTACCACAGTCACATTTTCAAGGTTCCGCTAACCAGTTCCCCTGAAGCGATACGCTATTATCTGTCAACCTAAAGACTTTCACAGCACTCCTGATGGGAGCTTCTCGAGTTTGCCGATGTATTTCTCCGGTTGACGAGGCATTTGGCTACCTTAAGAGAGTCATAGTTACTCCTGTCAGTTGCTCCCCGTTTCACCACAGTCACAATTTCAAGCTTCCTCTAGCCAGTTCACCTGACGCGATACGCCATTGTCTGTCAACCTAATGTCTTTCACAGTACTCCTGCCGTGAGCTTCTCGAGTTTGCCGATGTATTTCGCCTGTTGACGAGGCATTTGGCTACCTTAAGAGAGTCATAGTACTCCTGTCAGTTGCTCCCCATTTTACCACAGTCACATTTTCAAGGTTCCACTAGCCAGTTCCCCTGAAGCGATACGCCATTATCTGTCAACCTAAAGACTTTCACAGCACTCCTGATGGGAGCTTCTCGAGTTTGCCGATGTATTTCTCCGGTTGACGAGGCATTTGGTTACCTTAAGAGAGTCATAGTTACTCCTGTCAGTTGCTCCCCGTTTTACCACAGTCACATTTTCAAGGTTCCACTAGCCAGTTCCCCTGAAGCGATACGCCATTATCTGTCATCCTATAGACTGTCACAGTACTCCTGGTGGGAGCTTCTCGAGTTTGCCGATATATTTCGCCTGTTGACGAGGCATTTGGCTACCTTAAGAGAGTCATAGTTATCCCTGTTTGTTGCTCCCCGTTTTACCACAGTCACATATTCAAGGTTCCGCTAGCCAGTTCCCCTGAAGCGATACGTTATTATCTGTCAACCTAAAGACTTTCACAGCACTCCTGATGGGAGCTTTTCGAGTTTGCTGATGTATTTCTCCGGTTGACGAGGCATTTGGCTACCTTAAGAGAGTCATAGTTACTCCTGTTAGTTGCTCCCCGTTTTATCACAGTCACATTTTCAAGGTTCCGCTAGCCAGTTCCCCTGAAGCGATACGCCATTATCTGTCAACCTATAGACTGTCACAGTACTCCTGGTGGGAGCTTCTTCGAGTTTGCCGATGTATTTCGCCTGTTGACGAGGCATTTGGCTACCTTAAGAGAGTCATAGTTACTCCTGTCAGATGCTCCCCGTTTTACCACAGTCACATTTTCAAGGTTCCGCTAGCCAGTTCCCCTGAAGCGATACGCCATTATCTGTCAACCTATAGACTGTCACAGTACTCCTGGTGGGAGCTTCTTCGAGTTTGCCGATGTATTTCGCCTGTTGACGAGGCATTTGGCTACCTTAAGAGAGTCATAGTTACTCCTGTCAGTTGCTCCCCGTTTTACCACAGTCACATTTTCAAGGTTCCACTAGCCAGTTCCCCTGAAGCGATACGCCATTATCTGTCAACCTAAAGACTTTCACAGCACTCCTGATGGGAGCTTCTCGAGTTTGCTGATGTATTTCTCCGGTTGACGAGGCATTTGGCTACCTTAAGAGAGTCATAGTTACTCCTGTTAGTTGCTCCCCGTTTTACCACAGTCACATTTTCAAGGTTCCGCTAGCCAGTTCCCCTGAAGCGATACGCCATTATCTGTCAACCTATAGACTGTCACAGTACTCCTGGTGGGAGCTTCTTCGAGTTTGCCGATGTATTTCGCCTGTTGACGAGGCATTTGGCTACCTTAAGAGAGTCATAGTTACTCCTGTCAGTTGCTCCCCGTTTTACCACAGTCACATTTTCAAGGTTCCGCTAGCCAGTTCCCCTGAAGCGATACGCCATTATCTGTCAACCTATAGACTGTCACAGTACTCCTGGTGGGAGCTTCTTCGAGTTTGCCGATGTATTTCGCCTGTTGACGAGGCATTTGGCTACCTTAAGAGAGTCATAGTTACTCCTGTCAGTTGCTCCCCGTTTTACCACAGTCACATTTTCAAGGTTCCGCTAGCCAGTTCCCCTGAAGCGATACGCCATTATCTGTCAACCTATAGACTGTCACAGTACTCCTGGTGGGAGCTTCTTCGAGTTTGCCGATGTATTTCGCCTGTTAACGAGGCATTTGGCTACCTTAAGAGAGTCATAGTTACTCCCGTCAGTTGCTCCCCGTTTTACCACAGTCACATTTTCAAGGTTCCACTAGCCAGTTCCCCTGAAGCGATACGCCATTATCTGTCAACCTAAAGACTTTCACAGCACTCCTGATGGGAGCTTCTCGAGTTTGCCGATGTATTTCTCCGGTTGACGAGGCATTTGGTTACCTTAAGAGAGTCATAGTTACTCCTGTCAGTTGCTCCCCGTTTTACCACAGTCACATTTTCAAGGTTCCACTAGCCACTTCCCCTGAAGCGATACGCCATTATCTGTCATCCTATAGACTGTCACAGTACTCCTGGTGGGAGCTTCTCGAGTTTGCCGATATATTTCGCCTGTTGACGAGGCATTTGGCTACCTTAAGAGAGTCATAGTTATCCCTGTTAGTTGCTCCCCGTTTTACCACAGTCACATTTTCAAGGTTCCGCTAGCCAGTTCCCCTGAAGCGATACGCTATTATCTGTCAACCTAAAGACTTTCACAGCACTCCTGATGGGAGCTTCTCGAGTTTGCTGATGTATTTCTCCGGTTGACGAGGCATTTGGCTACCTTAAGAGAGTCATAGTTACTCCTGTTAGTTGCTCCCCGTTTTACCACAGTCACATTTTCAAGGTTCCGCTAGCCAGTTCCCCTGAAGCGATACGCCATTATCTGTCAACCTATAGACTGTCACAGTACTCCTGGTGGGAGCTTCTTCGAGTTTGCCGATGTATTTCGCCTGTTGACGAGGCATTTGGCTACCTTAAGAGAGTCATAGTTACTCCTGTCAGTTGCTCCCCGTTTTACCACAGTCACATTTTCAAGGTTCCGCTAGCCAGTTCCCCTGAAGCGATACGCCATTATCTGTCAACCTATAGACTGTCACAGTACTCCTGGTGGGAGCTTCTTCGAGTTTGCCGATGTATTTCGCCTGTTGACGAGGCATTTGGCTACCTTAAGAGAGTCATAGTTACTCCTGTCAGTTGCTCCCCGTTTTACCACAGTCACATTTTCAAGGTTCCGCTAGCCAGTTCCCCTGAAGCGATACGCCATTATCTGTCAACCTATAGACTGTCACAGTACTCCTGGTGGGAGCTTCTTCGAGTTTGCCGATGTATTTCGCCTGTTGACGAGGCATTTGGCTACCTTAAGAGAGTCATAGTTACTCCCGTCAGTTGCTCCCCGTTTTACCACAGTCACATTTTCAAGGTTCCACTAGCCAGTTCCCCTGAAGCGATACGCCATTATCTGTCAACCTAAAGACTTTCACAGCACTCCTGATGGGAGCTTCTCGAGTTTGCCGATGTATTTCTCCGGTTGACGAGGCATTTGGTTACCTTAAGAGAGTCATAGTTACTCCTGTCAGTTGCTCCCCGTTTTACCACAGTCACATTTTCAAGGTTCCACTAGCCACTTCCCCTGAAGCGATACGCCATTATCTGTCATCCTATAGACTGTCACAGTACTCCTGGTGGGAGCTTCTCGAGTTTGCCGATATATTTCGCCTGTTGACGAGGCATTTGGCTACCTTAAGAGAGTCATAGTTATCCCTGTTAGTTGCTCCCCGTTTTACCACAGTCACATTTTCAAGGTTCCGCTAGCCAGTTCCCCTGAAGCGATACGCTATTATCTGTCAACCTAAAGACTTTCACAGCACTCCTGATGGGAGCTTCTCGAGTTTGCTGATGTATTTCTCCGGTTGACGAGGCATTTGGCTACCTTAAGAGAGTCATAGTTACTCCTGTTAGTTGCTCCCCGTTTTACCACAGTCACATTTTCAAGGTTCCGCTAGCCAGTTCCCCTGAAGCGATACGCCATTATCTGTCAACCTATAGACTGTCACAGTACTCCTGGTGGGAGCTTCTTCGAGTTTGCCGATGTATTTCGCCTGTTGACAAGGCATTTGGCTACCTTAAGAGAGTCATAGTTACTCCTGTCAGTTGCTCCCCGTTTTACCACAGTCACATTTTCAAGGTTCCGCTAGCCAGTTCCCCTGAAGCGATACGCTATTATCTGTCAACCTAAAGACTTTCACAGCACTCCTGATGGGAGCTTCTCGAGTTTGCCGATGTATTTCTCCGGTTGACGAGGCATTTGGCTACCTTAAGAGAGTCATAGTTACTCCTGTCAGTTGCTCCCCGTTTCACCACAGTCACAATTTCAAGCTTCCTCTAGCCAGTTCACCTGACGCGATACGCCATTGTCTGTCAACCTAATGTCTTTCACAGTACTCCTGCCGTGAGCTTCTCGAGTTTGCCGATGTATTTCGCCTGTTGACGAGGCATTTGGCTACCTTAAGAGAGTCATAGTACTCCTGTCAGTTGCTCCCCATTTTACCACAGTCACATTTTCAAGGTTCCACTAGCCAGTTCCCCTGAAGCGATACGCCATTATCTGTCAACCTAAAGACTTTCACAGCACTCCTGATGGGAGCTTCTCGAGTTTGCCGATGTATTTCTCCGGTTGACGAGGCATTTGGTTACCTTAAGAGAGTCATAGTTACTCCTGTCAGTTGCTCCCCGTTTTACCACAGTCACATTTTCAAGGTTCCACTAGCCAGTTCCCCTGAAGCGATACGCCATTATCTGTCATCCTATAGACTGTCACAGTACTCCTGGTGGGAGCTTCTCGAGTTTGCCGATATATTTCGCCTGTTGACGAGGCATTTGGCTACCTTAAGAGAGTCATAGTTATCCCTGTTAGTTGCTCCCCGTTTTACCACAGTCACATATTCAAGGTTCCGCTAGCCAGTTCCCCTGAAGCGATACGCTATTATCTGTCAACCTAAAGACTTTCACAGCACTCCTGATGGGAGCTTCTCGAGTTTGCTGATGTATTTCTCCGGTTGACGAGGCATTTGGCTACCTTAAGAGAGTCATAGTTACTCCTGTTAGTTGCTCCCCGTTTTACCACAGTCACATTTTCAAGGTTCCGCTAGCCAGTTCCCCTGAAGCGATACGCCATTATCTGTCAACCTATAGACTGTCACAGTACTCCTGGTGGGAGCTTCTTCGAGTTTGCCGATGTATTTCGCCTGTTGACGAGGCATTTGGCTACCTTAAGAGAGTCATAGTTACTCCTGTCAGTTGCTCCCCGTTTTACCACAGTCACATTTTCAAGGTTCCGCTAGCCAGTTCCCCTGAAGCGATACGCCATTATCTGTCAACCTATAGACTGTCACAGTACTCCTGGTGGGAGCTTCTTCGAGTTTGCCGATGTATTTCGCCTGTTGACGAGGCATTTGGCTACCTTAAGAGAGTCATAGTTACTCCCGTCAGTTGCTCCCCGTTTTACCACAGTCACATTTTCAAGGTTCCACTAGCCAGTTCCCCTGAAGCGATACGCCATTATCTGTCAACCTAAAGACTTTCACAGCACTCCTGATGGGAGCTTCTCGAGTTTGCCGATGTATTTCTCCGGTTGACGAGGCATTTGGTTACCTTAAGAGAGTCATAGTTACTCCTGTCAGTTGCTCCCCGTTTTACCACAGTCACACTTTCAAGGTTCCACTAGCCAGTTCCCCTGAAGCGATACGCCATTATCTGTCATCCTATAGACTGTCACAGTACTCCTGGTGGGAGCTTCTCGAGTTTGCCGATATATTTCGCCTGTTGACGAGGCATTTGGCTACCTTAAGAGAGTCATAGTTATCCCTGTTAGTTGCTCCCCGTTTTACCACAGTCACATTTTCAAGGTTCCGCTAGCCAGTTCCCCTGAAGCGATACGCTATTATCTGTCAACCTAAAGACTTTCACAGCACTCCTGATGGGAGCTTCTCGAGTTTGCTGATGTATTTCTCCGGTTGACGAGGAATTGGCTACCTTAAGAGAGTCATAGTTACTCCTGTTAGTTGCTCCCCGTTTTACCACAGTCACATTTTCAAGCTTCCGCTAGCCAGTTCCCCTGAAGCGATACGCCATTATCTGTCAACCTATAGACTGTCACAGTACTCCTGGTGGGAGCTTCTTCGAGTTTGCCGATGTATTTCGCCTGTTGACGAGGCATTTGGCTACCTTAAGAGAGTCATAGTTACTCCTGTCAGTTGCTCCCCGTTTTACCACAGTCACATTTTCAAGGTTCCGCTAGCCAGTTCCCCTGAAGCGATACGCCATTATCTGTCAACCTATAGACTGTCACAGTACTCCTGGTGGGAGCTTCTTCGAGTTTGCCGATGTATTTCGCCTGTTGACGAGGCATTTGGCTACCTTAAGAGAGTCATAGTTACTCCCGTCAGTTGCTCCCCGTTTTACCACAGTCACATTTTCAAGGTTCCACTAGCCAGTTCCCCTGAAGCGATACGCCATTATCTGTCAACCTAAAGACTTTCACAGCACTCCTGATGGGAGCTTCTCGAGTTTGCCGATGTATTTCTCCGGTTGACGATGCATTTGGTTACCTTAAGAGAGTCATAGTTACTCCTGTCAGTGGCTCCCCGTTTTACCACAGTCACATTTTCAAGGTTCCACTAGCCACTTCCCCTGAAGCGATACGCCATTATCTGTCATCCTATAGACTGTCACAGTACTCCTGGTGGGAGCTTCTCGAGTTTGCCGATATATTTCGCCTGTTGACGAGGCATTTGGCTACCTTAAGAGAGTCATAGTTATCCCTGTTAGTTGCTCCCCGTTTTACCACAGTCACATTTTCAAGGTTCCGCTAGCCAGTTCCCCTGAAGCGATACGCTATTATCTGTCAACCTAAAGACTTTCACAGCACTCCTGATGGGAGCTTCTCGAGTTTGCTGATGTATTTCTCCGGTTGACGAGGCATTTGGCTACCTTAAGAGAGTCATAGTTACTCCTGTTAGTTGCTCCCCGTTTTACCACAGTCACATTTTCAAGGTTCCGCTAGCCAGTTCCCCTGAAGCGATACGCCATTATCTGTCAACCTATAGACTGTCACAGTACTCCTGGTGGGAGCTTCTTCGAGTTTGCCGATGTATTTCGCCTGTTGACAAGGCATTTGGCTACCTTAAGAGAGTCATAGTTACTCCTGTCAGTTGCTCCCCGTTTTACCACAGTCACATTTTCAAGGTTCCGCTAGCCAGTTCCCCTGAAGCGATACGCTATTATCTGTCAACCTAAAGACTTTCACAGCACTCCTGATGGGAGCTTCTCGAGTTTGCCGATGTATTTCTCCGGTTGACGAGGCATTTGGCTACCTTAAGAGAGTCATAGTTACTCCTGTCAGTTGCTCCCCGTTTCACCACAGTCACAATTTCAAGCTTCCTCTAGCCAGTTCACCTGACGCGATACGCCATTGTCTGTCAACCTAATGTCTTTCACAGTACTCCTGCCGTGAGCTTCTCGAGTTTGCCGATGTATTTCGCCTGTTGACGAGGCATTTGGCTACCTTAAGAGAGTCATAGTACTCCTGTCAGTTGCTCCCCATTTTACCACAGTCACATTTTCAAGGTTCCACTAGCCAGTTCCCCTGAAGCGATACGCCATTATCTGTCAACCTATAGACTGTCACAGTACTCCTGGTGGGAGCTTCTTCGAGTTTACCGATGTATTTCGCCTGTTGACGAGGCATTTGGCTACCTTAAGAGAGTCATAGTTACTCCTGTCAGTTGCTCCCCGTTTTACCACAGTCACATTTTCAAGGTTCCGCTAGCCAGTTCCCCTGAAGCGATACGCCATTATCTGTCAACCTATAGACTGTCACAGTACTCCTGGTGGGAGCTTCTTCGAGTTTGCCGATGTATTTCGCCTGTTGACGAGGCATTTGGCTACCTTAAGAGAGTCATAGTTACTCCCGTCAGTTGCTCCCCGTTTTACCACAGTCACATTTTCAAGGTTCCACTAGCCAGTTCCCCTGAAGCGATACGCCATTATCTGTCAACCTAAAGACTTTCACAGCACTCCTGATGGGAGCTTCTCGAGTTTGCCGATGTATTTCTCCGGTTGACGATGCATTTGGTTACCTTAAGAGAGTCATAGTTACTCCTGTCAGTTGCTCCCCGTTTTACCACAGTCACATTTTCAAGGTTCCACTAGCCACTTCCCCTGAAGCGATACGCCATTATCTGTCATCCTATAGACTGTCACAGTACTCCTGGTGGGAACTTCTCGATTTTGCCGATATATTTCGCCTGTTGACGAGGCATTTGGCTACCTTAAGAGAGTCATAGTTATCCCTGTTAGTTGCTCCCCGTTTTACCACAGTCACATTTTCAAGGTTCCGCTAGCCAGTTCCCCTGAAGCGATACGCTATTATCTGTCAACCTAAAGACTTTCACAGCACTCCTGATGGGAGCTTCTCGAGTTTGCTGATGTATTTCTCCGGTTGACGAGGCATTTGGCTACCTTAAGAGAGTCATAGTTACTCCTGTTAGTTGCTCCCCGTTTTACCACAGTCACATTTTCAAGGTTCCGCTAGCCAGTTCCCCTGAAGCGATACGCCATTATCTGTCAACCTATAGACTGTCACAGTACTCCTGGTGGGAGCTTCTTCGAGTTTGCCGATGTATTTCGCCTGTTGACAAGGCATTTGGCTACCTTAAGAGAGTCATAGTTACTCCTGTCAGTTGCTCCCCGTTTTACCACAGTCACATTTTCAAGGTTCCGCTAGCCAGTTCCCCTGAAGCGATACGCTATTATCTGTCAACCTAAAGACTTTCACAGCACTCCTGATGGGAGCTTCTCGAGTTTGCCGATGTATTTCTCCGGTTGACGAGGCATTTGGCTACCTTAAGAGAGTCATAGTTACTCCTGTCAGTTGCTCCCCGTTTCACCACAGTCACAATTTCAAGCTTCCTCTAGCCAGTTCACCTGACGCGATACGCCATTGTCTGTCAACCTAATGTCTTTCACAGTACTCCTGCCGTGAGCTTCTCGAGTTTGCCGATGTATTTCGCCTGTTGACGAGGCATTTGGCTACCTTAAGAGAGTCATAGTACTCCTGTCAGTTGCTCCCCATTTTACCACAGTCACATTTTCAAGGTTCCACTAGCCAGTTCCCCTGAAGCGATACGCCATTATCTGTCAACCTATAGACTGTCACAGTACTCCTGGTGGGAGCTTCTTCGAGTTTGCCGATGTATTTCGCCTGTTGACGAGGCATTTGGCTACCTTAAGAGAGTCATAGTTACTCCTGTCAGTTGCTCCCCGTTTTACCACAGTCACATTTTCAAGGTTCCGCTAGCCAGTTCCCCTGAAGCGATACGCCATTATCTGTCAACCTATAGACTGTCACAGTACTCCTGGTGGGAGCTTCTTCGAGTTTGCCGATGTATTTCGCCTGTTGACGAGGCATTTGGCTACCTTAAGAGAGTCATAGTTACTCCCGTCAGTTGCTCCCCGTTTTACCACAGTCACATTTTCAAGGTTCCACTAGCCAGTTCCCCTGAAGCGATACGCCATTATCTGTCAACCTAAAGACTTTCACAGCACTCCTGATGGGAGCTTCTCGAGTTTGCCGATGTATTTCTCCGGTTGACGAGGCATTTGGTTACCTTAAGAGAGTCATAGTTACTCCTGTCAGTTGCTCCCCGTTTTACCACAGTCACATTTTCAAGGTTCCACTAGCCACTTCCCCTGAAGCGATACGCCATTATCTGTCATCCTATAGACTGTCACAGTACTCCTGGTGGGAGCTTCTCGAGTTTGCCGATATATTTCGCCTGTTGACGAGGCATTTGGCTACCTTAAGAGAGTCATAGTTATCCCTGTTAGTTGCTCCCCGTTTTACCACAGTCACATTTTCAAGGTTCCGCTAGCCAGTTCCCCTGAAGCGATACGCCATTATCTGTCAACCTATAGACTGTCACAGTACTCCTGGTGGGAGCTTCTTCGAGTTTGCCGATGTATTTCGCCTGTTGACGAGGCATTTGGCTACCTTAAGAGAGTCATAGTTACTCCTGTCAGTTGCTCCCCGTTTTACCACAGTCACATTTTCAAGGTTCCGCTAGCCAGTTCCCCTGAAGCGATACGCCATTATCTGTCAACCTATAGACTGTCACAGTACTCCTGGTGGGAGCTTCTTCGAGTTTGCCGATGTATTTCGCCTGTTGACGAGGCATTTGGCTACCTTAAGAGAGTCATAGTTACTCCCGTCAGTTGCTCCCCGTTTTACCACAGTCACATTTTCAAGGTTCCACTAGCCAGTTCCCCTGAAGCGATACGCCATTATCTGTCAACCTAAAGACTTTCACAGCACTCCTGATGGGAGCTTCTCGAGTTTGCCGATGTATTTCTCCGGTTGACGAGGCATTTGGTTACCTTAAGAGAGTCATAGTTACTCCTGTCAGTTGCTCCCCGTTTTACCACAGTCACATTTTCAAGGTTCCACTAGCCACTTCCCCTGAAGCGATACGCCATTATCTGTCATCCTATAGACTGTCACAGTACTCCTGGTGGGAGCTTCTCGAGTTTGCCGATATATTTCGCCTGTTGACGAGGCATTTGGCTACCTTAAGAGAGTCATAGTTATCCCTGTTAGTTGCTCCCCGTTTTACCACAGTCACATTTTCAAGGTTCCGCTAGCCAGTTCCCCTGAAGCGATACGCTATTATCTGTCAACCTAAAGACTTTCACAGCACTCCTGATGGGAGCTTCTCGAGTTTGCTGATGTATTTCTCCGGTTGACGAGGCATTTGGCTACCTTAAGAGAGTCATAGTTACTCCTGTTAGTTGCTCCCCGTTTTACCACAGTCACATTTTCAAGGTTCCGCTAGCCAGTTCCCCTGAAGCGATACGCCATTATCTGTCAACCTATAGACTGTCACAGTACTCCTGGTGGGAGCTTCTTCGAGTTTGCCGATGTATTTCGCCTGTTGACAAGGCATTTGGCTACCTTAAGAGAGTCATAGTTACTCCTGTCAGTTGCTCCCCGTTTTACCACAGTCACATTTTCAAGGTTCCGCTAGCCAGTTCCCCTGAAGCGATACGCTATTATCTGTCAACCTAAAGACTTTCACAGCACTCCTGATGGGAGCTTCTCGAGTTTGCCGATGTATTTCTCCGGTTGACGAGGCATTTGGCTACCTTAAGAGAGTCATAGTTACTCCTGTCAGTTGCTCCCCGTTTCACCACAGTCACAATTTCAAGCTTCCTCTAGCCAGTTCACCTGACGCGATACGCCATTGTCTGTCAACCTAATGTCTTTCACAGTACTCCTGCCGTGAGCTTCTCGAGTTTGCCGATGTATTTCGCCTGTTGACGAGGCATTTGGCTACCTTAAGAGAGTCATAGTACTCCTGTCAGTTGCTCCCCATTTTACCACAGTCACATTTTCAAGGTTCCACTAGCCAGTTCCCCTGAAGCGATACGCCATTATCTGTCAACCTATAGACTGTCACAGTACTCCTGGTGGGAGCTTCTTCGAGTTTGCCGATGTATTTCGCCTGTTGACGAGGCATTTGGCTACCTTAAGAGAGTCATAGTTACTCCTGTCAGTTGCTCCCCGTTTTACCACAGTCACATTTTCAAGGTTCCGCTAGCCAGTTCCCCTGAAGCGATACGCCATTATCTGTCAACCTATAGACTGTCACAGTACTCCTGGTGGGAGCTTCTTCGAGTTTGCCGATGTATTTCGCCTGTTGACGAGGCATTTGGCTACCTTAAGAGAGTCATAGTTACTCCCGTCAGTTGCTCCCCGTTTTACCACAGTCACATTTTCAAGGTTCCACTAGCCAGTTCCCCTGAAGCGATACGCCATTATCTGTCAACCTAAAGACTTTCACAGCACTCCTGATGGGAGCTTCTCGAGTTTGCCGATGTATTTCTCCGGTTGACGAGGCATTTGGTTACCTTAAGAGAGTCATAGTTACTCCTGTCAGTTGCTCCCCGTTTTACCACAGTCACATTTTCAAGGTTCCACTAGCCACTTCCCCTGAAGCGATACGCCATTATCTGTCATCCTATAGACTGTCACAGTACTCCTGGTGGGAGCTTCTCGAGTTTGCCGATATATTTCGCCTGTTGACGAGGCATTTGGCTACCTTAAGAGAGTCATAGTTATCCCTGTTAGTTGCTCCCCGTTTTACCACAGTCACATTTTCAAGGTTCCGCTAGCCAGTTCCCCTGAAGCGATACGCTATTATCTGTCAACCTAAAGACTTTCACAGCACTCCTGATGGGAGCTTCTCGAGTTTGCTGATGTATTTCTCCGGTTGACGAGGCATTTGGCTACCTTAAGAGAGTCATAGTTACTCCTGTTAGTTGCTCCCCGTTTTACCACAGTCACATTTTCAAGGTTCCGCTAGCCAGTTCCCCTGAAGCGATACGCCATTATCTGTCAACCTATAGACTGTCACAGTACTCCTGGTGGGAGCTTCTTCGAGTTTGCCGATGTATTTCGCCTGTTGACAAGGCATTTGGCTACCTTAAGAGAGTCATAGTTACTCCTGTCAGTTGCTCCCCGTTTTACCACAGTCACATTTTCAAGGTTCCGCTAGCCAGTTCCCCTGAAGCGATACGCTATTATCTGTCAACCTAAAGACTTTCACAGCACTCCTGATGGGAGCTTCTCGAGTTTGCCGATGTATTTCTCCGGTTGACGAGGCATTTGGCTACCTTAAGAGAGTCATAGTTACTCCTGTCAGTTGCTCCCCGTTTCACCACAGTCACAATTTCAAGCTTCCTCTAGCCAGTTCACCTGACGCGATACGCCATTGTCTGTCAACCTAATGTCTTTCACAGTACTCCTGCCGTGAGCTTCTCGAGTTTGCCGATGTATTTCGCCTGTTGACGAGGCATTTGGCTACCTTAAGAGAGTCATAGTACTCCTGTCAGTTGCTCCCCATTTTACCACAGTCACATTTTCAAGGTTCCACTAGCCAGTTCCCCTGAAGCGATACGCCATTATCTGTCAACCTAAAGACTTTCACAGCACTCCTGATGGGAGCTTCTCGAGTTTGCCGATGTATTTCTCCGGTTGACGAGGCATTTGGTTACCTTAAGAGAGTCATAGTTACTCCTGTCAGTTGCTCCCCGTTTTACCACAGTCACATTTTCAAGGTTCCACTAGCCAGTTCCCCTGAAGCGATACGCCATTATCTGTCATCCTATAGACTGTCACAGTACTCCTGGTGGGAGCTTCTCGAGTTTGCCGATATATTTCGCCTGTTGACGAGGCATTTGGCTACCTTAAGAGAGTCATAGTTATCCCTGTTAGTTGCTCCCCGTTTTACCACAGTCACATATTCAAGGTTCCGCTAGCCAGTTCCCCTGAAGCGATACGCTATTATCTGTCAACCTAAAGACTTTCACAGCACTCCTGATGGGAGCTTCTCGAGTTTGCTGATGTATTTCTCCGGTTGACGAGGCATTTGGCTACCTTAAGAGAGTCATAGTTACTCCTGTTAGTTGCTCCCCGTTTTACCACAGTCACATTTTCAAGGTTCCGCTAGCCAGTTCCCCTGAAGCGATACGCCATTATCTGTCAACCTATAGACTGTCACAGTACTCTCGGTGGGAGCTTCTTCGAGTTTGCCGATGTATTTCGCCTGTTGACGAGGCATTTGGCTACCTTAAGAGAGTCATAGTTACTCCTGTCAGTTGCTCCCCGTTTTACCACAGTCACATTTTCAAGGTTCCGCTAGCCAGTTCCCCTGAAGCGATACGCCATTATCTGTCAACCTATAGACTGTCACAGTACTCCTGGTGGGAGCTTCTTCGAGTTTGCCGATGTATTTCGCCTGTTGACGAGGCATTTGGCTACCTTAAGAGAGTCATAGTTACTCCCGTCAGTTGCTCCCCGTTTTACCACACTCACATTTTCAAGGTTCCACTAGCCAGTTCCCCTGAAGCGATACGCCATTATCTGTCAACCTAAAGACTTTCACAGCACTCCTGATGGGAGCTTCTCGAGTTTGCCGATGTATTTCTCCGGTTGACGAGGCATTTGGTTACCTTAAGAGAGTCATAGTTACTCCTGTCAGTTGCTCCCCGTTTTACCACAGTCACACTTTCAAGGTTCCACTAGCCAGTTCCCCTGAAGCGATACGCTATTATCTGTCAACCTAAAGACTTTCACAGCACTCCTGATGGGAGCTTCTCGAGTTTGCTGATGTATTTCTCCGGATGACGAGGCATTTGGCTACCTTAAGAGAGTCATAGTTACTCCTGTTAGTTGCTCCCCGTTTTACCACAGTCACATTTTCAAGGTTCCGCTAGCCAGTTCCCCTGAAGCGATACGCCATTATCTGTCAACCTATAGACTGTCACAGTACTCCTGGTGGGAGCTTCTTCGAGTTTGCCGATGTATTTCGCCTGTTGACAAGGCATTTGGCTACCTTAAGAGAGTCATAGTTACTCCTGTCAGTTGCTCCCCGTTTTACCACAGTCACATTTTCAAGGTTCCGCTAGCCAGTTCCCCTGAAGTGATACGCTATTATCTGTCAACCTAAAGACTTTCACAGCACTCCTGATGGGAGCTTCTCGAGTTTGCCGATGTATTTCTCCGGTTGACGAGGCATTTGGCTACCTTAAGAGAGTCATAGTTACTCCTGTCAGTTGCTCCCCGTTTCACCACAGTCACAATTTCAAGCTTCCTCTAGCCAGTTCACCTGACGCGATACGCCATTGTCTGTCAACCTAATGTCTTTCACAGTACTCCTGCCGTGAGCTTCTCGAGTTTGCCGATGTATTTCGCCTGTTGACGAGGCATTTGGCTACCTTAAGAGAGTCATAGTTACTCCCGTCAGTTGCTCCCCGTTTTACCACAGTCACATTTTCAAGGTTCCACTAGCCAGTTCCCCTGAAGCGATACGCCATTATCTGTCAACCTAAAGACTTTCACAGCACTCCTGATGGGAGCTTCTCGAGTTTGCCGATGTATTTCTCCGGTTGACGAGGCATTTGGTTACCTTAAGAGAGTCATAGTTACTCCTGTCAGTTGCTCCCCGTTTTACCACAGTCACACTTTCAAGGTTCCACTAGCCAGTTCCCCTGAAGCGATACGCCATTATCTGTCATCCTATAGACTGTCACAGTACTCCTGGTGGGAGCTTCTCGAGTTTGCCGATATATTTCGCCTGTTGACGAGGCATTTGGCTACCTTAAGAGAGTCATAGTTATCCCTGTTAGTTGCTCCCCGTTTTACCACAGTCACATTTTCAAGGTTCCGCTAGCCAGTTCCCCTGAAGCGATACGCTATTATCTGTCAACCTAAAGACTTTCACAGCACTCCTGATGGGAGCTTCTCGAGTTTGCTGATGTATTTCTCCGGATGACGAGGCATTTGGCTGCCTTAAGAGAGTCATAGTTACTCCTGTTAGTTGCTCCCCGTTTTACCACAGTCACATTTTCAAGGTTCCGCTAGCCAGTTCCCCTGAAGCGATACGCCATTATCTGTCATCCTATAGACTGTCACAGTACTCCTGGTGGGAGCTTCTCGAGTTTGCCGATATATTTCGCCTGTTGACGAGGCATTTGGCTACCTTAAGAGAGTCATAGTTATCCCTGTTAGTTGCTCCCCGTTTTACCACAGTCACATATTCAAGGTTCCGCTAGCCAGTTCCCCTGAAGCGATACGCTATTATCTGTCAACCTAAAGACTTTCACAGCACTCCTGATGGGAGCTTCTCGAGTTTGCTGATGTATTTCTCCGGTTGACGAGGCATTTGGCTACCTTAAGAGAGTCATAGTTACTCCTGTTAGTTGCTCCCCGTTTTACCACATTCACATTTTCAAGGTTCCGCTAGCCAGTTCCCCTGAAGCGATACGCCATTATCTGTCAACCTATAGACTGTCACAGTACTCCTGGTGGGAGCTTCTTCGAGTTTGCCGATGTATTTCGCCTGTTGACGAGGCATTTGGCTACCTTAAGAGAGTCATAGTTACTCCTGTCAGTTGCTCCCCGTTTTACCACAGTCACATTTTCAAGGTTCCGCTAGCCAGTTCCCCTGAGGCGATACGCCATTATCTGTCAACCTATAGACTGTCACAGTACTCCTGGTGGGAGCTTCTTCGAGTTTGCCGATGTATTTCGCCTGTTGACAAGGCATTTGGCTACCTTAAGAGAGTCATAGTTACTCCTGTCAGTTGCTCCCCGTTTTACCACAGTCACATTTTCAAGGTTCCGCTAGCCAGTTCCCCTGAAGCGATACGCTATTATCTGTCAACCTAAAGACTTTCACAGCACTCCTGATGGGAGCTTCTCGAGTTTGCCGATGTATTTCTCCGGTTGACGAGGCATTTGGCTACCTTAAGAGAGTCATAGTTACTCCTGTCAGTTGCTCCCCGTTTCACCACAGTCACAATTTCAAGCTTCCTCTAGCCAGTTCACCTGACGCGATACGCCATTGTCTGTCAACCTAATGTCTTTCACAGTACTCCTGCCGTGAGCTTCTCGAGTTTGCCGATGTATTTCGCCTGTTGACGAGGCATTTGGCTACCTTAAGAGAGTCATAGTACTCCTGTCAGTTGCTCCCCATTTTACCACAGTCACATTTTCAAGGTTCCACTAGCCAGTTCCCCTGAAGCGATACGCCATTATCTGTCAACCTAAAGACTTTCACAGCACTCCTGATGGGAGCTTCTCGAGTTTGCCGATGTATTTCTCCGGTTGACGAGGCATTTGGTTACCTTAAGAGAGTCATAGTTACTCCTGTCAGTTGCTCCCCGTTTTACCACAGTCACATTTTCAAGGTTCCACTAGCCAGTTCCCCTGAAGCGATACGCCATTATCTGTCATCCTATAGACTGTCACAGTTCTCCTGGTGGGAGCTTCTCGAGTTTGCCGATATATTTCGCCTGTTGACGAGGCATTTGGCTACCTTAAGAGAGTCATAGTTATCCCTGTTAGTTGCTCCCCGTTTTACCACAGTCACATATTCAAGGTTCCGCTAGCCAGTTCCCCTGAAGCGATACGCTATTATCTGTCAACCTAAAGACTTTCACAGCACTCCTGATGGGAGCTTCTCGAGTTTGCCGATGTATTTCTCCGGTTGACGAGGCATTTGGTTACCTTAAGAGAGTCATAGTTACTCCTGTCAGTTGCTCCCTGTTTTACCACAGTCACATTTTCAAGGTTCCACTAGCCAGTTCCCCTGAAGCGATACGCCATTATCTGTCATCCTATAGACTGTCACAGTACTCCTGGTGGGAGCTTCTCGAGTTTGCCGATATATTTCGCCTGTTGACGAGGCATTTGGCTACCTTAAGAGAGTCATAGTTATCCCTGTTAGTTGCTCCCCGTTTTACCACAGTCACATATTCAATGTTCCGCTAGCCAGTTCCCCTGAAGCGATACGCTATTATCTGTCAACCTAAAGACTTTCACAGCACTCCTGATGGGAGCTTCTCGAGTTTGCTGATGTATTTCTCCGGTTGACGAGGCATTTGGCTACCTTAAGAGAGTCATAGTTACTCCTGTTAGTTGCTCCCCGTTTTACCACATTCACATTTTCAAGGTTCCGCTAGCCAGTTCCCCTGAAGCGATACGCCATTATCTGTCAACCTATAGACTGTCACAGTACTCCTGGTGGGAGCTTCTTCGAGTTTGCCGATGTATTTCGCCTGTTGACGAGGCATTTGGCTACCTTAAGAGAGTCATAGTTACTCCTGTCAGTTGCTCCCCGTTTTACCACAGTCACATTTTCAAGGTTCCGCTAGCCAGTTCCCCTGAGGCGATACGCCATTATCTGTCAACCTATAGACTGTCACAGTACTCCTGGTGGGAGCTTCTTCGAGTTTGCCGATGTATTTCGCCTGTTGACGAGGCATTTGGTTACCTTAAGAGAGTCATAGTTACTCCCGTCAGTTGCTCCCCGTTTTACCACAGTCACATTTTCAAGGTTCCACTAGCCAGTTCCCCTGAAGCGATACGCCATTATCTGTCAACCTAAAGACTTTCACAGCACTCCTGATGGGAGCTTCTCGAGTTTGCCGATGTATTTCTCCGGTTGACGAGGCATTTGGTTACCTTAAGAGAGTCATAGTTACTCCTGTCAGTTGCTCCCCGTTTTACCACAGTCACACTTTCAAGGTTCCACTAGCCAGTTCCCCTGAAGCGATACGCCATTATCTGTCATCCTATAGACTGTCACAGTACTCCTGGTGGGAGCTTCTCGAGTTTGCCGATATATTTCGCCTGTTGACGAGGCATTTGGCTACCTTAAGAGAGTCATAGTTATCCCTGTTAGTTGCTCCCCGTTTTACCACAGTCACATTTTCAAGGTTCCGCTAGCCAGTTCCCCTGAAGCGATACGCTATTATCTGTCAACCTAAAGACTTTCACAGCACTCCTGATGGGAGCTTCTCGAGTTTGCTGATGTATTTCTCCGGATGACGAGGCATTTGGCTACCTTAAGAGAGTCATAGTTACTCCTGTTAGTTGCTCCCCGTTTTACCACAGTCACATTTTCAAGGTTCCGCTAGCCAGTTCCCCTGAAGCGATACGCCATTATCTGTCAACCTATAGACTGTCACAGTACTCCTGGTGGGAGCTTCTTCGAGTTTGCCGATGTATTTCGCCTGTTGACAAGGCATTTGGCTACCTTAAGAGAGTCATAGTTACTCCTGTCAGTTGCTCCCCGTTTTACCACAGTCACATTTTCAAGGTTCCGCTAGCCAGTTCCCCTGAAGCGATACGCCATTATCTGTCAACCTAAAGACTTTCACAGCACTCCTGATGGGAGCTTCTCGAGTTTGCTGATGTATTTCTCCGGTTGACGAGGCATTTGGCTACCTTAAGAGAGTCATAGTTACTCCTGTTAGTTGCTCCCCGTTTTACCACATTCACATTTTCAAGGTTCCGCTAGCCAGTTCCCCTGAAGCGATACGCCATTATCTGTCAACCTATAGACTGTCACAGTACTCCTGGTGGGAGCTTCTTCGAGTTTGCCGATGTATTTCGCCTGTTGACGAGGCATTTGGCTACCTTAAGAGAGTCATAGTTACTCCTGTCAGTTGCTCCCCGTTTTACCACAGTCACATTTTCAAGGTTCCGCTAGCCAGTTCCCCTGAGGCGATACGCCATTATCTGTCAACCTATAGACTGTCACAGTACTCCTGGTGGGAGCTTCTTCGAGTTTGCCGATGTATTTCGCCTGTTGACGAGGCATTTGGCTACCTTAAGAGAGTCATAGTTACTCCCGTCAGTTGCTCCCCGTTTTACCACAGTCACATTTTCAAGGTTCCACTAGCCAGTTCCCCTGAAGCGATACGCCATTATCTGTCAACCTAAAGACTTTCACAGCACTCCTGATGGGAGCTTCTCGAGTTTGCCGATGTATTTCTCCGGTTGACAAGGCATTTGGTTACCTTAAGAGAGTCATAGTTACTCCTGTCAGTTGCTCCCCGTTTTACCACAGTCACACTTTCAAGGTTCCACTAGCCAGTTCCCCTGAAGCGATACGCCATTATCTGTCATCCTATAGACTGTCACAGTACTCCTGGTGGGAGCTTCTCGAGTTTGCCGATATATTTCGCCTGTTGACGAGGCATTTGGCTACCTTAAGAGAGTCATAGTTATCCCTGTTAGTTGCTCCCCGTTTTACCACAGTCACATTTTCAAGGTTCCGCTAGCCAGTTCCCCTGAAGCGATACGCTATTATCTGTCAACCTAAAGACTTTCACAGCACTCCTGATGGGAGCTTCTCGAGTTTGCTGATGTATTTCTCCGGATGACGAGGCATTTGGCTACCTTAAGAGAGTCATAGTTACTCCTGTTAGTTGCTCCCCGTTTTACCACAGTCACATTTTCAAGGTTCCGCTAGCCAGTTCCCCTGAAGCGATACGCCATTATCTGTCAACCTATAGACTGTCACAGTACTCCTGGTGGGAGCTTCTTCGAGTTTGCCGATGTATTTCGCCTGTTGACAAGGCATTTGGCTACCTTAAGAGAGTCATAGTTACTCCTGTCAGTTGCTCCCCGTTTTACCACAGTCACATTTTCAAGGTTCCGCTAGCCAGTTCCCCTGAAGCGATACGCTATTATCTGTCAACCTAAAGACTTTCACAGCACTCCTGATGGGAGCTTCTCGAGTTTGCCGATGTATTTCTCCGGTTGACGAGGCATTTGGCTACCTTAAGAGAGTCATAGTTACTCCTGTCAGTTGCTCCCCGTTTCACCACAGTCACAATTTCAAGCTTCCTCTAGCCAGTTCACCTGACGCGATACGCCATTGTCTGTCAACCTAATGTCTTTCACAGTACTCCTGCCGTGAGCTTCTCGAGTTTGCCGATGTATTTCGCCTGTTGACGAGGCATTTGGCTACCTTAAGAAAGTCATAGTACTCCTGTCGGTTGCTCCCCATTTTACCACAGTCACATTTTCAAGGTTCCACTAGCCAGTTCCCCTGAAGCGATACGCCATTATCTGTCAACCTAAAGACTTTCACAGCACTCCTGATGGGAGCTTCTCGAGTTTGCCGATGTATTTCTCCGGTTGACGAGGCATTTGGTTACCTTAAGAGAGTCATAGTTACTCCTGTCAGTTGCTCCCCGTTTTACCACAGTCACATTTTCAAGGTTCCACTAGCCAGTTCCCCTGAAGCGATACGCCATTATCTGTCATCCTATAGACTGTCACAGTACTCCTGGTGGGAGCTTCTCGAGTTTGCCGATATATTTCGCCTGTTGACGAGGCATTTGGCTACCTTAAGAGAGTCATAGTTATCCCTGTTAGTTGCTCCCCGTTTTACCACAGTCACATATTCAAGGTTCCGCTAGCCAGTTCCCCTGAAGCGATACGCTATTATCTGTCAACCTAAAGACTTTCACAGCACTCCTGATGGGAGCTTCTCGAGTTTGCTGATGTATTTCTCCGGTTGACGAGGCATTTGGCTACCTTAAGAGAGTCATAGTTACTCCTGTTAGTTGCTCCCCGTTTTACCACAGTCACATTTTCAAGGTTCCGCTAGCCAGTTCCCCTGAAGCGATACGCCATTATCTGTCAACCTATAGACTGTCACAGTACTCCTGGTGGGAGCTTCTTCGAGTTTGCCGATGTATTTCGCCTGTTGACGAGGCATTTGGCTACCTTAAGAGAGTCATAGTTACTCCTGTCAGTTGCTCCCCGTTTTACCACAGTCACATTTTCAAGGTTCCGCTAGCCAGTTCCCCTGAGGCGATACGCCATTATCTGTCAACCTATAGACTGTCACAGTACTCCTGGTGGGAGCTTCTTCGAGTTTGCCGATGTATTTCGCCTGTTGACGAGGCATTTGGCTACCTTAAGAGAGTCATAGTTACTCCCGTCAGTTGCTCCCCGTTTTACCACAGTCACATTTTCAAGGTTCCACTAGCCAGTTCCCCTGAAGCGATACGCCATTATCTGTCAACCTAAAGACTTTCACAGCACTCCTGATGGGAGCTTCTCGAGTTTGCCGATGTATTTCTCCGGTCGACGAGGCATTTGGTTACCTTAAGAGAGTCATAGTTACTCCTGTCAGTTGCTCCCCGTTTTACCACAGTCACACTTTCAAGGTTCCACTAGCCAGTTCCCCTGAAGCGATACGCCATTATCTGTCATCCTATAGACTGTCACAGTACTCCTGGTGGGAGCTTCTCGAGTTTGCCGATATATTTCGCCTGTTGACGAGGCATTTGGCTACCTTAAGAGAGTCATAGTTATCCCTGTTAGTTGCTCCCCGTTTTACCACAGTCACATTTTCAAGGTTCCGCTAGCCAGTTCCCCTGAAGCGATACGCTATTATCTGTCAACCTAAAGACTTTCACAGCACTCCTGATGGGAGCTTCTCGAGTTTGCTGATGTATTTCTCCGGATGACGAGGCATTTGGCTACCTTAAGAGAGTCATAGTTACTCCTGTTAGTTGCTCCCCGTTTTACCACAGTCACATTTTCAAGGTTCCGCTAGCCAGTTCCCCTGAAGCGATACGCCATTATCTGTCAACCTATAGACTGTCACAGTACTCCTGGTGGGAGCTTCTTCGAGTTTGCCGATGTATTTCGCCTGTTGACAAGGCATTTGGCTACCTTAAGAGAGTCATAGTTACTCCTGTCAGTTGCTCCCCGTTTTACCACAGTCACATTTTCAAGGTTCCGCTAGCCAGTTCCCCTGAAGCGATACGCTATTATCTGTCAACCTAAAGACTTTCACAGCACTCCTGATGGGAGCTTCTCGAGTTTGCCGATGTATTTCTCCGGTTGACGAGGCATTTGGCTACCTTAAGAGAGTCATAGTTACTCCTGTCAGTTGCTCCCCGTTTCACCACAGTCACAATTTCAAGCTTCCTCTAGCCAGTTCACCTGACGCGATACGCCATTGTCTGTCAACCTAATGTCTTTCACAGTACTCCTGCCGTGAGCTTCTCGAGTTTGCCGATGTATTTCGCCTGTTGACGAGGCATTTGGCTACCTTAAGAGAGTCATAGTTACTCCCGTCAGTTGCTCCCCGTTTTACCACAGTCACATTTTCAAGGTTCCACTAGCCAGTTCCCCTGAAGCGATACGCCATTATCTGTCAACCTAAAGACTTTCACAGCACTCCTGATGGGAGCTTCTCGAGTTTGCCGATGTATTTCTCCGGTCGACGAGGCATTTGGTTACCTTAAGAGAGTCATAGTTACTCCTGTCAGTTGCTCCCCGTTTTACCACAGTCACACTTTCAAGGTTCCACTAGCCAGTTCCCCTGAAGCGATACGCCATTATCTGTCATCCTATAGACTGTCACAGTACTCCTGGTGGGAGCTTCTCGAGTTTGCCGATATATTTCGCCTGTTGACGAGGCATTTGGCTACCTTAAGAGAGTCATAGTTATCCCTGTTAGTTGCTCCCCGTTTTACCACAGTCACATTTTCAAGGTTCCGCTAGCCAGTTCCCCTGAAGCGATACGCTATTATCTGTCAACCTAAAGACTTTCACAGCACTCCTGATGGGAGCTTCTCGAGTTTGCTGATGTATTTCTCCGGATGACGAGGCATTTGGCTACCTTAAGAGAGTCATAGTTACTCCTGTTAGTTGCTCCCCGTTTTACCACAGTCACATTTTCAAGGTTCCGCTAGCCAGTTCCCCTGAAGCGATACGCCATTATCTGTCAACCTATAGACTGTCACAGTACTCCTGGTGGGAGCTTCTTCGAGTTTGCCGATGTATTTCGCCTGTTGACAAGGCATTTGGCTACCTTAAGAGAGTCATAGTTACTCCTGTCAGTTGCTCCCCGTTTTACCACAGTCACATTTTCAAGGTTCCGCTAGCCAGTTCCCCTGAAGCGATACGCTATTATCTGTCAACCTAAAGACTTTCACAGCACTCCTGATGGGAGCTTCTCGAGTTTGCCGATGTATTTCTCCGGTTGACGAGGCATTTGGCTACCTTAAGAGAGTCATAGTTACTCCTGTCAGTGGCTCCCCGTTTCACCACAGTCACAATTTCAAGCTTCCTCTAGCCAGTTCACCTGACGCGATACGCCATTGTCTGTCAACCTAATGTCTTTCACAGTACTCCTGCCGTGAGCTTCTCGAGTTTGCCGATGTATTTCGCCTGTTGACGAGGCATTTGGCTACCTTAAGAGAGTCATAGTTACTCCCGTCAGTTGCTCCCCGTTTTACCACAGTCACATTTTCAAGGTTCCACTAGCCAGTTCCCCTGAAGCGATACGCCATTATCTGTCAACCTAAAGACTTTCACAGCACTCCTGATGGGAGCTTCTCGAGTTTGCCGATGTATTTCTCCGGTTGACGAGGCATTTGGTTACCTTAAGAGAGTCATAGCTACTCCTGTCAGTTGCTCCCCGTTTTACCACAGTCACATTTTCAAGGTTCCACTAGCCAGTTCCCCTGAAGCGATACGCCATTATCTGTCATCCTATAGACTGTCACAGTACTCCTGGTGGGAGCTTCTCGAGTTTGCCGATATATTTCGCCTGTTGACGAGGCACTTGGCTACCTTAAGAGAGTCATAGTTATCCCTGTTAGTTGCTCCCCGTTTTACCACAGTCACATTTTCAAGGTTCCGCTAGCCAGTTCCCCTGAAGCGATACGCCATTATCTGTCAACCTATAGACTGTCACAGTACTCCTGGTGGGAGCTTCTTCGAGTTTGCCGATGTATTTCGCCTGTTGACGAGGCATTTGGCTACCTTAAGAGAGTCATAGTTACTCCCGTCAGTTGCTCCCCGTTTTACCACAGTCACATTTTTAAGGTTCCACTAGCCAGTTCCCCTGAAGCGATACGCCATTATCTGTCAACCTAAAGACTTTCACAGCACTCCTGATGGGAGCTTCTCGAGTTTGCCGATGTATTTCTCCGGTTGACGAGGCATTTGGTTACCTTAAGAGAGTCATAGTTACTCCTGTCAGTTGCTCCCCGTTTTACCACAGTCACATTTTCAAGGTTCCACTAGCCAGTTCCCCTGAAGCGATACGCCATTATCTGTCATCCTATAGACTGTCACAGTACTCCTGGTGGGAGCTTCTTCGAGTTTGCCGATGTATTTCCCCTGTTGACGAGGCATTTGGCTACCTTAAGAGAGTCATAGTTACTCCCGTCAGTTGCTCCCCGTTTTACCACAGTCACATTTTCAAGGTTCCACTAGCCAGTTCCCCTGAAGCGATACGCCATTATCTGTCAACCTAAAGACTTTCACAGCACTCCTGATGGGAGCTTCTCGAGTTTGCTGATGTATTTCTCCGGTTGACGAGGCATTTGGCTACCTTAAGAGAGTCATAGTTACTCCTGTTAGTTGCTCCCCGTTTTACCACAGTCACATTTTCAAGGTTCCGCTAGCCAGTTCCCCTGAAGCGATACGCCATTATCTGTCAACCTATAGACTGTCACAGTACTCCTGGTGGGAGCTTCTTCGAGTTTGCCGATGTATTTCGCCTGTTGACGAGGCATTTGGCTACCTTAAGAGAGTCATAGTTACTCCTGTCAGTTGCTCCCCGTTTTACCACAGTCACATTTTCAAGGTTCCGCTAGCCAGTTCCCCTGAAGCGATACGCCATTATCTGTCAACCTATAGACTGTCACAGTACTCCTGGTGGGAGCTTCTTCGAGTTTGCCGATGTATTTCGCCTGTTGACGAGGCATTTGGCTACCTTAAGAGAGTCATAGTTACTCCCGTCAGTTGCTCCCCGTTTTACCACAGTCACATTTTCAAGGTTCCACTAGCCAGTTCCCCTGAAGCGATACGCCATTATCTGTCAACCTAAAGACTTTCACAGCACTCCTGATGGGAGCTTCTTGAGTTTGCCGATGTATTTCTCCGGTTGACGAGGCATTTGGTTACCTTAAGAGAGTCATAGTTACTCCTGTCAGTTGCTCCCCGTTTTACCACAGTCACATTTTCAAGGTTCCACTAGCCAGTTCCCCTGAAGCGATACGCCATTATCTGTCATCCTATAGACTGTCACAGTACTCCTGGTGGGAGCTTCTCGAGTTTGCCGATATATTTCGCCTGTTGACGAGGCATTTGGCTACCTTAAGAGAGTCATAGTTATCCCTGTTAGTTGCTCCCCGTTTTACCACAGTCACATTTTCAAGGTTCCGCTAGCCAGTTCCCCTGAAGCGATACGCTATTATCTGTCAACCTAAAGACTTTCACAGCACTCCTGATGGGAGCTTCTCGAGTTTGCTGATGTATTTCTCCGGATGACGAGGCATTTGGCTACCTTAAGAGAGTCATAGTTACTCCTGTTAGTTGCTCCCCGTTTTACCACAGTCACATTTTCAAGGTTCCGCTAGCCAGTTCCCCTGAAGCGATACGCCATTATCTGTCAACCTATAGACTGTCACAGTACTCCTGGTGGGAGCTTCTTCGAGTTTGCCGATGTATTTCGCCTGTTGACAAGGCATTTGGCTACCTTAAGAGAGTCATAGTTACTCCTGTCAGTTGCTCCCCGTTTTACCACAGTCACATTTTCAAGGTTCCGCTAGCCAGTTCCCCTGAAGCGATACGCTATTATCTGTCAACCTAAAGACTTTCACAGCACTCCTGATGGGAGCTTCTCGAGTTTGCCGATGTATTTCTCCGGTTGACGAGGCATTTGGCTACCTTAAGAGAGTCATAGTTACTCCTGTCAGTTGCTCCCCGTTTCACCACAGTCACAATTTCAAGCTTCCTCTAGCCAGTTCACCTGACGCGATACGCCATTGTCTGTCAACCTAATGTCTTTCACAGTACTCCTGCCGTGAGCTTCTCGAGTTTGCCGATGTATTTCGCCTGTTGACGAGGCATTTGGCTACCTTAAGAGAGTCATAGTACTCCTGTCAGTTGCTCCCCATATTACCACAGTCACATTTTCAAGGTTCCACTAGCCAGTTCCCCTGAAGCGATACGCCATTATCTGTCAACCTAAAGACTTTCACAGCACTCCTGATGGGAGCTTCTCGAGTTTGCCGATGTATTTCTCCGGTTGACGAGGCATTTGGTTACCTTAAGAGAGTCATAGTTACTCCTGTCAGTTGCTCCCCGTTTTACCACAGTCACATTTTCAAGGTTCCACTAGCCAGTTCCCCTGAAGCGATACGCCATTATCTGTCATCCTATAGACTGTCACAGTACTCCTGGTGGGAGCTTCTCGAGTTTGCCGATATATTTCGCCTGTTGACGAGGCATTTGGCTACCTTAAGAGAGTCATAGTTATCCCTGTTAGTTGCTCCCCGTTTTACCACAGTCACATATTCAAGGTTCCGCTAGCCAGTTCCCCTGAAGCGATACGCTATTATCTGTCAACCTAAAGACTTTCACAGCACTCCTGATGGGAGCTTCTCGAGTTTGCTGATGTATTTCTCCGGTTGACGAGGCATTTGGCTACCTTAAGAGAGTCATAGTTACTCCTGTTAGTTGCTCCCCGTTTTACCACAGTCACATTTTCAAGGTTCCGCTAGCCAGTTCCCCTGAAGCGATACGCCATTATCTGTCAACCTATAGACTGTCACAGTACTCCTGGTGGGAGCTTCTTCGAGTTTGCCGATGTATTTCGCCTGTTGACGAGGCATTTGGCTACCTTAAGAGAGTCATAGTTACTCCTGTCAGTTGCTCCCCGTTTTACCACAGTCACATTTTCAAGGTTCCGCTAGCCAGTTCCCCTGAAGCGATACGCCATTATCTGTCAACCTATAGACTGTCACAGTACTCCTGGTGGGAGCTTCTTCGAGTTTGCCGATGTATTTCGCCTGTTGACGAGGCATTTGGCTACCTTAAGAGAGTCATAGTTACTCCCGTCAGTTGCTCCCCGTTTTACCACAGTCACATTTTCAAGGTTCCACTAGCCAGTTCCCCTGAAGCGATACGCCATTATCTGTCAACCTAAAGACTTTCACAGCACTCCTGATGGGAGCTTCTCGAGTTTGCCGATGTATTTCTCCGGTTGACGAGGCATTTGGTTACCTTAAGAGAGTCATAGCTACTCCTGTCAGTTGCTCCCCGTTTTACCACAGTCACATTTTCAAGGTTCCACTAGCCAGTTCCCCTGAAGCGATACGCCATTATCTGTCATCCTATAGACTGTCACAGTCCTCCTGGTGGGAGCTTCTCGAGTTTGCCCATATATTTCGCCTGTTGACGAGGCACTTGGCTACCTTAAGAGAGTCATAGTTATCCCTGTTAGTTGCTCCCCGTTTTACCACAGTCACATTTTCAAGGTTCCGCTAGCCAATTCCCCTGAAGCGATACGCCATTATCTGTCAACCTATAGACTGTCACAGTACTCCTGGTGGGAGCTTCTTCGAGTTTGCCGATGTATTTCGCCTGTTGACGAGGCATTTGGCTACCTTAAGAGAGTCATAGTTACTCCCGTCAGTTGCTCCCCGTTTTACCACAGTCACATTTTCAAGGTTCCACTAGCCAGTTCCCCTGAAGCGATACGCCATTATCTGTCAACCTAAAGACTTTCACAGCACTCCTGATGGGAGCTTCTCGAGTTTGCCGATGTATTTCTCCGGTTGACGAGGCATTTGGTTACCTTAAGAGAGTCATAGTTACTCCTGTCAGTTGCTCCCCGTTTTACCACAGTCACATTTTCAAGGTTCCACTAGCCAGTTCCCCTGAAGCGATACGCCATTATCTGTCATCCTATAGACTGTCACAGTACTCCTGGTGGGAGCTTCTTCGAGTTTGCCGATGTATTTCGCCTGTTGACGAGGCATTTGGCTACCTTAAGAGAGTCATAGTTACTCCCGTCAGTTGCTCCCCGTTTTACCACAGTCTCATTTTCAAGGTTCCACTAGCCAGTTCCCCTGAAGCGATACGCCATTATCTGTCAACCTAAAGACTTTCACAGCACTCCTGATGGGAGCTTCTCGAGTTTGCTGATGTATTTCTCCGGTTGACGAGGCATTTGGCTACCTTAAGAGAGTCATAGTTACTCCTGTTAGTTGCTCCCCGTTTTACCACAGTCACATTTTCAAGGTTCCGCTAGCCAGTTCCCCTGAAGCGATACGCCATTATCTGTCAACCTATAGACTGTCACAGTACTCCTGGTGGGAGCTTCTTCGAGTTTGCCGATGTATTTCGCCTGTTGACGAGGCATTTGGCTACCTTAAGAGAGTCATAGTTACTCCTGTCAGTTGCTCCCCGTTTTACCACAGTCGCATTTTCAAGGTTCCGCTAGCCAGTTCCCCTGAAGCGATTAGCCATTATCTGTCAACCTATAGACTGTCACAGTACTCCTGGTGGGAGCTTCTTCGAGTTTGCCGATGTATTTCGCCTGTTGACGAGGCATTTGGCTACCTTAAGAGAGTCATAGTTACTCCCGTCAGTTGCTCCCCGTTTTACCACAGTCACATTTTCAAGGTTCCACTAGCCAGTTCCCCTGAAGCGATACGCCATTATCTGTCAACCTAAAGACTTTCACAGCACTCCTGATGGGAGCTTCTCGAGTTTGCCGATGTATTTCTCCGGTTGACGAGGCATTTGGTTACCTTAAGAGAGTCATAGTTACTCCTGTCAGTTGCTCCCCGTTTTACCACAGTCACATTTTCAAGGTTCCACTAGCCACTTCCCCTGAAGCGATACGCCATTATCTGTCATCCTATAGACTGTCACAGTACTCCTGGTGGGAGCTTCTCGAGTTTGCCGATATATTTCGCCTGTTGACGAGGCATTTGGCTACCTTAAGAGAGTCATAGTTATCCCTGTTAGTTGCTCCCCGTTTTACCACAGTCACATTTTCAAGGTTCCGCTAGCCAGTTCCCCTGAAGCGATACGCTATTATCTGTCAACCTAAAGACTTTCACAGCACTCCTGATGGGAGCTTCTCGAGTTTGCTGATGTATTTCTCCGGTTGACGAGGCATTTGGCTACCTTAAGAGAGTCATAGTTACTCCTGTTAGTTGCTCCCCGTTTTACCACAGTCACATTTTCAAGGTTCCGCTAGCCAGTTCCCCTGAAGCGATACGCCATTATCTGTCAACCTATAGACTGTCACAGTACTCCTGGTGGGAGCTTCTTCGAGTTTGCCGATGTATTTCGCCTGTTGACAAGGCATTTGGCTACCTTAAGAGAGTCATAGTTACTCCTGTCAGTTGCTCCCCGTTTCACCACAGTCACAATTTCAAGCTTCCTCTAGCCAGTTCACCTGACGCGATACGCCATTGTCTGTCAACCTAATGTCTTTCACAGTACTCCTGCCGTGAGCTTCTCGAGTTTGCCGATGTATTTCGCCTGTTGACGAGGCATTTGGCTACCTTAAGAGAGTCATAGTTACTCCCGTCAGTTGCTCCCCGTTTTACCACAGTCACATTTTCAAGGTTCCACTAGCCAGTTCCCCTGAAGCGATACGCCATTATCTGTCAACCTAAAGACTTTCACAGCACTCCTGATGGGAGCTTCTCGAGTTTGCCGATGTATTTCTCCGGTCGACGAGGCATTTGGTTACCTTAAGAGAGTCATAGTTACTCCTGTCAGTTGCTCCCCGTTTTACCACAGTCACACTTTCAAGGTTCCACTAGCCAGTTCCCCTGAAGCGATACGCCATTATCTGTCATCCTATAGACTGTCACAGTACTCCTGGTGGGAGCTTCTCGAGTTTGCCGATATATTTCGCCTGTTGACGAGGCATTTGGCTACCTTAAGAGAGTCATAGTTATCCCTGTTAGTTGCTCCCCGTTTTACCACAGTCACATTTTCAAGGTTCCGCTAGCCAGTTCCCCTGAAGCGATACGCTATTATCTGTCAACCTAAAGACTTTCACAGCACTCCTGATGGGAGCTTCTCGAGTTTGCTGATGTATTTCTCCGGATGACGAGGCATTTGGCTACCTTAAGAGAGTCATAGTTACTCCTGTTAGTTGCTCCCCGTTTTACCACAGTCACATTTTCAAGGTTCCGCTAGCCAGTTCCCCTGAAGCGATACGCCATTATCTGTCAACCTATAGACTGTCACAGTACTCCTGGTGGGAGCTTCTTCGAGTTTGCCGATGTATTTCGCCTGTTGACAAGGCATTTGGCTACCTTAAGAGAGTCATAGTTACTCCTGTCAGTTGCTCCCCGTTTTACCACAGTCACATTTTCAAGGTTCCGCTAGCCAGTTCCCCTGAAGCGATACGCTATTATCTGTCAACCTAAAGACTTTCACAGCACTCCTGATGGGAGCTTCTCGAGTTTGCCGATGTATTTCTCCGGTTGACGAGGCATTTGGCTACCTTAAGAGAGTCATAGTTACTCCTGTCAGTGGCTCCCCGTTTCACCACAGTCACAATTTCAAGCTTCCTCTAGCCAGTTCACCTGACGCGATACGCCATTGTCTGTCAACCTAATGTCTTTCACAGTACTCCTGCCGTGAGCTTCTCGAGTTTGCCGATGTATTTCGCCTGTTGACGAGGCATTTGGCTACCTTAAGAGAGTCATAGTTACTCCCGTCAGTTGCTCCCCGTTTTACCACAGTCACATTTTCAAGGTTCCACTAGCCAGTTCCCCTGAAGCGATACGCCATTATCTGTCAACCTAAAGACTTTCACAGCACTCCTGATGGGAGCTTCTCGAGTTTGCCGATGTATTTCTCCGGTTGACGAGGCATTTGGTTACCTTAAGAGAGTCATAGCTACTCCTGTCAGTTGCTCCCCGTTTTACCACAGTCACATTTTCAAGGTTCCACTAGCCAGTTCCCCTGAAGCGATACGCCATTATCTGTCATCCTATAGACTGTCACAGTACTCCTGGTGGGAGCTTCTCGAGTTTGCCGATATATTTCGCCTGTTGACGAGGCACTTGGCTACCTTAAGAGAGTCATAGTTATCCCTGTTAGTTGCTCCCCGTTTTACCACAGTCACATTTTCAAGGTTCCGCTAGCCAGTTCCCCTGAAGCGATACGCCATTATCTGTCAACCTATAGACTGTCACAGTACTCCTGGTGGGAGCTTCTTCGAGTTTGCCGATGTATTTCGCCTGTTGACGAGGCATTTGGCTACCTTAAGAGAGTCATAGTTACTCCCGTCAGTTGCTCCCCGTTTTACCACAGTCACATTTTCAAGGTTCCACTAGCCAGTTCCCCTGAAGCGATACGCCATTATCTGTCAACCTAAAGACTTTCACAGCACTCCTGATGGGAGCTTCTCGAGTTTGCCGATGTATTTCTCCGGTTAACGAGGCATTTGGTTACCTTAAGAGAGTCATAGTTACTCCTGTCAGTTGCTCCCCGTTTTACCACAGTCACATTTTCAAGGTTCCACTAGCCAGTTCCCCTGAAGCGATACGCCATTATCTGTCATCCTATAGACTGTCACAGTACTCCTGGTGGGAGCTTCTTCGAGTTTGCCGATGTATTTCCCCTGTTGACGAGGCATTTGGCTACCTTAAGAGAGTCATAGTTACTCCCGTCAGTTGCTCCCCGTTTTACCACAGTCACATTTTCAAGGTTCCACTAGCCAGTTCCCCTGAAGCGATACGCCATTATCTGTCAACCTAAAGACTTTCACAGCACTCCTGATGGGAGCTTCTCGAGTTTGCTGATGTATTTCTCCGGTTGACGAGGCATTTGGCTACCTTAAGAGAGTCATAGTTACTCCTGTTAGTTGCTCCCCGTTTTACCACAGTCACATTTTCAAGGTTCCGCTAGCTAGTTCCCCTGAAGCGATACGCCATTATCTGTCAACCTATAGACTGTCACAGTACTCCTGGTGGGAGCTTCTTCGAGTTTGCCGATGTATTTCGCCTGTTGACGAGGCATTTGGCTACCTTAAGAGAGTCATAGTTACTCCTGTCAGTTGCTCCCCGTTTTACCACAGTCACATTTTCAAGGTTCCGCTAGCCAGTTCCCCTGAAGCGATACGCCATTATCTGTCAACCTATAGACTGTCACAGTACTCCTGGTGGGAGCTTCTTCGAGTTTGCCGATGTATTTCGCCTGTTGACGAGGCATTTGGCTACCTTAAGAGAGTCATAGTTACTCCCGTCAGTTGCTCCCCGTTTTACCACAGTCACATTTTCAAGGTTCCACTAGCCAGTTCCCCTGAAGCGATACGCCATTATCTGTCAACCTAAAGACTTTCACAGCACTCCTGATGGGAGCTTCTTGAGTTTGCCGATGTATTTCTCCGGTTGACGAGGCATTTGGTTACCTTAAGAGAGTCATAGTTACTCCTGTCAGTTGCTCCCCGTTTTACCACAGTCACATTTTCAAGGTTCCACTAGCCAGTTCCCCTGAAGCGATACGCCATTATCTGTCATCCTATAGACTGTCACAGTACTCCTGGTGGGAGCTTCTCGAGTTTGCCGATATATTTCGCCTGTTGACGAGGCATTTGGCTACCTTAAGAGAGTCATAGTTATCCCTGTTAGTTGCTCCCCGTTTTACCACAGTCACATTTTCAAGGTTCCGCTAGCCAGTTCCCCTGAAGCGATACGCTATTATCTGTCAACCTAAAGACTTTCACAGCACTCCTGATGGGAGCTTCTCGAGTTTGCTGATGTATTTCTCCGGATGACGAGGCATTTGGCTACCTTAAGAGAGTCATAGTTACTCCTGTTAGTTGCTCCCCGTTTTACCACAGTCACATTTTCAAGGTTCCGCTAGCCAGTTCCCCTGAAGCGATACGCCATTATCTGTCAACCTATAGACTGTCACAGTACTCCTGGTGGGAGCTTCTTCGAGTTTGCCGATGTATTTCGCCTGTTGACAAGGCATTTGGCTACCTTAAGAGAGTCATAGTTACTCCTGTCAGTTGCTCCCCGTTTTACCACAGTCACATTTTCAAGGTTCCGCTAGCCAGTTCCCCTGAAGCGATACGCTATTATCTGTCAACCTAAAGACTTTCACAGCACTCCTGATGGGAGCTTCTCGAGTTTGCCGATGTATTTCTCCGGTTGACGAGGCATTTGGCTACCTTAAGAGAGTCATAGTTACTCCTGTCAGTTGCTCCCCGTTTCACCACAGTCACAATTTCAAGCTTCCTCTAGCCAGTTCACCTGACGCGATACGCCATTGTCTGTCAACCTAATGTCTTTCACAGTACTCCTGCCGTGAGCTTCTCGAGTTTGCCGATGTATTTCGCCTGTTGACGAGGCATTTGGCTACCTTAAGAGAGTCATAGTACTCCTGTCAGTTGCTCCCCATATTACCACAGTCACATTTTCAAGGTTCCACTAGCCAGTTCCCCTGAAGCGATACGCCATTATCTGTCAACCTAAAGACTTTCACAGCACTCCTGATGGGAGCTTCTCGAGTTTGCCGATGTATTTCTCCGGTTGACGAGGCATTTGGTTACCTTAAGAGAGTCATAGTTACTCCTGTCAGTTGCTCCCCGTTTTACCACAGTCACATTTTCAAGGTTCCACTAGCCAGTTCCCCTGAAGCGATACGCCATTATCTGTCATCCTATAGACTGTCACAGTACTCCTGGTGGGAGCTTCTCGAGTTTGCCGATATATTTCGCCTGTTGACGAGGCATTTGGCTACCTTAAGAGAGTCATAGTTATCCCTGTTAGTTGCTCCCCGTTTTACCACAGTCACATATTCAAGGTTCCGCTAGCCAGTTCCCCTGAAGCGATACGCTATTATCTGTCAACCTAAAGACTTTCACAGCACTCCTGATGGGAGCTTCTCGAGTTTGCTGATGTATTTCTCCGGTTGACGAGGCATTTGGCTACCTTAAGAGAGTCATAGTTACTCCTGTTAGTTGCTCCCCGTTTTACCACAGTCACATTTTCAAGGTTCCGCTAGCCAGTTCCCCTGAAGCGATACGCCATTATCTGTCAACCTATAGACTGTCACAGTACTCCTGGTGGGAGCTTCTTCGAGTTTGCCGATGTATTTCGCCTGTTGACGAGGCATTTGGCTACCTTAAGAGAGTCATAGTTACTCCTGTCAGTTGCTCCCCGTTTTACCACAGTCACATTTTCAAGGTTCCGCTAGCCAGTTCCCCTGAAGCGATACGCCATTATCTGTCAACCTATAGACTGTCACAGTACTCCTGGTGGGAGCTTCTTCGAGTTTGCCGATGTATTTCGCCTGTTGACGAGGCATTTGGCTACCTTAAGAGAGTCATAGTTACTCCCGTCAGTTGCTCCCCGTTTTACCACAGTCACATTTTCAAGGTTCCACTAGCCAGTTCCCCTGAAGCGATACGCCATTATCTGTCAACCTAAAGACTTTCACAGCACTCCTGATGGGAGCTTCTCGAGTTTGCCGATGTATTTCTCCGGTTGACGAGGCATTTGGTTACCTTAAGAGAGTCATAGTTACTCCTGTCAGTTGCTCCCCGTTTTACCACAGTCACATTTTCAAGGTTCCACTAGCCAGTTCCCCTGAAGCGATACGCCATTATCTGTCATCCTATAGACTGTCACAGTCCTCCTGGTGGGAGCTTCTCGAGTTTGCCCATATATTTCGCCTGTTGACGAGGCACTTGGCTACCTTAAGAGAGTCATAGTTATCCCTGTTAGTTGCTCCCCGTTTTACCACAGTCACATTTTCAAGGTTCCGCTAGCCAGTTCCCCTGAAGCGATACGCCATTATCTGTCAACCTATAGACTGTCACAGTACTCCTGGTGGGAGCTTCTTCGAGTTTGCCGATGTATTTCGCCTGTTGACGAGGCATTTGGCTACCTTAAGAGAGTCATAGTTACTCCCGTCAGTTGCTCCCCGTTTTACCACAGTCACATTTTCAAGGTTCCACTAGCCAGTTCCCCTGAAGCGATACGCCATTATCTGTCAACCTAAAGACTTTCACAGCACTCCTGATGGGAGCTTCTCGAGTTTGCCGATGTATTTCTCCGGTTGACGAGGCATTTGGTTACCTTAAGAGAGTCATAGTTACTCCTGTCAGTTGCTCCCCGTTTTACCACAGTCACATTTTCAAGGTTCCACTAGCCAGTTCCCCTGAAGCGATACGCCATTATCTGTCATCCTATAGACTGTCACAGTACTCCTGGTGGGAGCTTCTTCGAGTTTGCCGATGTATTTCGCCTGTTGACGAGGCATTTGGCTACCTTAAGAGAGTCATAGTTACTCCCGTCAGTTGCTCCCCGTTTTACCACAGTCTCATTTTCAAGGTTCCACTAGCCAGTTCCCCTGAAGCGATACGCCATTATCTGTCAACCTAAAGACTTTCACAGCACTCCTGATGGGAGCTTCTCGAGTTTGCTGATGTATTTCTCCGGTTGACGAGGCATTTGGCTACCTTAAGAGAGTCATAGTTACTCCTGTTAGTTGCTCCCCGTTTTACCACAGTCACATTTTCAAGGTTCCGCTAGCCAGTTCCCCTGAAGCGATACGCCATTATCTGTCAACCTATAGACTGTCACAGTACTCCTGGTGGGAGCTTCTTCGAGTTTGCCGATGTATTTCGCCTGTTGACGAGGCATTTGGCTACCTTAAGAGAGTCACAGTTACTCCTGTCAGTTGCTCCCCGTTTTACCACAGTCACATTTTCAAGGTTCCGCTAGCCAGTTCCCCTGAAGCGATACGCCATTATCTGTCAACCTATAGACTGTCACAGTACTCCTGGTGGGAGCTTCTTCGAGTTTGCCGATGTATTTCGCCTGTTGACGAGGCATTTGGCTACCTTAAGAGAGTCATAGTTACTCCCGTCAGTTGCTCCCCGTTTTACCACAGTCACATTTTCAAGGTTCCACTAGCCAGTTCCCCTGAAGCGATACGCCATTATCTGTCAACCTAAAGACTTTCACAGCACTCCTGATGGGAGCTTCTCGAGTTTGCCGATGTATTTCTCCGGTTGACGAGGCATTTGGTTACCTTAAGAGAGTCATAGTTACTCCTGTCAGTTGCTCCCCGTTTTACCACAGTCACATTTTCAAGGTTCCACTAGCCACTTCCCCTGAAGCGATACGCCATTATCTGTCATCCTATAGACTGTCACAGTACTCCTGGTGGGAGCTTCTCGAGTTTGCCGATATATTTCGCCTGTTGACGAGGCATTTGGCTACCTTAAGAGAGTCATAGTTATCCCTGTTAGTTGCTCCCCGTTTTACCACAGTCACATTTTCAAGGTTCCGCTAGCCAGTTCCCCTGAAGCGATACGCTATTATCTGTCAACCTAAAGACTTTCACAGCACTCCTGATGGGAGCTTCTCGAGTTTGCTGATGTATTTCTCCGGTTGACGAGGCATTTGGCTACCTTAAGAGAGTCATAGTTACTCCTGTTAGTTGCTCCCCGTTTTACCACAGTCACATTTTCAAGGTTCCGCTAGCCAGTTCCCCTGAAGCGATACGCCATTATCTGTCAACCTATAGACTGTCACAGTACTCCTGGTGGGAGCTTCTTCGAGTTTACCGATGTATTTCGCCTGTTGACAAGGCATTTGGCTACCTTAAGAGAGTCATAGTTACTCCTGTCAGTTGCTCCTCGTTTCACCACAGTCACAATTTCAAGCTTCCTCTAGCCAGTTCACCTGACGCGATACGCCATTGTCTGTCAACCTAATGTCTTTCACAGTACTCCTGCCGTGAGCTTCTCGAGTTTGCCGATGTATTTCGCCTGTTGACGAGGCATTTGGCTACCTTAAGAGAGTCATAGTACTCCTGTCAGTTGCTCCCCATTTTACCACAGTCACATTTTCAAGGTTCCACTAGCCAGTTCCCCTGAAGCGATACGCCATTATCTGTCAACCTAAAGACTTTCACAGCACTCCTGATGGGAGCTTCTCGAGTTTGCCGATGTATTTCTCCGGTTGACGAGGCATTTGGTTACCTTAAGAGAGTCATAGTTACTCCTGTCAGTTGCTCCCCGTTTTACCACAGTCACATTTTCAAGGTTCCACTAGCCAGTTCCCCTGAAGCGATACGCCATTATCTGTCATCCTATAGACTGTCACAGTACTCCTGGTGGGAGCTTCTCGAGTTTGCCGATATATTTCGCCTGTTGACGAGGCATTTGGCTACCTTAAGAGAGTCATAGTTATCCCTGTTAGTTGCTCCCCGTTTTACCACAGTCACATATTCAAGGTTCCGCTAGCCAGTTCCCCTGAAGCGATACGCTATTATCTGTCAACCTAAAGACTTTCACAGCACTCCTGATGGGAGCTTCTCGAGTTTGCTGATGTATTTCTCCGGTTGACGAGGCATTTGGCTACCTTAAGAGAGTCATAGTTACTCCTGTTAGTTGCTCCCCGTTTTACCACAGTCACATTTTCAAGGTTCCGCTAGCCAGTTCCCCTGAAGCGATACGCCTTTATCTGTCAACCTATAGACTGTCACAGTACTCCTGGTGGGAGCTTCTTCGAGTTTGCCGATGTATTTCGCCTGTTGACGAGGCATTTGGCTACCTTAAGAGAGTCATAGTTACTCCTGTCAGTTGCTCCCCGTTTTACCACAGTCACATTTTCAAGGTTCCGCTAGCCAGTTCCCCTGAAGCGATACGCCATTATCTGTCAACCTATAGACTGTCACAGTACTCCTGGTGGGAGCTTCTTCGAGTTTGCCGATGTATTTCGCCTGTTGACGAGGCATTTGGCTACCTTAAGAGAGTCATAGTTACTCCCGTCAGTTGCTCCCCGTTTTACCACAGTCACATTTTCAAGGTTCCACTAGCCAGTTCCCCTGAAGCGATACGCCATTATCTGTCAACCTAAAGACTTTCACAGCACTCCTGATGGGAGCTTCTCGAGTTTGCCGATGTATTTCTCCGGTTGACGAGGCATTTGGTTACCTTAAGAGAGTCATAGTTACTCCTGTCAGTTGCTCCCCGTTTTACCACAGTCACATTTTCAAGGTTCCACTAGCCAGTTCCCCTGAAGCGATACGCCATTATCTGTCATCCTATAGACTGTCACAGTCCTCCTGGTGGGAGCTTCTCGAGTTTGCCGATATATTTCGCCTGTTGACGAGGCACTTGGCTACCTTAAGAGAGTCATAGTTATCCCTGTTAGTTGCTCCCCGTTTTACCACAGTCACATTTTCAAGGTTCCGCTAGCCAGTTCCCCTGAAGCGATACGCCATTATCAGTCAACCTATAGACTGTCACAGTACTCCTGGTGGGAGCTTCTTCGAGTTTGCCGATCTATTTCGCCTGTTGACGAGGCATTTGGCTACCTTAAGAGAGTCATAGTTACTCCCGTCAGTTGCTCCCCGTTTTACCACAGTCACATTTTCAAGGTTCCACTAGCCAGTTCCCCTGAAGCGATACGCCATTATCTGTCAACCTAAAGACTTTCACAGCACTCCTGATGGGAGCTTCTCGAGTTTGCCGATGTATTTCTCCGGTTGACGAGGCATTTGGTTACCTTAAGAGAGTCATAGTTACTCCTGTCAGTTGCTCCCCGTTTTACCACAGTCACATTTTCAAGGTTCCACTAGCCAGTTCCCCTGAAGCGATACGCCATTATCTGTCATCCTATAGACTGTCACAGTACTCCTGGTGGGAGCTTCTTCGAGTTTGCCGATGTATTTCGCCTGTTGACGAGGCATTTGGCTACCTTAAGAGAGTCATAGTTACTCCCGTCAGTTGCTCCCCGTTTTACCACAGTCTCATTTTCAAGGTTCCACTAGCCAGTTCCCCTGAAGCGATACGCCATTATCTGTCAACCTAAAGACTTTCACAGCACTCCTGATGGGAGCTTCTCGAGTTTGCTGATGTATTTCTCCGGTTGACGAGGCATTTGGCTACCTTAAGAGAGTCATAGTTACTCCTGTTAGTTGCTCCCCGTTTTACCACAGTCACATTTTCAAGGTTCCGCTAGCCAGTTCCCCTGAAGCGATACGCCATTATCAGTCAACCTATAGACTGTCACAGTACTCCTGGTGGGAGCTTCTTCGAGTTTGCCGATCTATTTCGCCTGTTGACGAGGCATTTGGCTACCTTAAGAGAGTCATAGTTACTCCCGTCAGTTGCTCCCCGTTTTACCACAGTCTCATTTTCAAGGTTCCACTAGCCAGTTCCCCTGAAGCGATACGCTATTATCTGTCAACCTAAAGACTTTCACAGCACTCCTGATGGGAGCTTCTCGAGTTTGCTGATGTATTTCTCCGGTTGACGAGGCATTTGGCTACCTTAAGAGAGTCATAGTTACTCCTGTTAGTTGCTCCCCGTTTTACCACAGTCACATTTTCAAGGTTCCGCTAGCCAGTTCCCCTGAAGCGATACGCCTTTATCTGTCAACCTATAGACTGTCACAGTACTCCTGGTGGGAGCTTCTTCGAGTTTGCCGATGTATTTCGCCTGTTGACGAGGCATTTGGCTACCTTAAGAGAGTCATAGTTACTCCTGTCAGTTGCTCCCCGTTTTACCACAGTCACATTTTCAAGGTTCCGCTAGCCAGTTCCCCTGAAGCGATACGCCATTATCTGTCAACCTATAGACTGTCACAGTACTCCTGGTGGGAGCTTCTTCGAGTTTGCCGATGTATTTCGCCTGTTGACGAGGCATTTGGCTACCTTAAGAGAGTCATAGTTACTCCCGTCAGTTGCTCCCCGTTTTACCACAGTCACATTTTCAAGGTTCCACTAGCCAGTTCCCCTGAAGCGATACGCCATTATCTGTCAACCTAAAGACTTTCACAGCACTCCTGATGGGAGCTTCTCGAGTTTGCCGATGTATTTCTCCGGTTGACAAGGCATTTGGTTACCTTAAGAGAGTCATAGTTACTCCTGTCAGTTGCTCCCCGTTTTACCACAGTCACATTTTCAAGGTTCCACTAGCCAGTTCCCCTGAAGCGATACGCCATTATCTGTCATCCTATAGACTGTCACAGTCCTCCTGGTGGGAGCTTCTCGAGTTTGCCGATATATTTCGCCTGTTGACGAGGCACTTGGCTACCTTAAGAGAGTCATAGTTATCCCTGTTAGTTGCTCCCCGTTTTACCACAGTCACATTTTCAAGGTTCCGCTAGCCAGTTCCCCTGAAGCGATACGCCATTATCAGTCAACCTATAGACTGTCACAGTACTCCTGGTGGGAGCTTCTTCGAGTTTGCCGATCTATTTCGCCTGTTGACGAGGCATTTGGCTACCTTAAGAGAGTCATAGTTACTCCCGTCAGTTGCTCCCCGTTTTACCACAGTCACATTTTCAAGGTTCCACTAGCCAGTTCCCCTGAAGCGATACGCCATTATCTGTCAACCTAAAGACTTTCACAGCACTCCTGATGGGAGCTTCTCGAGTTTGCCGATGTATTTCTCCGGTTGACGAGGCATTTGGTTACCTTAAGAGAGTCATAGTTACTCCTGTCAGTTGCTCCCCGTTTTACCACAGTCACATTTTCAAGGTTCCACTAGCCAGTTCCCCTGAAGCGATACGCCATTATCTGTCATCCTATAGACTGTCACAGTACTCCTGGTGGGAGCTTCTTCGAGTTTGCCGATGTATTTCGCCTGTTGACGAGGCATTTGGCTACCTTAAGAGAGTCATAGTTACTCCCGTCAGTTGCTCCCCGTTTTACCACAGTCTCATTTTCAAGGTTCCACTAGCCAGTTCCCCTGAAGCGATACGCCATTATCTGTCAACCTAAAGACTTTCACAGCACTCCTGATGGGAGCTTCTCGAGTTTGCTGATGTATTTCTCCGGTTGACGAGGCATTTGGCTACCTTAAGAGAGTCATAGTTACTCCTGTTAGTTGCTCCCCGTTTTACCACAGTCACATTTTCAAGGTTCCGCTAGCCAGTTCCCCTGAAGCGATACGCCATTATCAGTCAACCTATAGACTGTCACAGTACTCCTGGTGGGAGCTTCTTCGAGTTTGCCGATCTATTTCGCCTGTTGACGAGGCATTTGGCTACCTTAAGAGAGTCATAGTTACTCCCGTCAGTTGCTCCCCGTTTTACCACAGTCACATTTTCAAGGTTCCACTAGCCAGTTCCCCTGAAGCGATACGCCATTATCTGTCAACCTAAAGACTTTCACAGCACTCCTGATGGGAGCTTCTCGAGTTTGCCGATGTATTTCTCCGGTTGACGAGGCATTTGGTTACCTTAAGAGAGTCATAGTTACTCCTGTCAGTTGCTCCCCGTTTTACCACAGTCACATTTTCAAGGTTCCACTAGCCAGTTCCCCTGAAGCGATACGCCATTATCTGTCATCCTATAGACTGTCACAGTACTCCTGGTGGGAGCTTCTTCGAGTTTGCCGATGTATTTCGCCTGTTGACGAGGCATTTGGCTACCTTAAGAGAGTCATAGTTACTCCCGTCAGTTGCTCCCCGTTTTACCACAGTCTCATTTTCAAGGTTCCACTAGCCAGTTCCCCTGAAGCGATACGCCATTATCTGTCAACCTAAAGACTTTCACAGCACTCCTGATGGGAGCTTCTCGAGTTTGCCGATGTATTTCTCCGGTTGACGAGGCATTTGGTTACCTTAAGAGAGTCATAGTTACTCCTGTCAGTTGCTCCCCGTTTTACCACAGTCACATTTTCAAGGTTCCACTAGCCAGTTCCCCTGAAGCGATACGCCATTATCTGTCATCCTATAGACTGTCACAGTCCTCCTGGTGGGAGCTTCTCGAGTTTGCCGATATATTTCGCCTGTTGACGAGGCACTTGGCTACCTTAAGAGAGTCATAGTTATCCCTGTTAGTTGCTCCCCGTTTTACCACAGTCACATTTTCAAGGTTCCGCTAGCCAGTTCCCCTGAAGCGATACGCCATTATCAGTCAACCTATAGACTGTCACAGTACTCCTGGTGGGAGCTTCTTCGAGTTTGCCGATCTATTTCGCCTGTTGACGAGGCATTTGGCTACCTTAAGAGAGTCATAGTTACTCCCGTCAGTTGCTCCCCGTTTTACCACAGTCACATTTTCAAGGTTCCACTAGCCAGTTCCCCTGAAGCGATACGCCATTATCTGTCAACCTAAAGACTTTCACAGCACTCCTGATGGGAGCTTCTCGAGTTTGCCGATGTATTTCTCCGGTTGACGAGGCATTTGGTTACCTTAAGAGAGTCATAGTTACTCCTGTCAGTTGCTCCCCGTTTTACCACAGTCACATTTTCAAGGTTCCACTAGCCAGTTCCCCTGAAGCGATACGCCATTATCTGTCATCCTATAGACTGTCACAGTACTCCTGGTGGGAGCTTCTTCGAGTTTGCCGATGTATTTCGCCTGTTGACGAGGCATTTGGCTACCTTAAGAGAGTCATAGTTACTCCCGTCAGTTGCTCCCCGTTTTACCACAGTCTCATTTTCAAGGTTCCACTAGCCAGTTCCCCTGAAGCGATACGCCATTATCTGTCAACCTAAAGACTTTCACAGCACTCCTGATGGGAGCTTCTCGAGTTTGCTGATGTATTTCTCCGGTTGACGAGGCATTTGGCTACCTTAAGAGAGTCATAGTTACTCCTGTTAGTTGCTCCCCGTTTTACCACAGTCACATTTTCAAGGTTCCGCTAGCCAGTTCCCCTGAAGCGATACGCCATTATCAGTCAACCTATAGACTGTCACAGTACTCCTGGTGGGAGCTTCTTCGAGTTTGCCGATCTATTTCGCCTGTTGACGAGGCATTTGGCTACCTTAAGAGAGTCATAGTTACTCCCGTCAGTTGCTCCCCGTTTTACCACAGTCACATTTTCAAGGTTCCACTAGCCAGTTCCCCTGAAGCGATACGCCATTATCTGTCAACCTAAAGACTTTCACAGCACTCCTGATGGGAGCTTCTCGAGTTTGCCGATGTATTTCTCCGGTTGACGAGGCATTTGGTTACCTTAAGAGAGTCATAGTTACTCCTGTCAGTTGCTCCCCGTTTTACCACAGTCACATTTTCAAGGTTCCACTAGCCAGTTCCCCTGAAGCGATACGCCATTATCTGTCATCCTATAGACTGTCACAGTACTCCTGGTGGGAGCTTCTTCGAGTTTGCCGATGTATTTCGCCTGTTGACGAGGCATTTGGCTACCTTAAGAGAGTCATAGTTACTCCCGTCAGTTGCTCCCCGTTTTACCACAGTCTCATTTTCAAGGTTCCACTAGCCAGTTCCCCTGAAGCGATACGCCATTATCTGTCAACCTAAAGACTTTCACAGCACTCCTGATGGGAGCTTCTCGAGTTTGCTGATGTATTTCTCCGGTTGACGAGGCATTTGGCTACCTTAAGAGAGTCATAGTTACTCCTGTTAGTTGCTCCCCGTTTTACCACAGTCACATTTTCAAGGTTCCGCTAGCCAGTTCCCCTGAAGCGATACGCCATTATCTGTCAACCTATAGACTGTCACAGTACTCCTGGTGGGAGCTTCTTCGAGTTTGCCGATGTATTTCGCCTGTTGACGAGGCATTTGGCTACCTTAAGAGAGTCATAGTTACTCCTGTCAGTTGCTCCCCGTTTTACCACAGTCACATTTTCAAGGTTCCGCTAGCCAGTTCCCCTGAAGCGATACGCCATTATCTGTCAACCTATAGACTGTCACAGTACTCCTGGTGGGAGCTTCTTCGAGTTTGCCGATGTATTTCGCCTGTTGACGAGGCATTTGGCTACCTTAAGAGAGTCATAGTTACTCCCGTCAGTTGCTCCCCGTTTTACCACAGTCACATTTTCAAGGTTCCACTAGCCAGTTCCCCTGAAGCGATACGCCATTATCTGTCAACCTAAAGACTTTCACAGCACTCCTGATGGGAGCTTCTCGAGTTTGCCGATGTATTTCTCCGGTTGACGAGGCATTTGGTTACCTTAAGAGAGTCATAGTTACTCCTGTCAGTTGCTCCCCGTTTTACCACAGTCACATTTTCAAGGTTCCACTAGCCAGTTCCCCTGAAGCGATACGCCATTATCTGTCATCCTATAGACTGTCACAGTACTCCTGGTGGGAGCTTCTTCGAGTTTGCCGATGTATTTCGCCTGTTGACGAGGCATTTGGCTACCTTAAGAGAGTCATAGTTACTCCCGTCAGTTGCTCCCCGTTTTACCACAGTCTCATTTTCAAGGTTCCACTAGCCAGTTCCCCTGAAGCGATACGCCATTATCTGTCAACCTAAAGACTTTCACAGCACTCCTGATGGGAGCTTCTCGAGTTTGCTGATGTATTTCTCCGGTTGACGAGGCATTTGGCTACCTTAAGAGAGTCATAGTTACTCCTGTTAGTTGCTCCCCGTTTTACCACAGTCACATTTTCAAGGTTCCGCTAGCCAGTTCCCCTGAAGCGATACGCCATTATCAGTCAACCTATAGACTGTCACAGTACTCCTGGTGGGAGCTTCTTCGAGTTTGCCGATCTATTTCGCCTGTTGACGAGGCATTTGGCTACCTTAAGAGAGTCATAGTTACTCCCGTCAGTTGCTCCCCGTTTTACCACAGTCACATTTTCAAGGTTCCACTAGCCAGTTCCCCTGAAGCGATACGCCATTATCTGTCAACCTAAAGACTTTCACAGCACTCCTGATGGGAGCTTCTCGAGTTTGCCGATGTATTTCTCCGGTTGACGAGGCATTTGGTTACCTTAAGAGAGTCATAGTTACTCCTGTCAGTTGCTCCCCGTTTTACCACAGTCACATTTTCAAGGTTCCACTAGCCAGTTCCCCTGAAGCGATACGCCATTATCTGTCATCCTATAGACTGTCACAGTACTCCTGGTGGGAGCTTCTTCGAGTTTGCCGATGTATTTCGCCTGTTGACGAGGCATTTGGCTACCTTAAGAGAGTCATAGTTACTCCCGTCAGTTGCTCCCCGTTTTACCACAGTCTCATTTTCAAGGTTCCACTAGCCAGTTCCCCTGAAGCGATACGCCATTATCTGTCAACCTAAAGACTTTCACAGCACTCCTGATGGGAGCTTCTCGAGTTTGCTGATGTATTTCTCCGGTTGACGAGGCATTTGGCTACCTTAAGAGAGTCATAGTTACTCCTGTTAGTTGCTCCCCGTTTTACCACAGTCACATTTTCAAGGTTCCGCTAGCCAGTTCCCCTGAAGCGATACGCCATTATCTGTCAACCTATAGACTGTCACAGTACTCCTGGTGGGAGCTTCTTCGAGTTTGCCGATGTATTTCGCCTGTTGACGAGGCATTTGGCTACCTTAAGAGAGTCATAGTTACTCCTGTCAGTTGCTCCCCGTTTTACCACAGTCACATTTTCAAGGTTCCGCTAGCCAGTTCCCCTGAAGCGATACGCCATTATCTGTCAACCTATAGACTGTCACAGTACTCCTGGTGGGAGCTTCTTCGAGTTTGCCGATGTATTTCGCCTGTTGACGAGGCATTTGGCTACCTTAAGAGAGTCATAGTTACTCCCGTCAGTTGCTCCCCGTTTTACCACAGTCACATTTTCAAGGTTCCACTAGCCAGTTCCCCTGAAGCGATACGCCATTATCTGTCAACCTAAAGACTTTCACAGCACTCCTGATGGGAGCTTCTCGAGTTTGCCGATGTATTTCTCCGGTTGACGAGGCATTTGGTTACCTTAAGAGAGTCATAGTTACTCCTGTCAGTTGCTCCCCGTTTTACCACAGTCACATTTTCAAGGTTCCACTAGCCACTTCCCCTGAAGCGATACGCCATTATCTGTCATCCTATAGACTGTCACAGTACTCCTGGTGGGAGCTTCTCGAGTTTGCCGATATATTTCGCCTGTTGACGAGGCATTTGGCTACCTTAAGAGAGTCATAGTTATCCCTGTTAGTTGCTCCCCGTTTTACCACAGTCACATTTTCAAGGTTCCGCTAGCCAGTTCCCCTGAAGCGATACGCTATTATCTGTCAACCTAAAGACTTTCACAGCACTCCTGATGGGAGCTTCTCGAGTTTGCTGATGTATTTCTCCGGTTGACGAGGCATTTGGCTACCTTAAGAGAGTCATAGTTACTCCTGTTAGTTGCTCCCCGTTTTACCACAGTCACATTTTCAAGGTTCCGCTAGCCAGTTCCCCTGAAGCGATACGCCATTATCTGTCAACCTATAGACTGTCACAGTACTCCTGGTGGGAGCTTCTTCGAGTTTGCCGATGTATTTCGCCTGTTGACGAGGCATTTGGCTACCTTAAGAGAGTCATAGTTACTCCTGTCAGTTGCTCCCCGTTTTACCACAGTCACATTTTCAAGGTTCCGCTAGCCAGTTCCCCTGAAGCGATACGCCATTATCTGTCAACCTATAGACTGTCACAGTACTCCTGGTGGGAGCTTCTTCGAGTTTGCCGATGTATTTCGCCTGTTGACGAGGCATTTGGCTACCTTAAGAGAGTCATAGTTACTCCCGTCAGTTGCTCCCCGTTTTACCACAGTCACATTTTCAAGGTTCCACTAGCCAGTTCCCCTGAAGCGATACGCCATTATCTGTCAACCTAAAGACTTTCACAGCACTCCTGATGGGAGCTTCTCGAGTTTGCCGATGTATTTCTCCGGTTGACGAGGCATTTGGTTACCTTAAGAGAGTCATAGTTACTCCTGTCAGTTGCTCCCCGTTTTACCACAGTCACATTTTCAAGGTTCCACTAGCCACTTCCCCTGAAGCGATACGCCATTATCTGTCATCCTATAGACTGTCACAGTACTCCTGGTGGGAGCTTCTCGAGTTTGCCGATATATTTCGCCTGTTGACGAGGCATTTGGCTACCTTAAGAGAGTCATAGTTATCCCTGTTAGTTGCTCCCCGTTTTACCACAGTCACATTTTCAAGGTTCCGCTAGCCAGTTCCCCTGAAGCGATACGCTATTATCTGTCAACCTAAAGACTTTCACAGCACTCCTGATGGGAGCTTCTCGAGTTTGCTGATGTATTTCTCCGGTTCACGAGGCATTTGGCTACCTTAAGAGAGTCATAGTTACTCCTGTTAGTTGCTCCCCGTTTTACCACAGTCACATTTTCAAGGTTCCGCTAGCCAGTTCCCCTGAAGCGATACGCCATTATCTGTCAACCTATAGACTGTCACAGTACTCCTGGTGGGAGCTTCTTCGAGTTTGCCGATGTATTTCGCCTGTTGACAAGGCATTTGGCTACCTTAAGAGAGTCATAGTTACTCCTGTCAGTTGCTCCCCGTTTTACCACAGTCACATTTTCAAGGTTCCGCTAGCCAGTTCCCCTGAAGCGATACGCTATTATCTGTCAACCTAAAGACTTTCACAGCACTCCTGATGGGAGCTTCTCGAGTTTGCCGATGTATTTCTCCGGTTGACGAGGCATTTGGCTACCTTAAGAGAGTCATAGTTACTCCTGTCAGTTGCTCCCCGTTTCACCACAGTCACAATTTCAAGCTTCCTCTAGCCAGTTCACCTGACGCGATACGCCATTGTCTGTCAACCTAATGTCTTTCACAGTACTCCTGCCGTGAGCTTCTCGAGTTTGCCGATGTATTTCGCCTGTTGACGAGGCATTTGGCTACCTTAAGAGAGTCATAGTACTCCTGTCAGTTGCTCCCCATTTTACCACAGTCACATTTTCAAGGTTCCACTAGCCAGTTCCCCTGAAGCGATACGCCATTATCTGTCAACCTAAAGACTTTCACAGCACTCCTGATGGGAGCTTCTCGAGTTTGCCGATGTATTTCTCCGGTTGACGAGGCATTTGGTTACCTTAAGAGAGTCATAGTTACTCCTGTCAGTTGCTCCCCGTTTTACCACAGTCACATTTTCAAGGTTCCACTAGCCAGTTCCCCTGAAGCGATACGCCATTATCTGTCATCCTATAGACTGTCACAGTACTCCTGGTGGGAGCTTCTCGAGTTTGCCGATATATTTCGCCTGTTGACGAGGCATTTGGCTACCTTAAGAGAGTCATAGTTATCCCTGTTAGTTGCTCCCCGTTTTACCACAGTCACATATTCAAGGTTCCGCTAGCCAGTTCCCCTGAAGCGATACGCTATTATCTGTCAACCTAAAGACTTTCACAGCACTCCTGATGGGAGCTTCTCGAGTTTGCTGATGTATTTCTCCGGTTGACGAGGCATTTGGCTACCTTAAGAGAGTCATAGTTACTCCTGTTAGTTGCTCCCCGTTTTACCACAGTCACATTTTCAAGGTTCCGCTAGCCAGTTCCCCTGAAGCGATACGCCTTTATCTGTCAACCTATAGACTGTCACAGTACTCCTGGTGGGAGCTTCTTCGAGTTTGCCGATGTATTTCGCCTGTTGACGAGGCATTTGGCTACCTTAAGAGAGTCATAGTTACTCCTGTCAGTTGCTCCCCGTTTTACCACAGTCACATTTTCAAGGTTCCGCTAGCCAGTTCCCCTGAAGCGATACGCCATTATCTGTCAACCTATAGACTGTCACAGTACTCCTGGTGGGAGCTTCTTCGAGTTTGCCGATGTATTTCGCCTGTTGACGAGGCATTTGGCTACCTTAAGAGAGTCATAGTTACTCCCGTCAGTTGCTCCCCGTTTTACCACAGTCACATTTTCAAGGTTCCACTAGCCAGTTCCCCTGAAGCGATACGCCATTATCTGTCAACCTAAAGACTTTCACAGCACTCCTGATGGGAGCTTCTCGAGTTTGCCGATGTATTTCTCCGGTTGACGAGGCATTTGGTTACCTTAAGAGAGTCATAGTTACTCCTGTCAGTTGCTCCCCGTTTTACCACAGTCACATTTTCAAGGTTCCACTAGCCAGTTCCCCTGAAGCGATACGCCATTATCTGTCAACCTATAGACTGTCACAGTACTCCTGGTGGGAGCTTCTTCGAGTTTGCCGATGTATTTCGCCTGTTGACGAGGCATTTGGCTACCTTAAGAGAGTCATAGTTACTCCCGTCAGTTGCTCCCCGTTTTACCACAGTCACATTTTCAAGGTTCCACTAGCCAGTTCCCCTGAAGCGATACGCCATTATCTGTCAACCTAAAGACTTTCACAGCACTCCTGATGGGAGCTTCTCGAGTTTGCCGATGTATTTCTCCGGTTGACGAGGCATTTGGTTACCTTAAGAGAGTCATAGTTACTCCTGTCAGTTGCTCCCCGTTTTACCACAGTCACATTTTCAAGGTTCCACTAGCCAGTTCCCCTGAAGCGATACGCCATTATCTGTCATCCTATAGACTGTCACAGTACTCCTGGTGGGAGCTTCTTCGAGTTTGCCGATGTATTTCGCCTGTTGACGAGGCATTTGGCTACCTTAAGAGAGTCATAGTTACTCCCGTCAGTTGCTCCCCGTTTTACCACAGTCTCATTTTCAAGGTTCCACTAGCCAGTTCCCCTGAAGCGATACGCCATTATCTGTCAACCTAAAGACTTTCACAGCACTCCTGATGGGAGCTTCTCGAGTTTGCTGATGTATTTCTCCGGTTGACGAGGCATTTGGCTACCTTAAGAGAGTCATAGTTACTCCTGTTAGTTGCTCCCCGTTTTACCACAGTCACATTTTCAAGGTTCCGCTAGCCAGTTCCCCTGAAGCGATACGCCATTATCTGTCAACCTATAGACTGTCACAGTACTCCTGGTGGGAGCTTCTTCGAGTTTGCCGATGTATTTCGCCTGTTGACGAGGCATTTGGCTACCTTAAGAGAGTCATAGTTACTCCTGTCAGTTGCTCCCCGTTTTACCACAGTCACATTTTCAAGGTTCCGCTAGCCAGTTCCCCTGAAGCGATACGCCATTATCTGTCAACCTATAGACTGTCACAGTACTCCTGGTGGGAGCTTCTTCGAGTTTGCCGATGTATTTCGCCTGTTGACGAGGCATTTGGCTACCTTAAGAGAGTCATAGTTACTCCCGTCAGTTGCTCCCCGTTTTACCACAGTCACATTTTCAAGGTTCCACTAGCCAGTTCCCCTGAAGCGATACGCCATTATCTGTCAACCTAAAGACTTTCACAGCACTCCTGATGGGAGCTTCTCGAGTTTGCCGATGTATTTCTCCGGTTGACGAGGCATTTGGTTACCTTAAGAGAGTCATAGTTACTCCTGTCAGTTGCTCCCCGTTTTACCACAGTCACATTTTCAAGGTTCCACTAGCCACTTCCCCTGAAGCGATACGCCATTATCTGTCATCCTATAGACTGTCACAGTACTCCTGGTGGGAGCTTCTCGAGTTTGCCGATATATTTCGCCTGTTGACGAGGCATTTGGCTACCTTAAGAGAGTCATAGTTATCCCTGTTAGTTGCTCCCCGTTTTACCACAGTCACATTTTCAAGGTTCCGCTAGCCAGTTCCCCTGAAGCGATACGCTATTATCTGTCAACCTAAAGACTTTCACAGCACTCCTGATGGGAGCTTCTCGAGTTTGCTGATGTATTTCTCCGGTTGACGAGGCATTTGGCTACCTTAAGAGAGTCATAGTTACTCCTGTTAGTTGCTCCCCGTTTTACCACAGTCACATTTTCAAGGTTCCGCTAGCCAGTTCCCCTGAAGCGATACGCCATTATCTGTCAACCTATAGACTGTCACAGTAATCCTGGTGGGAGCTTCTTCGAGTTTGCCGATGTATTTCGCCTGTTGACAAGGCATTTGGCTACCTTAAGAGAGTCATAGTTATCCCTGTTAGTTGCTCCCCGTTTTACCACAGTCACATTTTCAAGGTTCCGCTAGCCAGTTCCCCTGAAGCGATACGCTATTATCTGTCAACCTAAAGACTTTCACAGCACTCCTGATGGGAGCTTCTCGAGTTTGCCGATGTATTTCTCCGGTTGACGAGGCATTTGGTTACCTTAAGAGAGTCATAGTTACTCCTGTCAGTTGCTCCCCGTTTTACCACAGTCACATTTTCAAGGTTCCACTAGCCAGTTCCCCTGAAGCGATACGCCATTATCTGTCATCCTATAGACTGTCACAGTACTCCTGGTGGGAGCTTCTTCGAGTTTGCCGATGTATTTCGCCTGTTGACGAGGCATTTGGCTACCTTAAGAGAGTCATAGTTACTCCCGTCAGTTGCTCCCCGTTTTACCACAGTCTCATTTTCAAGGTTCCACTAGCCAGTTCCCCTGAAGCGATACGCCATTATCTGTCAACCTAAAGACTTTCACAGCACTCCTGATGGGAGCTTCTCGAGTTTGCTGATGTATTTCTCCGGTTGACGAGGCATTTGGCTACCTTAAGAGAGTCATAGTTACTCCTGTTAGTTGCTCCCCGTTTTACCACAGTCACATTTTCAAGGTTCCGCTAGCCAGTTCCCCTGAAGCGATACGCCATTATCTGTCAACCTATAGACTGTCACAGTACTCCTGGTGGGAGCTTCTTCGAGTTTGCCGATGTAATTCGCCTGTTGACGAGGCATTTGGCTACCTTAAGAGAGTCATAGTTACTCCTGTCAGTTGCTCCCCGTTTTACCACAGTCACATTTTCAAGGTTCCGCTAGCCAGTTCCCCTGAAGCGATACGCCATTATCTGTCAACCTATAGACTGTCACAGTACTCCTGGTGGGAGCTTCTTCGAGTTTGCCGATGTATTTCTCCGGTTGACGAGGCATTTGGTTACCTTAAGAGAGTCATAGTTACTCCTGTCAGTTGCTCCCCGTTTTACCACAGTCACATTTTCAAGGTTCCACTAGCCACTTCCCCTGAAGCGATACGCCATTATCTGTCATCCTATAGACTGTCACAGTACTCCTGGTGGGAGCTTCTCGAGTTTGCCGATATATTTCGCCTGTTGACGAGGCATTTGGCTACCTTAAGAGAGTCATAGTTATCCCTGTTAGTTGCTCCCCGTTTTACCACAGTCACATTTTCAAGGTTCCGCTAGCCAGTTCCCCTGAAGCGATACGCTATTATCTGTCAACCTAAAGACTTTCACAGCACTCCTGATGGGAGCTTCTCGAGTTTGCTGATGTATTTCTCCGGTTGACGAGGCATTTGGCTACCTTAAGAGAGTCATAGTTACTCCTGTTAGTTGCTCCCCGTTTTACCACAGTCACATTTTCAAGGTTCCGCTAGCCAGTTCCCCTGAAGCGATACGCCATTATCTGTCAACCTATAGACTGTCACAGTAATCCTGGTGGGAGCTTCTTCGAGTTTGCCGATGTATTTCGCCTGTTGACAAGGCATTTGGCTACCTTAAGAGAGTCATAGTTACTCCTGTCAGTTGCTCCCCGTTTTACCACAGTCACATTTTCAAGGTTCCGCTAGCCAGTTCCCCTGAAGCGATACGCTATTATCTGTCAACCTAAAGACTTTCACAGCACTCCTGATGGGAGCTTCTCGAGTTTGCCGATGTATTTCTCCGGTTGACGAGGCATTTGGCTACCTTAAGAGAGTCATAGTTACTCCTGTCAGTTGCTCCCCGTTTCACCACAGTCACAATTTCAAGCTTCCTCTAGCCAGTTCACCTGACGCGATACGCCATTGTCTGTCAACCTAATGTCTTTCACAGTACTCCTGCCGTGAGCTTCTCGAGTTTGCCGATGTATTTCGCCTGTTGACGAGGCATTTGGCTACCTTAAGAGAGTCATAGTACTCCTGTCAGTTGCTCCCCATTTTACCACAGTCACATTTTCAAGGTTCCACTAGCCAGTTCCCCTGAAGCGATACGCCATTATCTGTCAACCTAAAGACTTTCACAGCACTCCTGATGGGAGCTTCTCGAGTTTGCCGATGTATTTCGCCTGTTGACGAGGCATTTGGCTACCTTAAGAGAGTCATAGTTACTCCCGTCAGTTGCTCCCCGTTTTACCACAGTCACATTTTCAAGGTTCCACTAGCCAGTTCCCCTGAAGCGATACGCCATTATCTGTCAACCTAAAGACTTTCACAGCACTCCTGATGGGAGCTTCTCGAGTTTGCCGATGTATTTCTCCGGTTGACGAGGCATTTGGTTACCTTAAGAGAGTCATAGTTACTCCTGTCAGTTGCTCCCCGTTTTACCACAGTCACATTTTCAAGGTTCCACTAGCCACTTCCCCTGAAGCGATACGCCATTATCTGTCATCCTATAGACTGTCACAGTACTCCTGGTGGGAGCTTCTCGAGTTTGCCGATATATTTCGCCTGTTGACGAGGCATTTGGCTACCTTAAGAGAGTCATAGTTATCCCTGTTAGTTGCTCCCCGTTTTACCACAGTCACATTTTCAAGGTTCCGCTAGCCAGTTCCCCTGAAGCGATACGCTATTATCTGTCAACCTAAAGACTTTCACAGCACTCCTGATGGGAGCTTCTCGAGTTTGCTGATGTATTTCTCCGGTTGACGAGGCATTTGGCTACCTTAAGAGAGTCATAGTTACTCCTGTTAGTTGCTCCCCGTTTTACCACAGTCACATTTTCAAGGTTCCGCTAGCCAGTTCCCCTGAAGCGATACGCCATTATCTGTCAACCTATAGACTGTCACAGTACTCCTGGTGGGAGCTTCTTCGAGTTTGCCGATGTATTTCGCCTGTTGACAAGGCATTTGGCTACCTTAAGAGAGTCATAGTTACTCCTGTCAGTTGCTCCCCGTTTTACCACAGTCACATTTTCAAGGTTCCGCTAGCCAGTTCCCCTGAAGCGATACGCTATTATCTGTCAACCTAAAGACTTTCACAGCACTCCTGATGGGAGCTTCTCGAGTTTGCCGATGTATTTCTCCGGTTGACGAGGCATTTGGCTACCTTAAGAGAGTCATAGTTACTCCTGTCAGTTGCTCCCCGTTTCACCACAGTCACAATTTCAAGCTTCCTCTAGCCAGTTCACCTGACGCGATACGCCATTGTCTGTCAACCTAATGTCTTTCACAGTACTCCTGCCGTGAGCTTCTCGAGTTTGCCGATGTATTTCGCCTGTTGACGAGGCATTTGGCTACCTTAAGAGAGTCATAGTACTCCTGTCAGTTGCTCCCCATTTTACCACAGTCACATTTTCAAGGTTCCACTAGCCAGTTCCCCTGAAGCGATACGCCATTATCTGTCAACCTAAAGACTTTCACAGCACTCCTGATGGGAGCTTCTCGAGTTTGCCGATGTATTTCGCCTGTTGACGAGGCATTTGGCTACCTTAAGAGAGTCATAGTTACTCCCGTCAGTTGCTCCCCGTTTTACCACAGTCACATTTTCAAGGTTCCACTAGCCAGTTCCCCTGAAGCGATACGCCATTATCTGTCAACCTAAAGACTTTCACAGCACTCCTGATGGGAGCTTCTCGAGTTTGCCGATGTATTTCTCCGGTTGACGAGGCATTTGGTTACCTTAAGAGAGTCATAGTTACTCCTGTCAGTTGCTCCCCGTTTTACCACAGTCACATTTTCAAGGTTCCACTAGCCAGTTCCCCTGAAGCGATACGCCATTATCTGTCATCCTATAGACTGTCACAGTACTCCTGGTGGGAGCTTCTTCGAGTTTGCCGATGTATTTCGCCTGTTGACGAGGCATTTGGCTACCTTAAGAGAGTCATAGTTACTCCCGTCAGTTGCTCCCCGTTTTACCACAGTCTCATTTTCAAGGTTCCACTAGCCAGTTCCCCTGAAGCGATACGCCATTATCTGTCAACCTAAAGACTTTCACAGCACTCCTGATGGGAGCTTCTCGAGTTTGCTGATGTATTTCTCCGGTTGACGAGGCATTTGGCTACCTTAAGAGAGTCATAGTTACTCCTGTTAGTTGCTCCCCGTTTTACCACAGTCACATTTTCAAGGTTCCACTAGCCAGTTCCCCTGAAGCGATACGCCATTATCTGTCAACCTATAGACTGTCACAGTACTCCTGGTGGGAGCTTCTTCGAGTTTGCCGATGTATTTCGCCTGTTGACGAGGCATTTGGCTACCTTAAGAGAGTCATAGTTACTCCTGTCAGTTGCTCCCCGTTTTACCACAGTCACATTTTCAAGGTTCCGCTAGCCAGTTCCCCTGAAGCGATACGCCATTATCTGTCAACCTATAGACTGTCACAGTACTCCTGGTGGGAGCTTCTTCGAGTTTGCCGATGTATTTCGCCTGTTGACGAGGCATTTGGCTACCTTAAGAGAGTCATAGTTACTCCCGTCAGTTGCTCCCCGTTTTACCACAGTCACATTTTCAAGGTTCCACTAGCCAGTTCCCCTGAAGCGATACGCCATTATCTGTCAACCTAAAGACTTTCACAGCACTCCTGATGGGAGCTTCTCGAGTTTGCCGATGTATTTCTCCGGTTGACGAGGCATTTGGTTACCTTAAGAGAGTCATAGTTACTCCTGTCAGTTGCTCCCCGTTTTACCACAGTCACATTTTCAAGGTTCCACTAGCCACTTCCCCTGAAGCGATACGCCATTATCTGTCATCCTATAGACTGTCACAGTACTCCTGGTGGGAGCTTCTCGAGTTTGCCGATATATTTCGCCTGTTGACGAGGCATTTGGCTACCTTAAGAGAGTCATAGTTATCCCTGTTAGTTGCTCCCCGTTTTACCACAGTCACATTTTCAAGGTTCCGCTAGCCAGTTCCCCTGAAGCGATACGCTATTATCTGTCAACCTAAAGACTTTCACAGCACTCCTGATGGGAGCTTCTCGAGTTTGCTGATGTATTTCTCCGGTTGACGAGGCATTTGGCTACCTTAAGAGAGTCATAGTTACTCCTGTTAGTTGCTCCCCGTTTTACCACAGTCACATTTTCAAGGTTCCGCTAGCCAGTTCCCCTGAAGCGATACGCCATTATCTGTCAACCTATAGACTGTCACAGTACTCCTGGTGGGAGCTTCTTCGAGTTTGCCGATGTATTTCGCCTGTTGACAAGGCATTTGGCTACCTTAAGAGAGTCATAGTTACTCCTGTCAGTTGCTCCCCGTTTTACCACAGTCACATTTTCAAGGTTCCGCTAGCCAGTTCCCCTGAAGCGATACGCTATTATCTGTCAACCTAAAGACTTTCACAGCACTCCTGATGGGAGCTTCTCGAGTTTGCCGATGTATTTCTCCGGTTGACGAGGCATTTGGCTACCTTAAGAGAGTCATAGTTACTCCTGTCAGTTGCTCCCCGTTTTACCACAGTCACAATTTCAAGCTTCCTCTAGCCAGTTCACCTGACGCGATACGCCATTGTCTGTCAACCTAATGTCTTTCACAGTACTCCTGCCGTGAGCTTCTCGAGTTTGCCGATGTATTTCGCCTGTTGACGAGGCATTTGGCTACCTTAAGAGAGTCATAGTACTCCTGTCAGTTGCTCCCCATTTTACCACAGTCACATTTTCAAGGTTCCACTAGCCAGTTCCCCTGAAGCGATACGCCATTATCTGTCAACCTAAAGACTTTCACAGCACTCCTGATGGGAGCTTCTCGAGTTTGCCGATGTATTTCTCCGGTTGACGAGGCATTTGGTTACCTTAAGAGAGTCATAGTTACTCCTGTCAGTTGCTCCCCGTTTTACCACAGTCACATTTTCAAGGTTCCACTAGCCAGTTCCCCTGAAGCGATACGCCATTATCTGTCAACCTATAGACTGTCACAGTACTCCTGGTGGGAGCTTCTTCGAGTTTGCCGATGTATTTCGCCTGTTGACGAGGCATTTGGCTACCTTAAGAGAGTCATAGTTACTCCTGTCAGTTGCTCCCCGTTTTACCACAGTCACATTTTCAAGGTTCCGCTAGCCAGTTCCCCTGAAGCGATACGCCATTATCTGTCAACCTATAGACTGTCACAGTACTCCTGGTGGGAGCTTCTTCGAGTTTGCCGATGTATTTCGCCTGTTGACGAGGCATTTGGCTACCTTAAGAGAGTCATAGTTACTCCCGTCAGTTGCTCCCCGTTTTACCACAGTCACATTTTCAAGGTTCCACTAGCCAGTTCCCCTGAAGCGATACGCCATTATCTGTCAACCTAAAGACTTTCACAGCACTCCTGATGGGAGCTTCTCGAGTTTGCCGATGTATTTCTCCGGTTGACGAGGCATTTGGTTACCTTAAGAGAGTCATAGTTACTCCTGTCAGTTGCTCCCCGTTTTACCACAGTCACATTTTCAAGGTTCCACTAGCCACTTCCCCTGAAGCGATACGCCATTATCTGTCATCCTATAGACTGTCACAGTACTCCTGGTGGGAGCTTCTCGAGTTTGCCGATATATTTCGCCTGTTGACGAGGCATTTGGCTACCTTAAGAGAGTCATAGTTATCCCTGTTAGTTGCTCCCCGTTTTACCACAGTCACATTTTCAAGGTTCCGCTAGCCAGTTCCCCTGAAGCGATACGCTATTATCTGTCAACCTAAAGACTTTCACAGCACTCCTGATGGGAGCTTCTCGAGTTTGCTGATGTATTTCTCCGGTTGACGAGGCATTTGGCTACCTTAAGAGAGTCATAGTTACTCCTGTTAGTTGCTCCCCGTTTTACCACAGTCACATTTTCAAGGTTCCGCTAGCCAGTTCCCCTGAAGCGATACGCCATTATCTGTCAACCTATAGACTGTCACAGTACTCCTGGTGGGAGCTTCTTCGAGTTTGCCAATGTATTTCGCCTGTTGACAAGGCATTTGGCTACCTTAAGAGAGTCATAGTTACTCCTGTCAGTTGCTCCCCGTTTTACCACAGTCACATTTTCAAGGTTCCGCTAGCCAGTTCCCCTGAAGCGATACGCTATTATCTGTCAACCTAAAGACTTTCACAGCACTCCTGATGGGAGCTTCTCGAGTTTGCCGATGTATTTCTCCGGTTGACGAGGCATTTGGCTACCTTAAGAGAGTCATAGTTACTCCTGTCAGTTGCTCCCCGTTTTACCACAGTCACAATTTCAAGCTTCCTCTAGCCAGTTCACCTGACGCGATACGCCATTGTCTGTCAACCTAATGTCTTTCACAGTACTCCTGCCGTGAGCTTCTCGAGTTTGCCGATGTATTTCGCCTGTTGACGAGGCATTTGGCTACCTTAAGAGAGTCATAGTACTCCTGTCAGTTGCTCCCCATTTTACCACAGTCACATTTTCAAGGTTCCACTAGCCAGTTCCCCTGAAGCGATACGCCATTATCTGTCAACCTAAAGACTTTCACAGCACTCCTGATGGGAGCTTCTCGAGTTTGCCGATGTATTTCTCCGGTTGACGAGGCATTTGGTTACCTTAAGAGAGTCATAGTTACTCCTGTCAGTTGCTCCCCGTTTTACCACAGTCACATTTTCAAGGTTCCACTAGCCAGTTCCCCTGAAGCGATACGCCATTATCTGTCATCCTATAGACTGTCACAGTACTCCTGGTGGGAGCTTCTCGAGTTTGCCGATATATTTCGCCTGTTGACGAGGCATTTGGCTACCTTAAGAGAGTCATAGTTATCCCTGTTAGTTGCTCCCCGTTTTACCACAGTCACATTTTCAAGGTTCCGCTAGCCAGTTCCCCTGAAGCGATACGCTATTATCTGTCAACCTAAAGACTTTCACAGCACTCCTGATGGGAGCTTCTCGAGTTTGCTGATGTATTTCTCCGGTTGACGAGGCATTTGGCTACCTTAAGAGAGTCATAGTTACTCCTGTTAGTTGCTCCCCGTTTTACCACAGTCACATTTTCAAGGTTCCGCTAGCCAGTTCCCCTGAAGCGATACGCCATTATCTGTCAACCTATAGACTGTCACAGTACTCCTGGTGGGAGCTTCTTCGAGTTTGCCGATGTATTTCGCCTGTTGACAAGGCATTTGGCTACCTTAAGAGAGTCATAGTTACTCCTGTCAGTTGCTCCCCGTTTTACCACAGTCACATTTTCAAGGTTCCGCTAGCCAGTTCCCCTGAAGCGATACGCTATTATCTGTCAACCTAAAGACTTTCACAGCACTCCTGATGGGAGCTTCTCGAGTTTGCCGATGTATTTCTCCGGTTGACGAGGCATTTGGCTACCTTAAGAGAGTCATAGTTACTCCTGTCAGTTGCTCCCCGTTTCACCACAGTCACAATTTCAAGCTTCCTCTAGCCAGTTCACCTGACGCGATACGCCATTGTCTGTCAACCTAATGTCTTTCACAGTACTCCTGCCGTGAGCTTCTCGAGTTTGCCGATGTATTTCGCCTGTTGACGAGGCATTTGGCTACCTTAAGAGAGTCATAGTACTCCTGTCAGTTGCTCCCCATTTTACCACAGTCACATTTTCAAGGTTCCACTAGCCAGTTCCCCTGAAGCGATACGCCATTATCTGTCAACCTAAAGACTTTCACAGCACTCCTGATGGGAGCTTCTCGAGTTTGCCGATGTATTTCGCCTGTTGACGAGGCATTTGGCTACCTTAAGAGAGTCATAGTTACTCCCGTCAGTTGCTCCCCGTTTTACCACAGTCACATTTTCAAGGTTCCACTAGCCAGTTCCCCTGAAGCGATACGCCATTATCTGTCAACCTAAAGACTTTCACAGCACTCCTGATGGGAGCTTCTCGAGTTTGCCGATGTATTTCTCCGGTTGACGAGGCATTTGGTTACCTTAAGAGAGTCATAGTTACTCCTGTCAGTTGCTCCCCGTTTTACCACAGTCACATTTTCAAGGTTCCACTAGCCAGTTCCCCTGAAGCGATACGCCATTATCTGTCATCCTATAGACTGTCACAGTACTCCTGGTGGGAGCTTCTTCGAGTTTGCCGATGTATTTCGCCTGTTGACGAGGCATTTGGCTACCTTAAGAGAGTCATAGTTACTCCCGTCAGTTGCTCCCCGTTTTACCACAGTCTCATTTTCAAGGTTCCACTAGCCAGTTCCCCTGAAGCGATACGCCATTATCTGTCAACCTAAAGACTTTCACAGCACTCCTGATGGGAGCTTCTCGAGTTTGCTGATGTATTTCTCCGGTTGACGAGGCATTTGGCTACCTTAAGAGAGTCATAGTTACTCCTGTTAGTTGCTCCCCGTTTTACCACAGTCACATTTTCAAGGTTCCACTAGCCAGTTCCCCTGAAGCGATACGCCATTATCTGTCAACCTATAGACTGTCACAGTACTCCTGGTGGGAGCTTCTTCGAGTTTGCCGATGTATTTCGCCTGTTGACGAGGCATTTGGCTACCTTAAGAGAGTCATAGTTACTCCTGTCAGTTGCTCCCCGTTTTACCACAGTCACATTTTCAAGGTTCCGCTAGCCAGTTCCCCTGAAGCGATACGCCATTATCTGTCAACCTATAGACTGTCACAGTACTCCTGGTGGGAGCTTCTTCGAGTTTGCCGATGTATTTCGCCTGTTGACGAGGCATTTGGCTACCTTAAGAGAGTCATAGTTACTCCCGTCAGTTGCTCCCCGTTTTACCACAGTCACATTTTCAAGGTTCCACTAGCCAGTTCCCCTGAAGCGATACGCCATTATCTGTCAACCTAAAGACTTTCACAGCACTCCTGATGGGAGCTTCTCGAGTTTGCCGATGTATTTCTCCGGTTGACGAGGCATTTGGTTACCTTAAGAGAGTCATAGTTACTCCTGTCAGTTGCTCCCCGTTTTACCACAGTCACATTTTCAAGGTTCCACTAGCCACTTCCCCTGAAGCGATACGCCATTATCTGTCATCCTATAGACTGTCACAGTACTCCTGGTGGGAGCTTCTCGAGTTTGCCGATATATTTCGCCTGTTGACGAGGCATTTGGCTACCTTAAGAGAGTCATAGTTATCCCTGTTAGTTGCTCCCCGTTTTACCACAGTCACATTTTCAAGGTTCCGCTAGCCAGTTCCCCTGAAGCGATACGCTATTATCTGTCAACCTAAAGACTTTCACAGCACTCCTGATGGGAGCTTCTCGAGTTTGCTGATGTATTTCTCCGGTTGACGAGGCATTTGGCTACCTTAAGAGAGTCATAGTTACTCCTGTTAGTTGCTCCCCGTTTTACCACAGTCACATTTTCAAGGTTCCGCTAGCCAGTTCCCCTGAAGCGATACGCCATTATCTGTCAACCTATAGACTGTCACAGTACTCCTGGTGGGAGCTTCTTCGAGTTTGCCGATGTATTTCGCCTGTTGACAAGGCATTTGGCTACCTTAAGAGAGTCATAGTTACTCCTGTCAGTTGCTCCCCGTTTTACCACAGTCACATTTTCAAGGTTCCGCTAGCCAGTTCCCCTGAAGCGATACGCTATTATCTGTCAACCTAAAGACTTTCACAGCACTCCTGATGGGAGCTTCTCGAGTTTGCCGATGTATTTCTCCGGTTGACGAGGCATTTGGCTACCTTAAGAGAGTCATAGTTACTCCTGTCAGTTGCTCCCCGTTTTACCACAGTCACAATTTCAAGCTTCCTCTAGCCAGTTCACCTGACGCGATACGCCATTGTCTGTCAACCTAATGTCTTTCACAGTACTCCTGCCGTGAGCTTCTCGAGTTTGCCGATGTATTTCGCCTGTTGACGAGGCATTTGGCTACCTTAAGAGAGTCATAGTACTCCTGTCAGTTGCTCCCCATTTTACCACAGTCACATTTTCAAGGTTCCACTAGCCAGTTCCCCTGAAGCGATACGCCATTATCTGTCAACCTAAAGACTTTCACAGCACTCCTGATGGGAGCTTCTCGAGTTTGCCGATGTATTTCTCCGGTTGACGAGGCATTTGGTTACCTTAAGAGAGTCATAGTTACTCCTGTCAGTTGCTCCCCGTTTTACCACAGTCACATTTTCAAGGTTCCACTAGCCAGTTCCCCTGAAGCGATACGCCATTATCTGTCATCCTATAGACTGTCACAGTACTCCTGGTGGGAGCTTCTCGAGTTTGCCGATATATTTCGCCTGTTGACGAGGCATTTGGCTACCTTAAGAGAGTCATAGTTATCCCTGTTAGTTGCTCCCCGTTTTACCACAGTCACATATTCAAGGTTCCGCTAGCCAGTTCCCCTGAAGCGATACGCTATTATCTGTCAACCTAAAGACTTTCACAGCACTCCTGATGGGAGCTTCTCGAGTTTGCTGATGTATTTCTCCGGTTGACGAGGCATTTGGCTACCTTAAGAGAGTCATAGTTACTCCTGTTAGTTGCTCCCCGTTTTACCACAGTCACATTTTCAAGGTTCCGCTAGCCAGTTCCCCTGAAGCGATACGCCTTTATCTGTCAACCTATAGACTGTCACAGTACTCCTGGTGGGAGCTTCTTCGAGTTTGCCGATGTATTTCGCCTGTTGACGAGGCATTTGGCTACCTTAAGAGAGTCATAGTTACTCCTGTCAGTTGCTCCCCATTTTACCACAGTCACATTTTCAAGGTTCCGCTAGCCAGTTCCCCTGAAGCGATACGCCATTATCTGTCAACCTATAGACTGTCACAGTACTCCTGGTGGGAGCTTCTTCGAGTTTGCCGATGTATTTCGCCTGTTGACGAGGCATTTGGCTACCTTAAGAGAGTCATAGTTACTCCCGTCAGTTGCTCCCCGTTTTACCACAGTCACATTTTCAAGGTTCCACTAGCCAGTTCCCCTGAAGCGATACGCCATTATCTGTCAACCTAAAGACTTTCACAGCACTCCTGATGGGAGCTTCTCGAGTTTGCCGATGTATTTCTCCGGTTGACGAGGCATTTGGTTACCTTAAGAGAGTCATAGTTACTCCTGTCAGTTGCTCCCCGTTTTACCACAGTCACATTTTCAAGGTTCAACTAGCCAGTTCCCCTGAAGCGATACGCCATTATCTGTCATCCTATAGACTGTCACAGTACTCCTGGTGGGAGCTTCTCGAGTTTGCCGATATATTTCGCCTGTTGACGAGGCACTTGGCTACCTTAAGAGAGTCATAGTTATCCCTGTTAGTTGCTCCCCGTTTTACCACAGTCACATTTTCAAGGTTCCGCTAGCCAGTTCCCCTGAAGCGATACGCTATTATCTGTCAACCTAAAGACTTTCACAGCACTCCTGATGGGAGCTTCTCGAGTTTGCTGATGTATTTCTCCAGTTGACGAGGCATTTGGCTACCTTAAGAGAGTCATAGTTACTCCTGTTAGTTGCTCCCCGTTTTACCACAGTCACATTTTCAAGGTTCCGCTAGCCAGTTCCCCTGAAGCGATACGCCATTATCTGTCAACCTATAGACTGTCACAGTACTCCTGGTGGGAGCTTCTTCGAGTTTGCCGATGTATTTCGCCTGTTGACAAGGCATTTGGCTACCTTAAGAGAGTCATAGTTACTCCTGTCAGTTGCTCCCCGTTTTACCACAGTCACATTTTCAAGGTTCCGCTAGCCAGTTCCCCTGAAGCGATACGCTATTATCTGTCAACCTAAAGACTTTCACAGCACTCCTGATGGGAGCTTCTCGAGTTTGCCGATGTATTTCTCCGGTTGACGAGGCATTTGGCTACCTTAAGAGAGTCATAGTTACTCCTGTCAGTTGCTCCCCGTTTCACCACAGTCACAATTTCAAGCTTCCTCTAGCCAGTTCACCTGACGCGATACGCCATTGTCTGTCAACCTAATGTCTTTCACAGTACTCCTGCCGTGAGCTTCTCGAGTTTGCCGATGTATTTCGCCTGTTGACGAGGCATTTGGCTACCTTAAGAGAGTCATAGTACTCCTGTCAGTTGCTCCCCATTTTACCACAGTCACATTTTCAAGGTTCCACTAGCCAGTTCCCCTGAAGCGATACGCCATTATCTGTCAACCTAAAGACTTTCACAGCACTCCTGATGGGAGCTTCTCGAGTTTGCCGATGTATTTCTCCGGTTGACGAGGCATTTGGTTACCTTAAGAGAGTCATAGTTACTCCTGTCAGTTGCTCCCCGTTTTACCACAGTCACATTTTCAAGGTTCCACTAGCCAGTTCCCCTGAAGCGATACCCCATTATCTGTCATCCTATAGACTGTCACAGTACTCCTGGTGGGAGCTTCTCGAGTTTGCCGATATATTTCGCCTGTTGACGAGGCATTTGGCTACCTTAAGAGAGTCATAGTTATCCCTGTTAGTTGCTCCCCGTTTTACCACAGTCACATATTCAAGGTTCCGCTAGCCAGTTCCCCTGAAGCGATACGCTATTATCTGTCAACCTAAAGACTTTCACAGCACTCCTGATGGGAGCTTCTCGAGTTTGCTGATGTATTTCTCCGGTTGACGAGGCATTTGGCTACCTTAAGAGAGTCATAGTTACTCCTGTTAGTTGCTCCCCGTTTTACCACAGTCACATTTTCAAGGTTCCGCTAGCCAGTTCCCCTGAAGCGATACGCCTTTATCTGTCAACCTATAGACTGTCACAGTACTCCTGGTGGGAGCTTCTTCGAGTTTGCCGATGTATTTCGCCTGTTGACGAGGCATTTGGCTACCTTAAGAGAGTCATAGTTACTCCTGTCAGTTGCTCCCCGTTTTACCACAGTCACATTTTCAAGGTTCCGCTAGCCAGTTCCCCTGAAGCGATACGCCATTATCTGTCAACCTATAGACTGTCACAGTACTCCTGGTGGGAGCTTCTTCGAGTTTGCCGATGTATTTCGCCTGTTGACGAGGCATTTGGCTACCTTAAGAGAGTCATAGTTACTCCCGTCAGTTGCTCCCCGTTTTACCACAGTCACATTTTCAAGGTTCCACTAGCCAGTTCCCCTGAAGCGATACGCCATTATCTGTCAACCTAAAGACTTTCACAGCACTCCTGATGGGAGCTTCTCGAGTTTGCCGATGTATTTCTCCGGTTGACGAGGCATTTGGTTACCTTAAGAGAGTCATAGTTACTCCTGTCAGTTGCTCCCCGTTTTACCACAGTCACATTTTCAAGGTTCCACTAGCCAGTTCCCCTGAAGCGATACGCCATTATCTGTCATCCTATAGACTGTCACAGTACTCCTGGTGGGAGCTTCTCGAGTTTGCCGATATATTTCGCCTGTTGACGAGGCACTTGGCTACCTTAAGAGAGTCATAGTTATCCCTGTTAGTTGCTCCCCGTTTTACCACAGTCACATTTTCAAGGTTCCGCTAGCCAGTTCCCCTGAAGCGATACGCCATTATCTGTCAACCTATAGACTGTCACAGTACTCCTGGTGGGAGCTTCTTCGAGTTTGCCGATGTATTTCGCCTGTTGACGAGGCATTTGGCTACCTTAAGAGAGTCATAGTTACTCCCGTCAGTTGCTCCCCGTTTTACCACAGTCACATTTTCAAGGTTCCACTAGCCAGTTCCCCTGAAGCGATACGCCATTATCTGTCAACCTAAAGACTTTCACAGCACTCCTGATGGGAGCTTCTCGAGTTTGCCGATGTATTTCTCCGGTTGACGAGGCATTTGGTTACCTTAAGAGAGTCATAGTTACTCCTGTCAGTTGCTCCCCGTTTTACCACAGTCACATTTTCAAGGTTCCACTAGCCAGTTCCCCTGAAGCGATACGCCATTATCTGTCATCCTATAGACTGTCACAGTACTCCTGGTGGGAGCTTCTCGAGTTTGCCGATATATTTCGCCTGTTGACGAGGCACTTGGCTACCTTAAGAGAGTCATAGTTATCCCTGTTAGTTGCTCCCCGTTTTACCACAGTCACATTTTCAAGGTTCCGCTAGCCAGTTCCCCTGAAGCGATACGCTATTATCTGTCAACCTAAAGACTTTCACAGCACTCCTGATGGGAGCTTCTCGAGTTTGCTGATGTATTTCTCCGGTTGACGAGGCATTTGGCTACCTTAAGAGAGTCATAGTTACTCCTGTTAGTTGCTCCCCGTTTTACCACAGTCACATTTTCAAGGTTCCGCTAGCCAGTTCCCCTGAAGCGATACGCCATTATCTGTCAACCTATAGACTGTCACAGTACTCCTGGTGGGAGCTTCTTCGAGTTTGCCGATGTATTTCGCCTGTTGACGAGGCATTTGGCTACCTTAAGAGAGTCATAGTTACTCCCGTCAGTTGCTCCCCGTTTTACCACAGTCACATTTTCAAGGTTCCGCTAGCCAGTTCCCCTGAAGCGATACGCCATTATCTGTCAACCTATAGACTGTAACAGTACTCCTGGTGGGAGCTTCTCGAGTTTGCCGATATATTTCGCCTGTTGACGAGGCATTTGGCTACCTTAAGAGAGTCATAGTTACTCCTGTTAGTTGCTCCCCGTTTTACCACAGTCACATTTTCAAGGTTCCGCTAGCCAGTTCCCCTGAAGCGATACGCTATTATCTGTCAACCTAAAGACTTTCACAGCACTCCTGATGGGAGCTTCTCGAGTTTGCTGATGTATTTCTCCGGTTGACGAGGCATTTGGCTACCTTAAGAGAGTCATAGTTACTCCCGTCAGTTGCTCCCCGTTTTACCACAGTCACATTTTCAAGGTTCCGCTAGCCAGTTCCCCTGAAGCGATACGCCATTATCTGTCAACCTATAGACTGTAACAGTACTCCTGGTGGGAGCTTCTCGAGTTTGCCGATATATTTCGCCTGTTGACGAGGCATTTGGCTACCTTAAGAGAGTCATAGTTACTCCTGTTAGTTGCTCCCCGTTTTACCACAGTCACATTTTCAAGGTTCCGCTAGCCAGTTCCCCTGAAGCGATACGCTATTATCTGTCAACCTATAGACTGTCACAGTACTCCTGGTGGGAGCTTCTTCGAGTTTGCCGATGTATTTCGCCTGTTGACGAGGCATTTGGCTACCTTAAGAGAGTCATAGTTACTCCCGTCAGTTGCTCCCCGTTTTACCACAGTCACATTTTCAAGGTTCCGCTAGCCAGTTCCCCTGAAGCGATACGCCATTATCTGTCAACCTATAGACTGTAACAGTACTCCTGGTGGGAGCTTCTCGAGTTTGCCGATATATTTCGCCTGTTGACGAGGCATTTGGCTACCTTAAGAGAGTCATAGTTACTCCTGTTAGTTGCTCCCCGTTTTACCACAGTCACATTTTCAAGGTTCCGCTAGCCAGTTCCCCTGAAGCGATACGCTATTATCTGTCAACCTAAAGACTTTCACAGCACTCCTGATGGGAGCTTCTCGAGTTTGCTGATGTATTTCTCCGGTTGACGAGGCATTTGGCTACCTTAAGAGAGTCATAGTTACTCCCGTCAGTTGCTCCCCGTTTTACCGCAGTCACATTTTCAAGGTTCCGCTAGCCAGTTCCCCTGAAGCGATACGCCATTATCTGTCAACCTATAGACTGTAACAGTACTCCTGGTGGGAGCTTCTCGAGTTTGCCGATATATTTCGCCTGTTGACGAGGCATTTGGCTACCTTAAGAGAGTCATAGTTACTCCTGTTAGTTGCTCCCCGTTTTACCACAGTCACATTTTCAAGGTTCCGCTAGCCAGTTCCCCTGAAGCGATACGCTATTATCTGTCAACCTAAAGACTTTCACAGCACTCCTGATGGGAGCTTCTCGAGTTTGCTGATGTATTTCTCCGGTTGACGAGGCATTTGGCTACCTTAAGAGAGTCATAGTTACTCCTGTTAGTTGCTCCCCGTTTTACCACAGTCACATTTTCAAGGTTCCGCTAGCCAGTTCCCCTGAAGCGATACGCCATTATCTGTCAACCTAAAGACTTTCACAGCACTCCTGATGGGAGCTTCTCGAGTTTGCCGATGTATTTCTCCGGTTGACGAGGCATTTGGTTACCTTAAGAGAGTCATAGTTACTCCTGTCAGTTGCTCCCCGTTTTACCACAGTCACATTTTCAAGGTTCCACTAGCCAGTTCCCCTGAAGCGATACGCCATTATCTGTCATCCTATAGACTGTCACAGTACTCCTGGTGGGAGCTTCTCGAGTTTGCCGATATATTTCGCCTGTTGACGAGGCATTTGGCTACCTTAAGAGAGTCATAGTTATCCCTGTTAGTTGCTCCCCGTTTTACCACAGTCACATATTCAAGGTTCCGCTAGCCAGTTCCCCTGAAGCGATACGCTATTATCTGTCAACCTAAAGACTTTCACAGCACTCCTGATGGGAGCTTCTCGAGTTTGCTGATGTATTTCTCCGGTTGACGAGGCATTTGGCTACCTTAAGAGAGTCATAGTTACTCCTGTTAGTTGCTCCCCGTTTTACCACAGTCACATTTTCAAGGTTCCGCTAGCCAGTTCCCCTGAAGCGATACGCCATTATCTGTCAACCTATAGACTGTCACAGTACTCCTGGTGGGAGCTTCTTCGAGTTTGCCGATGTATTTCGCCTGTTGACGAGGCATTTGGCTACCTTAAGAGAGTCATAGTTACTCCTGTCAGTTGCTCCCCGTTTTACCACAGTCACATTTTCAAGGTTCCGCTAGCCAGTTCCCCTGAAGCGATACGCCATTATCTGTCACCCTATAGACTGTCACAGTACTCCTGGTGGGAGCTTCTTCGAGTTTGCCGATGTATTTCGCCTGTTGACGAGGCATTTGGCTACCTTAAGAGAGTCATAGTTACTCCCGTCAGTTGCTCCCCGTATTACCACAGTAACATTTTCAAGGTTCCACTAGCCAGTTCCCCTGAAGCGATACGCCATTATCTGTCAACCTAAAGACTTTCACAGCACTCCTGATGGGAGCTTCTCGAGTTTGCCGATGTATTTCTCCGGTTGACGAGGCATTTGGTTACCTTAAGAGAGTCATAGTTACTCCTGTCAGTTGCTCCCCGTTTTACCACAGTCACATTTTCAAGGTTCCACTAGCCAGTTCCCCTGAAGCGATACGCCATTATCTGTCATCCTATAGACTGTCACAGTACTCCTGGTGGGAGCTTCTCGAGTTTGCCGATATATTTCGCCTGTTGACGAGGCATTTGGCTACCTTAAGAGAGTCATAGTTATCCCTGTTAGTTGCTCCCCGTTTTACCACAGTCACATTTTCAAGGTTCCGCTAGCCAGTTCCCCTGAAGCGATACGCTATTATCTGTCAACCTAAAGACTTTCACTGCACTCCTGATGGGAGCTTCTCGAGTTTGCTGATGTATTTCTCCGGTTGACGAGGCATTTGGCTACCTTAAGAGAGTCATAGTTACTCCTGTTAGTTGCTCCCCGTTTTACCACAGTCACATTTTCAAGGTTCCGCTAGCCAGTTCCCCTGAAGCGATACGCCATTATCTGTCAACCTATAGACTGTCACAGTACTCCTGGTGGGAGCTTCTTCGAGTTTGCCGATGTATTTCGCCTGTTGACGAGGTATTTGGCTACCTTAAGAGAGTCATAGTTACTCCTGTCAGTTGCTCCCCGTTTTACCACAGTCACATTTTCAAGGTTCCGCTAGCCAGTTCCCCTGAAGCGATACGCCATTATCTGTCAACCTATAGACTGTCACAGTACTCCTGGTGGGAGCTTCTCGAGTTTGCCGATATATTTCGCCTGTTGACGAGGCATTTGGCTACCTTAAGAGAGTCATAGTTATCCCTGTTAGTTGCTCCCCGTTTTACCACAGTCACATTTTCAAGGTTCCGCTAGCCAGTTCCCCTGAAGCGATACGCTATTATCTGTCAACCTAAAGACTTTCACAGCACTCCTGATGGGAGCTTCTCGAGTTTGCTGATGTATTTCTCCGGTTGACGAGGCATTTGGCTACCTTAAGAGAGTCATAGTTACTCCTGTTAGTTGCTCCCCGTTTTACCACAGTCACATTTTCAAGGTTCCGCTAGCCAGTTCCCCTGAAGCGATACGCCATTATCTGTCAACCTATAGAATGTCACAGTACTCCTGGTGGGAGCTTCTCGAGTTTGCCGTTATATTTCGCCTGTTGACGAGGCATTTGGCTACCTTAAGAGAGTCATAGTTATCCCTGTTAGTTGCTCCCCATTTTACCACAGTCACATTTTCAAGGTTCCGCTAGCCAGTTCCCCTGAAGCGATACGCTATTATCTGTCAACCTAAAGACTTTCACAGCACTCCTGATGGGAGCTTCTCGAGTTTGCTGATGTATTTCTCCGGTTGACGAGGCATTTGGCTACCTTAAGAGAGTCATAGTTACTCCTGTTAGTTGCTCCCCGTTTTACCACAGTCACATTTTCAAGGTTCCGCTAGCCAGTTCCCCTGAAGCGATACGCCATTATCTGTCAACCTATAGACTGTCACAGTACTCCTGGTGGGAGCTTCTTCGAGTTTGCCGATGTATTTCGCCTGTTGACGAGGCATTTGGCTACCTTAAGAGAGTCATAGTTACTCCTGTCAGTTGCTCCCCGTTTTACCACAGTCACATTTTCAAGGTTCCGCTAGCCAGTTCCCCTGAAGCGATACGCCATTATCTGTCAACCTATAGACTGTAACAGTACTCCTGGTGGGAGCTTCTCGAGTTTGCCGATGTATTTTGCCTGTTGACGAGGCATTTGGCTACCTTAAGAGAGTCATAGTTACTCCTGTCAGTTGCTCCCCGTTTTACCACAGTCACATTTTCAAGGTTCCACTAGCCAGTTCCCCTGAAGCGATACGCCATTATCTGTCAACCTAAAGACTTTCACAGCACTCCTGATGGGAGCTTCTCGAGTTTGCCGATGTATTTCTCCGGTTGACGAGGCATTTGGCTACCTTAAGAGAGTCATAGTTACTCCTGTCAGTTGCTCCCCGTTTCACCACAGTCACAATTTCAAGCTTCCTCTAGCCAGTTCACCTGACGCGATACGCCATTGTCTGTCAACCTAATGTCTTTCACAGTACTCCTGCCGTGAGCTTCTCGAGTTTGCCGATGTATTTCGCCTGTTGACGAGGCATTTGGCTACCTTAAGAGAGTCATAGTACTCCTGTCAGTTGCTCCCCATTTTACCACAGTCACATTTTCAAGGTTCCACTAGCCAGTTCCCCTGAAGCGATACGCCATTATCTGTCAACCTATAGACTGTCACAGTACTCCTGGTGGGAGCTTCTCGAGATTGCCGATGTATTTCGCCTGTTGACGAGGCATTTGGCTACCTTAAGAGAGTCATAGTTACTCCTGTCAGTTGCTCCCCGTTTTACCACAGTCACATTTTCAACGTTCCACGAGCCAGTTCCCCTGAAGCGATACGCCATTATCTGTCAACCTATAGACTGTCACAGTACTCCTGGTGGGAGCTTCTCGAGTTTGCCGATATATTTCGCCTGTTGACGAGGCATTTGGCTACCTTAAGAGAGTCATAGTTACTCCTGTCAGTTGCTCCCCGTTTTACCACAGTCACATTTTCAAGGTTCCACTAGCCAGTTCCCCTGAAGCGATACGCCATTATCTGTCATCCTATAGACTGTCACAGTACTCCTGGTGGGAGCTTCTCGAGTTTGCCGATATATTTCGCCTGTTGACGAGGCATTTGGCTACCTTAAGAGAGTCATAGTTATCCCTGTTAGTTGCTCCCCGTTTTACCACAGTCACATTTTCAAGGTTCCGCTAGCCAGTTCCCCTGAAGCGATACGCTATTATCTGTCAACCTAAAGACTTTCACAGCACTCCTGATGGGAGCTTCTCGAGTTTGCTGATGTATTTCTCCGGTTGACGAGGCATTTGGCTACCTTAAGAGAGTCATAGTTACTCCTGTTAGTTGCTCCCCGTTTTACCACAGTCACATTTTCAAGGTTCCGCTAGCCAGTTCCCCTGAAGCGATACGCCATTATCTGTCAACCTAAAGACTTTCACAGCACTCCTGATGGGAGCTTCTCGAGTTTGCCGATGTATTTCTCCGGTTGACGAGGCATTTGGTTACCTTAAGAGAGTCATAGTTACTCCTGTCAGTTGCTCCCCGTTTTACCACAGTCACATTTTCAAGGTTCCACTAGCCAGTTCCCCTGAAGCGATACGCCATTATCTGTCATCCTATAGACTGTCACAGTACTCCTGGTGGGAGCTTCTCGAGTTTGCCGATATATTTCGCCTGTTGACGAGGCATTTGGCTACCTTAAGAGAGTCATAGTTATCCCTGTTAGTTGCTCCCCGTTTTACCACAGTCACATATTCAAGGTTCCGCTAGCCAGTTCCCCTGAAGCGATACGCTATTATCTGTCAACCTAAAGACTTTCACAGCACTCCTGATGGGAGCTTCTCGAGTTTGCTGATGTATTTCTCCGGTTGACGAGGCATTTGGCTACCTTAAGAGAGTCATAGTTACTCCTGTTAGTTGCTCCCCGTTTTACCACAGTCACATTTTCAAGGTTCCGCTAGCCAGTTCCCCTGAAGCGATACGCCATTATCTGTCAACCTATAGACTGTCACAGTACTCCTGGTGGGAGCTTCTTCGAGTTTGCCGATGTATTTCGCCTGTTGACGAGGCATTTGGCTACCTTAAGAGAGTCATAGTTACTCCTGTCAGTTGCTCCCCGTTTTACCACAGTCACATTTTCAAGGTTCCGCTAGCCAGTTCCCCTGAAGCGATACGCCATTATCTGTCACCCTATAGACTGTCACAGTACTCCTGGTGGGAGCTTCTTCGAGTTTGCCGATGTATTTCGCCTGTTGACGAGGCATTTGGCTACCTTAAGAGAGTCATAGTTACTCCCGTCAGTTGCTCCCCGTATTACCACAGTAACATTTTCAAGGTTCCACTAGCCAGTTCCCCTGAAGCGATACGCCATTATCTGTCAACCTAAAGACTTTCACAGCACTCCTGATGGGAGCTTCTCGAGTTTGCCGATGTATTTCTCCGGTTGACGAGGCATTTGGTTACCTTAAGAGAGTCATAGTTACTCCTGTCAGTTGCTCCCCGTTTTACCACAGTCACATTTTCAAGGTTCCACTAGCCAGTTCCCCTGAAGCGATACGCCATTATCTGTCATCCTATAGACTGTCACAGTACTCCTGGTGGGAGCTTCTCGAGTTTGCCGATATATTTCGCCTGTTGACGAGGCATTTGGCTACCTTAAGAGAGTCATAGTTATCCCTGTTAGTTGCTCCCCGTTTTACCACAGTCACATTTTCAAGGTTCCGCTAGCCAGTTCCCCTGAAGCGATACGCTATTATCTGTCAACCTAAAGACTTTCACTGCACTCCTGATGGGAGCTTCTCGAGTTTGCTGATGTATTTCTCCGGTTGACGAGGCATTTGGCTACCTTAAGAGAGTCATAGTTACTCCTGTTAGTTGCTCCCCGTTTTACCACAGTCACATTTTCAAGGTTCCGCTAGCCAGTTCCCCTGAAGCGATACGCCATTATCTGTCAACCTATAGACTGTCACAGTACTCCTGGTGGGAGCTTCTTCGAGTTTGCCGATGTATTTCGCCTGTTGACGAGGCATTTGGCTACCTTAAGAGAGTCATAGTTACTCCTGTCAGTTGCTCCCCGTTTTACCACAGTCACATTTTCAAGGTTCCGCTAGCCAGTTCCCCTGAAGCGATACGCCATTATCTGTCAACCTATAGACTGTCACAGTACTCCTGGTGGGAGCTTCTCGAGTTTGCCGATATATTTCGCCTGTTGACGAGGCATTTGGCTACCTTAAGAGAGTCATAGTTATCCCTGTTAGTTGCTCCCCGTTTTACCACAGTCACATTTTCAAGGTTCCGCTAGCCAGTTCCCCTGAAGCGATACGCTATTATCTGTCAACCTAAAGACTTTCACAGCACTCCTGATGGGAGCTTCTCGAGTTTGCTGATGTATTTCTCCGGTTGACGAGGCATTTGGCTACCTTAAGAGAGTCATAGTTACTCCTGTTAGTTGCTCCCCGTTTTACCACAGTCACATTTTCAAGGTTCCGCTAGCCAGTTCCCCTGAAGCGATACGCCATTATCTGTCAACCTATAGAATGTCACAGTACTCCTGGTGGGAGCTTCTCGAGTTTGCCGTTATATTTCGCCTGTTGACGAGGCATTTGGCTACCTTAAGAGAGTCATAGTTATCCCTGTTAGTTGCTCCCCATTTTACCACAGTCACATTTTCAAGGTTCCGCTAGCCAGTTCCCCTGAAGCGATACGCTATTATCTGTCAACCTAAAGACTTTCACAGCACTCCTGATGGGAGCTTCTCGAGTTTGCTGATGTATTTCTCCGGTTGACGAGGCATTTGGCTACCTTAAGAGAGTCATAGTTACTCCTGTTAGTTGCTCCCCGTTTTACCACAGTCACATTTTCAAGGTTCCGCTAGCCAGTTCCCCTGAAGCGATACGCCATTATCTGTCAACCTATAGACTGTCACAGTACTCCTGGTGGGAGCTTCTTCGAGTTTGCCGATGTATTTCGCCTGTTGACGAGGCATTTGGCTACCTTAAGAGAGTCATAGTTACTCCTGTCAGTTGCTCCCCGTTTTACCACAGTCACATTTTCAAGGTTCCGCTAGCCAGTTCCCCTGAAGCGATACGCCATTATCTGTCAACCTATAGACTGTAACAGTACTCCTGGTGGGAGCTTCTCGAGTTTGCCGATGTATTTTGCCTGTTGACGAGGCATTTGGCTACCTTAAGAGAGTCATAGTTACTCCTGTCAGTTGCTCCCCGTTTTACCACAGTCACATTTTCAAGGTTCCACTAGCCAGTTCCCCTGAAGCGATACGCCATTATCTGTCAACCTAAAGACTTTCACAGCACTCCTGATGGGAGCTTCTCGAGTTTGCCGATGTATTTCTCCGGTTGACGAGGCATTTGGCTACCTTAAGAGAGTCATAGTTACTCCTGTCAGTTGCTCCCCGTTTCACCACAGTCACAATTTCAAGCTTCCTCTAGCCAGTTCACCTGACGCGATACGCCATTGTCTGTCAACCTAATGTCTTTCACAGTACTCCTGCCGTGAGCTTCTCGAGTTTGCCGATGTATTTCGCCTGTTGACGAGGCATTTGGCTACCTTAAGAGAGTCATAGTACTCCTGTCAGTTGCTCCCCATTTTACCACAGTCACATTTTCAAGGTTCCACTAGCCAGTTCCCCTGAAGCGATACGCCATTATCTGTCAACCTATAGACTGTCACAGTACTCCTGGTGGGAGCTTCTCGAGATTGCCGATGTATTTCGCCTGTTGACGAGGCATTTGGCTACCTTAAGAGAGTCATAGTTACTCCTGTCAGTTGCTCCCCGTTTTACCACAGTCACATTTTCAACGTTCCACGAGCCAGTTCCCCTGAAGCGATACGCCATTATCTGTCAACCTATAGACTGTCACAGTACTCCTGGTGGGAGCTTCTCGAGTTTGCCGATATATTTCGCCTGTTGACGAGGCATTTGGCTACCTTAAGAGAGTCATAGTTACTCCTGTCAGTTGCTCCCCGTTTTACCACAGTCACATTTTCAAGGTTCCACTAGCCAGTTCCCCTGAAGCGATACGCCATTATCTGTCATCCTATAGACTGTCACAGTACTCCTGGTGGGAGCTTCTCGAGTTTGCCGATATATTTCGCCTGTTGACGAGGCATTTGGCTACCTTAAGAGAGTCATAGTTATCCCTGTTAGTTGCTCCCCGTTTTACCACAGTCACATTTTCAAGGTTCCGCTAGCCAGTTCCCCTGAAGCGATACGCTATTATCTGTCAACCTAAAGACTTTCACAGCACTCCTGATGGGAGCTTCTCGAGTTTGCTGATGTATTTCTCCGGTTGACGAGGCATTTGGCTACCTTAAGAGAGTCATAGTTACTCCTGTTAGTTGCTCCCCGTTTTACCACAGTCACATTTTCAAGGTTCCGCTAGGCAGTTCCCCTGAAGCGATACGCCATTATCTGTCAACCTATAGACTGTCACAGTACTCCTGGTGGGAGCTTCTTCGAGTTTGCCGATGTATTTCGCCTGTTGACGAGGCATTTGGCTACCTTAAGAGAGTCATAGTTACTCCTGTCAGTTGCTCCCCGTTTTACCACAGTCACATTTTCAAGGTTCCGCTAGCCAGTTCCCCTGAAGCGATACGCCATTATCTGTCAACCTATAGACTGTCACAGTACTCCTGGTGGGAGCTTCTTCGAGTTTGCCGATGTATTTCGCCTGTTGACGAGGCATTTGGCTACCTTAAGAGAGTCATAGTTACTCCCGTCAGTTGCTCCCCGTTTTACCACAGTCACATTTTCAAGGTTCCGCTAGCCAGTTCCCCTGAAGCGATACGCCATTATCTGTCAACCTAAAGACATTCACAGCACTCCTGATGGGAGCTTCTCGAGTTTGCCGATGTCTTTCTCCGGTTGACGAGGCATTTGGTTACCTTAAGAGAGTCATAGTTACTCCTGTCAGTTGCTCCCCGTTTTACCACAGTCACATTTTCAAGGTTCCACTAGCCAGTTCCCCTGAAGCGATACGCCATTATCTGTCATCCTATAGACTGTCATAGTACTCCTGGTGGGAGCTTCTCGAGTTTGCCGATATATTTCGCCTGTTGACGAGGCATTTGGCTACCTTAAGAGAGACATAGTTATCACTGTCAGTTGCTCCCCGTTTTACCACAGTCACATTTTCAAGGTTCCGCTAGCCAGTTCCCCTGAAGCGATACGCTATTATCTGTCAACCTAAAGACTTTCACAGCACTCCTGATGGGAGCTTCTCGAGTTTGCTGATGTATTTCTCCGGTTGACGAGGCATTTGGCTACCTTAAGAGAGTCATAGTTACTCCTGTTAGTTGCTCCCCGTTTTACCACAGTCACATTTTCAAGGTTCCGCTAGCCAGTTCCCCTGAAGCGATACGCCATTATCTGTCAACCTATAGACTGTCACAGTACTCCTGGTGGGAGCTTCTTCGAGTTTGCCGATGTATTTCGCCTGTTGACGAGGCATTTGGCTACCTTAAGAGAGTCATAGCTACTCCTGTCAGTTGCTCCCCGTTTTACCACAGTCACATTTTCAAGGTTCCGCTAGCCAGTTCCCCTGAAGCGATACGCCATTATCTGTCAACCTATAGACTGTCACAGTACTCCTGGTGGGAGTTTCTCGAGTTTGCCGATATATTTCGCCTGTTGACGAGGCATTTGGCTACCTTAAGAGAGTCATAGTTATCCCTGTTAGTTGCTCCCCGTTTTCCCACAGTCACATTTTCAAGGTTCCGCTAGCCAGTTCCCCTGAAGCGATACGCCATTATCTGTCAACCTAAAGACTTTCACAGCACTCCTGATGGGAGCTTCTCGAGTTTGCCGATGTATTTCTCCGGTTGACGAGGCATTTGGCTACCTTAAGAGAGTCATAGTTACTCCTGTCAGTTGCTCCCCGTTTCACCACAGTCACAATTTCAAGCTTCCTCTAGCCAGTTTACCTGACGCGATACGCCATTGTCTGTCAACCTAATGTCTTTCACAGTACTCCTGCCGTGAGCTTCTCGAGTTTGCCGATGTATTTCGCCTGTTGACGAGGCATTTGGCTACCTTAAGAGAGTCATAGTACTCCTGTCAGTTGCTCCCCATTTTACCACAGTCACATTTTCAAGGTTCTACTAGCCAGTTCCCCTGAAGCGATACGCCATTATCTGTCAACCTATAGACTGTCACAGTACTCCTGGTGGGAGCTTCTCGAGATTGCCGATGTATTTCGCCTGTTGACGAGGCATTTGGCTACCTTAAGAGAGTCATAGTTACTCCTGTCAGTTGCTCCCCGTTTTACCACAGTCACATTTTCAACGTTCCACGAGCCAGTTCCCCTGAAGCGATACGCTATTATCTGTCAACCTAAAGACTTTCACAGCACTCCTGATGGGAGCTTCTCGAGTTTGCTGATGTATTTCTCCGGTTGACGAGGCATTTGGCTACCTTAAGAGAGTCATAGTTACTCCTGTTAGTTGCTCCCCGTTTTACCACAGTCACATTTTCAAGGTTCCGCTAGCCAGTTCCCCTGAAGCGATACGCCATTATCTGTCAACCTATAGACTGTCACAGTACTCCTGGTGGGAGCTTCTTCGAGTTTGCCGATGTATTTCGCCTGTTGACGAGGCATTTGGCTACCTTAAGAGAGTCATAGTTACTCCTGTCAGTTGCTCCCCGTTTTACCACAGTCACATTTTCAAGGTTCCGCTAGCCAGTTCCCCTGAAGCGATACGCCATTATCTGTCAACCTATAGACTGTAACAGTACTCCTGGTGGGAGCTTCTCGAGTTTGCCGATGTATTTTGCCTGTTGACGAGGCATTTGGCTACCTTAAGAGAGTCATAGTTACTCCTGTCAGTTGCTCCCCGTTTTACCACAGTCACATTTTCAAGGTTCCACTAGCCAGTTCCCCTGAAGCGATACGCCATTATCTGTCAACCTAAAGACTTTCACAGCACTCCTGATGGGAGCTTCTCGAGTTTGCCGATGTATTTCTCCGGTTGACGAGGCATTTGGCTACCTTAAGAGAGTCATAGTTACTCCTGTCAGTTGCTCCCCGTTTCACCACAGTCACAATTTCAAGCTTCCTCTAGCCAGTTCACCTGACGCGATACGCCATTGTCTGTCAACCTAATGTCTTTCACAGTACTCCTGCCGTGAGCTTCTCGAGTTTGCCGATGTATTTCGCCTGTTGACGAGGCATTTGGCTACCTTAAGAGAGTCATAGTACTCCTGTCAGTTGCTCCCCATTTTACCACAGTCACATTTTCAAGGTTCCACTAGCCAGTTCCCCTGAAGCGATACGCCATTATCTGTCAACCTATAGACTGTCACAGTACTCCTGGTGGGAGCTTCTCGAGATTGCCGATGTATTTCGCCTGTTGACGAGGCATTTGGCTACCTTAAGAGAGTCATAGTTACTCCTGTCAGTTGCTCCCCGTTTTACCACAGTCACATTTTCAACGTTCCACGAGCCAGTTCCCCTGAAGCGATACGCCATTATCTGTCAACCTATAGACTGTCACAGTACTCCTGGTGGGAGCTTCTCGAGTTTGCCGATATATTTCGCCTGTTGACGAGGCATTTGGCTACCTTAAGAGAGTCATAGTTACTCCTGTCAGTTGCTCCCCGTTTTACCACAGTCACATTTTCAAGGTTCCACTAGCCAGTTCCCCTGAAGCGATACGCCATTATCTGTCATCCTATAGACTGTCACAGTACTCCTGGTGGGAGCTTCTCGAGTTTGCCGATATATTTCGCCTGTTGACGAGGCATTTGGCTACCTTAAGAGAGTCATAGTTATCCCTGTTAGTTGCTCCCCGTTTTACCACAGTCACATTTTCAAGGTTCCGCTAGCCAGTTCCCCTGAAGCGATACGCTATTATCTGTCAACCTAAAGACTTTCACAGCACTCCTGATGGGAGCTTCTCGAGTTTGCTGATGTATTTCTCCGGTTGACGAGGCATTTGGCTACCTTAAGAGAGTCATAGTTACTCCTGTTAGTTGCTCCCCGTTTTACCACAGTCACATTTTCAAGGTTCCGCTAGGCAGTTCCCCTGAAGCGATACGCCATTATCTGTCAACCTATAGACTGTCACAGTACTCCTGGTGGGAGCTTCTTCGAGTTTGCCGATGTATTTCGCCTGTTGACGAGGCATTTGGCTACCTTAAGAGAGTCATAGTTACTCCTGTCAGTTGCTCCCCGTTTTACCACAGTCACATTTTCAAGGTTCCGCTAGCCAGTTCCCCTGAAGCGATACGCCATTATCTGTCAACCTATAGACTGTCACAGTACTCCTGGTGGGAGCTTCTTCGAGTTTGCCGATGTATTTCGCCTGTTGACGAGGCATTTGGCTACCTTAAGAGAGTCATAGTTACTCCCGTCAGTTGCTCCCCGTTTTACCACAGTCACATTTTCAAGGTTCCGCTAGCCAGTTCCCCTGAAGCGATACGCCATTATCTGTCAACCTAAAGACATTCACAGCACTCCTGATGGGAGCTTCTCGAGTTTGCCGATGTCTTTCTCCGGTTGACGAGGCATTTGGTTACCTTAAGAGAGTCATAGTTACTCCTGTCAGTTGCTCCCCGTTTTACCACAGTCACATTTTCAAGGTTCCACTAGCCAGTTCCCCTGAAGCGATACGCCATTATCTGTCATCCTATAGACTGTCATAGTACTCCTGGTGGGAGCTTCTCGAGTTTGCCGATATATTTCGCCTGTTGACGAGGCATTTGGCTACCTTAAGAGAGACATAGTTATCACTGTCAGTTGCTCCCCGTTTTACCACAGTCACATTTTCAAGGTTCCGCTAGCCAGTTCCCCTGAAGCGATACGCTATTATCTGTCAACCTAAAGACTTTCACAGCACTCCTGATGGGAGCTTCTCGAGTTTGCTGATGTATTTCTCCGGTTGACGAGGCATTTGGCTACCTTAAGAGAGTCATAGTTACTCCTGTTAGTTGCTCCCCGTTTTACCACAGTCACATTTTCAAGGTTCCGCTAGCCAGTTCCCCTGAAGCGATACGCCATTATCTGTCAACCTATAGACTGTCACAGTACTCCTGGTGGGAGCTTCTTCGAGTTTGCCGATGTATTTCGCCTGTTGACGAGGCATTTGGCTACCTTAAGAGAGTCATAGCTACTCCTGTCAGTTGCTCCCCGTTTTACCACAGTCACATTTTCAAGGTTCCGCTAGCCAGTTCCCCTGAAGCGATACGCCATTATCTGTCAACCTATAGACTGTCACAGTACTCCTGGTGGGAGTTTCTCGAGTTTGCCGATATATTTCGCCTGTTGACGAGGCATTTGGCTACCTTAAGAGAGTCATAGTTATCCCTGTTAGTTGCTCCCCGTTTTCCCACAGTCACATTTTCAAGGTTCCGCTAGCCAGTTCCCCTGAAGCGATACGCCATTATCTGTCAACCTAAAGACTTTCACAGCACTCCTGATGGGAGCTTCTCGAGTTTGCCGATGTATTTCTCCGGTTGACGAGGCATTTGGCTACCTTAAGAGAGTCATAGTTACTCCTGTCAGTTGCTCCCCGTTTCACCACAGTCACAATTTCAAGCTTCCTCTAGCCAGTTTACCTGACGCGATACGCCATTGTCTGTCAACCTAATGTCTTTCACAGTACTCCTGCCGTGAGCTTCTCGAGTTTGCCGATGTATTTCGCCTGTTGACGAGGCATTTGGCTACCTTAAGAGAGTCATAGTACTCCTGTCAGTTGCTCCCCATTTTACCACAGTCACATTTTCAAGGTTCTACTAGCCAGTTCCCCTGAAGCGATACGCCATTATCTGTCAACCTATAGACTGTCACAGTACTCCTGGTGGGAGCTTCTCGAGATTGCCGATGTATTTCGCCTGTTGACGAGGCATTTGGCTACCTTAAGAGAGTCATAGTTACTCCTGTCAGTTGCTCCCCGTTTTACCACAGTCACATTTTCAACGTTCCACGAGCCAGTTCCCCTGAAGCGATACGCTATTATCTGTCAACCTAAAGACTTTCACAGCACTCCTGATGGGAGCTTCTCGAGTTTGCTGATGTATTTCTCCGGTTGACGAGGCATTTGGCTACCTTAAGAGAGTCATAGTTACTCCTGTTAGTTGCTCCCCGTTTTACCACAGTCACATTTTCAAGGTTCCGCTAGCCAGTTCCCCTGAAGCGATACGCCATTATCTGTCAACCTATAGACTGTCACAGTACTCCTGGTGGGAGCTTCTTCGAGTTTGCCGATGTATTTCGCCTGTTGACGAGGCATTTGGCTACCTTAAGAGAGTCATAGCTACTCCTGTCAGTTGCTCCCCGTTTTACCACAGTCACATTTTCAAGGTTCCGCTAGCCAGTTCCCCTGAAGCGATACGCCATTATCTGTCAACCTATAGACTGTCACAGTACTCCTGGTGGGAGTTTCTCGAGTTTGCCGATATATTTCGCCTGTTGACGAGGCATTTGGCTACCTTAAGAGAGTCATAGTTATCCCTGTTAGTTGCTCCCCGTTTTCCCACAGTCACATTTTCAAGGTTCCGCTAGCCAGTTCCCCTGAAGCGATACGCCATTATCTGTCAACCTAAAGACTTTCACAGCACTCCTGATGGGAGCTTCTCGAGTTTGCCGATGTATTTCTCCGGTTGACGAGGCATTTGGCTACCTTAAGAGAGTCATAGTTACTCCTGTCAGTTGCTCCCCGTTTCACCACAGTCACAATTTCAAGCTTCCTCTAGCCAGTTTACCTGACGCGATACGCCATTGTCTGTCAACCTAATGTCTTTCACAGTACTCCTGCCGTGAGCTTCTCGAGTTTGCCGATGTATTTCGCCTGTTGACGAGGCATTTGGCTACCTTAAGAGAGTCATAGTACTCCTGTCAGTTGCTCCCCATTTTACCACAGTCACATTTTCAAGGTTCCACTAGCCAGTTCCCCTGAAGCGATACGCCATTATCTGTCAACCTATAGACTGTCACAGTACTCCTGGTGGGAGCTTCTCGAGATTGCCGATGTATTTCGCCTGTTGACGAGGCATTTGGCTACCTTAAGAGAGTCATAGTTACTCCTGTCAGTTGCTCCCCGTTTTACCACAGTCACATTTTCAACGTTCCACGAGCCAGTTCCCCTGAAGCGATACGCCATTATCTGTCAACCTATAGACTGTCACAGTACTCCTGGTGGGAGCTTCTCGAGTTTGCCGATATATTTCGCCTGTTGACGAGGCATTTGGCTACCTTAAGAGAGTCATATTACTCCTGTCAGTTGCTCCCCGTTTTACCACAGTCACATTTTCAAGGTTCCACTAGCTAGTTCCCCTGAAGCGATACGCCATTATCTGTCATCCTATAGACTGTCACAGTACTCCTGGTGGGAGCTTCTCGAGTTTGCCGATATATTTCGCCTGTTGACGAGGCATTTGGCTACCTTAAGAGAGTCATAGTTATCCCTGTTAGTTGCTCCCCGTTTTACCACAGTCACATTTTCAAGGTTCCGCTAGCCAGTTCCCCTGAAGCGATACGCTATTATCTGTCAACCTAAAGACTTTCACAGCACTCCTGATGGGAGCTTCTCGAGTTTGCTGATGTATTTCTCCGGTTGACGAGGCATTTGGCTACCTTAAGAGAGTCATAGTTACTCCTGGTAGTTGCTCCCCGTTTTACCACAGTCACATTTTCAAGGTTCCGCTAGGCAGTTCCCCTGAAGCGATACGCCATTTTCTGTCAACCTATAGACTGTCACAGTACTCCTGGTGGGAGCTTCTTCGAGTTTGCCGATGTATTTCGCCTGTTGACGAGGCATTTGGCTACCTTAAGAGAGTCATAGTTACTCCTGTCAGTTGCTCCCCGTTTTACCACAGTCACATTTTCAAGGTTCCGCTAGCCAGTTCCCCTGAAGCGATACGCCATTATCTGTCAACCTATAGACTGTCACAGTACTCCTGGTGGGAGCTTCTTCGAGTTTGCCGATGTATTTCGCCTGTTGACGAGGCATTTGGCTACCTTAAGAGAGTCATAGTTACTCCCGTCAGTTGCTCCCCGTTTTACCACAGTCACATTTTCAAGGTTCCACTAGCCAGTTCCCCTGAAGCGATACGCCATTATCTGTCAACCTAAAGACTTTCACAGCACTCCTGATGGGAGCTTCTCGAGTTTGCCGATGTCTTTCTCCGGTTGACGAGGCATTTGGTTACCTTAAGAGAGTCATAGTTACTCCTGTCAGTTGCTCCCCGTTTTACCACAGTCACATTTTCAAGGTTCCACTAGCCAGTTCCCCTGAAGCGATACGCCATTATCTGTCAACCTATAGACTGTCACAGTACTCCTGGTGGGAGCTTCTCGAGTTTGTCGATATATTTCGCCTGTTGACGAGGCATTTGGCTACCTTAAGAGAGTCATAGTTACTCCTGTCAGTTGCTCCCCGTTTTACCACAGTCACATTTTCAAGGTTCAACTAGCCAGTTCCCCTGAAGCGATACGCCATTATCTGTCATCCTATAGACTGTCACAGTACTCCTGGTGGGAGCTTCTCGAGTTTGCCGATATATTTCGCCTGTTGACGAGGCATTTGGCTACCTTAAGAGAGTCATAGTTATCCCTGTTAGTTGCTCCCCGTTTTACCACAGTCACATTTTCAAGGTTCCGCTAGCCAGTTCCCCTGAAGCGATACGCTATTATCTGTCAACCTAAAGACTTTCACAGCACTCCTGATGGGAGCTTCTCGAGTTTGCCGATGTCTTTCTCCGGTTGACGAGGCATTTGGTTACCTTAAGAGAGTCATAGTTACTCCTGTCAGTTGCTCCCCGTTTTACCACAGTCACATTTTCAAGGTTCCACTAGCCAGTTCCCCTGAAGCGATACGCCATTATCTGTCAACCTATAGACTGTCACAGTACTCCTGGTGGGAGCTTCTTCGAGTTTGCCGATGTATTTCGCCTGTTGACGAGGCATTTGGCTACCTTAAGAGAGTCATAGTTACTCCTGTCAGTTGCTCCCCGTTTTACCACAGTCACATTTTCAAGGTTCCGCTAGCCAGTTCCCCTGAAGCGATACGCCATTATCTGTCAACCTATAGACTGTAACAGTACTCCTGGTGGGAGCTTCTCGAGTTTGCCGATGTATTTTGCCTGTTGACGAGGCATTTGGCTACCTTAAGAGAGTCATAGTTACTCCTGTCAGTTGCTCCCCGTTTTACCACAGTCACATTTTCAAGGTTCCACTAGCCAGTTCCCCTGAAGCGATACGCCATTATCTGTCAACCTAAAGACTTTCACAGCACTCCTGATGGGAGCTTCTCGAGTTTGCCGATGTATTTCTCCGGTTGACGAGGCATTTGGCTACCTTAAGAGAGTCATAGTTACTCCTGTCAGTTGCTCCCCGTTTCACCACAGTCACAATTTCAAGCTTCCTCTAGCCAGTTCACCTGACGCGATACGCCATTGTCTGTCAACCTAATGTCTTTCACAGTACTCCTGCCGTGAGCTTCTCGAGTTTGCCGATGTATTTCGCCTGTTGACGAGGCATTTGGCTACCTTAAGAGAGTCATAGTACTCCTGTCAGTTGCTCCCCATTTTACCACAGTCACATTTTCAAGGTTCCACTAGCCAGTTCCCCTGAAGCGATACGCCATTATCTGTCAACCTATAGACTGTCACAGTACTCCTGGTGGGAGCTTCTCGAGATTGCCGATGTATTTCGCCTGTTGACGAGGCATTTGGCTACCTTAAGAGAGTCATAGTTACTCCTGTCAGTTGCTCCCCGTTTTACCACAGTCACATTTTCAACGTTCCACGAGCCAGTTCCCCTGAAGCGATACGCCATTATCTGTCAACCTATAGACTGTCACAGTACTCCTGGTGGGAGCTTCTCGAGTTTGCCGATATATTTCGCCTGTTGACGAGGCATTTGGCTACCTTAAGAGAGTCATAGTTACTCCTGTCAGTTGCTCCCCGTTTTACCACAGTCACATTTTCAAGGTTCCACTAGCCAGTTCCCCTGAAGCGATACGCCATTATCTGTCATCCTATAGACTGTCACAGTACTCCTGGTGGGAGCTTCTCGAGTTTGCCGATATATTTCGCCTGTTGACGAGGCATTTGGCTACCTTAAGAGAGTCATAGTTATCCCTGTTAGTTGCTCCCCGTTTTACCACAGTCACATTTTCAAGGTTCCGCTAGCCAGTTCCCCTGAAGCGATACGCTATTATCTGTCAACCTAAAGACTTTCACAGCACTCCTGATGGGAGCTTCTCGAGTTTGCTGATGTATTTCTCCGGTTGACGAGGCATTTGGCTACCTTAAGAGAGTCATAGTTACTCCTGTTAGTTGCTCCCCGTTTTACCACAGTCACATTTTCAAGGTTCCGCTAGGCAGTTCCCCTGAAGCGATACGCCATTATCTGTCAACCTATAGACTGTCACAGTACTCCTGGTGGGAGCTTCTTCGAGTTTGCCGATGTATTTCGCCTGTTGACGAGGCATTTGGCTACCTTAAGAGAGTCATAGTTACTCCTGTCAGTTGCTCCCCGTTTTACCACAGTCACATTTTCAAGGTTCCGCTAGCCAGTTCCCCTGAAGCGATACGCCATTATCTGTCAACCTATAGACTGTCACAGTACTCCTGGTGGGAGCTTCTTCGAGTTTGCCGATGTATTTCGCCTGTTGACGAGGCATTTGGCTACCTTAAGAGAGTCATAGTTACTCCCGTCAGTTGCTCCCCGTTTTACCACAGTCACATTTTCAAGGTTCCGCTAGCCAGTTCCCCTGAAGCGATACGCCATTATCTGTCAACCTAAAGACATTCACAGCACTCCTGATGGGAGCTTCTCGAGTTTGCCGATGTCTTTCTCCGGTTGACGAGGCATTTGGTTACCTTAAGAGAGTCATAGTTACTCCTGTCAGTTGCTCCCCGTTTTACCACAGTCACATTTTCAAGGTTCCACTAGCCAGTTCCCCTGAAGCGATACGCCATTATCTGTCATCCTATAGACTGTCATAGTACTCCTGGTGGGAGCTTCTCGAGTTTGCCGATATATTTCGCCTGTTGACGAGGCATTTGGCTACCTTAAGAGAGACATAGTTATCACTGTCAGTTGCTCCCCGTTTTACCACAGTCACATTTTCAAGGTTCCGCTAGCCAGTTCCCCTGAAGCGATACGCTATTATCTGTCAACCTAAAGACTTTCACAGCACTCCTGATGGGAGCTTCTCGAGTTTGCTGATGTATTTCTCCGGTTGACGAGGCATTTGGCTACCTTAAGAGAGTCATAGTTACTCCTGTTAGTTGCTCCCCGTTTTACCACAGTCACATTTTCAAGGTTCCGCTAGCCAGTTCCCCTGAAGCGATACGCCATTATCTGTCAACCTATAGACTGTCACAGTACTCCTGGTGGGAGCTTCTTCGAGTTTGCCGATGTATTTCGCCTGTTGACGAGGCATTTGGCTACCTTAAGAGAGTCATAGCTACTCCTGTCAGTTGCTCCCCGTTTTACCACAGTCACATTTTCAAGGTTCCGCTAGCCAGTTCCCCTGAAGCGATACGCCATTATCTGTCAACCTATAGACTGTCACAGTACTCCTGGTGGGAGTTTCTCGAGTTTGCCGATATATTTCGCCTGTTGACGAGGCATTTGGCTACCTTAAGAGAGTCATAGTTATCCCTGTTAGTTGCTCCCCGTTTTCCCACAGTCACATTTTCAAGGTTCCGCTAGCCAGTTCCCCTGAAGCGATACGCCATTATCTGTCAACCTAAAGACTTTCACAGCACTCCTGATGGGAGCTTCTCGAGTTTGCCGATGTATTTCTCCGGTTGACGAGGCATTTGGCTACCTTAAGAGAGTCATAGTTACTCCTGTCAGTTGCTCCCCGTTTCACCACAGTCACAATTTCAAGCTTCCTCTAGCCAGTTTACCTGACGCGATACGCCATTGTCTGTCAACCTAATGTCTTTCACAGTACTCCTGCCGTGAGCTTCTCGAGTTTGCCGATGTATTTCGCCTGTTGACGAGGCATTTGGCTACCTTAAGAGAGTCATAGTACTCCTGTCAGTTGCTCCCCATTTTACCACAGTCACATTTTCAAGGTTCTACTAGCCAGTTCCCCTGAAGCGATACGCCATTATCTGTCAACCTATAGACTGTCACAGTACTCCTGGTGGGAGCTTCTCGAGATTGCCGATGTATTTCGCCTGTTGACGAGGCATTTGGCTACCTTAAGAGAGTCATAGTTACTCCTGTCAGTTGCTCCCCGTTTTACCACAGTCACATTTTCAACGTTCCACGAGCCAGTTCCCCTGAAGCGATACGCTATTATCTGTCAACCTAAAGACTTTCACAGCACTCCTGATGGGAGCTTCTCGAGTTTGCTGATGTATTTCTCCGGTTGACGAGGCATTTGGCTACCTTAAGAGAGTCATAGTTACTCCTGTTAGTTGCTCCCCGTTTTACCACAGTCACATTTTCAAGGTTCCGCTAGCCAGTTCCCCTGAAGCGATACGCCATTATCTGTCAACCTATAGACTGTCACAGTACTCCTGGTGGGAGCTTCTTCGAGTTTGCCGATGTATTTCGCCTGTTGACGAGGCATTTGGCTACCTTAAGAGAGTCATAGCTACTCCTGTCAGTTGCTCCCCGTTTTACCACAGTCACATTTTCAAGGTTCCGCTAGCCAGTTCCCCTGAAGCGATACGCCATTATCTGTCAACCTATAGACTGTCACAGTACTCCTGGTGGGAGTTTCTCGAGTTTGCCGATATATTTCGCCTGTTGACGAGGCATTTGGCTACCTTAAGAGAGTCATAGTTATCCCTGTTAGTTGCTCCCCGTTTTCCCACAGTCACATTTTCAAGGTTCCGCTAGCCAGTTCCCCTGAAGCGATACGCCATTATCTGTCAACCTAAAGACTTTCACAGCACTCCTGATGGGAGCTTCTCGAGTTTGCCGATGTATTTCTCCGGTTGACGAGGCATTTGGCTACCTTAAGAGAGTCATAGTTACTCCTGTCAGTTGCTCCCCGTTTCACCACAGTCACAATTTCAAGCTTCCTCTAGCCAGTTTACCTGACGCGATACGCCATTGTCTGTCAACCTAATGTCTTTCACAGTACTCCTGCCGTGAGCTTCTCGAGTTTGCCGATGTATTTCGCCTGTTGACGAGGCATTTGGCTACCTTAAGAGAGTCATAGTACTCCTGTCAGTTGCTCCCCATTTTACCACAGTCACATTTTCAAGGTTCCACTAGCCAGTTCCCCTGAAGCGATACGCCATTATCTGTCAACCTATAGACTGTCACAGTACTCCTGGTGGGAGCTTCTCGAGATTGCCGATGTATTTCGCCTGTTGACGAGGCATTTGGCTACCTTAAGAGAGTCATAGTTACTCCTGTCAGTTGCTCCCCGTTTTACCACAGTCACATTTTCAACGTTCCACGAGCCAGTTCCCCTGAAGCGATACGCCATTATCTGTCAACCTATAGACTGTCACAGTACTCCTGGTGGGAGCTTCTCGAGTTTGCCGATATATTTCGCCTGTTGACGAGGCATTTGGCTACCTTAAGAGAGTCATATTACTCCTGTCAGTTGCTCCCCGTTTTACCACAGTCACATTTTCAAGGTTCCACTAGCTAGTTCCCCTGAAGCGATACGCCATTATCTGTCATCCTATAGACTGTCACAGTACTCCTGGTGGGAGCTTCTCGAGTTTGCCGATATATTTCGCCTGTTGACGAGGCATTTGGCTACCTTAAGAGAGTCATAGTTATCCCTGTTAGTTGCTCCCCGTTTTACCACAGTCACATTTTCAAGGTTCCGCTAGCCAGTTCCCCTGAAGCGATACGCTATTATCTGTCAACCTAAAGACTTTCACAGCACTCCTGATGGGAGCTTCTCGAGTTTGCTGATGTATTTCTCCGGTTGACGAGGCATTTGGCTACCTTAAGAGAGTCATAGTTACTCCTGGTAGTTGCTCCCCGTTTTACCACAGTCACATTTTCAAGGTTCCGCTAGGCAGTTCCCCTGAAGCGATACGCCATTTTCTGTCAACCTATAGACTGTCACAGTACTCCTGGTGGGAGCTTCTTCGAGTTTGCCGATGTATTTCGCCTGTTGACGAGGCATTTGGCTACCTTAAGAGAGTCATAGTTACTCCTGTCAGTTGCTCCCCGTTTTACCACAGTCACATTTTCAAGGTTCCGCTAGCCAGTTCCCCTGAAGCGATACGCCATTATCTGTCAACCTATAGACTGTCACAGTACTCCTGGTGGGAGCTTCTTCGAGTTTGCCGATGTATTTCGCCTGTTGACGAGGCATTTGGCTACCTTAAGAGAGTCATAGTTACTCCCGTCAGTTGCTCCCCGTTTTACCACAGTCACATTTTCAAGGTTCCACTAGCCAGTTCCCCTGAAGCGATACGCCATTATCTGTCAACCTAAAGACTTTCACAGCACTCCTGATGGGAGCTTCTCGAGTTTGCCGATGTCTTTCTCCGGTTGACGAGGCATTTGGTTACCTTAAGAGAGTCATAGTTACTCCTGTCAGTTGCTCCCCGTTTTACCACAGTCACATTTTCAAGGTTCCACTAGCCAGTTCCCCTGAAGCGATACGCCATTATCTGTCAACCTATAGACTGTCACAGTACTCCTGGTGGGAGCTTCTCGAGTTTGTCGATATATTTCGCCTGTTGACGAGGCATTTGGCTACCTTAAGAGAGTCATAGTTACTCCTGTCAGTTGCTCCCCGTTTTACCACAGTCACATTTTCAAGGTTCAACTAGCCAGTTCCCCTGAAGCGATACGCCATTATCTGTCATCCTATAGACTGTCACAGTACTCCTGGTGGGAGCTTCTCGAGTTTGCCGATATATTTCGCCTGTTGACGAGGCATTTGGCTACCTTAAGAGAGTCATAGTTATCCCTGTTAGTTGCTCCCCGTTTTACCACAGTCACATTTTCAAGGTTCCGCTAGCCAGTTCCCCTGAAGCGATACGCTATTATCTGTCAACCTAAAGACTTTCACAGCACTCCTGATGGGAGCTTCTCGAGTTTGCTGATGTATTTCTCCGGTTGACGAGGCATTTGGCTACCTTAAGAGAGTCATAGTTACTCCTGTTAGTTGCTCCCCGTTTTACCACAGTCACATTTTCAAGGTTCCGCTAGGCAGTTCCCCTGAAGCGATACGCCATTATCTGTCAACCTATAGACTGTCACAGTACTCCTGGTGGGAGCTTCTTCGAGTTTGCCGATGTATTTCGCCTGTTGACGAGGCATTTGGCTACCTTAAGAGAGTCATAGTTACTCCTGTCAGTTGCTCCCCGTTTTACCACAGTCACATTTTCAAGGTTCCGCTAGCCAGTTCCCCTGAAGCGATACGCCATTATCTGTCAACCTATAGACTGTCACAGTACTCCTGGTGGGAGCTTCTTCGAGTTTGCCGATGTATTTCGCCTGTTGACGAGGCATTTGGCTACCTTAAGAGAGTCATAGTTACTCCCGTCAGTTGCTCCCCGTTTTACCACAGTCACATTTTCAAGGTTCCACTAGCCAGTTCCCCTGAAGCGATACGCCATTATCTGTCAACCTAAAGACTTTCACAGCACTCCTGATGGGAGCTTCTCGAGTTTGCCGATGTCTTTCTCCGGTTGACGAGGCATTTGGTTACCTTAAGAGAGTCATAGTTACTCCTGTCAGTTGCTCCCCGTTTTACCACAGTCACATTTTCAAGGTTCCACTAGCCAGTTCCCCTGAAGCGATACGCCATTATCTGTCATCCTATAGACTGTCATAGTACTCCTGGTGGGAGCTTCTCGAGTTTGCCGATATATTTCGCCTGTTGACGAGGCATTTGGCTACCTTAAGAGAGCCATAGTTATCCCTGTTAGTTGCTCCCCGTTTTACCACAGTCACATTTTCAAGGTTCCGCTAGCCAGTTCCCCTGAAGCGATACGCTATTATCTGTCAACCTAAAGACTTTCACAGCACTCCTGATGGGAGCTTCTCGAGTTTGCTGATGTATTTCTCCGGTTGACGAGGCATTTGGCTACCTTAAGAGAGTCATAGTTACTCCTGTTAGTTGCTCCCCGTTTTACCACAGTCACATTTTCAAGGTTCCGCTAGCCAGTTCCCCTGAAGCGATACGCCATTATCTGTCAACCTATAGACTGTCACAGTACTCCTGGTGGGAGCTTCTTCGAGTTTGCCGATGTATTTCGCCTGTTGACGAGGCATTTGGCTACCTTAAGAGAGTCATAGTTACTCCTGTCAGTTGCTCCCCGTTTTACCACAGTCACATTTTCAAGGTTCCGCTAGCCAGTTCCCCTGAAGCGATACGCCATTATCTGTCAACCTATAGACTGTCACAGTACTCCTGGTGGGAGCTTCTCGAGTTTGCCGATATATTTCGCCTGTTGACGAGGCATTTGGCTACCTTAAGAGAGTCACAGTTATCCCTGTTAGTTGCTCCCCGTTTTACCACAGTCACATTTTCAAGGTTCCGCTAGCCAGTTCCCCTGAAGCGATACGCTATTATCTGTCAACCTAAAGACTTTCACAGCACTCCTGATGGGAGCTTCTCGAGTTTGCTGATGTATTTCTCCGGTTGACGAGGCATTTGGCTACCTTAAGAGAGTCATAGTTACTCCTGTTAGTTGCTCCCCGTTTTACCACAGTCACATTTTCAAGGTTCCGCTAGCCAGTTCCCCTGAAGCGATACGCCATTATCTGTCAACCTATAGACTGTCACAGTACTCCTGGTGGGAGCTTCTCGAGTTTGCCGATATATTTCGCCTGTTGACGAGGCATTTGGCTATCTTAAGAGAGTCATAGTTACTCCTGTCAGTTGCTCCCCGTTTTACCACAGTCACATTTTCAAGGTTCCACTAGCCAGTTCCCCTGAAGCGATACGCCATTATCTGTCATCCTATAGACTGTCACAGTACTCCTGGTGGGAGCTTCTCGAGTTTGCCGATATATTTCGCCTGTTGACGAGGCATTTGGCTACCTTAAGAGAGTCATAGTTATCCCTGTTAGTTGCTCCCCGTTTTACCACAGTCACATTTTCAAGGTTCCGCTAGCCAGTTCCCCTGAAGCGATACGCTATTATCTGTCAACCTAAAGACTTTCACAGCACTCCTGATGGGAGCTTCTCGAGTTTGCTGATGTATTTCTCCGGTTGACGAGGCATTTGGCTACCTTAAGAGAGTCATAGTTACTCCTGTTAGTTGCTCCCCGTTTTACCACAGTCACATTTTCAAGGTTCCGCTAGGCAGTTCCCCTGAAGCGATACGCCATTATCTGTCAACCTATAGACTGTCACAGTACTCCTGGTGGGAGCTTCTTCGAGTTTGCCGATGTATTTCGCCTGTTGACGAGGCATTTGGCTACCTTAAGAGAGTCATAGTTACTCCTGTCAGTTGCTCCCCGTTTTACCACAGTCACATTTTCAAGGTTCCGCTAGCCAGTTCCCCTGAAGCGATACGCCATTATCTGTCAACCTATAGACTGTCACAGTACTCCTGGTGGGAGCTTCTTCGAGTTTGCCGATGTATTTCGCCTGTTGACGTGGCATTTGGCTACCTTAAGAGAGTCATAGTTACTCCCGTCAGTTGCTCCCCGTTTTACCACAGTCACATTTTCAAGGTTCCACTAGCCAGTTCCCCTGAAGCGATACGCCATTATCTGTCAACCTAAAGACTTTCACAGCACTCCTGATGGGAGCTTCTCGAGTTTGCCGATGTCTTTCTCCGGTTGACGAGGCATTTGGTTACCTTAAGAGAGTCATAGTTACTCCTGTCAGTTGCTCCCCGTTTTACCACAGTCACATTTTCAAGGTTCCACTAGCCAGTTCCCCTGAAGCGATACGCCATTATCTGTCATCCTATAGACTGTCATAGTACTCCTGGTGGGAGCTTCTCGAGTTTGCCGATATATTTCGCCTGTTGACGAGGCATTTGGCTACCTTAAGAGAGCCATAGTTATCCCTGTTAGTTGCTCCCCGTTTTACCACAGTCACATTTTCAAGGTTCCGCTAGCCAGTTCCCCTGAAGCGATACGCTATTATCTGTCAACATAAAGACTTTCACAGCACTCCTGATGGGAGCTTCTCGAGTTTGCTGATGTATTTCTCCGGTTGACGAGGCATTTGGCTACCTTAAGAGAGTCATAGTTACTCCTGTTAGTTGCTCCCCGTTTTACCACAGTCACATTTTCAAGGTTCCGCTAGCCAGTTCCCCTGAAGCGATACGCCATTATCTGTCAACCTATAGACTGTCACAGTACTCCTGGTGGGAGCTTCTTCGAGTTTGCCGATGTATTTCGCCTGTTGACGAGGCATTTGGCTACCTTAAGAGAGTCATAGTTACTCCTGTCAGTTGCTCCCCGTTTTACCACAGTCACATTTTCAAGGTTCCGCTAGCCAGTTCCCCTGAAGCGATACGCCATTATCTGTCAACCTATAGACTGTCACAGTACTCCTGGTGGGAGCTTCTCGAGTTTGCCGATATATTTCGCCTGTTGACGAGGCATTTGGCTACCTTAAGAGAGTCATAGTTATCCCTGTTAGTTGCTCCCCGTTTTACCACAGTCACATTTTCAAGGTTCCGCTAGCCAGTTCCCCTGAAGCGATACGCTATTATCTGTCAACCTAAAGACTTTCACAGCACTCCTGATGGGAGCTTCTCGAGTTTGCTGATGTATTTCTCCGGTTGACGAGGCATTTGGCTACCTTAAGAGAGTCATAGTTACTCCTGTTAGTTGCTCCCCGTTTTACCACAGTCACATTTTCAAGGTTCCGCTAGCCAGTTCCCCTGAAGCGATACGCCATTATCTGTCAACCTATAGACTGTCACAGTACTCCTGGTGGGAGCTTCTTCGAGTTTGCCGATGTATTTCGCCTGTTGACGAGGCATTTGGCTACCTTAAGAGAGTCATAGTTACTCCTGTCAGTTGCTCCCCGTTTTACCACAGTCACATTTTCAAGGTTCCGCTAGCCAGTTCCCCTGAAGCGATACGCCATTATCTGTCAACCTATAGACTGTCACAGTACTCCTGGTGGGAGCTTCTCGAGTTTGCCGTTATATTTCGCCTGTTGACGAGGCATTTGGCTACCTTAAGAGAGTCATAGTTATCCCTGTCAGTTGCTCCCCGTTTTACCACAGTCACATTTTCAAGGTTCCGCTAGCCAGTTCCCCTGAAGCGATACGCTATTATCTGTCAACCTAAAGACTTTCACAGCACTCCTGATGGGAGCTTCTCGAGTTTGCTGATGTATTTCTCCGGTTGACGAGGCATTTGGCTACCTTAAGAGAGTCATAGTTACTCCTGTTAGTTGCTCCCCGTTTTACCACAGTCACATTTTCAAGGTTCCGCTAGCCAGTTCCCCTGAAGCGATACGCTATTATCTGTCAACCTAAAGACTTTCACAGCACTCCTGATGGGAGCTTCTCGAGTTTGCTGATGTATTTCTCCGGTTGACGAGGCATTTGGCTACCTTAAGAGAGTCATAGTTACTCCTGTTAGTTGCTCCCCGTTTTACCACAGTCACATTTTCAAGGTTCCGCTAGCCAGTTCCCCTGAAGCGATACGCCATTATCTGTCAACCTATAGACTGTCACAGTACTCCTGGTGGGAGCTTCTTCGAGTTTGCCGATGTATTTCGCCTGTTGACGTGGCATTTGGCTACCTTAAGAGAGTCATAGTTACTCCCGTCAGTTGCTCCCCGTTTTACCACAGTCACATTTTCAAGGTTCCACTAGCCAGTTCCCCTGAAGCGATACGCCATTATCTGTCAACCTAAAGACTTTCACAGCACTCCTGATGGGAGCTTCTCGAGTTTGCCGATGTCTTTCTCCGGTTGACGAGGCATTTGGTTACCTTAAGAGAGTCATAGTTACTCCTGTCAGTTGCTCCCCGTTTTACCACAGTCACATTTTCAAGGTTCCACTAGCCAGTTCCCCTGAAGCGATACGCCATTATCTGTCATCCTATAGACTGTCATAGTACTCCTGGTGGGAGCTTCTCGAGTTTGCCGATATATTTCGCCTGTTGACGAGGCATTTGGCTACCTTAAGAGAGCCATAGTTATCCCTGTTAGTTGCTCCCCGTTTTACCACAGTCACATTTTCAAGGTTCCGCTAGCCAGTTCCCCTGAAGCGATACGCTATTATCTGTCAACATAAAGACTTTCACAGCACTCCTGATGGGAGCTTCTCGAGTTTGCTGATGTATTTCTCCGGTTGACGAGGCATTTGGCTACCTTAAGAGAGTCATAGTTACTCCTGTTAGTTGCTCCCCGTTTTACCACAGTCACATTTTCAAGGTTCCGCTAGCCAGTTCCCCTGAAGCGATACGCCATTATCTGTCAACCTATAGACTGTCACAGTACTCCTGGTGGGAGCTTCTTCGAGTTTGCCGATGTATTTCGCCTGTTGACGAGGCATTTGGCTACCTTAAGAGAGTCATAGTTACTCCTGTCAGTTGCTCCCCGTTTTACCACAGTCACATTTTCAAGGTTCCGCTAGCCAGTTCCCCTGAAGCGATACGCCATTATCTGTCAACCTATAGACTGTCACAGTACTCCTGGTGGGAGCTTCTCGAGTTTGCCGATATATTTCGCCTGTTGACGAGGCATTTGGCTACCTTAAGAGAGTCATAGTTATCCCTGTTAGTTGCTCCCCGTTTTACCACAGTCACATTTTCAAGGTTCCGCTAGCCAGTTCCCCTGAAGCGATACGCTATTATCTGTCAACCTAAAGACTTTCACAGCACTCCTGATGGGAGCTTCTCGAGTTTGCTGATGTATTTCTCCGGTTGACGAGGCATTTGGCTACCTTAAGAGAGTCATAGTTACTCCTGTTAGTTGCTCCCCGTTTTACCACAGTCACATTTTCAAGGTTCCGCTAGCCAGTTCCCCTGAAGCGATACGCCATTATCTGTCAACCTATAGACTGTCACAGTACTCCTGGTGGGAGCTTCTTCGAGTTTGCCGATGTATTTCGCCTGTTGACGAGGCATTTGGCTACCTTAAGAGAGTCATAGTTACTCCTGTCAGTTGCTCCCCGTTTTACCACAGTCACATTTTCAAGGTTCCGCTAGCCAGTTCCCCTGAAGCGATACGCCATTATCTGTCAACCTATAGACTGTCACAGTACTCCTGGTGGGAGCTTCTCGAGTTTGCCGTTATATTTCGCCTGTTGACGAGGCATTTGGCTACCTTAAGAGAGTCATAGTTATCCCTGTCAGTTGCTCCCCGTTTTACCACAGTCACATTTTCAAGGTTCCGCTAGCCAGTTCCCCTGAAGCGATACGCTATTATCTGTCAACCTAAAGACTTTCACAGCACTCCTGATGGGAGCTTCTCGAGTTTGCTGATGTATTTCTCCGGTTGACGAGGCATTTGGCTACCTTAAGAGAGTCATAGTTACTCCTGTTAGTTGCTCCCCGTTTTACCACAGTCACATTTTCAAGGTTCCGCTAGCCAGTTCCCCTGAAGCGATACGCCATTATCTGTCAACCTATAGACTGTCACAGTACTCCTGGTGGGAGCTTCTTCGAGTTTGCCGATGTATTTCGCCTGTTGACGAGGCATTTGGCTACCTTAAGAGAGTCATAGTTACTCCTGTCAGTTGCTCCCCGTTTTACCACAGTCACATTTTCAAGGTTCCGCTAGCCAGTTCCCCTGAAGCGATACGCCATTATCTGTCAACCTATAGACTGTCACAGTACTCCTGGTGGGAGCTTCTCGAGTTTGCCGATATATTTCGCCTGTTGACGAGGCATTTGGCTACCTTAAGAGAGTCATAGTTATCCCTGTTAGTAGCTCCCCGTTTTACCACAGTCACATTTTCAAGGTTCCGCTAGCCAGTTCCCCTGAAGCGATACGCTATTATCTGTCAACCTAAAGACTTTCACAGCACTCCTGATGGGAGCTTCTCGAGTTTGCTGATGTATTTCTCCGGTTGACGAGGCATTTGGCTACCTTAAGAGAGTCATAGTTACTCCTGTTAGTTGCTCCCCGTTTTACCACAGTCACATTTTCAAGGTTCCGCTAGCCAGTTCCCCTGAAGCGATACGCCATTATCTGTCAACCTATAGACTGTCACAGTACTCCTGGTGGGAGCTTCTCGAGTTTGCCGATATATTTCGCCTGTTGACGAGGCATTTGGCTACCTTAAGAGAGTCATAGTTACTCCTGTCAGTTGCTCCCCGTTTTACCACAGTCACATTTTCAAGGTTCCACTAGCCAGTTCCCCTGAAGCGATACGCCATTATCTGTCATCCTATAGACTGTCACAGTACTCCTGGTGGGAGCTTCTCGAGTTTGCCGATATATTTCGCCTGTTGACGAGGCATTTGGCTACCTTAAGAGAGTCATAGTTATCCCTGTTTAGTTGCTCCCCGTTTTACCACAGTCACATTTTCAAGGTTCCGCTAGCCAGTTCCCCTGAAGCGATACGCTATTATCTGTCAACCTAAAGACTTTCACAGCACTCCTGATGGGAGCTTCTCGAGTTTGCTGATGTATTTCTCCGGTTGACGAGGCATTTGGCTACCTTAAGAGAGTCATAGTTACTCCTGTTAGTTGCTCCCCGTTTTACCACAGTCACATTTTCAAGGTTCCGCTAGGCAGTTCCCCTGAAGCGATACGCCATTATCTGTCAACCTATAGACTGTCACAGTACTCCTGGTGGGAGCTTCTTCGAGTTTGCCGATGTATTTCGCCTGTTGACGAGGCATTTGGCTACCTTAAGAGAGTCATAGTTACTCCTGTCAGTTGCTCCCCGTTTTACCACAGTCACATTTTCAAGGTTCCGCTAGCCAGTTCCCCTGAAGCGATACGCCATTATCTGTCAACCTATAGACTGTCACAGTACTCCTGGTGGGAGCTTCTTCGAGTTTGCCGATGTATTTCGCCTGTTGACGTGGCATTTGGCTCCCTTAAGAGAGTCATAGTTACTCCCGTCAGTTGCTCCCCGTTTTACCACAGTCACATTTTCAAGGTTCCACTAGCCAGTTCCCCTGAAGCGATACGCCATTATCTGTCAACCTAAAGACTTTCACAGCACTCCTGATGGGAGCTTCTCGAGTTTGCCGATGTCTTTCTCCGGTTGACGAGGCATTTGGTTACCTTAAGAGAGTCATAGTTACTCCTGTCAGTTGCTCCCCGTTTTACCACAGTCACATTTTCAAGGTTCCACTAGCCAGTTCCCCTGAAGCGATACGCCATTATCTGTCAACCTATAGACTGTCACAGTACTCCTGGTGGGAGCTTCTCGAGTTTGCCGATATATTTCGCCTGTTGACGAGGCATTTGGCTACCTTAAGAGAGTCATAGTTACTCCTGTCAGTTGCTCCCCGTTTTACCACAGTCACATTTTCAAGGTTCCACTAGCCAGTTCCCCTGAAGCGATACGCCATTATCTGTCATCCTATAGACTGTCACAGTACTCCTGGTGGGAGCTTCTCGAGTTTGCCGATATATTTCGCCTGTTGACGAGGCATTTGGCTACCTTAAGAGAGTCATAGTTATCCCTGTTAGTTGCTCCCCGTTTTACCACAGTCACATTTTCAAGGTTCCGCTAGCCAGTTCCCCTGAAGCGATACGCTATTATCTGTCAACCTAAAGACTTTCACAGCACTCCTGATGGGAGCTTCTCGAGTTTGCTGATGTATTTCTCCGGTTGACGAGGCATTTGGCTACCTTAAGAGAGTCATAGTTACTCCTGTTAGTTGCTCCCCGTTTTACCACAGTCACATTTTCAAGGTTCCGCTAGGCAGTTCCCCTGAAGCGATACGCCATTATCTGTCAACCTATAGACTGTCACAGTACTCCTGGTGGGAGCTTCTTCGAGTTTGCCGATGTATTTCGCCTGTTGACGAGGCATTTGGCTACCTTAAGAGAGTCATAGTTACTCCTGTCAGTTGCTCCCCGTTTTACCACAGTCACATTTTCAAGGTTCCGCTAGCCAGTTCCCCTGAAGCGATACGCCATTATCTGTCAACCTATAGACTGTCACAGTACTCCTGGTGGGAGCTTCTTCGAGTTTGCCGATGTATTTCGCCTGTTGACGTGGCATTTGGCTACCTTAAGAGAGTCATAGTTACTCCCGTCAGTTGCTCCCCGTTTTACCACAGTCACATTTTCAAGGTTCCACTAGCCAGTTCCCCTGAAGCGATACGCCATTATCTGTCAACCTAAAGACTTTCACAGCACTCCTGATGGGAGCTTCTCGAGTTTGCCGATGTCTTTCTCCGGTTGACGAGGCATTTGGTTACCTTAAGAGAGTCATAGTTACTCCTGTCAGTTGCTCCCCGTTTTACCACAGTCACATTTTCAAGGTTCCACTAGCCAGTTCCCCTGAAGCGATACGCCATTATCTGTCATCCTATAGACTGTCATAGTACTCCTGGTGGGAGCTTCTCGAGTTTGCCGATATATTTCGCCTGTTGACGAGGCATTTGGCTACCTTAAGAGAGCCATAGTTATCCCTGTTAGTTGCTCCCCGTTTTACCACAGTCACATTTTCAAGGTTCCGCTAGCCAGTTCCCCTGAAGCGATACGCTATTATCTGTCAACCTAAAGACTTTCACAGCACTCCTGATGGGAGCTTCTCGAGTTTGCTGATGTATTTCTCCGGTTGACGAGGCATTTGGCTACCTTAAGAGAGTCATAGTTACTCCTGTTAGTTGCTCCCCGTTTTACCACAGTCACATTTTCAAGGTTCCGCTAGCCAGTTCCCCTGAAGCGATACGCCATTATCTGTCAACCTATAGACTGTCACAGTACTCCTGGTGGGAGCTTCTTCGAGTTTGCCGATGTATTTCGCCTGTTGACGAGGCATTTGGCTACCTTAAGAGAGTCATAGTTACTCCTGTCAGTTGCTCCCCGTTTTACCACAGTCACATTTTCAAGGTTCCGCTAGCCAGTTCCCCTGAAGCGATACGCCATTATCTGTCAACCTATAGACTGTCACAGTACTCCTGGTGGGAGCTTCTCGAGTTTGCCGATATATTTCGCCTGTTGACGAGGCATTTGGCTACCTTAAGAGAGTCATAGTTATCCCTGTTAGTTGCTCCCCGTTTTACCACAGTCACATTTTCAAGGTTCCGCTAGCCAGTTCCCCTGAAGCGATACGCTATTATCTGTCAACCTAAAGACTTTCACAGCACTCCTGATGGGAGCTTCTCGAGTTTGCTGATGTATTTCTCCGGTTGACGAGGCATTTGGCTACCTTAAGAGAGTCATAGTTACTCCTGTTAGTTGCTCCCCGTTTTACCACAGTCACATTTTCAAGGTTCCGCTAGCCAGTTCCCCTGAAGCGATACGCCATTATCTGTCAACCTATAGACTGTCACAGTACTCCTGGTGGGAGCTTCTTCGAGTTTGCCGATGTATTTCGCCTGTTGACGAGGCATTTGGCTACCTTAAGAGAGTCATAGTTACTCCTGTCAGTTGCTCCCCGTTTTACCACAGTCACATTTTCAAGGTTCCGCTAGCCAGTTCCCCTGAAGCGATACGCCATTATCTGTCAACCTATAGACTGTCACAGTACTCCTGGTGGGAGCTTCTCGAGTTTGCCGTTATATTTCGCCTGTTGACGAGGCATTTGGCTACCTTAAGAGAGTCATAGTTATCCCTGTCAGTTGCTCCCCGTTTTACCACAGTCACATTTTCAAGGTTCCGCTAGCCAGTTCCCCTGAAGCGATACGCCATTATCTGTCAACCTATAGACTGTCACAGTACTCCTGGTGGGAGCTTCTCGAGTTTGCCGATATATTTCGCCTGTTGACGAGGCATTTGGCTACCTTAAGAGAGTCATAGTTACTCCTGTCAGTTGCTCCCCGTTTTACCACAGTCACATTTTCAAGGTTCCACTAGCCAGTTCCCCTGAAGCGATACGCCATTATCTGTCATCCTATAGACTGTCACAGTACTCCTGGTGGGAGCTTCTCGAGTTTGCCGATATATTTCGCCTGTTGACGAGGCATTTGGCTACCTTAAGAGAGTCATAGTTATCCCTGTTAGTTGCTCCCCGTTTTACCACAGTCACATTTTCAAGGTTCCGCTAGCCAGTTCCCCTGAAGCGATACGCTATTATCTGTCAACCTAAAGACTTTCACAGCACTCCTGATGGGAGCTTCTCGAGTTTGCTGATGTATTTCTCCGGTTGACGAGGCATTTGGCTACCTTAAGAGAGTCATAGTTACTCCTGTTAGTTGCTCCCCGTTTTACCACAGTCACATTTTCAAGGTTCCGCTAGGCAGTTCCCCTGAAGCGATACGCCATTATCTGTCAACCTATAGACTGTCACAGTACTCCTGGTGGGAGCTTCTTCGAGTTTGCCGATGTATTTCGCCTGTTGACGAGGCATTTGGCTACCTTAAGAGAGTCATAGTTACTCCTGTCAGTTGCTCCCCGTTTTACCACAGTCACATTTTCAAGGTTCCGCTAGCCAGTTCCCCTGAAGCGATACGCCATTATCTGTCAACCTATAGACTGTCACAGTACTCCTGGTGGGAGCTTCTTCGAGTTTGCCGATGTATTTCGCCTGTTGACGTGGCATTTGGCTCCCTTAAGAGAGTCATAGTTACTCCCGTCAGTTGCTCCCCGTTTTACCACAGTCACATTTTCAAGGTTCCACTAGCCAGTTCCCCTGAAGCGATACGCCATTATCTGTCAACCTAAAGACTTTCACAGCACTCCTGATGGGAGCTTCTCGAGTTTGCCGATGTCTTTCTCCGGTTGACGAGGCATTTGGTTACCTTAAGAGAGTCATAGTTACTCCTGTCAGTTGCTCCCCGTTTTACCACAGTCACATTTTCAAGGTTCCACTAGCCAGTTCCCCTGAAGCGATACGCCATTATCTGTCAACCTATAGACTGTCACAGTACTCCTGGTGGGAGCTTCTCGAGTTTGCCGATATATTTCGCCTGTTGACGAGGCATTTGGCTACCTTAAGAGAGTCATAGTTACTCCTGTCAGTTGCTCCCCGTTTTACCACAGTCACATTTTCAAGGTTCCGCTAGCCAGTTCCCCTGAAGCGATACGCCATTATCTGTCAACCTATAGACTGTCACAGTACTCCTGGTGGGAGCTTCTTCGAGTTTGCCGATGTATTTCGCCTGTTGACGTGGCATTTGGCTACCTTAAGAGAGTCATAGTTACTCCCGTCAGTTGCTCCCCGTTTTACCACAGTCACATTTTCAAGGTTCCACTAGCCAGTTCCCCTGAAGCGATACGCCATTATCTGTCAACCTAAAGACTTTCACAGCACTCCTGATGGGAGCTTCTCGAGTTTGCCGATGTCTTTCTCCGGTTGACGAGGCATTTGGTTACCTTAAGAGAGTCATAGTTACTCCTGTCAGTTGCTCCCCGTTTTACCACAGTCACATTTTCAAGGTTCCACTAGCCAGTTCCCCTGAAGCGATACGCCATTATCTGTCATCCTATAGACTGTCATAGTACTCCTGGTGGGAGCTTCTCGAGTTTGCCGATATATTTCGCCTGTTGACGAGGCATTTGGCTACCTTAAGAGAGCCATAGTTATCCCTGTTAGTTGCTCCCCGTTTTACCACAGTCACATTTTCAAGGTTCCGCTAGCCAGTTCCCCTGAAGCGATACGCTATTATCTGTCAACCTAAAGACTTTCACAGCACTCCTGATGGGAGCTTCTCGAGTTTGCTGATGTATTTCTCCGGTTGACGAGGCATTTGGCTACCTTAAGAGAGTCATAGTTACTCCTGTTAGTTGCTCCCCGTTTTACCACAGTCACATTTTCAAGGTTCCGCTAGCCAGTTCCCCTGAAGCGATACGCCATTATCTGTCAACCTATAGACTGTCACAGTACTCCTGGTGGGAGCTTCTTCGAGTTTGCCGATGTATTTCGCCTGTTGACGAGGCATTTGGCTACCTTAAGAGAGTCATAGTTACTCCTGTCAGTTGCTCCCCGTTTTACCACAGTCACATTTTCAAGGTTCCGCTAGCCAGTTCCCCTGAAGCGATACGCCATTATCTGTCAACCTATAGACTGTCACAGTACTCCTGGTGGGAGCTTCTCGAGTTTGCCGATGTATTTCGCCTGTTGACGAGGCATTTGGCTACCTTAAGAGAGTCATAGTTATCCCTGTTAGTAGCTCCCCGTTTTACCACAGTCACATTTTCAAGGTTCCGCTAGCCAGTTCCCCTGAAGCGATACGCTATTATCTGTCAACCTAAAGACTTTCACAGCACTCCTGATGGGAGCTTCTCGAGTTTGCTGATGTATTTCTCCGGTTGACGAGGCATTTGGCTACCTTAAGAGAGTCATAGTTACTCCTGTTAGTTGCTCCCCGTTTTACCACAGTCACATTTTCAAGGTTCCGCTAGCCAGTTCCCCTGAAGCGATACGCCATTATCTGTCAACCTATAGACTGTCACAGTACTCCTGGTGGGAGCTTCTCGAGTTTGCCGATATATTTCGCCTGTTGACGAGGCATTTGGCTACCTTAAGAGAGTCATAGTTACTCCTGTCAGTTGCTCCCCGTTTTACCACAGTCACATTTTCAAGGTTCCACTAGCCAGTTCCCCTGAAGCGATACGCCATTATCTGTCATCCTATAGACTGTCACAGTACTCCTGGTGGGAGCTTCTCGAGTTTGCCGATATATTTCGCCTGTTGACGAGGCATTTGGCTACCTTAAGAGAGTCATAGTTATCCCTGTTAGTTGCTCCCCGTTTTACCACAGTCACATTTTCAAGGTTCCGCTAGCCAGTTCCCCTGAAGCGATACGCTATTATCTGTCAACCTAAAGACTTTCACAGCACTCCTGATGGGAGCTTCTCGAGTTTGCTGATGTATTTCTCCGGTTGACGAGGCATTTGGCTACCTTAAGAGAGTCATAGTTACTCCTGTTAGTTGCTCCCCGTTTTACCACAGTCACATTTTCAAGGTTCCGCTAGGCAGTTCCCCTGAAGCGATACGCCATTATCTGTCAACCTATAGACTGTCACAGTACTCCTGGTGGGAGCTTCTTCGAGTTTGCCGATGTATTTCGCCTGTTGACGAGGCATTTGGCTACCTTAAGAGAGTCATAGTTACTCCTGTCAGTTGCTCCCCGTTTTACCACAGTCACATTTTCAAGGTTCCGCTAGCCAGTTCCCCTGAAGCGATACGCCATTATCTGTCAACCTATAGACTGTCACAGTACTCCTGGTGGGAGCTTCTTCGAGTTTGCCGATGTATTTCGCCTGTTGACGTGGCATTTGGCTACCTTAAGAGAGTCATAGTTACTCCCGTCAGTTGCTCCCCGTTTTACCACAGTCACATTTTCAAGGTTCCACTAGCCAGTTCCCCTGAAGCGATACGCCATTATCTGTCAACCTAAAGACTTTCACAGCACTCCTGATGGGAGCTTCTCGAGTTTGCCGATGTCTTTCTCCGGTTGACGAGGCATTTGGTTACCTTAAGAGAGTCATAGTTACTCCTGTCAGTTGCTCCCCGTTTTACCACAGTCACATTTTCAAGGTTCCACTAGCCAGTTCCCCTGAAGCGATACGCCATTATCTGTCATCCTATAGACTGTCATAGTACTCCTGGTGGGAGCTTCTCGAGTTTGCCGATATATTTCGCCTGTTGACGAGGCATTTGGCTACCTTAAGAGAGCCATAGTTATCCCTGTTAGTTGCTCCCCGTTTTACCACAGTCACATTTTCAAGGTTCCGCTAGCCAGTTCCCCTGAAGCGATACGCTATTATCTGTCAACCTAAAGACTTTCACAGCACTCCTGATGGGAGCTTCTCGAGTTTGCTGATGTATTTCTCCGGTTGACGAGGCATTTGGCTACCTTAAGAGAGTCATAGTTACTCCTGTTAGTTGCTCCCCGTTTTACCACAGTCACATTTTCAAGGTTCCGCTAGCCAGTTCCCCTGAAGCGATACGCCATTATCTGTCAACCTATAGACTGTCACAGTACTCCTGGTGGGAGCTTCTTCGAGTTTGCCGATGTATTTCGCCTGTTGACGAGGCATTTGGCTACCTTAAGAGAGTCATAGTTACTCCTGTCAGTTGCTCCCCGTTTTACCACAGTCACATTTTCAAGGTTCCGCTAGCCAGTTCCCCTGAAGCGATACGCCATTATCTGTCAACCTATAGACTGTCACAGTACTCCTGGTGGGAGCTTCTCGAGTTTGCCGATATATTTCGCCTGTTGTCGAGGCATTTGGCTACCTTAAGAGAGTCATAGTTATCCCTGTTAGTTGCTCCCCGTTTTACCACAGTCACATTTTCAAGGTTCCGCTAGCCAGTTCCCCTGAAGCGATACGCTATTATCTGTCAACCTAAAGACTTTCACAGCACTCCTGATGGGAGCTTCTCGAGTTTGCTGATGTATTTCTCCGGTTGACGAGGCATTTGGCTACCTTAAGAGAGTCATAGTTACTCCTGTTAGTTGCTCCCCGTTTTACCACAGTCACATTTTCAAGGTTCCGCTAGCCAGTTCCCCTGAAGCGATACGCCATTATCTGTCAACCTATAGACTGTCACAGTACTCCTGGTGGGAGCTTCTTCGAGTTTGCCGATGTATTTCGCCTGTTGACGAGGCATTTGGCTACCTTAAGAGAGTCATAGTTACTCCTGTCAGTTGCTCCCCGTTTTACCACAGTCACATTTTCAAGGTTCCGCTAGCCAGTTCCCCTGAAGCGATACGCCATTATCTGTCAACCTATAGACTGTCACAGTACTCCTGGTGGGAGCTTCTCGAGTTTGCCGTTATATTTCGCCTGTTGACGAGGCATTTGGCTACCTTAAGAGAGTCATAGTTATCCCTGTTAGTTGCTCCCCGTTTTACCACAGTCACATTTTCAAGGTTCCGCTAGCCAGTTCCCCTGAAGCGATACGCTATTATCTGTCAACCTAAAGACTTTCACAGCACTCCTGATGGGAGCTTCTCGAGTTTGCTGATGTATTTCTCCGGTTGACGAGGCATTTGGCTACCTTAAGAGAGTCATAGTTACTCCTGTTAGTTGCTCCCCGTTTTACCACAGTCACATTTTCAAGGTTCCGCTAGCCAGTTCCCCTGAAGCGATACGCCATTATCTGTCAACCTATAGACTGTCACAGTACTCCTGGTGGGAGCTTCTTCGAGTTTGCCGATGTATTTCGCCTGTTGACGAGGCATTTGGCTACCTTAAGAGAGTCATAGTTACTCCTGTCAGTTGCTCCCCGTTTTACCACAGTCACATTTTCAAGGTTCCGCTAGCCAGTTCCCCTGAAGCGATACGCTATTATCTGTCAACCTAAAGACTTTCACAGCACTCCTGATGGGAGCTTCTCGAGTTTGCTGATGTATTTCTCCGGTTGACGAGGCATTTGGCTACCTTAAGAGAGTCATAGTTACTCCTGTTAGTTGCTCCCCGTTTTACCACAGTCACATTTTCAAGGTTCCGCTAGCCAGTTCCCCTGAAGCGATACGCCATTATCTGTCAACCTATAGACTGTCACAGTACTCCTGGTGGGAGCTTCTCGAGTTTGCCGATATATTTCGCCTGTTGACGAGGCATTTGGCTACCTTAAGAGAGTCATAGTTACTCCTGTCAGTTGCTCCCCGTTTTACCACAGTCACATTTTCAAGGTTCCACTAGCCAGTTCCCCTGAAGCGATACGCCATTATCTGTCATCCTATAGACTGTCACAGTACTCCTGGTGGGAGCTTCTCGAGTTTGCCGATATATTTCGCCTGTTGACGAGGCATTTGGCTACCTTAAGAGAGTCATAGTTATCCCTGTTAGTTGCTCCCCGTTTTACCACAGTCACATTTTCAAGGTTCCGCTAGCCAGTTCCCCTGAAGCGATACGCTATTATCTGTCAACCTAAAGACTTTCACAGCACTCCTGATGGGAGCTTCTCGAGTTTGCTGATGTATTTCTCCGGTTGACGAGGCATTTGGCTACCTTAAGAGAGTCATAGTTACTCCTGTTAGTTGCTCCCCGTTTTACCACAGTCACATTTTCAAGGTTCCGCTAGGCAGTTCCCCTGAAGCGATACGCCATTATCTGTCAACCTATAGACTGTCACAGTACTCCTGGTGGGAGCTTCTTCGAGTTTGCCGATGTATTTCGCCTGTTGACGAGGCATTTGGCTACCTTAAGAGAGTCATAGTTACTCCTGTCAGTTGCTCCCCGTTTTACCACAGTCACATTTTCAAGGTTCCGCTAGCCAGTTCCCCTGAAGCGATACGCCATTATCTGTCAACCTATAGACTGTCACAGTACTCCTGGTGGGAGCTTCTTCGAGTTTGCCGATGTATTTCGCCTGTTGACGTGGCATTTGGCTACCTTAAGAGAGTCATAGTTACTCCCGTCAGTTGCTCCCCGTTTTACCACAGTCACATTTTCAAGGTTCCACTAGCCAGTTCCCCTGAAGCGATACGCCATTATCTGTCAACCTAAAGACTTTCACAGCACTCCTGATGGGAGCTTCTCGAGTTTGCCGATGTCTTTCTCCGGTTGACGAGGCATTTGGTTACCTTAAGAGAGTCATAGTTACTCCTGTCAGTTGCTCCCCGTTTTACCACAGTCACATTTTCAAGGTTCCACTAGCCAGTTCCCCTGAAGCGATACGCCATTATCTGTCATCCTATAGACTGTCATAGTACTCCTGGTGGGAGCTTCTCGAGTTTGCCGATATATTTCGCCTGTTGACGAGGCATTTGGCTACCTTAAGAGAGCCATAGTTATCCCTGTTAGTTGCTCCCCGTTTTACCACAGTCACATTTTCAAGGTTCCGCTAGCCAGTTCCCCTGAAGCGATACGCTATTATCTGTCAACCTAAAGACTTTCACAGCACTCCTGATGGGAGCTTCTCGAGTTTGCTGATGTATTTCTCCGGTTGACGAGGCATTTGGCTACCTTAAGAGAGTCATAGTTACTCCTGTTAGTTGCTCCCCGTTTTACCACAGTCACATTTTCAAGGTTCCGCTAGCCAGTTCCCCTGAAGCGATACGCCATTATCTGTCAACCTATAGACTGTCACAGTACTCCTGGTGGGAGCTTCTTCGAGTTTGCCGATGTATTTCGCCTGTTGACGAGGCATTTGGCTACCTTAAGAGAGTCATAGTTACTCCTGTCAGTTGCTCCCCGTTTTACCACAGTCACATTTTCAAGGTTCCGCTAGCCAGTTCCCCTGAAGCGATACGCCATTATCTGTCAACCTATAGACTGTCACAGTACTCCTGGTGGGAGCTTCTCGAGTTTGCCGATATATTTCGCCTGTTGTCGAGGCATTTGGCTACCTTAAGAGAGTCATAGTTATCCCTGTTAGTTGCTCCCCGTTTTACCACAGTCACATTTTCAAGGTTCCGCTAGCCAGTTCCCCTGAAGCGATACGCTATTATCTGTCAACCTAAAGACTTTCACAGCACTCCTGATGGGAGCTTCTCGAGTTTGCTGATGTATTTCTCCGGTTGACGAGGCATTTGGCTACCTTAAGAGAGTCATAGTTACTCCTGTTAGTTGCTCCCCGTTTTACCACAGTCACATTTTCAAGGTTCCGCTAGCCAGTTCCCCTGAAGCGATACGCCATTATCTGTCAACCTATAGACTGTCACAGTACTCCTGGTGGGAGCTTCTTCGAGTTTGCCGATGTATTTCGCCTGTTGACGAGGCATTTGGCTACCTTAAGAGAGTCATAGTTACTCCTGTCAGTTGCTCCCCGTTTTACCACAGTCACATTTTCAAGGTTCCGCTAGCCAGTTCCCCTGAAGCGATACGCCATTATCTGTCAACCTATAGACTGTCACAGTACTCCTGGTGGGAGCTTCTCGAGTTTGCCGTTATATTTCGCCTGTTGACGAGGCATTTGGCTACCTTAAGAGAGTCATAGTTATCCCTGTTAGTTGCTCCCCGTTTTACCACAGTCACATTTTCAAGGTTCCGCTAGCCAGTTCCCCTGAAGCGATACGCTATTATCTGTCAACCTAAAGACTTTCACAGCACTCCTGATGGGAGCTTCTCGAGTTTGCTGATGTATTTCTCCGGTTGACGAGGCATTTGGCTACCTTAAGAGAGTCATAGTTACTCCTGTTAGTTGCTCCCCGTTTTACCACAGTCACATTTTCAAGGTTCCGCTAGCCAGTTCCCCTGAAGCGATACGCCATTATCTGTCAACCTATAGACTGTCACAGTACTCCTGGTGGGAGCTTCTTCGAGTTTGCCGATGTATTTCGCCTGTTGACGAGGCATTTGGCTACCTTAAGAGAGTCATAGTTACTCCTGTCAGTTGCTCCCCGTTTTACCACAGTCACATTTTCAAGGTTCCGCTAGCCAGTTCCCCTGAAGCGATACGCCATTATCTGTCAACCTATAGACTGTCACAGTACTCCTGGTGGGAGCTTCTTCGAGTTTGCCGATGTATTTCACCTGTTGACGAGGCATTTGGCTACCTTAAGAGAGTCATAGTTACTCCTGTCAGTTGCTCCCCGTTTTACCACAGTCACATTTTCAAGGTTCCGCTAGCCAGTTCCCCTGAAGCGATACGCCATTATCTGTCAACCTATAGACTGTCACAGTACTCCTGGTGGGAGCTTCTTCGAGTTTGCCGATGTATTTCGCCTGTTGACGAGGCATTTGGCTACCTTAAGAGAGTCATAGTTACTCCCGTCAGTTGCTCCCCGTTTTACCACAATCACATTTTCAAGGTTCCACTAGCCAGTTCCCCTGAAGCGATACGCCATTATCTGTCAACCTAAAGACTTTCACAGCACTCCTGATGGGAGCTTCTCGAGTTTGCCGATGTACTTCTCCGGTTGACGAGGCATTTGGTTACCTTAAGAGAGTCATAGTTACTCCTGTCAGTTGCTCCCCGTTTTACCACAGTCACATTTTCAAGGTTCCACTAGCCAGTTCCCCTGAAGCGATACGCCATTATCTGTCAACCTATAGACTGTCACAGTACTCCTGGTGGGAGCTTCTTCGAGTTTGCCGATGTATTTCGCCTGTTGACGAGGCATTTGGCTACCTTAAGAGAGTCATAGTTACTCCTGTCAGTTGCTCCCCGTTTTACCACAGTCACATTTTCAAGGTTCCGCTAGCCAGTTCCCCTGAAGCGATACGCCATTATCTGTCAACCTATAGACTGTCACAGTACTCCTGGTGGGAGCTTCTCGAGTTTGCCGATATATTTCGCCTGTTGACGAGGCATTTGGCTACCTTAAGAGAGTCATAGTTATCCCTGTTAGTTGCTCCCCGTTTTACCACAGTCACATTTTCAAGGTTCCGCTAGCCAGTTCCCCTGAAGCGATACGCTATTATCTGTCAACCTAAAGACTTTCACAGCACTCCTGATGGGAGCTTCTCGAGTTTGCTGATGTATTTCTCCGGTTGACGAGGCATTTGGCTACCTTAAGAGAGTCATAGTTACTCCTGTTAGTTGCTCCCCGTTTTACCACAGTCACATTTTCAAGGTTCCGCTAGCTAGTTCCCCTGAAGCGATACGCCATTATCTGTCAACCTATAGACTGTCACAGTACTCCTGGTGGGAGCTTCTTCGAGTTTGCCGATGTATTTCGCCTGTTGACGAGGCATTTGGCTACCTTAAGAGAGTCATAGTTACTCCTGTCAGTTGCTCCCCGTTTTACCACAGTCACATTTTCAAGGTTCCGCTAGCCAGTTCCCCTGAAGCGATACGCCATTATCTGTCAACCTATAGACTGTCACAGTACTCCTGGTGGGAGCTTCTTCGAGTTTGCCGATGTATTTCGCCTGTTGACGAGGCATTTGGCTACCTTAAGAGAGTCATAGTTACTCCTGTCAGTTGCTCCCCGTTTTACCACAGTCACATTTTCAAGGTTCCGCTAGCCAGTTCCCCTGAAGCGATACGCCATTATCTGTCAACCTATAGACTGTCACAGTACTCCTGGTGGGAGCTTCTTCGAGTTTGCCGATGTATTTCACCTGTTGACGAGGCATTTGGCTACCTTAAGAGAGTCATAGTTACTCCTGTCAGTTGCTCCCCGTTTTACCACAGTCACATTTTCAAGGTTCCGCTAGCCAGTTCCCCTGAAGCGATACGCCATTATCTGTCAACCTATAGACTGTCACAGTACTCCTGGTGGGAGCTTCTTCGAGTTTGCCGATGTATTTCGCCTGTTGACGAGGCATTTGGCTACCTTAAGAGAGTCATAGTTACTCCCGTCAGTTGCTCCCCGTTTTACCACAATCACATTTTCAAGGTTCCACTAGCCAGTTCCCCTGAAGCGATACGCCATTATCTGTCAACCTAAAGACTTTCACAGCACTCCTGATGGGAGCTTCTCGAGTTTGCCGATGTACTTCTCCGGTTGACGAGGCATTTGGTTACCTTAAGAGAGTCATAGTTACTCCTGTCAGTTGCTCCCCGTTTTACCACAGTCACATTTTCAAGGTTCCACTAGCCAGTTCCCCTGAAGCGATACGCCATTATCTGTCAACCTATAGACTGTCACAGTACTCCTGGTGGGAGCTTCTTCGAGTTTGCCGATGTATTTCGCCTGTTGACGAGGCATTTGGCTACCTTAAGAGAGTCATAGTTACTCCTGTCAGTTGCTCCCCGTTTTACCACAGTCACATTTTCAAGGTTCCGCTAGCCAGTTCCCCTGAAGCGATACGCCATTATCTGTCAACCTATAGACTGTCACAGTACTCCTGGTGGGAGCTTCTCGAGTTTGCCGATATATTTCGCCTGTTGACGAGGCATTTGGCTACCTTAAGAGAGTCATAGTTATCCCTGTTAGTTGCTCCCCGTTTTACCACAGTCACATTTTCAAGGTTCCGCTAGCCAGTTCCCCTGAAGCGATACGCTATTATCTGTCAACCTAAAGACTTTCACAGCACTCCTGATGGGAGCTTCTCGAGTTTGCTGATGTATTTCTCCGGTTGACGAGGCATTTGGCTACCTTAAGAGAGTCATAGTTACTCCTGTTAGTTGCTCCCCGTTTTACCACAGTCACATTTTCAAGGTTCCGCTAGCTAGTTCCCCTGAAGCGATACGCCATTATCTGTCAACCTATAGACTGTCACAGTACTCCTGGTGGGAGCTTCTTCGAGTTTGCCGATGTATTTCGCCTGTTGACGAGGCATTTGGCTACCTTAAGAGAGTCATAGTTACTCCTGTCAGTTGCTCCCCGTTTTACCACAGTCACATTTTCAAGGTTCCGCTAGCCAGTTCCCCTGAAGCGATACGCCATTATCTGTCAACCTATAGACTGTCACAGTACTCCTGGTGGGAGCTTCTCGAGTTTGCCGTTATATTTCGCCTGTTGACGAGGCATTTGGCTACCTTAAGAGAGTCATAGTTATCCCTGTTAGTTGCTCCCCGTTTTACCACAGTCACATTTTCAAGGTTCCGCTAGCCAGTTCCCCTGAAGCGATACGCTATTATCTGTCAACCTAAAGACTTTCACAGCACTCCTGATGGGAGCTTCTCGAGTTTGCTGATGTATTTCTCCGGTTGACGAGGCATTTGGCTACCTTAAGAGAGTCATAGTTACTCCTGTTAGTTGCTCCCCGTTTTACCACAGTCACATTTTCAAGGTTCCGCTAGCCAGTTCCCCTGAAGCGATACGCCATTATCTGTCAACCTATAGACTGTCACAGTACTCCTGGTGGGAGCTTCTTCGAGTTTGCCGATGTATTTCGCCTGTTGACGAGGCATTTGGCTACCTTAAGAGAGTCATAGTTACTCCTGTCAGTTGCTCCCCGTTTTACCACAGTCACATTTTCAAGGTTCCGCTAGCCAGTTCCCCTGAAGCGATACGCCATTATCTGTCAACCTATAGACTGTCACAGTACTCCTGGTGGGAGCTTCTTCGAGTTTGCCGATGTATTTCGCCTGTTGACGAGGCATTTGGCTACCTTAAGAGAGTCATAGTTACTCCTGTCAGTTGCTCCCCGTTTTACCACAGTCACATTTTCAAGGTTCCGCTAGCCAGTTCCCCTGAAGCGATACGCCATTATCTGTCAACCTATAGACTGTCACAGTACTCCTGGTGGGAGCTTCTTCGAGTTTGCCGATGTATTTCGCCTGTTGACGAGGCATTTGGCTACCTTAAGAGAGTCATAGTTACTCCCGTCAGTTGCTCCCCGTTTTACCACAGTCACATTTTCAAGGTTCCACTAGCCAGTTCCCCTGAAGCGATACGCCATTATCTGTCAACCTAAAGACTTTCACAGCACTCCTGATGGGAGCTTCTCGAGTTTGCCGATGTATTTCTCCGGTTGACGAGGCATTTGGTTACCTTAAGAGAGTCATAGTTACTCCTGTCAGTTGCTCCCCGTTTTACCACAGTCACATTTTCAAGGTTCCACTAGCCAGTTCCCCTGAAGCGATACGCCATTATCTGTCATCCTATAGACTGTCACAGTACTCCTGGTGGGAGCTTCTCGAGTTTGCCGATATATTTCGCCTGTTGACGAGGCATTTGGCTACCTTAAGAGAGTCATAGTTATCCCTGTTAGTTGCTCCCCGTTTTACCACAGTCACATTTTCAAGGTTCCGCTAGCCAGTTCCCCTGAAGCGATACGCTATTATCTGTCAACCTAAACACTTTCACTGCACTCCTGATGGGAGCTTCTCGAGTTTGCTGATGTATTTCTCCGGTTGACGAGGCATTTGGCTACCTTAAGAGAGTCATAGTTACTCCTGTTAGTTGCTCCCCGTTTTACCACAGTCACATTTTCAAGGTTCCGCTAGCCAGTTCCCCTGAAGCGATACGCCATTATCTGTCAACCTATAGACTGTCACAGTACTCCTGGTGGGAGCTTCTTCGAGTTTGCCGATGTATTTCGCCTGTTGACGAGGCATTTGGCTACCTTAAGAGAGTCATAGTTACTCCTGTCAGTTGCTCCCCGTTTTACCACAGTCACATTTTCAAGGTTCCGCTAGCCAGTTCCCCTGAAGCGATACGCCATTATCTGTCAACCTATAGACTGTCACAGTACTCCTGGTGGGAGCTTCTCGAGTTTGCCGATATATTTCGCCTGTTGACGAGGCATTTGGCTACCTTAAGAGAGTCATAGTTATCCCTGTTAGTTGCTCCCCGTTTTACCACAGTCACATTTTCAAGGTTCCGCTAGCCAGTTCCCCTGAAGCGATACGCTATTATCTGTCAACCTAAAGACTTTCACAGCACTCCTGATGGGAGCTTCTCGAGTTTGCTGATGTATTTCTCCGGTTGACGAGGCATTTGGCTACCTTAAGAGAGTCATAGTTACTCCTGTTAGTTGCTCCCCGTTTTACCACAGTCACATTTTCAAGGTTCCGCTAGCCAGTTCCCCTGAAGCGATACGCCATTATCTGTCAACCTATAGAATGTCACAGTACTCCTGGTGGGAGCTTCTCGAGTTTGCCGTTATATTTCGCCTGTTGACGAGGCATTTGGCTACCTTAAGAGAGTCATAGTTATCCCTGTTAGTTGCTCCCCATTTTACCACAGTCACATTTTCAAGGTTCCGCTAGCCAGTTCCCCTGAAGCGATACGCTATTATCTGTCAACCTAAAGACTTTCACAGCACTCCTGATGGGAGCTTCTCGAGTTTGCTGATGTATTTCTCCGGTTGACGAGGCATTTGGCTACCTTAAGAGAGTCATAGTTACTCCTGTTAGTTGCTCCCCGTTTTACCACAGTCACATTTTCAAGGTTCCGCTAGCCAGTTCCCCTGAAGCGATACGCCATTATCTGTCAACCTATAGACTGTCACAGTACTCCTGGTGGGAGCTTCTTCGAGTTTGCCGATGTATTTCGCCTGTTGACGAGGCATTTGGCTACCTTAAGAGAGTCATAGTTACTCCTGTCAGTTGCTCCCCGTTTTACCACAGTCACATTTTCAAGGTTCCGCTAGCCAGTTCCCCTGAAGCGATACGCCATTATCTGTCAACCTATAGACTGTAACAGTACTCCTGGTGGGAGCTTCTCGAGTTTGCCGATGTATTTTGCCTGTTGACGAGGCATTTGGCTACCTTAAGAGAGTCATAGTTACTCCTGTCAGTTGCTCCCCGTTTTACCACAGTCACATTTTCAAGGTTCCACTAGCCAGTTCCCCTGAAGCGATACGCCATTATCTGTCAACCTAAAGACTTTCACAGCACTCCTGATGGGAGCTTCTTCGAGTTTGCCGATGTATTTCTCCGGTTGACGAGGCATTTGGCTACCTTAAGAGAGTCATAGTTACTCCTGTCAGTTGCTCCCCGTTTCACCACAGTCACAATTTCAAGCTTCCTCTAGCCAGTTCACCTGACGCGATACGCCATTGTCTGTCAACCTAATGTCTTTCACAGTACTCCTGCCGTGAGCTTCTCGAGTTTGCCGATGTATTTCGCCTGTTGACGAGGCATTTGGCTACCTTAAGAGAGTCATAGTACTCCTGTCAGTTGCTCCCCATTTTACCACAGTCACATTTTCAAGGTTCCACTAGCCAGTTCCCCTGAAGCGATACGCCATTATCTGTCAACCTATAGACTGTCACAGTACTCCTGGTGGGAGCTTCTCGAGATTGCCGATGTATTTCGCCTGTTGACGAGGCATTTGGCTACCTTAAGAGAGTCATAGTTACTCCTGTCAGTTGCTCCCCGTTTTACCACAGTCACATTTTCAACGTTCCACGAGCCAGTTCCCCTGAAGCGATACGCCATTATCTGTCAACCTATAGACTGTCACAGTACTCCTGGTGGGAGCTTCTCGAGTTTGCCGATATATTTCGCCTGTTGACGAGGCATTTGGCTACCTTAAGAGAGTCATAGTTACTCCTGTCAGTTGCTCCCCGTTTTACCACAGTCACATTTTCAAGGTTCCACTAGCCAGTTCCCCTGAAGCGATACGCCATTATCTGTCATCCTATAGACTGTCACAGTACTCCTGGTGGGAGCTTCTCGAGTTTGCCGATATATTTCGCCTGTTGACGAGGCATTTGGCTACCTTAAGAGAGTCATAGTTATCCCTGTTAGTTGCTCCCCGTTTTACCACAGTCACATTTTCAAGGTTCCGCTAGCCAGTTCCCCTGAAGCGATACGCTATTATCTGTCAACCTAAAGACTTTCACAGCACTCCTGATGGGAGCTTCTCGAGTTTGCTGATGTATTTCTCCGGTTGACGAGGCATTTGGCTACCTTAAGAGAGTCATAGTTACTCCTGTTAGTTGCTCCCCGTTTTACCACAGTCACATTTTCAAGGTTCCGCTAGCCAGTTCCCCTGAAGCGATACGCCATTATCTGTCAACCTATAGACTGTCACAGTACTCCTGGTGGGAGCTTCTTCGAGTTTGCCGATGTATTTCGCCTGTTGACGAGGCATTTGGCTACCTTAAGAGAGTCATAGTTACTCCTGTCAGTTGCTCCCCGTTTTACCACAGTCACATTTTCAAGGTTCCACTAGCCAGTTCCCCTGAAGCGATACGCTATTATCTGTCAACCTAAAGACTTTCACAGCACTCCTGATGGGAGCTTCTCGAGTTTGCTGATGTATTTCTCCGGTTGACGAGGCATTTGGCCACCTTAAGAGAGTCATAGTTACTCCTGTTAGTTGCTCCCCGTTTTACCACAGTCACATTTTCAAGGTTCCGCTAGCCAGTTCCCCTGAAGCGATACGCCATTATCTGTCAACCTATAGAATGTCACAGTACTCCTGGTGGGAGCTTCTCGAGTTTGCCGTTATATTTCGCCTGTTGACGAGGCATTTGGCTACCTTAAGAGAGTCATAGTTATCCCTGTTAGTTGCTCTCCATTTTACCACAGTCACATTTTCAAGGTTCCGCTAGCCAGTTCCCCTGAAGCGATACGCTATTATCTGTCAACCTAAAGATTTTCACAGCACTCCTGATGGGAGCTTCTCGAGTTTGCTGATGTATTTCTCCGGTTGACGAGGCATTTGGCTACCTTAAGAGAGTCATAGTTACTCCTGTTAGTTGCTCCCCGTTTTACCACAGTCACATTTTCAAGGTTCCGCTAGCCAGTTCCCCTGAAGCGATACGCCATTATCTGTCAACCTATAGACTGTCACAGTACTCCTGGTGGGAGCTTCTTCGAGTTTGCCGATGTATTTCGCCTGTTGACGAGGCATTTGGCTACCTTAAGAGAGTCATAGTTACTCCTGTCAGTTGCTCCCCGTTTTACCACAGTCACATTTTCAAGGTTCCGCTAGCCAGTTCCCCTGAAGCGATACGCCATTATCTGTCAACCTATAGACTGTAACAGTACTCCTGGTGGGAGCTTCTCGAGTTTGCCGATGTATTTTGCCTGTTGACGAGGCATTTGGCTACCTTAAGAGAGTCATAGTTACTCCTGTCAGTTGCTCCCCGTTTTACCACAGTCACATTTTCAAGGTTCCACTAGCCAGTTCCCCTGAAGCGATACGCCATTATCTGTCAACCTAAAGACTTTCACAGCACTCCTGATGGGAGCTTCTTCGAGTTTGCCGATGTATTTCTCCGGTTGACGAGGCATTTGGCTACCTTAAGAGAGTCATAGTTACTCCTGTCAGTTGCTCCCCGTTTCACCACAGTCACAATTTCAAGCTTCCTCTAGCCAGTTCACCTGACGCGATACGCCATTGTCTGTCAACCTAATGTCTTTCACAGTACTCCTGCCGTGAGCTTCTCGAGTTTGCCGATGTATTTCGCCTGTTGACGAGGCATTTGGCTACCTTAAGAGAGTCATAGTACTCCTGTCAGTTGCTCCCCATTTTACCACAGTCACATTTTCAAGGTTCCACTAGCCAGTTCCCCTGAAGCGATACGCCATTATCTGTCAACCTATAGACTGTCACAGTACTCCTGGTGGGAGCTTCTCGAGATTGCCGATGTATTTCGCCTGTTGACGAGGCATTTGGCTACCTTAAGAGAGTCATAGTTACTCCTGTCAGTTGCTCCCCGTTTTACCACAGTCACATTTTCAACGTTCCACGAGCCAGTTCCCCTGAAGCGATACGCCATTATCTGTCAACCTATAGACTGTCACAGTACTCCTGGTGGGAGCTTCTCGAGTTTGCCGATATATTTCGCCTGTTGACGAGGCATTTGGCTACCTTAAGAGAGTCATAGTTATCCCTGTTAGTTGCTCCCCGTTTTACCACAGTCACATTTTCAAGGTTCCGCTAGCCAGTTCCCCTGAAGCGATACGCTATTATCTGTCAACCTAAAGACTTTCACAGCACTCCTGATGGGAGCTTCTCGAGTTTGCTGATGTATTTCTCCGGTTGACGAGGCATTTGGCTACCTTAAGAGAGTCATAGTTACTCCTGTTAGTTGCTACCCGTTTTACCACAGTCACATTTTCAAGGTTCCGCTAGCCAGTTCCCCTGAAGCGATACGCCATTATCTGTCAACCTATAGACTGTCACAGTACTCCTGGTGGGAGCTTCTTCGAGTTTGCCGATGTATTTCGCCTGTTGACGAGGCATTTGGCTACCTTAAGAGAGTCATAGTTACTCCTGTCAGTTGCTCCCCGTTTTACCACAGTCACATTTTCAAGGTTCCGCTAGCCAGTTCCCCTGAAGCGATACGCCATTATCTGTCAACCTATAGACTGTCACAGTACTCCTGGTGGGAGCTTCTTCGAGTTTGCCGATGTATTTCGCCTGTTGACGAGGCATTTGGCTACCTTAAGAGAGTCATAGTTACTCCCGTCAGTTGCTCCCCGTTTTACCACAGTCACATTTTCAAGGTTCCACTAGCCAGTTCCCCTGAAGCGATACGCCATTATCTGTCAACCTAAAGACATTCACAGCACTCCTGATGGGAGCTTCTCGAGTTTGCCGATGTCTTTCTCCGGTTGACGAGGCATTTGGTTACCTTAAGAGAGTCATAGTTACTCCTGTCAGTTGCTCCCCGTTTTACCACAGTCACATTTTCAAGGTTCCACTAGCCAGTTCCCCTGAAGCGATACGCCATTATCTGTCATCCTATAGACTGTCATAGTACTCCTGGTGGGAGCTTCTCGAGTTTGCCGATATATTTCGCCTGTTGACGAGGCATTTGGCTGCCTTAAGAGAGCCATAGTTATCACTGTCAGTTGCTCCCCGTTTTACCACAGTCACATTTTCAAGGTTCCGCTAGCCAGTTCCCCTGAAGCGATACGCTATTATCTGTCAACCTAAAGACTTTCACAGCACTCCTGATGGGAGCTTCTCGAGTTTGCTGATGTATTTCTCCGGTTGACGAGGCATTTGGCTACCTTAAGAGAGTCATAGTTACTCCTGTTAGTTGCTCCCCGTTTTACCACAGTCACATTTTCAAGGTTCCGCTAGCCAGTTCCCCTGAAGCGATACGCCATTATCTGTCAACCTATAGACTGTCACAGTACTCCTGGTGGGAGCTTCTTCGAGTTTGCCGATGTATTTCGCCTGTTGACGAGGCATTTGGCTACCTTAAGAGAGTCATAGTTACTCCTGTCAGTTGCTGCCCGTTTTACCACAGTCACATTTTCAAGGTTCCGCTAGCCAGTTCCCCTGAAGCGATACGCCATTATCTGTCAACCTATAGACTGTCACAGTACTCCTGGTGGGAGCATCTCGAGTTTGCCGATATATTTCGCCTGTTGACGAGGCATTTGGCTACCTTAAGAGAGTCATAGTTATCCCTGTTAGTTGCTCCCCGTTTTACCACAGTCACATTTTCAAGGTTCCGCTAGCCAGTTCCCCTGAAGCGATACGCCATTATCTGTCAACCTAAAGACTTTCACAGCACTCCTGATGGGAGCTTCTCGAGTTTGCCGATGTATTTCTCCGGTTGACGAGGCATTTGGCTACCTTAAGAGAGTCATAGTTACTCCTGTCAGTTGCTCCCCGTTTCACCACAGTCACAATTTCAAGCTTCCTCTAGCCAGTTTACCTGACGCGATACGCCATTGTCTGTCAACCTAATGTCTTTCACAGTACTCCTGCCGTGAGCTTCTCGAGTTTGCCGATGTATTTCGCCTGTTGACGAGGCATTTGGCTACCTTAAGAGAGTCATAGTACTCCTGTCAGTTGCTCCCCATTTTACCACAGTCACATTTTCAAGGTTCCACTAGCCAGTTCCCCTGAAGCGATACGCCATTATCTGTCAACCTATAGACTGTCACAGTACTCCTGGTGGGAGCTTCTCGAGATTGCCGATGTATTTCGCCTGTTGACGAGGCATTTGGCTACCTTAAGAGAGTCATAGTTACTCCTGTCAGTTGCTCCCCGTTTTACCACAGTCACATTTTCAACGTTCCACGAGCCAGTTCCCCTGAAGCGATACGCCATTATCTGTCAACCTATAGACTGTCACAGTACTCCTGGTGGGAGCTTCTCGAGTTTGCCGATATATTTCGCCTGTTGACGAGGCATTTGGCTACCTTAAGAGAGTCATAGTTACTCCTGTCAGTTGCTCCCCGTTTTACCACAGTCACATTTTCAAGGTTCCACTAGCCAGTTCCCCTGAAGCGATACGCCATTATCTGTCATCCTATAGACTGTCACAGTACTCCTGGTGGGAGCTTCTCGAGTTTGCCGATATATTTCGCCTGTTGACGAGGCATTTGGCTACCTTAAGAGAGTCATAGTTATCCCTGTTAGTTGCTCCCCGTTTTACCACAGTCACATTTTCAAGGTTCCGCTAGCCAGTTCCCCTGAAGCGATACGCTATTATCTGTCAACCTAAAGACTTTCACAGCACTCCTGATGGGAGCTTCTCGAATTTGCTGATGTATTTCTCCGGTTGAAGAGGCATTTGGCTACCTTAAGAGAGTCATAGTTACTCCTGTTAGTTGCTCCCCGTTTTACCACAGTCACATTTTCAAGGTTCCGCTAGCCAGTTCCCCTGAAGCGATACGCCATTATCTGTCAACCTATAGACTGTCACAGTACTCCTGGTGGGAGCTTCTTCGAGTTTGCCGATGTATTTCGCCTGTTGACGAGGCATTTGGCTACCTTAAGAGAGTCATAGTTACTCCTGTCAGTTGCTCCCCGTTTTACCACAGTCACATTTTCAAGGTTCCACTAGCCAGTTCCCCTGAAGCGATACGCTATTATCTGTCAACCTAAAGACTTTCACAGCACTCCTGATGGGAGCTTCTCGAGTTTGCTGATGTATTTCTCCGGTTGACGAGGCATTTGGCCACCTTAAGAGAGTCATAGTTACTCCTGTTAGTTGCTCCCCGTTTTACCACAGTCACATTTTCAAGGTTCCGCTAGCCAGTTCCCCTGAAGCGATACGCCATTATCTGTCAACCTATAGAATGTCACAGTACTCCTGGTGGGAGCTTCTCGAGTTTGCCGTTATATTTCGCCTGTTGACGAGGCATTTGGCTACCTTAAGAGAGTCATAGTTATCCCTGTTAGTTGCTCTCCATTTTACCACAGTCACATTTTCAAGGTTCCGCTAGCCAGTTCCCCTGAAGCGATACGCTATTATCTGTCAACCTAAAGACTTTCACAGCACTCCTGATGGGAGCTTCTCGAGTTTGCTGATGTATTTCTCCGGTTGACGAGGCATTTGGCTACCTTAAGAGAGTCATAGTTACTCCTGTTAGTTGCTCCCCGTTTTACCACAGTCACATTTTCAAGGTTCCGCTAGCCAGTTCCCCTGAAGCGATACGCCATTATCTGTCAACCTATAGACTGTCACAGTACTCCTGGTGGGAGCTTCTTCGAGTTTGCCGATGTATTTCGCCTGTTGACGAGGCATTTGGCTACCTTAAGAGAGTCATAGTTACTCCTGTCAGTTGCTCCCCGTTTTACCACAGTCACATTTTCAAGGTTCCGCTAGCCAGTTCCCCTGAAGCGATACGCCATTATCTGTCAACCTATAGACTGTAACAGTACTCCTGGTGGGAGCTTCTCGAGTTTGCCGATGTATTTTGCCTGTTGACGAGGCATTTGGCTACCTTAAGAGAGTCATAGTTACTCCTGTCAGTTGCTCCCCGTTTTACCACAGTCACATTTTCAAGGTTCCACTAGCCAGTTCCCCTGAAGCGATACGCCATTATCTGTCAACCTAAAGACTTTCACAGCACTCCTGATGGGAGCTTCTTCGAGTTTGCCGATGTATTTCTCCGGTTGACGAGGCATTTGGCTACCTTAAGAGAGTCATAGTTACTCCTGTCAGTTGCTCCCCGTTTCACCACAGTCACAATTTCAAGCTTCCTCTAGCCAGTTCACCTGACGCGATACGCCATTGTCTGTCAACCTAATGTCTTTCACAGTACTCCTGCCGTGAGCTTCTCGAGTTTGCCGATGTATTTCGCCTGTTGACGAGGCATTTGGCTACCTTAAGAGAGTCATAGTACTCCTGTCAGTTGCTCCCCATTTTACCACAGTCACATTTTCAAGGTTCCACTAGCCAGTTCCCCTGAAGCGATACGCCATTATCTGTCAACCTATAGACTGTCACAGTACTCCTGGTGGGAGCTTCTCGAGATTGCCGATGTATTTCGCCTGTTGACGAGGCATTTGGCTACCTTAAGAGAGTCATAGTTACTCCTGTCAGTTGCTCCCCGTTTTACCACAGTCACATTTTCAACGTTCCACGAGCCAGTTCCCCTGAAGCGATACGCCATTATCTGTCAACCTATAGACTGTCACAGTACTCCTGGTGGGAGCTTCTCGAGTTTGCCGATATATTTCGCCTGTTGACGAGGCATTTGGCTACCTTAAGAGAGTCATAGTTACTCCTGTCAGTTGCTCCCCGTTTTACCACAGTCACATTTTCAAGGTTCCACTAGCCAGTTCTCCTGAAGCGATACGCCATTATCTGTCATCCTATAGACTGTCACAGTACTCCTGGTGGGAGCTTCTCGAGTTTGCCGATATATTTCGCCTGTTGACGAGGCATTTGGCTACCTTAAGAGAGTCATAGTTATCCCTGTTAGTTGCTCCCCGTTTTACCACAGTCACATTTTCAAGGTTCCGCTAGCCAGTTCCCCTGAAGCGATACGCTATTATCTGTCAACCTAAAGACTTTCACAGCACTCCTGGTGGGAGCTTCTTCGAGTTTGCCGATGTATTTCGCCTGTTGACGAGGCATTTGGCTACCTTAAGAGAGTCATAGTTACTCCTGTCAGTTGCTCCCCGTTTTACCACAGTCACATTTTCAAGGTTCCACTAGCCAGTTCCCCTGAAGCGATACGCTATTATCTGTCAACCTAAAGACTTTCACAGCACTCCTGATGGGAGCTTCTCGAGTTTGCTGATGTATTTCTCCGGTTGACGAGGCATTTGGCCACCTTAAGAGAGTCATAGTTACTCCTGTTAGTTGCTCCCCGTTTTACCACAGTCACATTTTCAAGGTTCCGCTAGCCAGTTCCCCTGAAGCGATACGCCATTATCTGTCAACCTATAGAATGTCACAGTACTCCTGGTGGGAGCTTCTCGAGTTTGCCGTTATATTTCGCCTGTTGACGAGGCATTTGGCTACCTTAAGAGAGTCATAGTTATCCCTGTTAGTTGCTCTCCATTTTACCACAGTCACATTTTCAAGGTTCCGCTAGCCAGTTCCCCTGAAGCGATACGCTATTATCTGTCAACCTAAAGACTTTCACAGCACTCCTGATGGGAGCTTCTCGAGTTTGCTGATGTATTTCTCCGGTTGACGAGGCATTTGGCTACCTTAAGAGAGTCATAGTTACTCCTGTTAGTTGCTCCCCGTTTTACCACAGTCACATTTTCAAGGTTCCGCTAGCCAGTTCCCCTGAAGCGATACGCCATTATCTGTCAACCTATAGACTGTCACAGTACTCCTGGTGGGAGCTTCTTCGAGTTTGCCGATGTATTTCGCCTGTTGACGAGGCATTTGGCTACCTTAAGAGAGTCATAGTTACTCCTGTCAGTTGCTCCCCGTTTTACCACAGTCACATTTTCAAGGTTCCGCTAGCCAGTTCCCCTGAAGCGATACGCCATTATCTGTCAACCTATAGACTGTAACAGTACTCCTGGTGGGAGCTTCTCGAGTTTGCCGATGTATTTTGCCTGTTGACGAGGCATTTGGCTACCTTAAGAGAGTCATAGTTACTCCTGTCAGTTGCTCCCCGTTTTACCACAGTCACATTTTCAAGGTTCCACTAGCCAGTTCCCCTGAAGCGATACGCCATTATCTGTCAACCTAAAGACTTTCACAGCACTCCTGATGGGAGCTTCTTCGAGTTTGCCGATGTATTTCTCCGGTTGACGAGGCATTTGGCTACCTTAAGAGAGTCATAGTTACTCCTGTCAGTTGCTCCCCGTTTCACCACAGTCACAATTTCAAGCTTCCTCTAGCCAGTTCACCTGACGCGATACGCCATTGTCTGTCAACCTAATGTCTTTCACAGTACTCCTGCCGTGAGCTTCTCGAGTTTGCCGATGTATTTCGCCTGTTGACGAGGCATTTGGCTACCTTAAGAGAGTCATAGTACTCCTGTCAGTTGCTCCCCATTTTACCACAGTCACATTTTCAAGGTTCCACTAGCCAGTTCCCCTGAAGCGATACGCCATTATCTGTCAACCTATAGACTGTCACAGTACTCCTGGTGGGAGCTTCTCGAGATTGCCGATGTATTTCGCCTGTTGACGAGGCATTTGGCTACCTTAAGAGAGTCATAGTTACTCCTGTCAGTTGCTCCCCGTTTTACCACAGTCACATTTTCAACGTTCCACGAGCCAGTTCCCCTGAAGCGATACGCCATTATCTGTCAACCTATAGACTGTCACAGTACTCCTGGTGGGAGCTTCTCGAGTTTGCCGATATATTTCGCCTGTTGACGAGGCATTTGGCTACCTTAAGAGAGTCATAGTTACTCCTGTCAGTTGCTCCCCGTTTTACCACAGTCACATTTTCAAGGTTCCACTAGCCAGTTCCCCTGAAGCGATACGCCATTATCTGTCATCCTATAGACTGTCACAGTACTCCTGGTGGGAGCTTCTCGAGTTTGCCGATATATTTCGCCTGTTGACGAGGCATTTGGCTACCTTAAGAGAGTCATAGTTATCCCTGTTAGTTGCTCCCCGTTTTACCACAGTCACATTTTCAAGGTTCCGCTAGCCAGTTCCCCTGAAGCGATACGCTATTATCTGTCAACCTAAAGACTTTCACAGCACTCCTGATGGGAGCTTCTCGAGTTTGCTGATGTATTTCTCCGGTTGACGAGGCATTTGGCTACCTTAAGAGAGTCATAGTTACTCCTGTTAGTTGCTCCCCGTTTTACCACAGTCACATTTTCAAGGTTCCGCTAGCCAGTTCCCCTGAAGCGATACGCCATTATCTGTCAACCTATAGACTGTCACAGTACTCCTGGTGGGAGCTTCTTCGAGTTTGCCGATGTATTTCGCCTGTTGACGAGGCATTTGGCTACCTTAAGAGAGTCATAGTTACTCCTGTCAGTTGCTCCCCGTTTTACCACAGTCACATTTTCAAGGTTCCGCTAGCCAGTTCCCCTGAAGCGATACGCCATTATCTGTCAACCTATAGACTGTCACAGTACTCCTGGTGGGAGCTTCTTCGAGTTTGCCGATGTATTTCGCCTGTTGACGAGGCATTTGGCTACCTTAAGAGAGTCATAGTTACTCCCGTCAGTTGCTCCCCGTTTTACCACAGTCACATTTTCAAGGTTCCACTAGCCAGTTCCCCTGAAGCGATACGCCATTATCTGTCAACCTAAAGACATTCACAGCACTCCTGATGGGAGCTTCTCGAGTTTGCCGATGTCTTTCTCCGGTTGACGAGGCATTTGGTTACCTTAAGAGAGTCATAGTTACTCCTGTCAGTTGCTCCCCGTTTTACCACAGTCACATTTTCAAGGTTCCACTAGCCAGTTCCCCTGAAGCGATACGCCATTATCTGTCATCCTATAGACTGTCATAGTACTCCTGGTGGGAGCTTCTCGAGTTTGCCGATATATTTCGCCTGTTGACGAGGCATTTGGCTACCTTAAGAGAGCCATAGTTATCACTGTCAGTTGCTCCCCGTTTTACCACAGTCACATTTTCAAGGTTCCGCTAGCCAGTTCCCCTGAAGCGATACGCTATTATCTGTCAACCTAAAGACTTTCACAGCACTCCTGATGGGAGCTTCTCGAGTTTGCTGATGTATTTCTCCGGTTGACGAGGCATTTGGCTACCTTAAGAGAGTCATAGTTACTCCTGTTAGTTGCTCCCCGTTTTACCACAGTCACATTTTCAAGGTTCCGCTAGCCAGTTCCCCTGAAGCGATACGCCATTATCTGTCAACCTATAGACTGTCACAGTACTCCTGGTGGGAGCTTCTTCGAGTTTGCCGATGTATTTCGCCTGTTGACGAGGCATTTGGCTACCTTAAGAGAGTCATAGTTACTCCTGTCAGTTGCTGCCCGTTTTACCACAGTCACATTTTCAAGGTTCCGCTAGCCAGTTCCCCTGAAGCGATACGCCATTATCTGTCAACCTATAGACTGTCACAGTACTCCTGGTGGGAGCTTCTCGAGTTTGCCGATATATTTCGCCTGTTGACGAGGCATTTGGCTACCTTAAGAGAGTCATAGTTATCCCTGTTAGTTGCTCCCCGTTTTACCACAGTCACATTTTCAAGGTTCCGCTAGCCAGTTCCCCTGAAGCGATACGCCATTATCTGTCAACCTAAAGACTTTCACAGCACTCCTGATGGGAGCTTCTCGAGTTTGCCGATGTATTTCTCCGGTTGACGAGGCATTTGGCTACCTTAAGAGAGTCATAGTTACTCCTGTCAGTTGCTCCCCGTTTCACCACAGTCACAATTTCAAGCTTCCTCTAGCCAGTTTACCTGACGCGATACGCCATTGTCTGTCAACCTAATGTCTTTCACAGTACTCCTGCCGTGAGCTTCTCGAGTTTGCCGATGTATTTCGCCTGTTGACGAGGCATTTGGCTACCTTAAGACAGTCATAGTACTCCTGTCAGTTGCTCCCCATTTTACCACAGTCACATTTTCAAGGTTCCACTAGCCAGTTCCCCTGAAGCGATACGCCATTATCTGTCAACCTATAGACTGTCACAGTACTCCTGGTGGGAGCTTCTCGAGATTGCCGATGTATTTCGCCTGTTGACGAGGCATTTGGCTACCTTAAGAGAGTCATAGTTACTCCTGTCAGTTGCTCCCCGTTTTACCACAGTCACATTTTCAACGTTCCACGAGCCAGTTCCCCTGAAGCGATACGCCATTATCTGTCAACCTATAGACTGTCACAGTACTCCTGGTGGGAGCTTCTCGAGTTTGCCGATATATTTCGCCTGTTGACGAGGCATTTGGCTATCTTAAGAGAGTCATAGTTACTCCTGTCAGTTGCTCCCCGTTTTACCACAGTCACATTTTCAAGGTTCCACTAGCCAGTTCCCCTGAAGCGATACGCCATTATCTGTCATCCTATAGACTGTCACAGTACTCCTGGTGGGAGCTTCTCGAGTTTGCCGATATATTTCGCCTGTTGACGAGGCATTTGGCTACCTTAAGAGAGTCATAGTTATCCCTGTTAGTTGCTCCCCGTTTTACCACAGTCACATTTTCAAGGTTCCGCTAGCCAGTTCCCCTGAAGCGATACGCTATTATCTGTCAACCTAAAGACTTTCACAGCACTCCTGATGGGAGCTTCTCGAGTTTCTGATGTATTTCTCCGGTTGACGAGGCATTTGGCTACCTTAAGAGAGTCATAGTTACTCCTGTTAGTTGCTCCCCGTTTTACCACAGTCACATTTTCAAGGTTCCGCTAGGCAGTTCCCCTGAAGCGATACGCCATTATCTGTCAACCTATAGACTGTCACAGTACTCCTGGTGGGAGCTTCTTCGAGTTTGCCGATGTATTTCGCCTGTTGACGAGGCATTTGGCTACCTTGAGAGAGTCATAGTTACTCCTGTCAGTTGCTCCCCGTTTTACCACAGTCACATTTTCAAGGTTCCGCTAGCCAGTTCCCCTGAAGCGATACGCCATTATCTGTCAACCTATAGACTGTCACAGTACTCCTGGTGGGAGCTTCTTCGAGTTTGCCGATGTATTTCGCCTGTTGACGAGGCATTTGGCTACCTTAAGAGAGTCATAGTTACTCCCGTCAGTTGCTCCCCGTTTTACCACAGTCACATTTTCAAGGTTCCACTAGCCAGTTCCCCTGAAGCGATACGCCATTATCTGTCAACCTAAAGACTTTCACAGCACTCCTGATGGGAGCTTCTCGAGTTTGCCGATGTCTTTCTCCGGTTGACGAGGCATTTGGTTACCTTAAGAGAGTCATAGTTACTCCTGTCAGTTGCTCCCCGTTTTACCACAGTCACATTTTCAAGGTTCCACTAGCCAGTTCCCCTGAAGCGATACGCCATTATCTGTCATCCTATAGACTGTCATAGTACTCCTGGTGGGAGCTTCTCGAGTTTGCCGATATATTTCGCCTGTTGACGAGGCATTTGGCTACCTTAAGAGAGCCATAGTTATCCCTGTTAGTTGCTCCCCGTTTTACCACAGTCACATTTTCAAGGTTCCGCTAGCCAGTTCCCCTGAAGCGATACGCTATTATCTGTCAACCTAAAGACTTTCACAGCACTCCTGATGGGAGCTTCTCGAGTTTGCTGATGTATTTCTCCGGTTGACGAGGCATTTGGCTACCTTAAGAGAGTCATAGTTACTCCTGTTAGTTGCTCCCCGTTTTACCACAGTCACATTTTCAAGGTTCCGCTAGCCAGTTCCCCTGAAGCGATACGCCATTATCTGTCAACCTATAGACTGTCACAGTACTCCTGGTGGGAGCTTCTTCGAGTTTGCCGATGTATTTCGCCTGTTGACGAGGCATTTGGCTACCTTAAGAGAGTCATAGTTACTCCTGTCAGTTGCTCCCCGTTTTACCACAGTCACATTTTCAAGGTTCCGCTAGCCAGTTCCCCTGAAGCGATACGCCATTATCTGTCAACCTATAGACTGTCACAGTACTCCTGGTGGGAGCTTCTCGAGTTTGCCGATATATTTCGCCTGTTGACGAGGCATTTGGCTACCTTAAGAGAGTCATAGTTATCCCTGTTAGTTGCTCCCCGTTTTACCACAGTCACATTTTCAAGGTTCCGCTAGCCAGTTCCCCTGAAGCGATACGCTATTATCTGTCAACCTAAAGACTTTCACAGCACTCCTGATGGGAGCTTCTCGAGTTTGCTGATGTATTTCTCCGGTTGACGAGGCATTTGGCTACCTTAAGAGAGTCATAGTTACTCCTGTTAGTTGCTCCCCGTTTTACCACAGTCACATTTTCAAGGTTCCGCTAGCCAGTTCCCCTGAAGCGATACGCCATTATCTGTCAACCTATAGACTGTCACAGTACTCCTGGTGGGAGCTTCTCGAGTTTGCCGATATATTTCGCCTGTTGACGAGGCATTTGGCTACCTTAAGAGAGTCATAGTTACTCCTGTCAGTTGCTCCCCGTTTTACCACAGTCACATTTTCAAGGTTCCACTAGCCAGTTCCCCTGAAGCGATACGCCATTATCTGTCATCCTATAGACTGTCACAGTACTCCTGGTGGGAGCTTCTTCGAGTTTGCCGATGTATTTCGCCTGTTGACGAGGCATTTGGCTACCTTAAGAGAGTCATAGTTACTCCTGTCAGTTGCTCCCCGTTTTACCACAGTCACATTTTCAAGGTTCCGCTAGCCAGTTCCCCTGAAGCGATACGCCATTATCTGTCAACCTATAGACTGTCACAGTACTCCTGGTGGGAGCTTCTTCGAGTTTGCCGATGTATTTCGCCTGTTGACGAGGCATTTGGCTACCTTAAGAGAGTCATAGTTACTCCCGTCAGTTGCTCCCCGTTTTACCACAGTCACATTTTCAAGGTTCCACTAGCCAGTTCCCCTGAAGCGATACGCCATTATCTGTCAACCTAAAGACTTTCACAGCACTCCTGATGGGAGCTTCTCGAGTTTGCCGATGTCTTTCTCCGGTTGACGAGGCATTTGGTTACCTTAAGAGAGTCATAGTTACTCCTGTCAGTTGCTCCCCGTTTTACCACAGTCACATTTTCAAGGTTCCACTAGCCAGTTCCCCTGAAGCGATACGCCATTATCTGTCATCCTATAGACTGTCATAGTACTCCTGGTGGGAGCTTCTCGAGTTTGCCGATATATTTCGCCTGTTGACGAGGCATTTGGCTACCTTAAGAGAGCCATAGTTATCCCTGTTAGTTGCTCCCCGTTTTACCACAGTCACATTTTCAAGGTTCCGCTAGCCAGTTCCCCTGAAGCGATACGCTATTATCTGTCAACCTAAAGACTTTCACAGCACTCCTGATGGGAGCTTCTCGAGTTTGCTGATGTATTTCTCCGGTTGACGAGGCATTTGGCTACCTTAAGAGAGTCATAGTTACTCCTGTTAGTTGCTCCCCGTTTTACCACAGTCACATTTTCAAGGTTCCGCTAGCCAGTTCCCCTGAAGCGATACGCCATTATCTGTCAACCTATAGACTGTCACAGTACTCCTGGTGGGAGCTTCTTCGAGTTTGCCGATGTATTTCGCCTGTTGACGAGGCATTTGGCTACCTTAAGAGAGTCATAGTTACTCCTGTCAGTTGCTCCCCGTTTTACCACAGTCACATTTTCAAGGTTCCGCTAGCCAGTTCCCCTGAAGCGATACGCCATTATCTGTCAACCTATAGACTGTCACAGTACTCCTGGTGGGAGCTTCTCGAGTTTGCCGATATATTTCGCCTGTTGACGAGGCATTTGGCTACCTTAAGAGAGTCATAGTTATCCCTGTTAGTTGCTCCCCGTTTTACCACAGTCACATTTTCAAGGTTCCGCTAGCCAGTTCCCCTGAAGCGATACGCTATTATCTGTCAACCTAAAGACTTTCACAGCACTCCTGATGGGAGCTTCTCGAGTTTGCTGATGTATTTCTCCGGTTGACGAGGCATTTGGCTACCTTAAGAGAGTCATAGTTACTCCTGTTAGTTGCTCCCCGTTTTACCACAGTCACATTTTCAAGGTTCCGCTAGCCAGTTCCCCTGAAGCGATACGCCATTATCTGTCAACCTATAGACTGTCACAGTACTCCTGGTGGGAGCTTCTTCGAGTTTGCCGATGTATTTCGCCTGTTGACGAGGCATTTGGCTACCTTAAGAGAGTCATAGTTACTCCTGTCAGTTGCTCCCCGTTTTACCACAGTCACATTTTCAAGGTTCCGCTAGCCAGTTCCCCTGAAGCGATACGCCATTATCTGTCAACCTATAGACTGTCACAGTACTCCTGGTGGGAGCTTCTCGAGTTTGCCGTTATATTTCGCCTGTTGACGAGGCATTTGGCTACCTTAAGAGAGTCATAGTTATCCCTGTTAGTTGCTCCCCGTTTTACCACAGTCACATTTTCAAGGTTCCGCTAGCCAGTTCCCCTGAAGCGATACGCTATTATCTGTCAACCTAAAGACTTTCACAGCACTCCTGATGGGAGCTTCTCGAGTTTGCTGATGTATTTCTCCGGTTGACGAGGCATTTGGCTACCTTAAGAGAGTCATAGTTACTCCTGTTAGTTGCTCCCCGTTTTACCACAGTCACATTTTCAAGGTTCCGCTAGCCAGTTCCCCTGAAGCGATACGCCATTATCTGTCAACCTATAGACTGTCACAGTACTCCTGGTGGGAGCTTCTTCGAGTTTGCCGATGTATTTCGCCTGTTGACGAGGCATTTGGCTACCTTAAGAGAGTCATAGTTACTCCTGTCAGTTGCTCCCCGTTTTACCACAGTCACATTTTCAAGGTTCCGCTAGCCAGTTCCCCTGAAGCGATACGCCATTATCTGTCAACCTATAGACTGTCACAGTACTCCTGGTGGGAGCTTCTCGAGTTTGCCGATATATTTCGCCTGTTGACGAGGCATTTGGCTACCTTAAGAGAGTCATAGTTATCCCTGTTAGTTGCTCCCCGTTTTACCACAGTCACATTTTCAAGGTTCCGCTAGCCAGTTCCCCTGAAGCGATACGCTATTATCTGTCAACCTAAAGACTTTCACAGCACTCCTGATGGGAGCTTCTCGAGTTTGCTGATGTATTTCTCCGGTTGACGAGGCATTTGGCTACCTTAAGAGAGTCATAGTTACTCCTGTCAGTTGCTCCCCGTTTTACCACAGTCACATTTTCAAGGTTCCGCTAGCCAGTTCCCCTGAAGCGATACGCCATTATCTGTCAACCTATAGACTGTCACAGTACTCCTGGTGGGAGCTTCTCGAGTTTGCCGATATATTTCGCCTGTTGACGAGGCATTTGGCTACCTTAAGAGAGTCATAGTTATCCCTGTTAGTTGCTCCCCGTTTTACCACAGTCACATTTTCAAGGTTCCGCTAGCCAGTTCCCCTGAAGCGATACGCCATTATCTGTCAACCTATAGACTGTCACAGTACTCCTGGTGGGAGCTTCTTCGAGTTTGCCGATGTATTTCGCCTGTTGACGAGGCATTTAGCTACCTTAAGAGAGTCATAGTTACTCCTGTCAGTTGCTCCCCGTTTTACCACAGTCACATTTTCAAGGTTCCGCTAGCCAGTTCCCCTGAAGCGATACGCCATTATCTGTCAACCTATAGACTGTCACAGTACTCCTGGTGGGAGCTTCTCGAGTTTGCCGATATATTTCGCCTGTTGACGAGGCATTTGGCTACCTTAAGAGAGTCATAGTTATCCCTGTTAGTTGCTCCCCGTTTTACCACAGTCACATTTTCAAGGTTCCGCTAGCCAGTTCCCCTGAAGCGATACGCTATTATCTGTCAACCTAAAGACTTTCACAGCACTCCTGATGGGAGCTTCTCGAGTTTGCTGATGTATTTCTCCGGTTGACGAGGCATTTGGCTACCTTAAGAGAGTCATAGTTACTCCTGTCAGTTGCTCCCCGTTTTACCACAGTCACATTTTCAAGGTTCCGCTAGCCAGTTCCCCTGAAGCGATACGCCATTATCTGTCAACCTATAGACTGTCACAGTACTCCTGGTGGGAGCTTCTCGAGTTTGCCGTTATATTTCGCCTGTTGACGAGGCATTTGGCTACCTTAAGAGAGTCATAGTTATCCCTGTTAGTTGCTCCCCGTTTTACCACAGTCACATTTTCAAGGTTCCGCTAGCCAGTTCCCCTGAAGCGATACGCTATTATCTGTCAACCTAAAGACTTTCACAGCACTCCTGATGGGAGCTTCTCGAGTTTGCTGATGTATTTCTCCGGTTGACGAGGCATTTGGCTACCTTAAGAGAGTCATAGTTACTCCTGTTAGTTGCTCCCCGTTTTACCACAGTCACATTTTCAAGGTTCCGCTAGCCAGTTCCCCTGAAGCGATACGCCATTATCTGTCAACCTATAGACTGTCACAGTACTCCTGGTGGGAGCTTCTTCGAGTTTGCCGATGTATTTCGCCTGTTGACGAGGCATTTGGCTACCTTAAGAGAGTCATAGTTACTCCTGTCAGTTGCTCCCCGTTTTACCACAGTCACATTTTCAAGGTTCCGCTAGCCAGTTCCCCTGAAGCGATACGCCATTATCTGTCAACCTATAGACTGTCACAGTACTCCTGGTGGGAGCTTCTCGAGTTTGCCGATATATTTCGCCTGTTGACGAGGCATTTGGCTACCTTAAGAGAGTCATAGTTATCCCTGTTAGTTGCTCCCCGTTTTACCACAGTCACATTTTCAAGGTTCCGCTAGCCAGTTCCCCTGAAGCGATACGCTATTATCTGTCAACCTAAAGACTTTCACAGCACTCCTGATGGGAGCTTCTCGAGTTTGCTGATGTATTTCTCCGGTTGACGAGGCATTTGGCTACCTTAAGAGAGTCATAGTTACTCCTGTCAGTTGCTCCCCGTTTTACCACAGTCACATTTTCAAGGTTCCGCTAGCCAGTTCCCCTGAAGCGATACGCCATTATCTGTCAACCTATAGACTGTCACAGTACTCCTGGTGGGAGCTTCTCGAGTTTGCCGTTATATTTCGCCTGTTGACGAGGCATTTGGCTACCTTAAGAGAGTCATAGTTATCCCTGTTAGTTGCTCCCCGTTTTACCACAGTCACATTTTCAAGGTTCCGCTAGCCAGTTCCCCTGAAGCGATACGCTATTATCTGTCAACCTAAAGACTTTCACAGCACTCCTGATGGGAGCTTCTCGAGTTTGCTGATGTATTTCTCCGGTTGACGAGGCATTTGGCTACCTTAAGAGAGTCATAGTTACTCCTGTCAGTTGCTCCCCGTTTTACCACAGTCACATTTTCAAGGTTCCGCTAGCCAGTTCCCCTGAAGCGATACGCCATTATCTGTCACCCTATAGACTGTCACAGTACTCCTGGTGGGAGCTTCTCGAGTTTGCCGTTATATTTCGCCTGTTGACGAGGCATTTGGCTACCTTAAGAGAGTCATAGTTATCCCTGTTAGTTGCTCCCCGTTTTACCACAGTCACATTTTCAAGGTTCCGCTAGCCAGTTCCCCTGAAGCGATACGCTATTATCTGTCAACCTAAAGACTTTCACAGCACTCCTGATGGGAGCTTCTCGAGTTTGCTGATGTATTTCTCCGGTTGACGAGGCATTTGGCTACCTTAAGAGAGTCATAGTTACTCCTGTTAGTTGCTCCCCGTTTTACCACAGTCACATTTTCAAGGTTCCGCTAGCCAGTTCCCCTGAAGCGATACGCCATTATCTGTCAACCTATAGACTGTCACAGTACTCCTGGTGGGAGCTTCTTCGAGTTTGCCGATGTATTTCGCCTGTTGACGAGGCATTTGGCTACCTTAAGAGAGTCATAGTTACTCCTGTCAGTTGCTCCCCGTTTTACCACAGTCACATTTTCAAGGTTCCGCTAGCCAGTTCCCCTGAAGCGATACGCCATTATCTGTCAACCTATAGACTGTCACAGTACTCCTGGTGGGAGCTTCTCGAGTTTGCCGTTATATTTCGCCTGTTGACGAGGCATTTGGCTACCTTAAGAGAGTCATAGTTATCCCTGTTAGTTGCTCCCCGTTTTACCACAGTCACATTTTCAAGGTTCCGCTAGCCAGTTCCCCTGAAGCGATACGCTATTATCTGTCAACCTAAAGACTTTCACAGCACTCCTGATGGGAGCTTCTCGAGTTTGCTGATGTATTTCTCCGGTTGACGAGGCATTTGGCTACCTTAAGAGAGTCATAGTTACTCCTGTTAGTTGCTCCCCGTTTTACCACAGTCACATTTTCAAGGTTCCGCTAGCCAGTTCCCCTGAAGCGATACGCCATTATCTGTCAACCTATAGACTGTCACAGTACTCCTGGTGGGAGCTTCTTCGAGTTTGCCGATGTATTTCGCCTGTTGACGAGGCATTTGGCTACCTTAAGAGAGTCATAGTTACTCCTGTCAGTTGCTCCCCGTTTTACCACAGTCACATTTTCAAGGTTCCGCTAGCCAGTTCCCCTGAAGCGATACGCCATTATCTGTCAACCTATAGACTGTCACAGTACTCCTGGTGGGAGCTTCTCGAGTTTGCCGATATATTTCGCCTGTTGACGAGGCATTTGGCTACCTTAAGAGAGTCATAGTTATCCCTGTTAGTTGCTCCCCGTTTTACCACAGTCACATTTTCAAGGTTCCGCTAGCCAGTTCCCCTGAAGCGATACGCTATTATCTGTCAACCTAAAGACTTTCACAGCACTCCTGATGGGAGCTTCTCGAGTTTGCTGATGTATTTCTCCGGTTGACGAGGCATTTGGCTACCTTAAGAGAGTCATAGTTACTCCTGTCAGTTGCTCCCCGTTTTACCACAGTCACATTTTCAAGGTTCCGCTAGCCAGTTCCCCTGAAGCGATACGCCATTATCTGTCAACCTATAGACTGTCACAGTACTCCTGGTGGGAGCTTCTCGAGTTTGCCGTTATATTTCGCCTGTTGACGAGGCATTTGGCTACCTTAAGAGAGTCATAGTTATCCCTGTTAGTTGCTCCCCGTTTTACCACAGTCACATTTTCAAGGTTCCGCTAGCCAGTTCCCCTGAAGCGATACGCTATTATCTGTCAACCTAAAGACTTTCACAGCACTCCTGATGGGAGCTTCTCGAGTTTGCTGATGTATTTCTCCGGTTGACGAGGCATTTGGCTACCTTAAGAGAGTCATAGTTACTCCTGTTAGTTGCTCCCCGTTTTACCACAGTCACATTTTCAAGGTTCCGCTAGCCAGTTCCCCTGAAGCGATACGCCATTATCTGTCAACCTATAGACTGTCACAGTACTCCTGGTGGGAGCTTCTTCGAGTTTGCCGATGTATTTCGCCTGTTGACGAGGCATTTGGCTACCTTAAGAGAGTCATAGTTACTCCTGTCAGTTGCTCCCCGTTTTACCACAGTCACATTTTCAAGGTTCCGCTAGCCAGTTCCCCTGAAGCGATACGCCATTATCTGTCAACCTATAGACTGTCACAGTACTCCTGGTGGGAGCTTCTCGAGTTTGCCGATATATTTCGCCTGTTGACGAGGCATTTGGCTACCTTAAGAGAGTCATAGTTATCCCTGTTAGTTGCTCCCCGTTTTACCACAGTCACATTTTCAAGGTTCCGCTAGCCAGTTCCCCTGAAGCGATACGCCATTATCTGTCAACCTATAGACTGTCACAGTACTCCTGGTGGGAGCTTCTCGAGTTTGCCGTTATATTTCGCCTGTTGACGAGGCATTTGGCTACCTTAAGAGAGTCATAGTTATCCCTGTTAGTTGCTCCCCGTTTTACCACAGTCACATTTTCAAGGTTCCGCTAGCCAGTTCCCCTGAAGCGATACGCTATTATCTGTCAACCTAAAGACTTTCACAGCACTCCTGATGGGAGCTTCTCGAGTTTGCTGATGTATTTCTCCGGTTGACGAGGCATTTGGCTACCTTAAGAGAGTCATAGTTACTCCTGTTAGTTGCTCCCCGTTTTACCACAGTCACATTTTCAAGGTTCCGCTAGCCAGTTCCCCTGAAGCGATACGCCATTATCTGTCAACCTATAGACTGTCACAGTACTCCTGGTGGGAGCTTCTTCGAGTTTGCCGATGTATTTCGCCTGTTGACGAGGCATTTGGCTACCTTAAGAGAGTCATAGTTACTCCTGTCAGTTGCTCCCCGTTTTACCACAGTCACATTTTCAAGGTTCCGCTAGCCAGTTCCCCTGAAGCGATACGCCATTATCTGTCAACCTATAGACTGTCACAGTACTCCTGGTGGGAGCTTCTCGAGTTTGCCGATATATTTCGCCTGTTGACGAGGCATTTGGCTACCTTAAGAGAGTCATAGTTATCCCTGTTAGTTGCTCCCCGTTTTACCACAGTCACATTTTCAAGGTTCCGCTAGCCAGTTCCCCTGAAGCGATACGCTATTATCTGTCAACCTAAAGACTTTCACAGCACTCCTGATGGGAGCTTCTCGAGTTTGCTGATGTATTTCTCCGGTTGACGAGGCATTTGGCTACCTTAAGAGAGTCATAGTTACTCCTGTCAGTTGCTCCCCGTTTTACCACAGTCACATTTTCAAGGTTCCGCTAGCCAGTTCCCCTGAAGCGATACGCCATTATCTGTCAACCTATAGACTGTCACAGTACTCCTGGTGGGAGCTTCTTCGAGTTTGCCGATGTATTTCGCCTGTTGACGAGGCATTTGGCTACCTTAAGAGAGTCATAGTTACTCCTGTCAGTTGCTCCCCGTTTTACCACAGTCACATTTTCAAGGTTCCGCTAGCCAGTTCCCCTGAAGCGATACGCCATTATCTGTCAACCTATAGACTGTCACAGTACTCCTGGTGGGAGCTTCTCGAGTTTGCCGATATATTTCGCCTGTTGACGAGGCATTTGGCTACCTTAAGAGAGTCATAGTTATCCCTGTTAGTTGCTCCCCGTTTTACCACAGTCACATTTTCAAGGTTCCGCTAGCCAGTTCCCCTGAAGCGATACGCCATTATCTGTCAACCTATAGACTGTCACAGTACTCCTGGTGGGAGCTTCTCGAGTTTGCCGTTATATTTCGCCTGTTGACGAGGCATTTGGCTACCTTAAGAGAGTCATAGTTATCCCTGTTAGTTGCTCCCCGTTTTACCACAGTCACATTTTCAAGGTTCCGCTAGCCAGTTCCCCTGAAGCGATACGCTATTATCTGTCAACCTAAAGACTTTCACAGCACTCCTGATGGGAGCTTCTCGAGTTTGCTGATGTATTTCTCCGGTTGACGAGGCATTTGGCTACCTTAAGAGAGTCATAGTTACTCCTGTTAGTTGCTCCCCGTTTTACCACAGTCACATTTTCAAGGTTCCGCTAGCCAGTTCCCCTGAAGCGATACGCCATTATCTGTCAACCTATAGACTGTCACAGTACTCCTGGTGGGAGCTTCTTCGAGTTTGCCGATGTATTTCGCCTGTTGACGAGGCATTTGGCTACCTTAAGAGAGTCATAGTTACTCCTGTCAGTTGCTCCCCGTTTTACCACAGTCACATTTTCAAGGTTCCGCTAGCCAGTTCCCCTGAAGCGATACGCCATTATCTGTCAACCTATAGACTGTCACAGTACTCCTGGTGGGAGCTTCTCGAGTTTGCCGATATATTTCGCCTGTTGACGAGGCATTTGGCTACCTTAAGAGAGTCATAGTTATCCCTGTTAGTTGCTCCCCGTTTTACCACAGTCACATTTTCAAGGTTCCGCTAGCCAGTTCCCCTGAAGCGATACGCCATTATCTGTCAACCTATAGACTGTCACAGTACTCCTGGTGGGAGCTTCTCGAGTTTGCCGTTATATTTCGCCTGTTGACGAGGCATTTGGCTACCTTAAGAGAGTCATAGTTATCCCTGTTAGTTGCTCCCCGTTTTACCACAGTCACATTTTCAAGGTTCCGCTAGCCAGTTCCCCTGAAGCGATACGCTATTATCTGTCAACCTAAAGACTTTCACAGCACTCCTGATGGGAGCTTCTCGAGTTTGCTGATGTATTTCTCCGGTTGACGAGGCATTTGGCTACCTTAAGAGAGTCATAGTTACTCCTGTTAGTTGCTCCCCGTTTTACCACAGTCACATTTTCAAGGTTCCGCTAGCCAGTTCCCCTGAAGCGATACGCCATTATCTGTCAACCTATAGACTGTCACAGTACTCCTGGTGGGAGCTTCTTCGAGTTTGCCGATGTATTTCGCCTGTTGACGAGGCATTTGGCTACCTTAAGAGAGTCATAGTTACTCCTGTCAGTTGCTCCCCGTTTTACCACAGTCACATTTTCAAGGTTCCGCTAGCCAGTTCCCCTGAAGCGATACGCCATTATCTGTCAACCTATAGACTGTCACAGTACTCCTGGTGGGAGCTTCTCGAGTTTGCCGATATATTTCGCCTGTTGACGAGGCATTTGGCTACCTTAAGAGAGTCATAGTTATCCCTGTTAGTTGCTCCCCGTTTTACCACAGTCACATTTTCAAGGTTCCGCTAGCCAGTTCCCCTGAAGCGATACGCTATTATCTGTCAACCTAAAGACTTTCACAGCACTCCTGATGGGAGCTTCTCGAGTTTGCTGATGTATTTCTCCGGTTGACGAGGCATTTGGCTACCTTAAGAGAGTCATAGTTACTCCTGTCAGTTGCTCCCCGTTTTACCACAGTCACATTTTCAAGGTTCCGCTAGCCAGTTCCCCTGAAGCGATACGCCATTATCTGTCAACCTATAGACTGTCACAGTACTCCTGGTGGGAGCTTCTCGAGTTTGCCGTTATATTTCGCCTGTTGACGAGGCATTTGGCTACCTTAAGAGAGTCATAGTTATCCCTGTTAGTTGCTCCCCGTTTTACCACAGTCACATTTTCAAGGTTCCGCTAGCCAGTTCCCCTGAAGCGATACGCTATTATCTGTCAACCTATAGACTGTCACAGTACTCCTGGTGGGAGCTTCTTCGAGTTTGCCGATGTATTTCGCCTGTTGACGAGGCATTTGGCTACCTTAAGAGAGTCATAGTTACTCCTGTCAGTTGCTCCCCGTTTTACCACAGTCACATTTTCAAGGTTCCGCTAGCCAGTTCCCCTGAAGCGATACGCCATTATCTGTCAACCTATAGACTGTCACAGTACTCCTGGTGGGAGCTTCTCGAGTTTGCCGATATATTTCGCCTGTTGACGAGGCATTTGGCTACCTTAAGAGAGTCATAGTTATCCCTGTTAGTTGCTCCCCGTTTTACCACAGTCACATTTTCAAGGTTCCGCTAGCCAGTTCCCCTGAAGCGATACGCCATTATCTGTCAACCTATAGACTGTCACAGTACTCCTGGTGGGAGCTTCTCGAGTTTGCCGTTATATTTCGCCTGTTGACGAGGCATTTGGCTACCTTAAGAGAGTCATAGTTATCCCTGTTAGTTGCTCCCCGTTTTACCACAGTCACATTTTCAAGGTTCCGCTAGCCAGTTCCCCTGAAGCGATACGCTATTATCTGTCAACCTAAAGACTTTCACAGCACTCCTGATGGGAGCTTCTCGAGTTTGCTGATGTATTTCTCCGGTTGACGAGGCATTTGGCTACCTTAAGAGAGTCATAGTTACTCCTGTTAGTTGCTCCCCGTTTTACCACAGTCACATTTTCAAGGTTCCGCTAGCCAGTTCCCCTGAAGCGATACGCCATTATCTGTCAACCTATAGACTGTCACAGTACTCCTGGTGGGAGCTTCTTCGAGTTTGCCGATGTATTTCGCCTGTTGACGAGGCATTTGGCTACCTTAAGAGAGTCATAGTTACTCCTGTCAGTTGCTCCCCGTTTTACCACAGTCACATTTTCAAGGTTCCGCTAGCCAGTTCCCCTGAAGCGATACGCCATTATCTGTCAACCTATAGACTGTCACAGTACTCCTGGTGGGAGCTTCTCGAGTTTGCCGATATATTTCGCCTGTTGACGAGGCATTTGGCTACCTTAAGAGAGTCATAGTTATCCCTGTTAGTTGCTCCCCGTTTTACCACAGTCACATTTTCAAGGTTCCGCTAGCCAGTTCCCCTGAAGCGATACGCTATTATCTGTCAACCTAAAGACTTTCACAGCACTCCTGATGGGAGCTTCTCGAGTTTGCTGATGTATTTCTCCGGTTGACGAGGCATTTGGCTACCTTAAGAGAGTCATAGTTACTCCTGTCAGTTGCTCCCCGTTTTACCACAGTCACATTTTCAAGGTTCCGCTAGCCAGTTCCCCTGAAGCGATACGCCATTATCTGTCAACCTATAGACTGTCACAGTACTCCTGGTGGGAGCTTCTTCGAGTTTGCCGATGTATTTCGCCTGTTGACGAGGCATTTGGCTACCTTAAGAGAGTCATAGTTACTCCTGTCAGTTGCTCCCCGTTTTACCACAGTCACATTTTCAAGGTTCCGCTAGCCAGTTCCCCTGAAGCGATACGCCATTATCTGTCAACCTATAGACTGTCACAGTACTCCTGGTGGGAGCTTCTCGAGTTTGCCGATATATTTCGCCTGTTGACGAGGCATTTGGCTACCTTAAGAGAGTCATAGTTATCCCTGTTAGTTGCTCCCCGTTTTACCACAGTCACATTTTCAAGGTTCCGCTAGCCAGTTCCCCTGAAGCGATACGCCATTATCTGTCAACCTATAGACTGTCACAGTACTCCTGGTGGGAGCTTCTCGAGTTTGCCGTTATATTTCGCCTGTTGACGAGGCATTTGGCTACCTTAAGAGAGTCATAGTTATCCCTGTTAGTTGCTCCCCGTTTTACCACAGTCACATTTTCAAGGTTCCGCTAGCCAGTTCCCCTGAAGCGATACGCTATTATCTGTCAACCTAAAGACTTTCACAGCACTCCTGATGGGAGCTTCTCGAGTTTGCTGATGTATTTCTCCGGTTGACGAGGCATTTGGCTACCTTAAGAGAGTCATAGTTACTCCTGTTAGTTGCTCCCCGTTTTACCACAGTCACATTTTCAAGGTTCCGCTAGCCAGTTCCCCTGAAGCGATACGCCATTATCTGTCAACCTATAGACTGTCACAGTACTCCTGGTGGGAGCTTCTTCGAGTTTGCCGATGTATTTCGCCTGTTGACGAGGCATTTGGCTACCTTAAGAGAGTCATAGTTACTCCTGTCAGTTGCTCCCCGTTTTACCACAGTCACATTTTCAAGGTTCCGCTAGCCAGTTCCCCTGAAGCGATACGCCATTATCTGTCAACCTATAGACTGTCACAGTACTCCTGGTGGGAGCTTCTCGAGTTTGCCGATATATTTCGCCTGTTGACGAGGCATTTGGCTACCTTAAGAGAGTCATAGTTATCCCTGTTAGTTGCTCCCCGTTTTACCACAGTCACATTTTCAAGGTTCCGCTAGCCAGTTCCCCTGAAGCGATACGCCATTATCTGTCAACCTATAGACTGTCACAGTACTCCTGGTGGGAGCTTCTCGAGTTTGCCGTTATATTTCGCCTGTTGACGAGGCATTTGGCTACCTTAAGAGAGTCATAGTTATCCCTGTTAGTTGCTCCCCGTTTTACCACAGTCACATTTTCAAGGTTCCGCTAGCCAGTTCCCCTGAAGCGATACGCTATTATCTGTCAACCTAAAGACTTTCACAGCACTCCTGATGGGAGCTTCTCGAGTTTGCTGATGTATTTCTCCGGTTGACGAGGCATTTGGCTACCTTAAGAGAGTCATAGTTACTCCTGTTAGTTGCTCCCCGTTTTACCACAGTCACATTTTCAAGGTTCCGCTAGCCAGTTCCCCTGAAGCGATACGCCATTATCTGTCAACCTATAGACTGTCACAGTACTCCTGGTGGGAGCTTCTTCGAGTTTGCCGATGTATTTCGCCTGTTGACGAGGCATTTGGCTACCTTAAGAGAGTCATAGTTACTCCTGTCAGTTGCTCCCCGTTTTACCACAGTCACATTTTCAAGGTTCCGCTAGCCAGTTCCCCTGAAGCGATACGCCATTATCTGTCAACCTATAGACTGTCACAGTACTCCTGGTGGGAGCTTCTCGAGTTTGCCGATATATTTCGCCTGTTGACGAGGCATTTGGCTACCTTAAGAGAGTCATAGTTATCCCTGTTAGTTGCTCCCCGTTTTACCACAGTCACATTTTCAAGGTTCCGCTAGCCAGTTCCCCTGAAGCGATACGCTATTATCTGTCAACCTAAAGACTTTCACAGCACTCCTGATGGGAGCTTCTCGAGTTTGCTGATGTATTTCTCCGGTTGACGAGGCATTTGGCTACCTTAAGAGAGTCATAGTTACTCCTGTCAGTTGCTCCCCGTTTTACCACAGTCACATTTTCAAGGTTCCGCTAGCCAGTTCCCCTGAAGCGATACGCCATTATCTGTCAACCTATAGACTGTCACAGTACTCCTGGTGGGAGCTTCTCGAGTTTGCCGTTATATTTCGCCTGTTGACGAGGCATTTGGCTACCTTAAGAGAGTCATAGTTATCCCTGTTAGTTGCTCCCCGTTTTACCACAGTCACATTTTCAAGGTTCCGCTAGCCAGTTCCCCTGAAGCGATACGCTATTATCTGTCAACCTAAAGACTTTCACAGCACTCCTGATGGGAGCTTCTCGAGTTTGCTGATGTATTTCTCCGGTTGACGAGGCATTTGGCTACCTTAAGAGAGTCATAGTTACTCCTGTTAGTTGCTCCCCGTTTTACCACAGTCACATTTTCAAGGTTCCGCTAGCCAGTTCCCCTGAAGCGATACGCCATTATCTGTCAACCTATAGACTGTCACAGTACTCCTGGTGGGAGCTTCTTCGAGTTTGCCGATGTATTTCGCCTGTTGACGAGGCATTTGGCTACCTTAAGAGAGTCATAGTTACTCCTGTCAGTTGCTCCCCGTTTTACCACAGTCACATTTTCAAGGTTCCGCTAGCCAGTTCCCCTGAAGCGATACGCCATTATCTGTCAACCTATAGACTGTCACAGTACTCCTGGTGGGAGCTTCTCGAGTTTGCCGATATATTTCGCCTGTTGACGAGGCATTTGGCTACCTTAAGAGAGTCATAGTTATCCCTGTTAGTTGCTCCCCGTTTTACCACAGTCACATTTTCAAGGTTCCGCTAGCCAGTTCCCCTGAAGCGATACGCTATTATCTGTCAACCTAAAGACTTTCACAGCACTCCTGATGGGAGCTTCTCGAGTTTGCTGATGTATTTCTCCGGTTGACGAGGCATTTGGCTACCTTAAGAGAGTCATAGTTACTCCTGTCAGTTGCTCCCCGTTTTACCACAGTCACATTTTCAAGGTTCCGCTAGCCAGTTCCCCTGAAGCGATACGCCATTATCTGTCAACCTATAGACTGTCACAGTACTCCTGGTGGGAGCTTCTCGAGTTTGCCGTTATATTTCGCCTGTTGACGAGGCATTTGGCTACCTTAAGAGAGTCATAGTTATCCCTGTTAGTTGCTCCCCGTTTTACCACAGTCACATTTTCAAGGTTCCGCTAGCCAGTTCCCCTGAAGCGATACGCTATTATCTGTCAACCTAAAGACTTTCACAGCACTCCTGATGGGAGCTTCTCGAGTTTGCTGATGTATTTCTCCGGTTGACGAGGCATTTGGCTACCTTAAGAGAGTCATAGTTACTCCTGTCAGTTGCTCCCCGTTTTACCACAGTCACATTTTCAAGGTTCCGCTAGCCAGTTCCCCTGAAGCGATACGCCATTATCTGTCACCCTATAGACTGTCACAGTACTCCTGGTGGGAGCTTCTCGAGTTTGCCGTTATATTTCGCCTGTTGACGAGGCATTTGGCTACCTTAAGAGAGTCATAGTTATCCCTGTTAGTTGCTCCCCGTTTTACCACAGTCACATTTTCAAGGTTCCGCTAGCCAGTTCCCCTGAAGCGATACGCTATTATCTGACAACCTAAAGACTTTCACAGCACTCCTGATGGGAGCTTCTCGAGTTTGCTGATGTATTTCTCCGGTTGACGAGGCATTTGGCTACCTTAAGAGAGTCATAGTTACTCCTGTTAGTTGCTCCCCGTTTTACCACAGTCACATTTTCAAGGTTCCGCTAGCCAGTTCCCCTGAAGCGATACGCCATTATCTGTCAACCTATAGACTGTCACAGTACTCCTGGTGGGAGCTTCTCGAGATTGCCGATGTATTTCGCCTGTTGACGAGGCATTTGGCTACCTTAAGAGAGTCATAGTTACTCCTGTCAGTTGCTCCCCGTTTTACCACAGTCACATTTTCAACGTTCCACGAGCCAGTTCCCCTGAAGCGATACGCCATTATCTGTCAACCTATAGACTGTCACAGTACTCCTGGTGGGAGCTTCTCGAGTTTGCCGATATATTTCGCCTGTTGACGAGGCATTTGGCTACCTTAAGAGAGTCATAGTTACTCCTGTCAGTTGCTCCCCGTTTTACCACAGTCACATTTTCAAGGTTCCACTAGCCAGTTCCCCTGAAGCGATACGCCATTATCTGTCATCCTATAGACTGTCACAGTACTCCTGGTGGGAGCTTCTCGAGTTTGCCGATATATTTCGCCTGTTGACGAGGCATTTGGCTACCTTAAGAGAGTCATAGTTATCCCTGTTAGTTGCTCCCCGTTTTACCACAGTCACATTTTCAAGGTTCCGCTAGCCAGTTCCCCTGAAGCGATACGCTATTATCTGTCAACCTAAAGACTTTCACAGCACTCCTGATGGGAGCTTCTCGAGTTTGCTGATGTATTTCTCCGGTTGACGAGGCATTTGGCTACCTTAAGAGAGTCATAGTTACTCCTGTTAGTTGCTCCCCGTTTTACCACAGTCACATTTTCAAGGTTCCGCTAGGCAGTTCCCCTGAAGCGATACGCCATTATCTGTCAACCTATAGACTGTCACAGTACTCCTGGTGGGAGCTTCTTCGAGTTTGCCGATGTATTTCGCCTGTTGACGAGGCATTTGGCTACCTTAAGAGAGTCATAGTTACTCCTGTCAGTTGCTCCCCGTTTTACCACAGTCACATTTTCAAGGTTCCGCTAGCCAGTTCCCCTGAAGCGATACGCCATTATCTGTCAACCTATAGACTGTCACAGTACTCCTGGTGGGAGCTTCTTCGAGTTTGCCGATGTATTTCGCCTGTTGACGAGGCATTTGGCTACCTTAAGAGAGTCATAGTTACTCCCGTCAGTTGCTCCCCGTTTTACCACAGTCACATTTTCAAGGTTCCACTAGCCAGTTCCCCTGAAGCGATACGCCATTATCTGTCAACCTAAAGACTTTCACAGCACTCCTGATGGGAGCTTCTCGAGTTTGCCGATGTCTTTCTCCGGTTGACGAGGCATTTGGTTACCTTAAGAGAGTCATAGTTACTCCTGTCAGTTGCTCCCCGTTTTACCACAGTCACATTTTCAAGGTTCCACTAGCCAGTTCCCCTGAAGCGATACGCCATTATCTGTCATCCTATAGACTGTCATAGTACTCCTGGTGGGAGCTTCTCGAGTTTGCCGATATATTTCGCCTGTTGACGAGGCATTTGGCTACCTTAAGAGAGCCACAGTTATCCCTGTTAGTTGCTCCCCGTTTTACCACAGTCACATTTTCAAGGTTCCGCTAGCCAGTTCCCCTGAAGCGTTACGCTATTATCTGTCAACCTAAAGACTTTCACAGCACTCCTGATGGGAGCTTCTCGAGTTTGCTGATGTATTTCTCCGGTTGACGAGGCATTTGGCTACCTTAAGAGAGTCATAGTTACTCCTGTTAGTTGCTCCCCGTTTTACCACAGTCACATTTTCAAGGTTCCGCTAGCCAGTTCCCCTGAAGCGATACGCCATTATCTGTCAACCTATAGACTGTCACAGTACTCCTGGTGGGAGCTTCTTCGAGTTTGCCGATGTATTTCGCCTGTTGACGAGGCATTTGGCTACCTTAAGAGAGTCATAGTTACTCCTGTCAGTTGCTCCCCGTTTTACCACAGTCACATTTTCAAGGTTCCGCTAGCCAGTTCCCCTGAAGCGATACGCCATTATCTGTCAACCTATAGACTGTCACAGTACTCCTGGTGGGAGCTTCTCGAGTTTGCCGATATATTTCGCCTGTTGACGAGGCATTTGGCTACCTTAAGAGAGTCATAGTTATCCCTGTTAGTTGCTCCCCGTTTTACCACAGTCACATTTTCAAGGTTCCGCTAGCCAGTTCCCCTGAAGCGATACGCTATTATCTGTCAACCTAAAGACTTTCACAGCACTCCTGATGGGAGCTTCTCGAGTTTGCTGATGTATTTCTCCGGTTGACGAGGCATTTGGCTACCTTAAGAGAGTCATAGTTACTCCTGTTAGTTGCTCCCCGTTTTACCACAGTCACATTTTCAAGGTTCCGCTAGCCAGTTCCCCTGAAGCGATACGCCATTATCTGTCAACCTATAGACTGTCACAGTACTCCTGGTGGGAGCTTCTTCGAGTTTGCCGATGTATTTCGCCTGTTGACGAGGCATTTGGCTACCTTAAGAGAGTCATAGTTACTCCTGTCAGTTGCTCCCCGTTTTACCACAGTCACATTTTCAAGGTTCCGCTAGCCAGTTCCCCTGAAGCGATACGCCATTATCTGTCAACCTATAGACTGTCACAGTACTCCTGGTGGGAGCTTCTCGAGTTTGCCGTTATATTTCGCCTGTTGACGAGGCATTTGGCTACCTTAAGAGAGTCATAGTTATCCCTGTTAGTTGCTCCCCGTTTTACCACAGTCACATTTTCAAGGTTCCGCTAGCCAGTTCCCCTGAAGCGATACGCTATTATCTGTCAACCTAAAGACTTTCACAGCACTCCTGATGGGAGCTTCTCGAGTTTGCTGATGTATTTCTCCGGTTGACGAGGCATTTGGCTACCTTAAGAGAGTCATAGTTACTCCTGTTAGTTGCTCCCCGTTTTACCACAGTCACATTTTCAAGGTTCCGCTAGCCAGTTCCCCTGAAGCGATACGCCATTATCTGTCAACCTATAGACTGTCACAGTACTCCTGGTGGGAGCTTCTTCGAGTTTGCCGATGTATTTCGCCTGTTGACGAGGCATTTGGCTACCTTAAGAGAGTCATAGTTACACCTGTCAGTTGCTCCCCGTTTTACCACAGTCACATTTTCAAGGTTCCGCTAGCCAGTTCCCCTGAAGCGATACGCCATTATCTGTCAACCTATAGACTGTCACAGTACTCCTGGTGGGAGCTTCTCGAGTTTGCCGATATATTTCGCCTGTTGACGAGGCATTTGGCTACCTTAAGAGAGTCATAGTTATCCCTGTTAGTTGCTCCCCGTTTTACCACAGTCACATTTTCAAGGTTCCGCTAGCCAGTTCCCCTGAAGCGATACGCTATTATCTGTCAACCTAAAGACTTTCACAGCACTCCTGATGGGAGCTTCTCGAGTTTGCTGATGTATTTCTCCGGTTGACGAGGCATTTGGCTACCTTAAGAGAGTCATAGTTACTCCTGTCAGTTGCTCCCCGTTTTACCACAGTCACATTTTCAAGGTTCCGCTAGCCAGTTCCCCTGAAGCGATACGCCATTATCTGTCAACCTATAGACTGTCACAGTACTCCTGGTGGGAGCTTCTCGAGTTTGCCGTTATATTTCGCCTGTTGACGAGGCATTTGGCTACCTTAAGAGAGTCATAGTTATCCCTGTTAGTTGCTCCCCGTTTTACCACAGTCACATTTTCAAGGTTCCGCTGGCCAGTTCCCCTGAAGCGATACGCTATTATCTGTCAACCTAAAGACTTTCACAGCACTCCTGATGGGAGCTTCTCGAGTTTGCTGATGTATTTCTCCGGTTGACGAGGCATTTGGCTACCTTAAGAGAGTCATAGTTACTCCTGTCAGTTGCTCCCCGTTTTACCACAGTCACATTTTCAAGGTTCCGCTAGCCAGTTCCCCTGAAGCGATACGCCATTATCTGTCAACCTATAGACTGTCACAGTACTCCTGGTGGGAGCTTCTTCGAGTTTGCCGATGTATTTCGCCTGTTGACGAGGCATTTGGCTACCTTAAGAGAGTCATAGTTACTCCTGTCAGTTGCTCCCCGTTTTACCACAGTCACATTTTCAAGGTTCCGCTAGCCAGTTCCCCTGAAGCGATACGCCATTATCTGTCAACCTATAGACTGTCACAGTACTCCTGGTGGGAGCTTCTCGAGTTTGCCGATATATTTCGCCTGTTGACGAGGCATTTGGCTACCTTAAGAGAGTCATAGTTATCCCTGTTAGTTGCTCCCCGTTTTACCACAGTCACATTTTCAAGGTTCCGCTAGCCAGTTCCCCTGAAGCGATACGCTATTATCTGTCAACCTAAAGACTTTCACAGCACTCCTGATGGGAGCTTCTCGAGTTTGCTGATGTATTTCTCCGGTTGACGAGGCATTTGGCTACCTTAAGAGAGTCATAGTTACTCCTGTCAGTTGCTCCCCGTTTTACCACAGTCACATTTTCAAGGTTCCGCTAGCCAGTTCCCCTGAAGCGATACGCCATTATCTGTCAACCTATAGACTGTCACAGTACTCCTGGTGGGAGCTTCTCGAGTTTGCCGTTATATTTCGCCTGTTGACGAGGCATTTGGCTACCTTAAGAGAGTCATAGTTATCTCTGTTAGTTGCTCCCCGTTTTACCACAGTCACATTTTCAAGGTTCCGCTAGCCAGTTCCCCTGAAGCGATACGCTATTATCTGTCAACCTAAAGACTTTCACAGCACTCCTGATGGGAGCTTCTCGAGTTTGCTGATGTATTTCTCCGGTTGACGAGGCATTTGGCTACCTTAAGAGAGTCATAGTTACTCCTGTCAGTTGCTCCCCGTTTTACCACAGTCACATTTTCAAGGTTCCGCTAGCCAGTTCCCCTGAAGCGATACGCCATTATCTGTCAACCTATAGACTGTCACAGTACTCCTGGTGGGAGCTTCTCGAGTTTGCCGTTATATTTCGCCTGTTGACGAGGCATTTGGCTACCTTAAGAGAGTCATAGTTATCCCTGTTAGTTGCTCCCCGTTTTACCACAGTCACATTTTCAAGGTTCCGCTAGCCAGTTCCCCTGAAGCGATACGCTATTATCTGTCAACCTAAAGACTTTCACAGCACTCCTGATGGGAGCTTCTCGAGTTTGCTGATGTATTTCTCCGGTTGACGAGGCATTTGGCTACCTTAAGAGAGTCATAGTTACTCCTGTTAGTTGCTCCCCGTTTTACCACAGTCACATTTTCAAGGTTCCGCTAGCCAGTTCCCCTGAAGCGATACGCCATTATCTGTCAACCTATAGACTGTCACAGTACTCCTGGTGGGAGCTTCTTCGAGTTTGCCGATGTATTTCGCCTGTTGACGAGGCATTTGGCTACCTTAAGAGAGTCATAGTTACTCCTGTCAGTTGCTCCCCGTTTTACCACAGTCACATTTTCAAGGTTCCGCTAGCCAGTTCCCCTGAAGCGATACGCCATTATCTGTCAACCTATAGACTGTCACAGTACTCCTGGTGGGAGCTTCTCGAGTTTGCCGATATATTTCGCCTGTTGACGAGGCATTTGGCTACCTTAAGAGAGTCATAGTTATCCCTGTTAGTTGCTCCCCGTTTTACCACAGTCACATTTTCAAGGTTCCGCTAGCCAGTTCCCCTGAAGCGATACGCTATTATCTGTCAACCTAAAGACTTTCACAGCACTCCTGATGGGAGCTTCTCGAGTTTGCTGATGTATTTCTCCGGTTGACGAGGCATTTGGCTACCTTAAGAGAGTCATAGTTACTCCTGTTAGTTGCTCCCCGTTTTACCACAGTCACATTTTCAAGGTTCCGCTAGCCAGTTCCCCTGAAGCGATACGCCATTATCTGTCAACCTATAGAATGTCACAGTACTCCTGGTGGGAGCTTCTCGAGTTTGCCGTTATATTTCGCCTGTTGACGAGGCATTTGGCTACCTTAAGAGAGTCATAGTTATCCCTGTTAGTTGCTCCCCGTTTTACCACAGTCACATTTTCAAGGTTCCGCTAGCCAGTTCCCCTGAAGCGATACGCTATTATCTGTCAACCTAAAGACTTTCACAGCACTCCTGATGGGAGCTTCTCGAGTTTGCTGATGTATTTCTCCGGTTGACGAGGCATTTGGCTACCTTAAGAGAGTCATAGTTACTCCTGTTAGTTGCTCCCCGTTTTACCACAGTCACATTTTCAAGGTTCCGCTAGCCAGTTCCCCTGAAGCGATACGCCATTATCTGTCAAACTATAGACTGTCACAGTACTCCTGGTGGGAGCTTCTTCGAGTTTGCCGATGTATTTCGCCTGTTGACGAGGCATTTGGCTACCTTAAGAGAGTCATAGTTACTCCTGTCAGTTGCTCCCCGTTTTACCACAGTCACATTTTCAAGGTTCCGCTAGCCAGTTCCCCTGAAGCGATACGCCATTATCTGTCAACCTATAGACTGTAACAGTACTCCTGGTGGGAGCTTCTCGAGTTTGCCGATGTATTTTGCCTGTTGACGAGGCATTTGGCTACCTTAAGAGAGTCATAGTTACTCCTGTCAGTTGCTCCCCGTTTTACCACAGTCACATTTTCAAGGTTCCACTAGCCTGTTCCCCTGAAGCGATACGCCATTATCTGTCAACCTAAAGACTTTCACAGCACTCCTGATGGGAGCTTCTCGAGTTTGCCGATGTATTTCTCCGGTTGACGAGGCATTTGGCTACCTTAAGAGAGTCATAGTTACTCCTGTCAGTTGCTCCCCGTTTCACGACAGTCACAATTTCAAGCTTCCTCTAGCCAGTTCACCTGACGCGATACGCCATTGTCTGTCAACCTAATGTCTTTCACAGTACTCCTGCCGTGAGCTTCTCGAGTTTGCCGATGTATTTCGCCTGTTGACGAGGCATTTGGCTACCTTAAGAGAGTCATAGTACTCCTGTCAGTTGCTCCCCATTTTACCACAGTCACATTTTCTAGGTTCCACTAGCCAGTTCCCCTGAAGCGATACGCCATTATCTGTCAACCTATAGACTGTCACAGTACTCCTGGTGGGAGCTTCTCGAGTTTGCCGATATATTTCGCCTGTTGACGAGGCATTTGGCTACCTTAAGAGAGTCATAGTTACTCCTGTCAGTTGCTCCCCGTTTTACCACAGTCACATTTTCAAGGTTCCACTAGCCAGTTCCCCTGAAGCGATACGCCATTATCTGTCAACCTATAGACTGTCACAGTACTCCTGGTGGGAGCTTCTTCGAGTTTGCCGATGTATTTCGCCTGTTGACGAGGCATTTGGCTACCTTAAGAGAGTCATAGTTACTCCCGTCAGTTGCTCCCCGTTTTACCACAGTCACATTTTCAAGGTTCCACTAGCCAGTTCCCCTGAAGCGATACGCCATTATCTGTCAACCTAAAGACTTTCACAGCACTCCTGATGGGAGCTTCTCGAGTTTGCCGATGTATTTCTCCGGTTGACGAGGCATTTGGTTACCTTAAGAGAGTCATAGTTACTCCTGTCAGTTGCTCCCCGTTTTACCACAGTCACATTTTCAAGGTTCCACTAGCCAGTTCCCCTGAAGCGATACGCCATTATCTGTCATCCTATAGACTGTCACAGTACTCCTGGTGGGAGCTTCTCGAGTTTGCCGATATATTTCGCCTGTTGACGAGGCATTTGGCTACCTTAAGAGAGTCATAGTTATCCCTGTTAGTTGCTCCCCGTTTTACCACAGTCACATTTTCAAGGTTCCGCTAGCCAGTTCCCCTGAAGCGATACGCTATTATCTGTCAACCTAAAGACTTTCACAGCACTCCTGATGGGAGCTTCTCGAGTTTGCTGATGTATTTCTCCGGTTGACGAGGCATTTGGCTACCTTAAGAGAGTCATAGTTACTCCTGTTAGTTGCTCCCCGTTTTACCACAGTCACATTTTCAAGGTTCCGCTAGCCAGTTCCCCTGAAGCGATACGCCATTATCTGTCAACCTATAGACTGTCACAGTACTCCTGGTGGGAGCTTCTTCGAGTTTGCCGATGTATTTCGCCTGTTGACGAGGCATTTGGCTACCTTAAGAGAGTCATAGTTACTCCTGTCAGTTGCTCCCCGTTTTACCACAGTCACATTTTCAAGGTTCCGCTAGCCAGTTCCCCTGAAGCGATACGCCATTATCTGTCAACCTATAGACTGTAACAGTACTCCTGGTGGGAGCTTCTCGAGTTTGCCGATGTATTTTGCCTGTTGACGAGGCATTTGGCTACCTTAAGAGAGTCATAGTTACTCCTGTCAGTTGCTCCCCGTTTTACCACAGTCACATTTTCAAGGTTCCACTAGCCAGTTCCCCTGAAGCGATACGCCATTATCTGTCAACCTAAAGACTTTCACAGCACTCCTGATGGGAGCCTCTCGAGTTTGCCGATGTATTTCTCCGGTTGACGAGGCATTTGGCTACCTTAAGAGAGTCATAGTTACTCCTGTCAGTTGCTCCCCGTTTCACCACAGTCACAATTTCAAGCTTCCTCTAGCCAGTTCACCTGACGCGATACGCCATTGTCTGTCAACCTAATGTCTTTCACAGTACTCCTGCCGTGAGCTTCTCGAGTTTGCCGATGTATTTCGCCTGTTGACGAGGCATTTGGCTACCTTAAGAGAGTCATAGTACTCCTGTCAGTTGCTCCCCATTTTACCACAGTCACATTTTCAAGGTTCCACTAGCCAGTTCCCCTGAAGCGATACGCTATTATCTGTCAACCTAAAGACTTTCACAGCACTCCTGATGGGAGCTTCTCGAGTTTGCTGATGTATTTCTCCGGTTGACGAGGCATTTGGCTACCTTAAGAGAGTCATAGTTACTCCTGTTAGTTGCTCCCCGTTTTACCACAGTCACATTTTCAAGGTTCCGCTAGGCAGTTCCCCTGAAGCGATACGCCATTATCTGTCAACCTATAGACTGTCACAGTACTCCTGGTGGGAGCTTCTTCGAGTTTGCCGATGTATTTCGCCTGTTGACGAGGCATTTGGCTACCTTAAGAGAGTCATAGTTACTCCTGTCAGTTGCTCCCCGTTTTACCACAGTCACATTTTCAAGGTTCCGCTAGCCAGTTCCCCTGAAGCGATACGCCATTATCTGTCAACCTATAGACTGTCACAGTACTCCTGGTGGGAGCTTCTTCGAGTTTGCCGATGTATTTCGCCTGTTGACGAGGCATTTGGCTACCTTAAGAGAGTCATAGTTACTCCCGTCAGTTGCTCCCCGTTTTACCACAGTCACATTTTCAAGGTTCCACTAGCCAGTTCCCCTGAAGCGATACGCCATTATCTGTCAACCTAAAGACTTTCACAGCACTCCTGATGGGAGCTTCTCGAGTTTGCCGATGTATTTCTCCGGTTGACGAGGCATTTGGTTACCTTAAGAGAGTCATAGTTACTCCTGTCAGTTGCTCCCCGTTTTACCACAGTCACATTTTCAAGGTTCCACTAGCCAGTTCCCCTGAAGCGATACGCCATTATCTGTCATCCTATAGACTGTCACAGTACTCCTGGTGGGAGCTTCTCGAGTTTGCCGATATATTTCGCCTGTTGACGAGGCATTTGGCTACCTTAAGAGAGTCATAGTTATCCCTGTTAGTTGCTCCCCGTTTTACCACAGTCACATTTTCAAGGTTCCGCTAGCCAGTTCCCCTGAAGCGATACGCTATTATCTGTCAACCTAAAGACTTTCACAGCACTCCTGATGGGAGCTTCTCGAGTTTGCTGATGTATTTCTCCGGTTGACGAGGCATTTGCTACCTTAAGAGAGTCATAGTTACTCCTGTTAGTTGCTCCCCGTTTTACCACAGTCACATTTTCAAGGTTCCGCTAGCCAGTTCCCCTGAAGCGATACGCCATTATCTGTCAACCTATAGACTGTCACAGTACTCCTGGTGGGAGCTTCTTCGAGTTTGCCGATGTATTTCGCCTGTTGACGAGGCATTTGGCTACCTTAAGAGAGTCATAGTTACTCCTGTCAGTTGCTCCCCGTTTTACCACAGTCACATTTTCAAGGTTCCGCTAGCCAGTTCCCCTGAAGCGATACGCCATTATCTGTCAACCTATAGACTGTAACAGTACTCCTGGTGGGAGCTTCTCGAGTTTGCCGATGTATTTTGCCTGTAGACGAGGCATTTGGCTACCTTAAGAGAGTCATAGTTACTCCTGTCAGTTGCTCCCCGTTTTACCACAGTCACATTTTCAAGGTTCCACTAGCCAGTTCCCCTGAAGCGATACGCCATTATCTGTCAACCTAAAGACTTTCACAGCACTCCTGATGGGAGCCTCTCGAGTTTGCCGATGTATTTCTCCGGTTGACGAGGCATTTGGCTACCTTAAGAGAGTCATAGTACTCCTGTCAGTTGCTCCCCATTTTACCACAGTCACATTTTCAAGGTTCCACTAGCCAGTTCCCCTGAAGCGATACGCCATTATCTGTCAACCTATAGACTGTCACAGTACTCCTGGTGGGAGCTTCTCGAGATTGCTGATGTATTTCGCCTGTTGACGAGGCATTTGGCTACCTTAAGAGAGTCATAGTTACTCCTGTCAGTTGCTCCCCGTTTTACCACAGTCACATTTTCAACGTTCCACGAGCCAGTTCCCCTGAAGCGATACGCCATTATCTGTCAACCTATAGACTGTCACAGTACTCCTGGTGGGAGCTCCTCGAGTTTGCCGATATATTTCGCCTGTTGACGAGGCATTTGGCTACCTTAAGAGAGTCATAGTTACTCCTGTCAGTTGCTCCCCGTTTTACCACAGTCATATTTTCAAGGTTCCACTAGCCAGTTCCCCTGAAGCGATACGCCATTATCTGTCATCCTATAGACTGTCACAGTACTCCTGGTGGGAGCTTCTCGAGTTTGCCGATATATTTCGCCTGTTGACGAGGCATTTGGCTACCTTAAGAGAGTCATAGTTATCCCTGTTAGTTGCTCCCCGTTTTACCACAGTCACATTTTCAAGGTTCCGCTAGCCAGTTCCCCTGAAGCGATACGCTATTATCTGTCAACCTAAAGACTTTCACAGCACTCCTGATGGGAGCTTCTCGAGTTTGCTGATGTATTTCTCCGGTTGACGAGGCATTTGGCTACCTTAAGAGAGTCATAGTTATCCCTGTTAGTTGCTCCCCGTTTTACCACAGTCACATTTTCAAGGTTCCGCTAGCCAGTTCCCCTGAAGCGATACGCTATTATCTGTCAACCTAAAGACTTTCACAGCACTCCTGATGGGAGCTTCTCGAGTTTGCTGATGTATTTCTCCGGTTGACGAGGCATTTGGCTACCTTAAGAGAGTCATAGTTACTCCTGTTAGTTGCTCCCCGTTTTACCACAGTCACATTTTCAAGGTTCCGCTAGCCAGTTCCCCTGAAGCGATACGCCATTATCTGTCAACCTATAGACTGTCACAGTACTCCTGGTGGGAGCTTCTTCGAGTTTGCCGATGTATTTCGCCTGTTGACGAGGCATTTGGCTACCTTAAGAGAGTCATAGTTACTCCTGTCAGTTGCTCCCCGTTTTACCACAGTCACATTTTCAAGGTTCCGCTAGCCAGTTCCCCTGAAGCGATACGCCATTATCTGTCAACCTATAGACTGTAACAGTACTCCTGGTGGGAGCTTCTCGAGTTTGCCGATGTATTTTGCCTGTTGACGAGGCATTTGGCTACCTTAAGAGAGTCATAGTTACTCCTGTCAGTTGCTCCCCGTTTTACCACAGTCACATTTTCAAGGTTCCACTAGCCAGTTCCCCTGAAGCGATACGCCATTATCTGTCAACCTAAAGACTTTCACAGCACTCCTGATGGGAGCCTCTCGAGTTTGCCGATGTATTTCTCCGGTTGACGAGGCATTTGGCTACCTTAAGAGAGTCATAGTTACTCCTGTCAGTTGCTCCCCGTTTCACCACAGTCACAATTTCAAGCTTCCTCTAGCCAGTTCACCTGACGCGATACGCCATTGTCTGTCAACCTAATGTCTTTCACAGTACTCCCGCCGTGAGCCTCTCGAGTTTGCCGATGTATTTCGCCTGTTGACGAGGCATTTGGCTACCTTAAGAGAGTCATAGTACTCCTGTCAGTTGCTCCCCATTTTACCACAGTCACATTTTCAAGGTTCCACTAGCCAGTTCCCCTGAAGCGATACGCCATTATCTGTCAACCTATAGACTGTCACAGTACTCCTGGTGGGAGCTTCTCGAGATTGCCGATGTATTTCGCCTGTTGACGAGGCATTTGGCTACCTTAAGAGAGTCATAGTTACTCCTGTCAGTTGCTCCCCGTTTTACCACAGTCACATTTTCAACGTTCCACGAGCCAGTTCCCCTGAAGCGATACGCCATTATCTGTCAACCTATAGACTGTCACAGTACTCCTGGTGGGAGCTCCTCGAGTTTGCCGATATATTTCGCCTGTTGACGAGGCATTTGGCTACCTTAAGAGAGTCATAGTTACTCCTGTCAGTTGCTCCCCGTTTTACCACAGTCATATTTTCAAGGTTCCGCTAGCCAGTTCCCCTGAAGCGATACGCTATTATCTGTCAACCTAAAGACTTTCACAGCACTCCTGATGGGAGCTTCTCGAGTTTGCTGATGTATTTCTCCGGTTGACGAGGCATTTGGCTACCTTAAGAGAGTCATAGTTACTCCTGTTAGTTGCTCCCCGTTTTACCACAGTCACATTTTCAAGGTTCCGCTAGCCAGTTCCCCTGAAGCGATACGCCATTATCTGTCAACCTATAGACTGTCACAGTACTCCAAGTGGGAGCTTCTTCGAGTTTGCCGATGTATTTCGCCTGTTGACGAGGCATTTGGCTACCTTAAGAGAGTCATAGTTACTCCTGTCAGTTGCTCCCCGTTTTACCACAGTCACATTTTCAAGGTTCCGCTAGCCAGTTCCCCTGAAGCGATACGCCATTATCTGTCAACCTATAGACTGTAACAGTACTCCTGGTGGGAGCTTCTCGAGTTTGCCAATGTATTTCGCCTGTTGACGAGGCATTTGGCTACCTTAAGAGAGTCATAGTTACTCCTGTCAGTTGCTCCCCGTTTCACCACAGTCACAATTTCAAGCTTCCTCTAGCCAGTTCACCTGACGCGATACGCCATTGTCTGTCAACCTAATGTCTTTCACAGTACTCCCGCCGTGAGCTTCTCGAGTTTGCCGATGTATTTCGCCTGTTGACGAGGCATTTGGCTACCTTAAGAGAGTCATAGTACTCCTGTCAGTTGCTCCCCATTTTACCACAGTCACATTTTCAAGGTTCCACTAGCCAGTTCCCCTGAAGCGATACGCCATTATCTGTCAACCTATAGACTGTAACAGTACTCCTGGTGGGAGCTTCTCGAGTTTGCCGATGTATTTTGCCTGTTGACGAGGCATTTGGCTACCTTAAGAGAGTCATAGTTACTCCTGTCAGTTGCTCCCCGTTTTACCACAGTCACATTTTCAAGGTTCCACTAGCCAGTTCCCCTGAAGCGATACGCCATTATCTGTCAACCTAAAGACTTTCACAGCACTCCTGATGGGAGCCTCTCGAGTTTGCCGATGTATTTCTCCGGTTGACGAGGCATTTGGCTACCTTAAGAGAGTCATAGTTACTCCTGTCAGTTGCTCCCCGTTTCACCACAGTCACAATTTCAAGCTTCCTCTAGCCAGATCACCTGACGCGATACGCCATTGTCTGTCAACCTAATGTCTTTCACAGTACTCCTGCCGTGAGCTTCTCGAGTTTGCCGATGTATTTCGCCTGTTGACGAGGCATTTGGCTACCTTAAGAGAGTCATAGTACTCCTGTCAGTTGCTCCCCATTTTACCACAGTCACATTTTCAAGGTTCCACTAGCCAGTTCCCCTGAAGCGATACGCCATTATCTGTCAACCTATAGACTGTCACAGTACTCCTGGTGGGAGCTTCTCGAGATTGCTGATGTATTTCGCCTGTTGACGAGGCATTTGGCTACCTTAAGAGAGTCATAGTTACTCCTGTCAGTTGCTCCCCGTTTTACCACAGTCACATTTTCAACGTTCCACGAGCCAGTTCCCCTGAAGCGATACGCCATTATCTGTCAACCTATAGACTGTCACAGTACTCCTGGTGGGAGCTCCTCGAGTTTGCCGATATATTTCGCCTGTTGACGAGGCATTTGGCTACCTTAAGAGAGTCATAGTTACTCCTGTCAGTTGCTCCCCGTTTTACCACAGTCATATTTTCAAGGTTCCACTAGCCAGTTCCCCTGAAGCGATACGCCATTATCTGTCATCCTATAGACTGTCACAGTACTCCTGGTGGGAGCTTCTCGAGTTTGCCGATATATTTCGCCTGTTGACGAGGCATTTGGCTACCTTAAGAGAGTCATAGTTATCCCTGTTAGTTGCTCCCCGTTTTACCACAGTCACATTTTCAAGGTTCCGCTAGCCAGTTCCCCTGAAGCGATACGCTATTATCTGTCAACCTAAAGACTTTCACAGCACTCCTGATGGGAGCTTCTCGAGTTTGCTGATGTATTTCTCCGGTTGACGAGGCATTTGGCTACCTTAAGAGAGTCATAGTTACTCCTGTCAGTTGCTCCCCGTTTCACCACAGTCACAATTTCAAGCTTCCTCTAGCCAGTTCCCCTGAAGCGATACGCCATTATCTGTCAACCTAAAGACTTTCACAGCACTCCTGATGGGAGCCTCTCGAGTTTGCCGATGTATTTCTCCGGTTGACGAGGCATTTGGCTACCTTAAGAGAGTCATAGTTACTCCTGTCAGTTGCTCCCCGTTTCACCACAGTCACAATTTCAAGCTTCCTCTAGCCAGTTCACCTGACGCGATACGCCATTGTCTGTCAACCTAATGTCTTTCACAGTACTCCCGCCGTGAGCCTCTCGAGTTTGCCGATGTATTTCGCCTGTTGACGAGGCATTTGGCTACCTTAAGAGAGTCATAGTACTCCTGTCAGTTGCTCCCCATTTTACCACAGTCACATTTTCAAGGTTCCACTAGCCAGTTCCCCTGAAGCGATACGCCATTATCTGTCAACCTATAGACTGTCACAGTACTCCTGGTGGGAGCTTCTCGAGATTGCCGATGTATTTCGCCTGTTGACGAGGCATTTGGCTACCTTAAGAGAGTCATAGTTACTCCTGTCAGTTGCTCCCCGTTTTACCACAGTCACATTTTCAACGTTCCACGAGCCAGTTCCCCTGAAGCGATACGCCATTATCTGTCAACCTATAGACTGTCACAGTACTCCTGGTGGGAGCTCCTCGAGTTTGCCGATATATTTCGCCTGTTGACGAGGCATTTGGCTACCTTAAGAGAGTCATAGTTACTCCTGTCAGTTGCTCCCCGTTTTACCACAGTCATATTTTCAAGGTTCCGCTAGCCAGTTCCCCTGAAGCGATACGCTATTATCTGTCAACCTAAAGACTTTCACAGCACTCCTGATGGGAGCTTCTCGAGTTTGCTGATGTATTTCTCCGGTTGACGAGGCATTTGGCTACCTTAAGAGAGTCATAGTTACTCCTGTTAGTTGCTCCCCGTTTTACCACAGTCACATTTTCAAGGTTCCGCTAGCCAGTTCCCCTGAAGCGATACGCCATTATCTGTCAACCTATAGACTGTCACAGTACTCCAAGTGGGAGCTTCTTCGAGTTTGCCGATGTATTTCGCCTGTTGACGAGGCATTTGGCTACCTTAAGAGAGTCATAGTTACTCCTGTCAGTTGCTCCCCGTTTTACCACAGTCACATTTTCAAGGTTCCGCTAGCCAGTTCCCCTGAAGCGATACGCCATTATCTGTCAACCTATAGACTGTAACAGTACTCCTGGTGGGAGCTTCTCGAGTTTGCCAATGTATTTCGCCTGTTGACGAGGCATTTGGCTACCTTAAGAGAGTCATAGTTACTCCTGTCAGTTGCTCCCCGTTTCACCACAGTCACAATTTCAAGCTTCCTCTAGCCAGTTCACCTGACGCGATACGCCATTGTCTGTCAACCTAATGTCTTTCACAGTACTCCCGCCGTGAGCTTCTCGAGTTTGCCGATGTATTTCGCCTGTTGACGAGGCATTTGGCTACCTTAAGAGAGTCATAGTACTCCTGTCAGTTGCTCCCCATTTTACCACAGTCACATTTTCAAGGTTCCACTAGCCAGTTCCCCTGAAGCGATACGCCATTACCTGTCAACCTATAGACTGTCACAGTACTCCTGGTGGGAGCTTCTCGAGATTGCCGATGTATTTCGCCTGTTGACGAGGCATTTGGCTACCTTAAGAGAGTCATAGTTACTCCTGTCAGTTGCTCCCCGTTTTACCACAGTCATATTTTCAAGGTTCCGCTAGCCAGTTCCCCTGAAGCGATACGCTATTATCTGTCAACCTAAAGACTTTCACAGCACTCCTGATGGGAGCTTCTCGAGTTTGCTGATGTATTTCTCCGGTTGACGAGGCATTTGGCTACCTTAAGAGAGTCATAGTTACTCCTGTTAGTTGCTCCCCGTTTTACCACAGTCACATTTTCAAGGTTCCGCTAGGCAGTTCCCCTGAAGCGATACGCCATTATCTGTCAACCTATAGACTGTCACAGTACTCCTGGTGGGAGCTTCTTCGAGTTTGCCGATGTATTTCGCCTGTTGACGAGGCATTTGGCTACCTTAAGAGAGTCATAGTTACTCCTGTCAGTTGCTCCCCGTTTTACCACAGTCACATTTTCAAGGTTCCGCTAGCCAGTTCCCCTGAAGCGATACGCCATTATCTGTCAACCTATAGACTGTCACAGTACTCCTGGTGGGAGCTTCTTCGAGTTTGCCGATGTATTTCGCCTGTTGACGAGGCATTTGGCTACCTTAAGAGAGTCATAGTTACTCCCGTCAGTTGCTCCCCGTTTTACCACAGTCACATTTTCAAGGTTCCACTAGCCAGTTCCCCTGAAGCGATACGCCATTATCTGTCAACCTAAAGACTTTCACAGCACTCCTGATGGGAGCTTCTCGAGTTTGCCGATGTATTTCTCCGGTTGACGAGGCATTTGGTTACCTTAAGAGAGTCATAGTTACTCCTGTCAGTTGCTCCCCGTTTTACCACAGTCACATTTTCAAGGTTCCACTAGCCAGTTCCCCTGAAGCGATACGCCATTATCTGTCATCCTATAGACTTTCACAGTACTCCTGGTGGGAGCTTCTCGAGTTTGCCGATATATTTCGCCTGTTGACGAGGCATTTGGCTACCTTAAGAGAGTCATAGTTATCCCTGTTAGTTGCTCCCCGTTTTACCACAGTCACATTTTCAAGGTTCCGCTAGCCAGTTCCCCTGAAGCGATACGCTATTATCTGTCAACCTAAAGACTTTCACAGCACTCCTGATGGGAGCTTCTCGAGTTTGCTGATGTATTTCTCCGGTTGACGAGGCATTTGGCTACCTTAAGAGAGTCATAGTTACTCCTGTTAGTTGCTCCCCGTTTTACCACAGTCACATTTTCAAGGTTCCGCTAGCCAGTTCCCCTGAAGCGATACGCCATTATCTGTCAACCTATAGACTGTCACAGTACTCCTGGTGGGAGCTTCTTCGAGTTTGCCGATGTATTTCGCCTGTTGACGAGGCATTTGGCTACCTTAAGAGAGTCATAGTTACTCCTGTCAGTTGCTCCCCGTTTTACCACAGTCACATTTTCAAGGTTCCGCTAGCCAGTTCCCCTGAAGCGATACGCCATTATCTGTCAACCTATAGACTGTAACAGTACTCCTGGTGGGAGCTTCTCGAGTTTGCCGATGTATTTTGCCTGTTGACGAGGCATTTGGCTACCTTAAGAGAGTCATAGTTACTCCTGTCAGTTGCTCCCCGTTTTACCACAGTCACATTTTCAAGGTTCCGCTAGCCAGTTCCCCTGAAGCGATACGCCATTATCTGTCAACCTATAGACTGTCACAGTACTCCTGGTGGGAGCTCCTCGAGTTTGCCGATATATTTCGCCTGTTGACGAGGCATTTGGCTACCTTAAGAGAGTCATAGTTACTCCTGTCAGTTGCTCGCCGTTTTACCACAGTCATATTTTCAAGGTTCCACTAGCCAGTTCCCCTGAAGCGATACGCCATTATCTGTCATCCTATAGACTGTCACAGTACTCCTGGTGGGAGCTTCTCGAGTTTGCCGATATATTTCGCCTGTTGACGAGGCATTTGGCTACCTTAAGAGAGTCATAGTTATCCCTGTTAGTTGCTCCCCGTTTTACCACAGTCACATTTTCAAGGTTCCGCTAGCCAGTTCCCCTGAAGCGATACGCCATTATCTGTCAACCTAAAGACTTTCACAGCACTCCTGATGGGAGCTTCTCGAGTTTGCCGATGTATTTCTCCTGTTGACGAGGCATTTGGTTACCTTAAGAGAGTCATAGTTACTCCTGTCAGTTGCTCCCCGTTTTACCACAGTCACATTTTCAAGGTTCCACTAGCCAGTTCCCCTGAAGCGATACGCCATTATCTGTCATCCTATAGACTGTCACAGTACTCCTGGTGGGAGCTTCTCGAGTTTGCCGATATATTTCGCCTGTTGACGAGGCATTTGGCTACCTTAAGAGAGTCATAGTTATCCCTGTTAGTTGCTCCCCGTTTTACCACAGTCACATTTTCAAGGTTCCGCTAGCCAGTTCCCCTGAAGCGATACGCTATTATCTGTCAACCTAAAGACTTTCACAGCACTCCTGATGGGAGCTTCTCGAGTTTGCTGATGTATTTCTCCGGTTGACGAGGCATTTGGCTACCTTAAGAGAGTCATAGTTACTCCTGTTAGTTGCTCCCCGTTTTACCACAGTCACATTTTCAAGGTTCCGCTAGCCAGTTCCCCTGAAGCGATACGCCATTATCTGTCAACCTATAGACTGTCACAGTACTCCTGGTGGGAGCTTCTTCGAGTTTGCCGATGTATTTCGCCTGTTGACGAGGCATTTGGCTACCTTAAGAGAGTCATAGTTACTCCTGTCAGTTGCTCCCCGTTTTACCACAGTCACATTTTCAAGGTTCCGCTAGCCAGTTCCCCTGAAGCGATACGCCATTATCTGTCAACCTATAGACTGTAACAGTACTCCTGGTGGGAGCTTCTCGAGTTTGCCGATGTATTTTCCCTGTTGACGAGGCATTTGGCTACCTTAAGAGAGTCATAGTTACTCCTGTCAGTTGCTCCCCGTTTTACCACAGTCACATTTTCAAGGTTCCACTAGCCAGTTCCCCTGAAGCGATACGCCATTATCTGTCAACCTAAAGACTTTCACAGCACTCCTGATGGGAGCCTCTCGAGTTTGCCGATGTATTTCTCCGGTTGACGAGGCATTTGGCTACCTTAAGAGAGTCATAGTTACTCCTGTCAGTTGCTCCCCGTTTCACCACAGTCACAATTTCAAGCTTCCTCTAGCCAGATCACCTGACGCGATACGCCATTGTCTGTCAACCTAATGTCTTTCACAGTACTCCTGCCGTGAGCTTCTCGAGTTTGCCGATGTATTTCGCCTGTTGACGAGGCATTTGGCTACCTTAAGAGAGTCATAGTACTCCTGTCAGTTGCTCCCCATTTTACCACAGTCACATTTTCAAGGTTCCACTAGCCAGTTCCCCTGAAGCGATACGCCATTATCTGTCAACCTATAGACTGTCACAGTACTCCTGGTGGGAGCTTCTCGAGATTGCTGATGTATTTCGCCTGTTGACGAGGCATTTGGCTACCTTAAGAGAGTCATAGTTACTCCTGTCAGTTGCTCCCCGTTTTACCACAGTCACATTTTCAACGTTCCACGAGCCAGTTCCCCTGAAGCGATACGCCATTATCTGTCAACCTATAGACTGTCACAGTACTCCTGGTGGGAGCTCCTCGAGTTTGCCGATATATTTCGCCTGTTGACGAGGCATTTGGCTACCTTAAGAGAGTCATAGTTACTCCTGTCAGTTGCTCCCCGTTTTACCACAGTCATATTTTCAAGGTTCCACTAGCCAGTTCCCCTGAAGCGATACGCCATTATCTGTCATCCTATAGACTGTCACAGTACTCCTGGTGGGAGCTTCTCGAGTTTGCCGATATATTTCGCCTGTTGACGAGGCATTTGGCTACCTTAAGAGAGTCATAGTTACTCCTGTTAGTTGCTCCCCGTTTTACCACAGTCACATTTTCAAGGTTCCGCTAGCCAGTTCCCCTGAAGCGATACGCTATTATCTGTCAACCTAAAGACTTTCACAGCACTCCTGATGGGAGCTTCTCGAGTTTGCTGATGTATTTCTCCGGTTGACGAGGCATTTGGCTACCTTAAGAGAGTCATAGTTACTCCTGTTAGTTGCTCCCCGTTTTACCACAGTCACATTTTCAAGGTTCCGCTAGCCAGTTCCCCTGAAGCGATACGCCATTATCTGTCAACCTATAGACTGTCACAGTACTCCAAGTGGGAGCTTCTTCGAGTTTGCCGATGTATTTCGCCTGTTGACGAGGCATTTGGCTACCTTAAGAGAGTCATAGTTACTCCTGTCAGTTGCTCCCCGTTTTACCACAGTCACATTTTCAAGGTTCCGCTAGCCAGTTCCCCTGAAGCGATACGCCATTATCTGTCAACCTATAGACTGTAACAGTACTCCTGGTGGGAGCTTCTCGAGTTTGCCAATGTATTTCGCCTGTTGACGAGGCATTTGGCTACCTTAAGAGAGTCATAGTTACTCCTGTCAGTTGCTCCCCGTTTCACCACAGTCACAATTTCAAGCTTCCTCTAGCCAGTTCACCTGACGCGATACGCCATTGTCTGTCAACCTAATGTCTTTCACAGTACTCCCGCCGTGAGCTTCTCGAGTTTGCCGATGTATTTCGCCTGTTGACGAGGCATTTGGCTACCTTAAGAGAGTCATAGTTACTCCTGTCAGTTGCTCCCCGTTTTACCACAGTCATATTTTCAAGGTTCCGCTAGCCAGTTCCCCTGAAGCGATACGCTATTATCTGTCAACCTAAAGACTTTCACAGCACTCCTGATGGGAGCTTCTCGAGTTTGCTGATGTATTTCTCCGGTTGACGAGGCATTTGGCTACCTTAAGAGAGTCATAGTTACTCCTGTTAGTTGCTCCCCGTTTTACCACAGTCACATTTTCAAGGTTCCGCTAGGCAGTTCCCCTGAAGCGATACGCCATTATCTGTCAACCTATAGACTGTCACAGTACTCCTGGTGGGAGCTTCTTCGAGTTTGCCGATGTATTTCGGCTGTTGACGAGGCATTTGGCTACCTTAAGAGAGTCATAGTTACTCCTGTCAGTTGCTCCCCGTTTTACCACAGTCACATTTTCAAGGTTCCGCTAGCCAGTTCCCCTGAAGCGATACGCCATTATCTGTCAACCTATAGACTGTCACAGTACTCCTGGTGGGAGCTTCTTCGAGTTTGCCGATGTATTTCGCCTGTTGACGAGGCATTTGGCTACCTTAAGAGAGTCATAGTTACTCCCGTCAGTTGCTCCCCGTTTTACCACAGTCACATTTTCAAGGTTCCACTAGCCAGTTCCCCTGAAGCGATACGCCATTATCTGTCAACCTAAAGACTTTCACAGCACTCCTGATGGGAGCTTCTCGAGTTTGCCGATGTATTTCTCCGGTTGACGAGGCATTTGGTTACCTTAAGAGAGTCATAGTTACTCCTGTCAGTTGCTCCCCGTTTTACCACAGTCACATTTTCAAGGTTCCACTAGCCAGTTCCCCTGTAGCGATACGCCATTATCTGTCATCCTATAGACTGTCACAGTACTCCTGGTGGGAGCTTCTCGAGTTTGCCGATATATTTCGCCTGTTGACGAGGCATTTGGCTACCTTAAGAGAGTCATAGTTATCCCTGTTAGTTGCTCCCCGTTTTACCACAGTCACATTTTCAAGGTTCCGCTAGCCAGTTCCCCTGAAGCGATACGCCATTATCTGTCAACCTATAGACTGTCACAGTACTCCTGGTGGGAGCTTCTTCGAGTTTGCCGATGTATTTCGCCTGTTGACGAGGCATTTGGCTACCTTAAGAGAGTCATAGTACTCCTGTCAGTTGCTCCCCATTTTACCACAGTCACATTTTCAAGGTTCCACTAGCCAGTTCCCCTGAAGCGATACGCCATTATCTGTCAACCTATAGACTGTCACAGTACTCCTGGTGGGAGCTTCTCGAGATTGCCGATGTATTTCGCCTGTTGACGAGGCATTTGGCTACCTTAAGAGAGTCATAGTTACTCCTGTCAGTTGCTCCCCGTTTTACCACAGTCACATTTTCAACGTTCCACGAGCCAGTTCCCCTGAAGCGATACGCCATTATCTGTCAACCTATAGACTGTCACAGTACTCCTGGTGGGAGCTCCTCGAGTTTGCCGATATATTTCGCCTGTTGACGAGGCATTTGGCTACCTTAAGAGAGTCATAGTTACTCCTGTCAGTTGCTCCCCGTTTTACCACAGTCATATTTTCAAGGTTCCGCTAGCCAGTTCCCCTGAAGCGATACGCTATTATCTGTCAACCTAAAGACTTTCACAGCACTCCTGATGGGAGCTTCTCGAGTTTGCTGATGTATTTCTCCGGTTGACGAGGCATTTGGCTACCTTAAGAGAGTCATAGTTACTCCTGTTAGTTGCTCCCCGTTTTACCACAGTCACATTTTCAAGGTTCCGCTAGCCAGTTCCCCTGAAGCGATACGCCATTATCTGTCAACCTATAGACTGTCACAGTACTCCAAGTGGGAGCTTCTTCGAGTTTGCCGATGTATTTCGCCTGTTGACGAGGCATTTGGCTACCTTAAGAGAGTCATAGTTACTCCTGTCAGTTGCTCCCCGTTTTACCACAGTCACATTTTCAAGGTTCCGCTAGCCAGTTCCCCTGAAGCGATACGCCATTATCTGTCAACCTATAGACTGTAACAGTACTCCTGGTGGGAGCTTCTCGAGTTTGCCAATGTATTTCGCCTGTTGACGAGGCATTTGGCTACCTTAAGAGAGTCATAGTTACTCCTGTCAGTTGCTCCCCGTTTCACCACAGTCACAATTTCAAGCTTCCTCTAGCCAGTTCACCTGACGCGATACGCCATTGTCTGTCAACCTAATGTCTTTCACAGTACTCCCGCCGTGAGCTTCTCGAGTTTGCCGATGTATTTCGCCTGTTGACGAGGCATTTGGCTACCTTAAGAGAGTCATAGTACTCCTGTCAGTTGCTCCCCATTTTACCACAGTCACATTTTCAAGGTTCCACTAGCCAGTTCCCCTGAAGCGATACGCCATTATCTGTCAACCTAAAGACTTTCACAGCACTCCTGATGGGAGCTTCTCGAGTTTGCCGATGTATTTCTCCTGTTGACGAGGCATTTGGTTACCTTAAGAGAGTCATAGTTACTCCTGTCAGTTGCTCCCCGTTTTACCACAGTCACATTTTCAAGGTTCCACTAGCCAGTTCCCCTGAAGCGATACGCCATTATCTGTCATCCTATAGACTGTCACAGTACTCCTGGTGGGAGCTTCTCGAGTTTGCCGATATATTTCGCCTGTTGACGAGGCATTTGGCTACCTTAAGAGAGTCATAGTTATCCCTGTTAGTTGCTCCCCGTTTTACCACAGTCACATTTTCAAGGTTCCGCTAGCCAGTTCCCCTGAAGCGATACGCTATTATCTGTCAACCTAAAGACTTTCACAGCACTCCTGATGGGAGCTTCTCGAGTTTGCTGATGTATTTCTCCGGTTGACGAGGCATTTGGCTACCTTAAGAGAGTCATAGTTACTCCTGTTAGTTGCTCCCCGTTTTACCACAGTCACATTTTCAAGGTTCCGCTAGCCAGTTCCCCTGAAGCGATACGCCATTATCTGTCAACCTATAGACTGTCACAGTACTCCTGGTGGGAGCTTCTTCGAGTTTGCCGATGTATTTCGCCTGTTGACGAGGCATTTGGCTACCTTAAGAGAGTCATAGTTACTCCTGTCAGTTGCTCCCCGTTTTACCACAGTCACATTTTCAAGGTTCCGCTAGCCAGTTCCCCTGAAGCGATACGCCATTATCTGTCAACCTATAGACTGTAACAGTACTCCTGGTGGGAGCTTCTCGAGTTTGCCGATGTATTTTCCCTGTTGACGAGGCATTTGGCTACCTTAAGAGAGTCATAGTTACTCCTGTCAGTTGCTCCCCGTTTTACCACAGTCACATTTTCAAGGTTCCACTAGCCAGTTCCCCTGAAGCGATACGCCATTATCTGTCAACCTAAAGACTTTCACAGCACTCCTGATGGGAGCCTCTCGAGTTTGCCGATGTATTTCTCCGGTTGACGAGGCATTTGGCTACCTTAAGAGAGTCATAGTTACTCCTGTCAGTTGCTCCCCGTTTCACCACAGTCACAATTTCAAGCTTCCTCTAGCCAGATCACCTGACGCGATACGCCATTGTCTGTCAACCTAATGTCTTTCACAGTACTCCTGCCGTGAGCTTCTCGAGTTTGCCGATGTATTTCGCCTGTTGACGAGGCATTTGGCTACCTTAAGAGAGTCATAGTACTCCTGTCAGTTGCTCCCCATTTTACCACAGTCACATTTTCAAGGTTCCACTAGCCAGTTCCCCTGAAGCGATACGCCATTATCTGTCAACCTATAGACTGTCACAGTACTCCTGGTGGGAGCTTCTCGAGATTGCTGATGTATTTCGCCTGTTGACGAGGCATTTGGCTACCTTAAGAGAGTCATAGTTACTCCTGTCAGTTGCTCCCCGTTTTACCACAGTCACATTTTCAACGTTCCACGAGCCAGTTCCCCTGAAGCGATACGCCATTATCTGTCAACCTATAGACTGTCACAGTACTCCTGGTGGGAGCTCCTCGAGTTTGCCGATATATTTCGCCTGTTGACGAGGCATTTGGCTACCTTAAGAGAGTCATAGTTACTCCTGTCAGTTGCTCCCCGTTTTACCACAGTCATATTTTCAAGGTTCCACTAGCCAGTTCCCCTGAAGCGATACGCCATTATCTGTCATCCTATAGACTGTCACAGTACTCCTGGTGGGAGCTTCTCGAGTTTGCCGATATATTTCGCCTGTTGACGAGGCATTTGGCTACCTTAAGAGAGTCATAGTTACTCCTGTTAGTTGCTCCCCGTTTTACCACAGTCACATTTTCAAGGTTCCGCTAGCCAGTTCCCCTGAAGCGATACGCTATTATCTGTCAACCTAAAGACTTTCACAGCACTCCTGATGGGAGCTTCTCGAGTTTGCTGATGTATTTCTCCGGTTGACGAGGCATTTGGCTACCTTAAGAGAGTCATAGTTACTCCTGTTAGTTGCTCCCCGTTTTACCACAGTCACATTTTCAAGGTTCCGCTAGCCAGTTCCCCTGAAGCGATACGCCATTATCTGTCAACCTATAGACTGTCACAGTACTCCAAGTGGGAGCTTCTTCGAGTTTGCCGATGTATTTCGCCTGTTGACGAGGCATTTGGCTACCTTAAGAGAGTCATAGTTACTCCTGTCAGTTGCTCCCCGTTTTACCACAGTCACATTTTCAAGGTTCCGCTAGCCAGTTCCCCTGAAGCGATACGCCATTATCTGTCAACCTATAGACTGTAACAGTACTCCTGGTGGGAGCTTCTCGAGTTTGCCAATGTATTTCGCCTGTTGACGAGGCATTTGGCTACCTTAAGAGAGTCATAGTTACTCCTGTCAGTTGCTCCCCGTTTCACCACAGTCACAATTTCAAGCTTCCTCTAGCCAGTTCACCTGACGCGATACGCCATTGTCTGTCAACCTAATGTCTTTCACAGTACTCCCGCCGTGAGCTTCTCGAGTTTGCCGATGTATTTCGCCTGTTGACGAGGCATTTGGCTACCTTAAGAGAGTCATAGTTACTCCTGTCAGTTGCTCCCCGTTTTACCACAGTCATATTTTCAAGGTTCCGCTAGCCAGTTCCCCTGAAGCGATACGCTATTATCTGTCAACCTAAAGACTTTCACAGCACTCCTGATGGGAGCTTCTCGAGTTTGCTGATGTATTTCTCCGGTTGACGAGGCATTTGGCTACCTTAAGAGAGTCATAGTTACTCCTGTTAGTTGCTCCCCGTTTTACCACAGTCACATTTTCAAGGTTCCGCTAGGCAGTTCCCCTGAAGCGATACGCCATTATCTGTCAACCTATAGACTGTCACAGTACTCCTGGTGGGAGCTTCTTCGAGTTTGCCGATGTATTTCGGCTGTTGACGAGGCATTTGGCTACCTTAAGAGAGTCATAGTTACTCCTGTCAGTTGCTCCCCGTTTTACCACAGTCACATTTTCAAGGTTCCGCTAGCCAGTTCCCCTGAAGCGATACGCCATTATCTGTCAACCTATAGACTGTCACAGTACTCCTGGTGGGAGCTTCTTCGAGTTTGCCGATGTATTTCGCCTGTTGACGAGGCATTTGGCTACCTTAAGAGAGTCATAGTTACTCCCGTCAGTTGCTCCCCGTTTTACCACAGTCACATTTTCAAGGTTCCACTAGCCAGTTCCCCTGAAGCGATACGCCATTATCTGTCAACCTAAAGACTTTCACAGCACTCCTGATGGGAGCTTCTCGAGTTTGCCGATGTATTTCTCCGGTTGACGAGGCATTTGGTTACCTTAAGAGAGTCATAGTTACTCCTGTCAGTTGCTCCCCGTTTTACCACAGTCACATTTTCAAGGTTCCACTAGCCAGTTCCCCTGTAGCGATACGCCATTATCTGTCATCCTATAGACTGTCACAGTACTCCTGGTGGGAGCTTCTCGAGTTTGCCGATATATTTCGCCTGTTGACGAGGCATTTGGCTACCTTAAGAGAGTCATAGTTATCCCTGTTAGTTGCTCCCCGTTTTACCACAGTCACATTTTCAAGGTTCCGCTAGCCAGTTCCCCTGAAGCGATACGCCATTATCTGTCAACCTATAGACTGTCACAGTACTCCTGGTGGGAGCTTCTTCGAGTTTGCCGATGTATTTCGCCTGTTGACGAGGCATTTGGCTACCTTAAGAGAGTCATAGTACTCCTGTCAGTTGCTCCCCATTTTACCACAGTCACATTTTCAAGGTTCCACTAGCCAGTTCCCCTGAAGCGATACGCCATTATCTGTCAACCTATAGACTGTCACAGTACTCCTGGTGGGAGCTTCTCGAGATTGCCGATGTATTTCGCCTGTTGACGAGGCATTTGGCTACCTTAAGAGAGTCATAGTTACTCCTGTCAGTTGCTCCCCGTTTTACCACAGTCACATTTTCAACGTTCCACGAGCCAGTTCCCCTGAAGCGATACGCCATTATCTGTCAACCTATAGACTGTCACAGTACTCCTGGTGGGAGCTCCTCGAGTTTGCCGATATATTTCGCCTGTTGACGAGGCATTTGGCTACCTTAAGAGAGTCATAGTTACTCCTGTCAGTTGCTCCCCGTTTTACCACAGTCATATTTTCAAGGTTCCGCTAGCCAGTTCCCCTGAAGCGATACGCTATTATCTGTCAACCTAAAGACTTTCACAGCACTCCTGATGGGAGCTTCTCGAGTTTGCTGATGTATTTCTCCGGTTGACGAGGCATTTGGCTACCTTAAGAGAGTCATAGTTACTCCTGTTAGTTGCTCCCCGTTTTACCACAGTCACATTTTCAAGGTTCCGCTAGCCAGTTCCCCTGAAGCGATACGCCATTATCTGTCAACCTATAGACTGTCACAGTACTCCAAGTGGGAGCTTCTTCGAGTTTGCCGATGTATTTCGCCTGTTGACGAGGCATTTGGCTACCTTAAGAGAGTCATAGTTACTCCTGTCAGTTGCTCCCCGTTTTACCACAGTCACATTTTCAAGGTTCCGCTAGCCAGTTCCCCTGAAGCGATACGCCATTATCTGTCAACCTATAGACTGTAACAGTACTCCTGGTGGGAGCTTCTCGAGTTTGCCAATGTATTTCGCCTGTTGACGAGGCATTTGGCTACCTTAAGAGAGTCATAGTTACTCCTGTCAGTTGCTCCCCGTTTCACCACAGTCACAATTTCAAGCTTCCTCTAGCCAGTTCACCTGACGCGATACGCCATTGTCTGTCAACCTAATGTCTTTCACAGTACTCCCGCCGTGAGCTTCTCGAGTTTGCCGATGTATTTCGCCTGTTGACGAGGCATTTGGCTACCTTAAGAGAGTCATAGTACTCCTGTCAGTTGCTCCCCATTTTACCACAGTCACATTTTCAAGGTTCCACTAGCCAGTTCCCCTGAAGCGATACGCCATTACCTGTCAACCTATAGACTGTCACAGTACTCCTGGTGGGAGCTTCTCGAGATTGCCGATGTATTTCGCCTGTTGACGAGGCATTTGGCTACCTTAAGAGAGTCATAGTTACTCCTGTCAGTTGCTCCCCGTTTTACCACAGTCATATTTTCAAGGTTCCGCTAGCCAGTTCCCCTGAAGCGATACGCTATTATCTGTCAACCTAAAGACTTTCACAGCACTCCTGATGGGAGCTTCTCGAGTTTGCTGATGTATTTCTCCGGTTGACGAGGCATTTGGCTACCTTAAGAGAGTCATAGTTACTCCTGTTAGTTGCTCCCCGTTTTACCACAGTCACATTTTCAAGGTTCCGCTAGGCAGTTCCCCTGAAGCGATACGCCATTATCTGTCAACCTATAGACTGTCACAGTACTCCTGGTGGGAGCTTCTTCGAGTTTGCCGATGTATTTCGCCTGTTGACGAGGCATTTGGCTACCTTAAGAGAGTCATAGTTACTCCTGTCAGTTGCTCCCCGTTTTACCACAGTCACATTTTCAAGGTTCCGCTAGCCAGTTCCCCTGAAGCGATACGCCATTATCTGTCAACCTATAGACTGTCACAGTACTCCTGGTGGGAGCTTCTTCGAGTTTGCCGATGTATTTCGCCTGTTGACGAGGCATTTGGCTACCTTAAGAGAGTCATAGTTACTCCCGTCAGTTGCTCCCCGTTTTACCACAGTCACATTTTCAAGGTTCCACTAGCCAGTTCCCCTGAAGCGATACGCCATTATCTGTCAACCTAAAGACTTTCACAGCACTCCTGATGGGAGCTTCTCGAGTTTGCCGATGTATTTCTCCGGTTGACGAGGCATTTGGTTACCTTAAGAGAGTCATAGTTACTCCTGTCAGTTGCTCCCCGTTTTACCACAGTCACATTTTCAAGGTTCCACTAGCCAGTTCCCCTGAAGCGATACGCCATTATCTGTCATCCTATAGACTGTCACAGTACTCCTGGTGGGAGCTTCTCGAGTTTGCCGATATATTTCGCCTGTTGACGAGGCATTTGGCTACCTTAAGAGAGTCATAGTTATCCCTGTTAGTTGCTCCCCGTTTTACCACAGTCACATTTTCAAGGTTCCGCTAGCCAGTTCCCCTGAAGCGATACGCTATTATCTGTCAACCTAAAGACTTTCACAGCACTCCTGATGGGAGCTTCTCGAGTTTGCTGATGTATTTCTCCGGTTGACGAGGCATTTGGCTACCTTAAGAGAGTCATAGTTACTCCTGTTAGTTGCTCCCCGTTTTACCACAGTCACATTTTCAAGGTTCCGCTAGCCAGTTCCCCTGAAGCGATACGCCATTATCTGTCAACCTATAGACTGTCACAGTACTCCAAGTGGGAGCTTCTTCGAGTTTGCCGATGTATTTCGCCTGTTGACGAGGCATTTGGCTACCTTAAGAGAGTCATAGTTACTCCTGTCAGTTGCTCCCCGTTTTACCACAGTCACATTTTCAAGGTTCCGCTAGCCAGTTCCCCTGAAGCGATACGCCATTATCTGTCAACCTATAGACTGTAACAGTACTCCTGGTGGGAGCTTCACGAGTTTGCCAATGTATTTCGCCTGTTGACGAGGCATTTGGCTACCTTAAGAGAGTCATAGTTACTCCTGTCAGTTGCTCCCCGTTTCACCACAGTCACAATTTCAAGCTTCCTCTAGCCAGTTCACCTGACGCGATACGCCATTGTCTGTCAACCTAATGTCTTTCACAGTACTCCCGCCGTGAGCTTCTCGAGTTTGCCGATGTATTTCGCCTGTTGACGAGGCATTTGGCTACCTTAAGAGAGTCATAGTACTCCTGTCAGTTGCTCCCCATTTTACCACAGTCACATTTTCAAGGTTCCACTAGCCAGTTCCCCTGAAGCGATACGCCATTACCTGTCAACCTATAGACTGTCACAGTACTCCTGGTGGGAGCTTCTCGAGATTGCCGATGTATTTCGCCTGTTGACGAGGCATTTGGCTACCTTAAGAGAGTCATAGTTACTCCTGTCAGTTGCTCCCCGTTTTACCACAGTCATATTTTCAAGGTTCCGCTAGCCAGTTCCCCTGAAGCGATACGCTATTATCTGTCAACCTAAAGACTTTCACAGCACTCCTGATGGGAGCTTCTCGAGTTTGCTGATGTATTTCTCCGGTTGACGAGGCATTTGGCTACCTTAAGAGAGTCATAGTTACTCCTGTTAGTTGCTCCCCGTTTTACCACAGTCACATTTTCAAGGTTCCGCTAGGCAGTTCCCCTGAAGCGATACGCCATTATCTGTCAACCTATAGACTGTCACAGTACTCCTGGTGGGAGCTTCTTCGAGTTTGCCGATGTATTTCGCCTGTTGACGAGGCATTTGGCTACCTTAAGAGAGTCATAGTTACTCCTGTCAGTTGCTCCCCGTTTTACCACAGTCACATTTTCAAGGTTCCGCTACCCAGTTCCCCTGAAGCGATACGCCATTATCTGTCAACCTATAGACTGTCACAGTACTCCTGGTGGGAGCTTCTTCGAGTTTGCCGATGTATTTCGCCTGTTGACGAGGCATTTGGCTACCTTAAGAGAGTCATAGTTACTCCCGTCAGTTGCTCCCCGTTGTACCACAGTCACATTTTCAAGGTTCCACTAGCCAGTTCCCCTGAAGCGATACGCCATTATCTGTCAACCTAAAGACTTTCACAGCACTCCTGATGGGAGCTTCTCGAGTTTGCCGATGTATTTCTCCGGTTGACGAGGCATTTGGTTACCTTAAGAGAGTCATAGTTACTCCTGTCAGTTGCTCCCCGTTTTACCACAGTCACATTTTCAAGGTTCCACTAGCCAGTTCCCCTGAAGCGATACGCCATTATCTGTCATCCTATAGACTGTCACAGTACTCCTGGTGGGAGCTTCTCGAGTTTGCCGATATATTTCGCCTGTTGACGAGGCATTTGGCTACCTTAAGAGAGTCATAGTTATCCCTGTTAGTTGCTCCCCGTTTTACCACAGTCACATTTTCAAGGTTCCGCTAGCCAGTTCCCCTGAAGCGATACGCTATTATCTGTCAACCTAAAGACTTTCACAGCACTCCTGATGGGAGCTTCTCGAGTTTGCTGATGTATTTCTCCGGTTGACGAGGCATTTGGCTACCTTAAGAGAGTCATAGTTACTCCTGTTAGTTGCTCCCCGTTTTGCCACAGTCACATTTTCAAGGTTCCGCTAGCCAGTTCCCCTGAAGCGATACGCCATTATCTGTCAACCTATAGACTGTCACAGTACTCCTGGTGGGAGCTTCTTCGAGTTTGCCGATGTATTTCGCCTGTTGACGAGGCATCTGGCTACCTTAAGAGAGTCATAGTTACTCCTGTCAGTTGCTCCCCGTTTTACCACAGTCACATTTTCAAGGTTCCGCTAGCCAGTTCCCCTGAAGCGATACGCCATTATCTGTCAACCTATAGACTGTAACAGTACTCCTGGTGGGAGCTTCTCGAGTTTGCCGATATATTTCGCCTGTTGACGAGGCATTTGGCTACCTTAAGAGAGTCATAGTTATCCCTGTTAGTTGCTCCCCGTTTTACCACAGTCACATTTTCAAGGTTCCACTAGCCAGTTCCCCTGTAGCGATACGCCATTATCTGTCATCCTATAGACTGTCACAGTACTCCTGGTGGGAGCTTCTCGAGTTTGCCGATATATTTCGCCTGTTGACGAGGCATTTGGCTACCTTAAGAGAGTCATAGTTATCCCTGTTAGTTGCTCCCCGTTTTACCACAGTCACATTTTCAAGGTTCCGCTAGCCAGTTCCCCTGAAGCGATACGCCATTATCTGTCAACCTATAGACTGTCACAGTACTCCTGGTGGGAGCTTCTTCGAGTTTGCCGATGTATTTCGCCTGTTGACGAGGCATTTGGCTACCTTAAGAGAGTCATAGTTACTCCTGTCAGTTGCTCCCCGTTTTACCACAGTCACATTTTCAAGGTTCCGCTAGCCAGTTCCCCTGAAGCGATACGCCATTATCTGTCAACCTATAGACTGTAACAGTACTCCTGGTGGGAACTTCTCGAGTTTGCCGATGTATTTCGCCTGTTGACGAGGCATTTGGCTACCTTAAGAGAGTCATAGTTACTCCTGTCAGTTGCTCCCCGTTTTACCACAGTCACATTTTCAAGGTTCCACTAGCCAGTTCCCCTGAAGCGATACGCCATTATCTGTCAACCTAAAGACTTTCACAGCACTCCTGATGGGAGCCTCTCGAGTTTGCCGATGTATTTCTCCGGTTGACGAGGCATTTGGCTACCTTAAGAGAGTCATAGTTACTCCTGTCAGTTGCTCCCCGTTTCACCACAGTCACAATTTCAAGCTTCCTCTAGCCAGTTCACCTGACGCGATACGCCATTGTCTGTCAACCTAATGTCTTTCACAGTACTCCCGCCGTGAGCCTCTCGAGTTTGCCGATGTATTTCGCCTGTTGACGAGGCATTTGGCTACCTTAAGAGAGTCATAGTACTCCTGTCAGTTGCTCCCCATTTTACCACAGTCACATTTTCAAGGTTCCACTAGCCAGTTCCCCTGAAGCGATACGCCATTATCTGTCAACCTATAGACTGTCACAGTACTCCTGGTGGGAGCTTCTCGAGATTGCCGATGTATTTCGCCTGTTGACGAGGCATTTGGCTACCTTAAGAGAGTCATAGTTACTCCTGTCAGTTGCTCCCCGTTTTACCACAGTCACATTTTCAACGTTCCACGAGCCAGTTCCCCTGAAGCGATACGCCATTATCTGTCAACCTATAGACTGTCACAGTACTCCTGGTGGGAGCTCCTCGAGTTTGCCGATATATTTCGCCTGTTGACGAGGCATTTGGCTACCTTAAGAGAGTCATAGTTACTCCTGTCAGTTGCTCCCCGTTTTACCACAGTCATATTTTCAAGGTTCCGCTAGCCAGTTCCCCTGAAGCGATACGCTATTATCTGTCAACCTAAAGACTTTCACAGCACTCCTGATGGGAGCTTCTCGAGTTTGCTGATGTATTTCTCCGGTTGACGAGGCATTTGGCTACCTTAAGAGAGTCATAGTTACTCCTGTTAGTTGCTCCCCGTTTTACCACAGTCACATTTTCAAGGTTCCGCTAGCCAGTTCCCCTGAAGCGATACGCCATTATCTGTCAACCTATAGACTGTCACAGTACTCCAAGTGGGAGCTTCTTCGAGTTTGCCGATGTATTTCGCCTGTTGACGAGGCATTTGGCTACCTTAAGAGAGTCATAGTTACTCCTGTCAGTTGCTCCCCGTTTTACCACAGTCACATTTTCAAGGTTCCGCTAGCCAGTTCCCCTGAAGCGATACGCCATTATCTGTCAACCTATAGACTGTAACAGTACTCCTGGTGGGAGCTTCTCGAGTTTGCCAATGTATTTCGCCTGTTGACGAGGCATGTGGCTACCTTAAGAGAGTCATAGTTACTCCTGTCAGTTGCTCCCCGTTTCACCACAGTCACAAATTCAAGCTTCCTCTAGCCAGTTCACCTGACGCGATACGCCATTGTCTGTCAACCTAATGTCTTTCACAGTACTCCCGCCGTGAGCTTCTCTAGTTTGCCGATGTATTTCGCCTGTTGACGAGGCATTTGGCTACCTTAAGAGAGTCATAGTACTCCTGTCAGTTGCTCCCCATTTTACCACAGTCACATTTTCAAGGTTCCACTAGCCAGTTCCCCTGAAGCGATACGCCATTACCTGTCAACCTATAGACTGTCACAGTACTCCTGGTGGGAGCTTCTCGAGATTGCCGATGTATTTCGCCTGTTGACGAGGCATTTGGCTACCTTAAGAGAGTCATAGTTACTCCTGTCAGTTGCTCCCCGTTTTACCACAGTCATATTTTCAAGGTTCCGCTAGCCAGTTCCCCTGAAGCGATACGCTATTATCTGTCAACCTAAAGACTTTCACAGCACTCCTGATGGGAGCTTCTCGAGTTTGCTGATGTATTTCTCCGGTTGACGAGGCATTTGGCTACCTTAAGAGAGTCATAGTTACTCCTGTTAGTTGCTCCCCGTTTTACCACAGTCACATTTTCAAGGTTCCGCTAGGCAGTTCCCCTGAAGCGATACGCCATTATCTGTCAACCTATAGACTGTCACAGTACTCCTGGTGGGAGCTTCTTCGAGTTTGCCGATGTATTTCGCCTGTTGACGAGGCATTTGGCTACCTTAAGAGAGTCATAGTTACTCCTGTCAGTTGCTCCCCGTTTTACCACAGTCACATTTTCAAGGTTCCGCTAGCCAGTTCCCCTGAAGCGATACGCCATTATCTGTCAACCTATAGACTGTCACAGTACTCCTGGTGGGAGCTTCTTCGAGTTTGCCGATGTATTTCGCCTGTTGACGAGGCATTTGGCTACCTTAAGAGAGTCATAGTTACTCCCGTCAGTTGCTCCCCGTTTTACCACAGTCACATTTTCAAGGTTCCACTAGCCAGTTCCCCTGAAGCGATACGCCATTATCTGTCAACCTAAAGACTTTCACAGCACTCCTGATGGGAGCTTCTCGAGTTTGCCGATGTATTTCTCCGGTTGACGAGGCATTTGGTTACCTTAAGAGAGTCATAGTTACTCCTGTCAGTTGCTCCCCGTTTTACCACAGTCACATTTTCAAGGTTCCACTAGCCAGTTCCCCTGAAGCGATACGCCATTATCTGTCATCCTATAGACTGTCACAGTACTCCTGGTGGGAGCTTCTCGAGTTTGCCGATATATTTCGCCTGTTGACGAGGCATTTGGCTACCTTAAGAGAGTCATAGTTATCCCTGTTAGTTGCTCCCCGTTTTACCACAGTCACATTTTCAAGGTTCCGCTAGCCAGTTCCCCTGAAGCGATACGCTATTATCTGTCAACCTAAAGACTTTCACAGCACTCCTGATGGGAGCTTCTCGAGTTTGCTGATGTATTTCTCCGGTTGACGAGGCATTTGGCTACCTTAAGAGAGTCATAGTTACTCCTGTTAGTTGCTCCCCGTTTTACCACAGTCACATTTTCAAGGTTCCGCTAGCCAGTTCCCCTGAAGCGATACGCCATTATCTGTCAACCTATAGACTGTCACAGTACTCCAAGTGGGAGCTTCTTCGAGTTTGCCGATGTATTTCGCCTGTTGACGAGGCATTTGGCTACCTTAAGAGAGTCATAGTTACTCCTGTCAGTTGCTCCCCGTTTTACCACAGTCACATTTTCAAGGTTCCGCTAGCCAGTTCCCCTGAAGCGATACGCCATTATCTGTCAACCTATAGACTGTAACAGTACTCCTGGTGGGAGCTTCACGAGTTTGCCAATGTATTTCGCCTGTTGACGAGGCATTTGGCTACCTTAAGAGAGTCATAGTTACTCCTGTCAGTTGCTCCCCGTTTCACCACAGTCACAATTTCAAGCTTCCTCTAGCCAGTTCACCTGACGCGATACGCCATTGTCTGTCAACCTAATGTCTTTCACAGTACTCCCGCCGTGAGCTTCTCGAGTTTGCCGATGTATTTCGCCTGTTGACGAGGCATTTGGCTACCTTAAGAGAGTCATAGTACTCCTGTCAGTTGCTCCCCATTTTACCACAGTCACATTTTCAAGGTTCCACTAGCCAGTTCCCCTGAAGCGATACGCCATTACCTGTCAACCTATAGACTGTCACAGTACTCCTGGTGGGAGCTTCTCGAGATTGCCGATGTATTTCGCCTGTTGACGAGGCATTTGGCTACCTTAAGAGAGTCATAGTTACTCCTGTCAGTTGCTCCCCGTTTTACCACAGTCATATTTTCAAGGTTCCGCTAGCCAGTTCCCCTGAAGCGATACGCTATTATCTGTCAACCTAAAGACTTTCACAGCACTCCTGATGGGAGCTTCTCGAGTTTGCTGATGTATTTCTCCGGTTGACGAGGCATTTGGCTACCTTAAGAGAGTCATAGTTACTCCTGTTAGTTGCTCCCCGTTTTACCACAGTCACATTTTCAAGGTTCCGCTAGGCAGTTCCCCTGAAGCGATACGCCATTATCTGTCAACCTATAGACTGTCACAGTACTCCTGGTGGGAGCTTCTTCGAGTTTGCCGATGTATTTCGCCTGTTGACGAGGCATTTGGCTACCTTAAGAGAGTCATAGTTACTCCTGTCAGTTGCTCCCCGTTTTACCACAGTCACATTTTCAAGGTTCCGCTAGCCAGTTCCCCTGAAGCGATACGCCATTATCTGTCAACCTATAGACTGTCACAGTACTCCTGGTGGGAGCTTCTCGAGTTTGCTGATGTATTTCTCCGGTTGACGAGGCATTTGGTTACCTTAAGAGAGTCATAGTTACTCCTGTCAGTTGCTCCCCGTTTTACCACAGTCACATTTTCAAGGTTCCACTAGCCAGTTCCCCTGAAGCGATACGCCATTATCTGTCATCCTATAGACTGTCACAGTACTCCTGGTGGGAGCTTCTCGAGTTTGCCGATATATTTCGCCTGTTGACGAGGCATTTGGCTACCTTAAGAGAGTCATAGTTATCCCTGTTAGTTGCTCCCCGTTTTACCACAGTCACATTTTCAAGGTTCCGCTAGCCAGTTCCCCTGAAGCGATACGCTATTATCTGTCAACCTAAAGACTTTCACAGCACTCCTGATGGGAGCTTCTCGAGTTTGCTGATGTATTTCTCCGGTTGACGAGGCATTTGGCTACCTTAAGAGAGTCATAGTTACTCCTGTTAGTTGCTCCCCGTTTTACCACAGTCACATTTTCAAGGTTCCGCTAGCCAGTTCCCCTGAAGCGATACGCCATTATCTGTCAACCTATAGACTGTCACAGTACTCCAAGTGGGAGCTTCTTCGAGTTTGCCGATGTATTTCGCCTGTTGACGAGGCATTTGGCTACCTTAAGAGAGTCATAGTTACTCCTGTCAGTTGCTCCCCGTTTTACCACAGTCACATTTTCAAGGTTCCGCTAGCCAGTTCCCCTGAAGCGATACGCCATTATCTGTCAACCTATAGACTGTAACAGTACTCCTGGTGGGAGCTTCACGAGTTTGCCAATGTATTTCGCCTGTTGACGAGGCATTTGGCTACCTTAAGAGAGTCATAGTTACTCCTGTCAGTTGCTCCCCGTTTCACCACAGTCACAATTTCAAGCTTCCTCTAGCCAGTTCACCTGACGCGATACGCCATTGTCTGTCAACCTAATGTCTTTCACAGTACTCCCGCCGTGAGCTTCTCGAGTTTGCCGATGTATTTCGCCTGTTGACGAGGCATTTGGCTACCTTAAGAGAGTCATAGTACTCCTGTCAGTTGCTCCCCATTTTACCACAGTCACATTTTCAAGGTTCCACTAGCCAGTTCCCCTGAAGCGATACGCCATTACCTGTCAACCTATAGACTGTCACAGTACTCCTGGTGGGAGCTTCTCGAGATTGCCGATGTATTTCGCCTGTTGACGAGGCATTTGGCTACCTTAAGAGAGTCATAGTTACTCCTGTCAGTTGCTCCCCGTTTTACCACAGTCATATTTTCAAGGTTCCGCTAGCCAGTTCCCCTGAAGCGATACGCTATTATCTGTCAACCTAAAGACTTTCACAGCACTCCTGATGGGAGCTTCTCGAGTTTGCTGATGTATTTCTCCGGTTGACGAGGCATTTGGCTACCTTAAGAGAGTCATAGTTACTCCTGTTAGTTGCTCCCCGTTTTACCACAGTCACATTTTCAAGGTTCCGCTAGGCAGTTCCCCTGAAGCGATACGCCATTATCTGTCAACCTATAGACTGTCACAGTACTCCTGGTGGGAGCTTCTTCGAGTTTGCCGATGTATTTCGCCTGTTGACGAGGCATTTGGCTACCTTAAGAGAGTCATAGTTACTCCTGTCAGTTGCTCCCCGTTTTACCACAGTCACATTTTCAAGGTTCCGCTAGCCAGTTCCCCTGAAGCGATACGCCATTATCTGTCAACCTATAGACTGTCACAGTACTCCTGGTGGGAGCTTCTTCGAGTTTGCCGATGTATTTCGCCTGTTGACGAGGCATTTGGCTACCTTAAGAGAGTCATAGTTACTCCCGTCAGTTGCTCCCCGTTTTACCACAGTCACATTTTCAAGGTTCCACTAGCCAGTTCCCCTGAAGCGATACGCCATTATCTGTCAACCTAAAGACTTTCACAGCACTCCTGATGGGAGCTTCTCGAGTTTGCCGATGTATTTCTCCGGTTGACGAGGCATTTGGTTACCTTAAGAGAGTCATAGTTACTCCTGTCAGTTGCTCCCCGTTTTACCACAGTCACATTTTCAAGGTTCCACTAGCCAGTTCCCCTGAAGCGATACGCCATTATCTGTCATCCTATAGACTGTCACAGTACTCCTGGTGGGAGCTTCTCGAGTTTGCCGATATATTTCGCCTGTTGACGAGGCATTTGGCTACCTTAAGAGAGTCATAGTTATCCCTGTTAGTTGCTCCCCGTTTTACCACAGTCACATTTTCAAGGTTCCGCTAGCCAGTTCCCCTGAAGCGATACGCTATTATCTGTCAACCTAAAGACTTTCACAGCACTCCTGATGGGAGCTTCTCGAGTTTGCTGATGTATTTCTCCGGTTGACGAGGCATTTGGCTACCTTAAGAGAGTCATAGTTACTCCTGTTAGTTGCTCCCCGTTTTACCACAGTCACATTTTCAAGGTTCCGCTAGCCAGTTCCCCTGAAGCGATACGCCATTATCTGTCAACCTATAGACTGTCACAGTACTCCTGGTGGGAGCTTCTTCGAGTTTGCCGATGTATTTCGCCTGTTGACGAGGCATTTGGCTACCTTAAGAGAGTCATAGTTACTCCTGTCAGTTGCTCCCCGTTTTACCACAGTCACATTTTCAAGGTTCCGCTAGCCAGTTCCCCTGAAGCGATACGCCATTATCTGTCAACCTATAGACTGTAACAGTACTCCTGGTGGGAGCTTCTCGAGTTTGCCGATGTATTTTGCCTGTTGACGAGGCATTTGGCTACCTTAAGAGAGTCATAGTTACTCCTGTCAGTTGCTCCCCGTTTTACCACAGTCACATTTTCAAGGTTCCACTAGCCAGTTCCCCTGAAGCGATACGCCATTATCTGTCAACCTAAAGACTTTCACAGCACTCCTGATGGGAGCCTCTCGAGTTTGCCGATGTATTTCTCCGGTTGACGAGGCATTTGGCTACCTTAAGAGAGTCATAGTTACTCCTGTCAGTTGCTCCCCGTTTCACCACAGTCACAATTTCAAGCTTCCTCTAGCCAGTTCACCTGACGCGATACGCCATTGTCTGTCAACCTAATGTCTTTCACAGTACTCCCGCCGTGAGCTTCTCGAGTTTGCCGATGTATTTCGCCTGTTGACGAGGCATTTGGCTACCTTAAGAGAGTCATAGTACTCCTGTCAGTTGCTCCCCATTTTACCACAGTCACATTTTCAAGGTTCCACTAGCCAGTTCCCCTGAAGCGATACGCCATTATCTGTCAACCTATAGACTGTCACAGTACTCCTGGTGGGAGCTTCTTCGAGTTTGCCGATGTATTTCGCCTGTTGACGAGGCATTTGGCTACCTTAAGAGAGTCATAGTTACTCCCGTCAGTTGCTCCCCGTTTTACCACAGTCACATTTTCAAGGTTCCACTAGCCAGTTCCCCTGAAGCGATACGCCATTATCTGTCAACCTAAAGACTTTCACAGAACTCCTGATGGGAGCTTCTCGAGTTTGCCGATGTATTTCTCCGGTTGACGAGGCATTTGGTTACCTTAAGAGAGTCATAGTTACTCCTGTCAGTTGCTCCCCGTTTTACCACAGTCACATTTTCAAGGTTCCACTAGCCAGTTCCCCTGAAGCGATACGCCATTATCTGTCATCCTATAGACTGTCACAGTACTCCTGGTGGGAGCTTCTCGAGTTTGCCGATATATTTCGCCTGTTGACGAGGCATTTGGCTACCTTAAGAGAGTCATAGTTATCCCTGTTAGTTGCTCCCCGTTTTACCACAGTCACATTTTCAAGGTTCCGCTAGCCAGTTCCCCTGAAGCGATACGCTATTATCTGTCAACCTAAAGACTTTCACAGCACTCCTGATGGGAGCTTCTCGAGTTTGCTGATGTATTTCTCCGGTTGACGAGGCATTTGGCTACCTTAAGAGAGTCATAGTTACTCCTGTTAGTTGCTCCCCGTTTTACCACAGTCACATTTTCAAGGTTCCGCTAGCCAGTTCCCCTGAAGCGATACGCCATTATCTGTCAACCTATAGACTGTCACAGTACTCCTGGTGGGAGCTTCTTCGAGTTTGCCGATGTATTTCGCCTGTTGACGAGGCATTTGGCTACCTTAAGAGAGTCATAGTTACTCCTGTCAGTTGCTCCCCGTTTTACCACAGTCACATTTTCAAGGTTCCGCTAGCCAGTTCCCCTGAAGCGATACGCCATTATCTGTCAACCTATAGACTGTAACAGTACTCCTGGTGGGAGCTTCTCGAGTTTGCCGATGTATTTTGCCTGTTGACGAGGCATTTGGCTACCTTAAGAGAGTCATAGTTACTCCTGTCAGTTGCTCCCCGTTTTACCACAGTCACATTTTCAAGGTTCCACTAGCCAGTTCCCCTGAAGCGATACGCCATTATCTGTCAACCTAAAGACTTTCACAGCACTCCTGATGGGAGCCTCTCGAGTTTGCCGATGTATTTCTCCGGTTGACGAGGCATTTGGCTACCTTAAGAGAGTCATAGTTACTCCTGTCAGTTGCTCCCCGTTTCACCACAGTCACAATTTCAAGCTTCCTCTAGCCAGTTCACCTGACGCGATACGCCATTGTCTGTCAACCTAATGTCTTTCACAGTACTCCCGCCGTGAGCCTCTCGAGTTTGCCGATGTATTTCGCCTGTTGACGAGGCATTTGGCTACCTTAAGAGAGTCATAGTACTCCTGTCAGTTGCTCCCCATTTTACCACAGTCACATTTTCAAGGTTCCACTAGCCAGTTCCCCTGAAGCGATACGCCATTATCTGTCAACCTATAGACTGTCACAGTACTCCTGGTGGGAGCTTCTCGAGATTGCCGATGTATTTCGCCTGTTGACGAGGCATTTGGCTACCTTAAGAGAGTCATAGTTACTCCTGTCAGTTGCTCCCCGTTTTACCACAGTCACATTTTCAACGTTCCACGAGCCAGTTCCCCTGAAGCGATACGCCATTATCTGTCAACCTATAGACTGTCACAGTACTCCTGGTGGGAGCTCCTTGAGTTTGCCGATATATTTCGCCTGTTGACGAGGCATTTGGCTACCTTAAGAGAGTCATAGTTACTCCTGTCAGTTGCTCCCCGTTTTACCACAGTCATATTTTCAAGGTTCCGCTAGCCAGTTCCCCTGAAGCGATACGCTATTATCTGTCAACCTAAAGACTTTCACAGCACTCCTGATGGGAGCTTCTCGAGTTTGCTGATGTATTTCTCCGGTTGACGAGGCATTTGGCTACCTTAAGAGAGTCATAGTTACTCCTGTTAGTTGCTCCCCGTTTTACCACAGTCACATTTTCAAGGTTCCGCTAGCCAGTTCCCCTGAAGCGATACGCCATTATCTGTCAACCTATAGACTGTCACAGTACTCCAAGTGGGAGCTTCTTCGAGTTTGCCGATGTATTTCGCCTGTTGACGAGGCATTTGGCTACCTTAAGAGAGTCATAGTTACTCCTGTCAGTTGCTCCCCGTTTTACCACAGTCACATTTTCAAGGTTCCGCTAGCCAGTTCCCCTGAAGCGATACGCCATTATCTGTCAACCTATAGACTGTAACAGTACTCCTGGTGGGAGCTTCTCGAGTTTGCCAATGTATTTCGCCTGTTGACGAGGCATTTGGCTACCTTAAGAGAGTCATAGTTACTCCTGTCAGTTGCTCCCCGTTTCACCACAGTCACAATTTCAAGCTTCCTCTAGCCAGTTCACCTGACGCGATACGCCATTGTCTGTCAACCTAATGTCTTTCACAGTACTCCCGCCGTGAGCTTCTCGAGTTTGCCGATTTATTTCGCCTGTTGACGAGGCATTTGGCTACCTTAAGAGAGTCATAGTACTCCTGTCAGTTGCTCCCCATTTTACCACAGTCACATTTTCAAGGTTCCACTAGCCAGTTCCCCTGAAGCGATACGCCATTACCTGTCAACCTATAGACTGTCACAGTACTCCTGGTGGGAGCTTCTCGAGATTGCCGATGTATTTCGCCTGTTGACGAGGCATTTGGCTACCTTAAGAGAGTCATAGTTACTCCTGTCAGTTGCTCCCCGTTTTACCACAGTCACATTTTCAACGTTCCACGAGCCAGTTCCCCTGAAGCGATACGCCATTATCTGTCAACCTATAGACTGTCACAGTACTCCTGGTGGGAGCTCCTCGAGTTTGCCGATATATTTCGCCTGTTGACGAGGCATTTGGCTACCTTAAGAGAGTCATAGTTACTCCTGTCAGTTGCTCCCCGTTTTACCACAGTCATATTTTCAAGGTTCCACTAGCCAGTTCCCCTGAAGCGATACGCCATTATCTGTCATCCTATAGACTGTCACAGTACTCCTGGTGGGAGCTTCTCGAGTTTGCCGATATATTTCGCCTGTTGACGAGGCATTTGGCTACCTTAAGAGAGTCATAGTTATCCCTGTTAGTTGCTCCCCGTTTTACCACAGTCACATTTTCAAGGTTCCGCTAGCCAGTTCCCCTGAAGCGATACGCTATTATCTGTCAACCTAAAGACTTTCACAGCACTCCTGATGGGATCTTCTCGAGTTTGCTGATGTATTTCTCCGGTTGACGAGGCATTTGGCTACCTTAAGAGAGTCATAGTTACTCCTGTTAGTTGCTCCCCGTTTTACCACAGTCACATTTTCAAGGTTCCGCTAGCCAGTTCCCCTGAAGCGATACGCCATTATCTGTCAACCTATAGACTGTCACAGTACTCCTGGTGGGAGCTTCTTCGAGTTTGCCGATGTATTTCGCCTGTTGACGAGGCATTTGGCTACCTTAAGAGAGTCATAGTTACTCCTGTCAGTTGCTCCCCGTTTTACCACAGTCACATTTTCAAGGTTCCGCTAGCCAGTTCCCCTGAAGCGATACGCCATTATCTGTCAACCTATAGACTGTAACAGTACTCCTGGTGGGAGCTTCTCGAGTTTGCCGATGTATTTTGCCTGTTGACGAGGCATTTGGCTACCTTAAGAGAGTCATAGTTACTCCTGTCAGTTGCTCCCCGTTTTACCACAGTCACATTTTCAAGGTTCCACTAGCCAGTTCCCCTGAAGCGATACGCCATTATCTGTCAACCTAAAGACTTTCACAGCACTCCTGATGGGAGCCTCTCGAGTTTGCCGATGTATTTCTCCGGTTGACGAGGCATTTGGCTACCTTAAGAGAGTCATAGTTGCTCCTGTCAGTTGCTCCCCGTTTCACCACAGTCACAATTTCAAGCTTCCTCTAGCCAGTTCACCTGACGCGATACGCCATTGTCTGTCAACCTAATGTCTTTCACAGTACTCCCGCCGTGAGCTTCTCGAGTTTGCCGATGTATTTCGCCTGTTGACGAGGCATTTGGCTACCTTAAGAGAGTCATAGTACTCCTGTCAGTTGCTCCCCATTTTACCACAGTCACATTTTCAAGGTTCCACTAGCCAGTTCCCCTGAAGCTATACGCCATTATCTGTCAACCTATAGACTGTCACAGTACTCCTGGTGGGAGCTTCTCGAGATTGCCGATGTATTTCGCCTGTTGACGAGGCATTTGGCTACCTTAAGAGAGTCATAGTTACTCCTGTCAGTTGCTCCCCGTTTTACCACAGTCACATTTTCAACGTTCCACGAGCCAGTTCCCCTGAAGCGATACGCCATTATCTGTCAACCTATAGACTGTCACAGTACTCCTGGTGGGAGCTCCTCGAGTTTGCCGATATATTTCGCCTGTTGACGAGGCATTTGGCTACCTTAAGAGAGTCATAGTTACTCCTGTCAGTTGCTCCCCGTTTTACCACAGTCATATTTTCAAGGTTCCACTAGCCAGTTCCCCTAAAGCGATACGCCATTATCTGTCATCCTATAGACTGTCACAGTACTCCTGGTGGGAGCTTCTCGAGTTTGCCGATATATTTCGCCTGTTGACGAGGCATTTGGCTACCTTAAGAGAGTCATAGTTATCCCTGTTAGTTGCTCCCCGTTTTACCACAGTCACATTTTCAAGGTTCCGCTAGCCAGTTCCCCTGAAGCGATACGCTATTATCAGTCAACCTAAAGACTTTCACAGCACTCCTGATGGGAGCTTCTCGAGTTTGCTGATGTATTTCTCCGGTTGACGAGGCATTTGGCTACCTTAAGAGAGTCATAGTTACTCCTGTTAGTTGCTCCCCGTTTTACCACAGTCACATTTTCAAGGTTCCGCTAGCCAGTTCCCCTGAAGCGATACGCCATTATCTGTCAACCTATAGACTGTCACAGTACTCCTGGTGGGAGCTTCTTCGAGTTTGCCGATGTATTTCGCCTGTTGACGAGGCATTTGGCTACCTTAAGAGAGTCATAGTTACTCCTGTCAGTTGCTCCCCGTTTTACCACAGTCACATTTTCAAGGTTCCGCTAGCCAGTTCCCCTGAAGCGATACGCCATTATCTGTCAACCTATAGACTGTAACAGTACTCCTGGTGGGAGCTTCTCGAGTTTGCCGATGTATTTTGCCTGTTGACGAGGCATTTGGCTACCTTAAGAGAGTCATAGTTACTCCTGTCAGTTGCTCCCCGTTTTACCACAGTCACATTTTCAAGGTTCCACTAGCCAGTTCCCCTGAAGCGATACGCCATTATCTGTCAACCTAAAGACTTTCACAGCACTCCTGATGGGAGCCTCTCGAGTTTGCCGATGTATTTCTCCGGTTGACGAGGCATTTGGCTACCTTAAGAGAGTCATAGTTACTCCTGTCAGTTGCTCCCCGTTTCACCACAGTCACAATTTCAAGCTTCCTCTAGCCAGTTCACCTGACGCGATACGCCATTGTCTGTCAACCTAATGTCTTTCACAGTACTCCCGCCGTGAGCTTCTCGAGTTTGCCGATGTATTTCGCCTGTTGACGAGGCATTTGGCTACCTTAAGAGAGTCATAGTACTCCTGTCAGTTGCTCCCCATTTTACCACAGTCACATTTTCAAGGTTCCACTAGCCAGTTCCCCTGAAGCGATACGCCATTATCTGTCAACCTATAGACTGTCACAGTACTCCTGGTGGGAGCTTCTCGAGATTGCCGATGTATTTCGCCTGTTGACGAGGCATTTGGCTACCTTAAGAGAGTCATAGTTACTCCTGTCAGTTGCTCCCCGTTTTACCACAGTCACATTTTCAACGTTCCACGAGCCAGTTCCCCTGAAGCGATACGCCATTATCTGTCAACCTATAGACTGTCACAGTACTCCTGGTGGGAGCTCCTCGAGTTTGCCGATATATTTCGCCTGTTGACGAGGCATTTGGCTACCTTAAGAGAGTCATAGTTACTCCTGTCAGTTGCTCCCCGTTTTACCACAGTCATATTTTCAAGGTTCCACTAGCCAGTTCCCCTAAAGCGATACGCCATTATCTGTCATCCTATAGACTGTCACAGTACTCCTGGTGGGAGCTTCTCGAGTTTGCCGATATATTTCGCCTGTTGACGAGGCATTTGGCTACCTTAAGAGAGTCATAGTTATCCCTGTTAGTTGCTCCCCGTTTTACCACAGTCACATTTTCAAGGTTCCACTAGCCAGTTCCCCTGAAGCGATACGCTATTATCAGTCAACCTAAAGACTTTCACAGCACTCCTGATGGGAGCTTCTCGAGTTTGCTGATGTATTTCTCCGGTTGACGAGGCATTTGGCTACCTTAAGAGAGTCATAGTTACTCCTGTTAGTTGCTCCCCGTTTTACCACAGTCACATTTTCAAGGTTCCGCTAGCCAGTTCCCCAAAAAGCGATACGCCATTATCTGTCAACCTATAGACTGTCACAGTACTCCTGGTGGGAGCTTCTTCGAGTTTGCCGATGTATTTCGCCTGTTGACGAGGCATTTGGCTACCTTAAGAGAGTCATAGTTACTCCTGTCAGTTGCTCCCCGTTTTACCACAGTCACATTTTCAAGGTTCCGCTAGCCAGTTCCCCTGAAGCGATACGCCATTATCTGTCAACCTATAGACTGTAACAGTACTCCTGGTGGGAGCTTCTCGAGTTTGCCGATGTATTTTGCCTGTTGACGAGGCATTTGGCTACCTTAAGAGAGTCATAGTTACTCCTGTCAGTTGCTCCCCGTTTTACCACAGTCACATTTTCAAGGTTCCACTAGCCAGTTCCCCTGAAGCGATACGCCATTATCTGTCAACCTAAAGACTTTCACAGCACTCCTGATGGGAGCCTCTCGAGTTTGCCGATGTATTTCTCCGGTTGACGAGGCATTTGGCTACCTTAAGAGAGTCATAGTTACTCCTGTCAGTTGCTCCCCGTTTCACCACAGTCACAATTTCAAGCTTCCTCTAGCCAGTTCACCTGACGCGATACGCCATTGTCTGTCAACCTAATGTCTTTCACAGTACTCCCGCCGTGAGCTTCTCGAGTTTGCCGATGTATTTCGCCTGTTGACGAGGCATTTGGCTACCTTAAGAGAGTCATAGTACTCCTGTCAGTTGCTCCCCATTTTACCACAGTCACATTTTCAAGGTTCCACTAGCCAGTTCCCCTGAAGCGATACGCCATTATCTGTCAACCTATAGACTGTCACAGTACTCCTGGTGGGAGCTTCTCGAGATTGCCGATGTATTTCGCCTGTTGACGAGGCATTTGGCTACCTTAAGAGAGTCATAGTTACTCCTGTCAGTTGCTCCCCGTTTTACCACAGTCACATTTTCAACGTTCCACGAGCCAGTTCCCCTGAAGCGATACGCCATTATCTGTCAACCTATAGACTGTCACAGTACTCCTGGTGGGAGCTCCTCGAGTTTGCCGATATATTTCGCCTGTTGACGAGGCATTTGGCTACCTTAAGAGAGTCATAGTTACTCCTGTCAGTTGCTCCCCGTTTTACCACAGTCATATTTTCAAGGTTCCACTAGCCAGTTCCCCTAAAGCGATACGCCATTATCTGTCATCCTATAGACTGTCACAGTACTCCTGGTGGGAGCTTCTCGAGTTTGCCGATATATTTCGCCTGTTGACGAGGCATTTGGCTACCTTAAGAGAGTCATAGTTATCCCTGTTAGTTGCTCCCCGTTTTACCACAGTCACATTTTCAAGGTTCCGCTAGCCAGTTCCCCTGAAGCGATACGCTATTATCAGTCAACCTAAAGACTTTCACAGCACTCCTGATGGGAGCTTCTCGAGTTTGCTGATGTATTTCTCCGGTTGACGAGGCATTTGGCTACCTTAAGAGAGTCATAGTTACTCCTGTTAGTTGCTCCCCGTTTTACCACAGTCACATTTTCAAGGTTCCGCTAGCCAGTTCCCCAAAAAGCGATACGCCATTATCTGTCAACCTATAGACTGTCACAGTACTCCTGGTGGGAGCTTCTTCGAGTTTGCCGATGTATTTCGCCTGTTGACGAGGCATTTGGCTACCTTAAGAGAGTCATAGTTACTCCTGTCAGTTGCTCCCCGTTTTACCACAGTCACATTTTCAAGGTTCCGCTAGCCAGTTCCCCTGAAGCGATACGCCATTATCTGTCAACCTATAGACTGTAACAGTACTCCTGGTGGGAGCTTCTCGAGTTTGCCGATGTATTTTGCCTGTTGACGAGGCATTTGGCTACCTTAAGAGAGTCATAGTTACTCCTGTCAGTTGCTCCCCGTTTTACCACAGTCACATTTTCAAGGTTCCACTAGCCAGTTCCCCTGAAGCGATACGCCATTATCTGTCAACCTAAAGACTTTCACAGCACTCCTGATGGGAGCCTCTCGAGTTTGCCGATGTATTTCTCCGGTTGACGAGGCATTTGGCTACCTTAAGAGAGTCATAGTTACTCCTGTCAGTTGCTCCCCGTTTCACCACAGTCACAATTTCAAGCTTCCTCTAGCCAGTTCACCTGACGCGATACGCCATTGTCTGTCAACCTAATGTCTTTCACAGTACTCCCGCCGTGAGCCTCTCGAGTTTGCCGATGTATTTCGCCTGTTGACGAGGCATTTGGCTACCTTAAGAGAGTCATAGTACTCCTGTCAGTTGCTCCCCATTTTACCACAGTCACATTTTCAAGGTTCCACTAGCCAGTTCCCCTGAAGCGATACGCCATTATCTGTCAACCTATAGACTGTCACAGTACTCCTGGTGGGAGCTCCTCGAGTTTGCCGATATATTTCGCCTGTTGACGAGGCATTTGGCTACCTTAAGAGAGTCATAGTTACTCCTGTCAGTTGCTCCCCGTTTTACCACAGTCATATTTTCAAGGTTCCGCTAGCCAGTTCCCCTGAAGCGATACGCTATTATCTGTCAACCTAAAGACTTTCACAGCACTCCTGATGGGAGCTTCTCGAGTTTGCTGATGTATTTCTCCGGTTGACGAGGCATTTGGCTACCTTAAGAGAGTCATAGTTACTCCTGTTAGTTGCTCCCCGTTTTACCACAGTCACATTTTCAAGGTTCCGCTAGCCAGTTCCCCTGAAGCGATACGCCATTATCTGTCAACCTAAAGACTTTCACAGCACTCCTGATGGGAGCCTCTCGAGTTTGCCGATGTATTTCTCCGGTTGACGAGGCATTTGGCTACCTTAAGAGAGTCATAGTTACTCCTGTCAGTTGCTCCCCGTTTCACCACAGTCACAATTTCAAGCTTCCTCTAGCCAGTTCACCTGACGCGATACGCCATTGTCTGTCAACCTAATGTCTTTCACAGTACTCCCGCCGTGAGCCTCTCGAGTTTGCCGATGTATTTCGCCTGTTGACGAGGCATTTGGCTACCTTAAGAGAGTCATAGTACTCCTGTCAGTTGCTCCCCATTTTACCACAGTCACATTTTCAAGGTTCCACTAGCCAGTTCCCCTGAAGCGATACGCTATTATCAGTCAACCTAAAGACTTTCACAGCACTCCTGATGGGAGCTTCTCGAGTTTGCTGATGTATTTCTCCGGTTGACGAGGCATTTGGCTACCTTAAGAGAGTCATAGTTACTCCTGTTAGTTGCTCCCCGTTTTACCACAGTCACATTTTCAAGGTTCCGCTAGCCAGTTCCCCAAAAAGCGATACGCCATTATCTGTCAACCTATAGACTGTCACAGTACTCCTGGTGGGAGCTTCTTCGAGTTTGCCGATGTATTTCGCCTGTTGACGAGGCATTTGGCTACCTTAAGAGAGTCATAGTTACTCCTGTCAGTTGCTCCCCGTTTTACCACAGTCACATTTTCAAGGTTCCGCTAGCCAGTTCCCCTGAAGCGATACGCCATTATCTGTCAACCTATAGACTGTAACAGTACTCCTGGTGGGAGCTTCTCGAGTTTGCCGATGTATTTTGCCTGTTGACGAGGCATTTGGCTACCTTAAGAGAGTCATAGTTACTCCTGTCAGTTGCTCCCCGTTTTACCACAGTCACATTTTCAAGGTTCCGCTAGCCAGTTCCCCTGAAGCGATACGCCATTATCTGTCAACCTATAGACTGTAACAGTACTCCTGGTGGGAGCTTCTCGAGTTTGCCGATGTATTTTGCCTGTTGACGAGGCATTTGGCTACCTTAAGAGAGTCATAGTTACTCCTGTCAGTTGCTCCCCGTTTTACCACAGTCACATTTTCAAGGTTCCACTAGCCAGTTCCCCTGAAGCGATACGCCATTATCTGTCAACCTAAAGACTTTCACAGCACTCCTGATGGGAGCCTCTCGAGTTTGCCGATGTATTTCTCCGGTTGACGAGGCATTTGGCTACCTTAAGAGAGTCATAGTTACTCCTGTCAGTTGCTCCCCGTTTCACCACAGTCACAATTTCAAGCTTCCTCTAGCCAGTTCACCTGACGCGATACGCCATTGTCTGTCAACCTAATGTCTTTCACAGTACTCCCGCCGTGAGCTTCTCGAGTTTGCCGATGTATTTCGCCTGTTGACGAGGCATTTGGCTACCTTAAGAGAGTCATAGTACTCCTGTCAGTTGCTCCCCATTTTACCACAGTCACATTTTCAAGGTTCCACTAGCCAGTTCCCCTGAAGCGATACGCCATTATCTGTCAACCTATAGACTGTCACAGTACTCCTGGTGGGAGCTTCTCGAGATTGCCGATGTATTTCGCCTGTTGACGAGGCATTTGGCTACCTTAAGAGAGTCATAGTTACTCCTGTCAGTTGCTCCCCGTTTTACCACAGTCACATTTTCAACGTTCCACGAGCCAGTTCCCCTGAAGCGATACGCCATTATCTGTCAACCTATAGACTGTCACAGTACTCCTGGTGGGAGCTCCTCGAGTTTGCCGATATATTTCGCCTGTTGACGAGGCATTTGGCTACCTTAAGAGAGTCATAGTTACTCCTGTCAGTTGCTCCCCGTTTTACCACAGTCATATTTTCAAGGTTCCACTAGCCAGTTCCCCTAAAGCGATACGCCATTATCTGTCATCCTATAGACTGTCACAGTACTCCTGGTGGGAGCTTCTCGAGTTTGCCGATATATTTCGCCTGTTGACGAGGCATTTGGCTACCTTAAGAGAGTCATAGTTATCCCTGTTAGTTGCTCCCCGTTTTACCACAGTCACATTTTCAAGGTTCCGCTAGCCAGTTCCCCTGAAGCGATACGCTATTATCAGTCAACCTAAAGACTTTCACAGCACTCCTGATGGGAGCTTCTCGAGTTTGCTGATGTATTTCTCCGGTTGACGAGGCATTTGGCTACCTTAAGAGAGTCATAGTTACTCCTGTTAGTTGCTCCCCGTTTTACCACAGTCACATTTTCAAGGTTCCGCTAGCCAGTTCCCCAAAAAGCGATACGCCATTATCTGTCAACCTATAGACTGTCACAGTACTCCTGGTGGGAGCTTCTTCGAGTTTGCCGATGTATTTCGCCTGTTGACGAGGCATTTGGCTACCTTAAGAGAGTCATAGTTACTCCTGTCAGTTGCTCCCCGTTTTACCACAGTCACATTTTCAAGGTTCCGCTAGCCAGTTCCCCTGAAGCGATACGCCATTATCTGTCAACCTATAGACTGTAACAGTACTCCTGGTGGGAGCTTCTCGAGTTTGCCGATGTATTTTGCCTGTTGACGAGGCATTTGGCTACCTTAAGAGAGTCATAGTTACTCCTGTCAGTTGCTCCCCGTTTTACCACAGTCACATTTTCAAGGTTCCACTAGCCAGTTCCCCTGAAGCGATACGCCATTATCTGTCAACCTAAAGACTTTCACAGCACTCCTGATGGGAGCCTCTCGAGTTTGCCGATGTATTTCTCCGGTTGACGAGGCATTTGGCTACCTTAAGAGAGTCATAGTTACTCCTGTCAGTTGCTCCCCGTTTCACCACAGTCACAATTTCAAGCTTCCTCTAGCCAGTTCACCTGACGCGATACGCCATTGTCTGTCAACCTAATGTCTTTCACAGTACTCCCGCCGTGAGCCTCTCGAGTTTGCCGATGTATTTCGCCTGTTGACGAGGCATTTGGCTACCTTAAGAGAGTCATAGTACTCCTGTCAGTTGCTCCCCATTTTACCACAGTCACATTTTCAAGGTTCCACTAGCCAGTTCCCCTGAAGCGATACGCCATTATCTGTCAACCTATAGACTGTCACAGTACTCCTGGTGGGAGCTCCTCGAGTTTGCCGATATATTTCGCCTGTTGACGAGGCATTTGGCTACCTTAAGAGAGTCATAGTTACTCCTGTCAGTTGCTCCCCGTTTTACCACAGTCATATTTTCAAGGTTCCGCTAGCCAGTTCCCCTGAAGCGATACGCTATTATCAGTCAACCTAAAGACTTTCACAGCACTCCTGATGGGAGCTTCTCGAGTTTGCTGATGTATTTCTCCGGTTGACGAGGCATTTGGCTACCTTAAGAGAGTCATAGTTACTCCTGTTAGTTGCTCCCCGTTTTACCACAGTCACATTTTCAAGGTTCCGCTAGCCAGTTCCCCAAAAAGCGATACGCCATTATCTGTCAACCTATAGACTGTCACAGTACTCCTGGTGGGAGCTTCTTCGAGTTTGCCGATGTATTTCGCCTGTTGACGAGGCATTTGGCTACCTTAAGAGAGTCATAGTTACTCCTGTCAGTTGCTCCCCGTTTTACCACAGTCACATTTTCAAGGTTCCGCTAGCCAGTTCCCCTGAAGCGATACGCCATTATCTGTCAACCTATAGACTGTAACAGTACTCCTGGTGGGAGCTTCTCGAGTTTGCCGATGTATTTTGCCTGTTGACGAGGCATTTGGCTACCTTAAGAGAGTCATAGTTACTCCTGTCAGTTGCTCCCCGTTTTACCACAGTCACATTTTCAAGGTTCCACTAGCCAGTTCCCCTGAAGCGATACGCCATTATCTGTCAACCTAAAGACTTTCACAGCACTCCTGATGGGAGCCTCTCGAGTTTGCCGATGTATTTCTCCGGTTGACGAGGCATTTGGCTACCTTAAGAGAGTCATAGTTACTCCTGTCAGTTGCTCCCCGTTTCACCACAGTCACAATTTCAAGCTTCCTCTAGCCAGTTCACCTGACGCGATACGCCATTGTCTGTCAACCTAATGTCTTTCACAGTACTCCCGCCGTGAGCCTCTCGAGTTTGCCGATGTATTTCGCCTGTTGACGAGGCATTTGGCTACCTTAAGAGAGTCATAGTACTCCTGTCAGTTGCTCCCCATTTTACCACAGTCACATTTTCAAGGTTCCACTAGCCAGTTCCCCTGAAGCGATACGCCATTATCTGTCAACCTATAGACTGTCACAGTACTCCTGGTGGGAGCTCCTCGAGTTTGCCGATATATTTCGCCTGTTGACGAGGCATTTGGCTACCTTAAGAGAGTCATAGTTACTCCTGTCAGTTGCTCCCCGTTTTACCACAGTCATATTTTCAAGGTTCCGCTAGCCAGTTCCCCTGAAGCGATACGCTATTATCTGTCAACCTAAAGACTTTCACAGCACTCCTGATGGGAGCTTCTCGAGTTTGCTGATGTATTTCTCCGGTTGACGAGGCATTTGGCTACCTTAAGAGAGTCATAGTTACTCCTGTTAGTTGCTCCCCGTTTTACCACAGTCACATTTTCAAGGTTCCGCTAGCCAGTTCCCCTGAAGCGATACGCCATTATCTGTCAACCTAAAGACTTTCACAGCACTCCTGATGGGAGCCTCTCGAGTTTGCCGATGTATTTCTCCGGTTGACGAGGCATTTGGCTACCTTAAGAGAGTCATAGTTACTCCTGTCAGTTGCTCCCCGTTTCACCACAGTCACAATTTCAAGCTTCCTCTAGCCAGTTCACCTGACGCGATACGCCATTGTCTGTCAACCTAATGTCTTTCACAGTACTCCCGCCGTGAGCCTCTCGAGTTTGCCGATGTATTTCGCCTGTTGACGAGGCATTTGGCTACCTTAAGAGAGTCATAGTACTCCTGTCAGTTGCTCCCCATTTTACCACAGTCACATTTTCAAGGTTCCACTAGCCAGTTCCCCTGAAGCGATACGCCATTATCTGTCAACCTATAGACTGTCACAGTACTCCTGGTGGGAGCTCCTCGAGTTTGCCGATATATTTCGCCTGTTGACGAGGCATTTGGCTACCTTAAGAGAGTCATAGTTACTCCTGTCAGTTGCTCCCCGTTTTACCACAGTCATATTTTCAAGGTTCCGCTAGCCAGTTCCCCTGAAGCGATACGCTATTATCTGTCAACCTAAAGACTTTCACAGCACTCCTGATGGGAGCTTCTCGAGTTTGCTGATGTATTTCTCCGGTTGACGAGGCATTTGGCTACCTTAAGAGAGTCATAGTTACTCCTGTTAGTTGCTCCCCGTTTTACCACAGTCACATTTTCAAGGTTCCGCTAGCCAGTTCCCCTGAAGCGATACGCCATTATCTGTCAACCTATAGACTGTCACAGTACTCCAAGTGGGAGCTTCTTCGAGTTTGCCGATGTATTTCGCCTGTTGACGAGGCATTTGGCTACCTTAAGAGAGTCATAGTTACTCCTGTCAGTTGCTCCCCGTTTTACCACAGTCACATTTTCAAGGTTCCGCTAGCCAGTTCCCCTGAAGCGATACGCCATTATCTGTCAACCTATAGACTGTAACAGTACTCCTGGTGGGAGCTTCTCGAGTTTGCCAATGTATTTCGCCTGTTGACGAGGCATTTGGCTACCTTAAGAGAGTCATAGTTACTCCTGTCAGTTGCTCCCCGTTTCACCACAGTCACAATTTCAAGCTTCCTCTAGCCAGTTCACCTGACGCGATACGCCATTGTCTGTCAACCTAATGTCTTTCACAGTACTCCCGCCGTGAGCTTCTCGAGTTTGCCGATGTATTTCGCCTGTTGACGAGGCATTTGGCTACCTTAAGAGAGTCATAGTACTCCTGTCAGTTGCTCCCCATTTTACCACAGTCACATTTTCAAGGTTCCACTAGCCAGTTCCCCTGAAGCGATACGCCATTACCTGTCAACCTATAGACTGTCACAGTACTCCTGGTGGGAGCTTCTCGAGATTGCCGATGTATTTCGCCTGTTGACGAGGCATTTGGCTACCTTAAGAGAGTCATAGTTACTCCTGTCAGTTGCTCCCCGTTTTACCACAGTCACATTTTCAACGTTCCACGAGCCAGTTCCCCTGAAGCGATACGCCATTATCTGTCAACCTATAGACTGTTACAGTACTCCTGGTGGGAGCTCCTCGAGTTTGCCGATATATTTCGCCTGTTGACGAGGCATTTGGCTACCTTAAGAGAGTCATAGTTACTCCTGTCAGTTGCTCCCCGTTTTACCACAGTCATATTTTCAAGGTTCCACTAGCCAGTTCCCCTGAAGCGATACGCCATTATCTGTCATCCTATAGACTGTCACAGTACTCCTGGTGGGAGCTTCTCGAGTTTGCCGATATATTTCGCCTGTTGACGAGGCATTTGGCTACCTTAAGAGAGTCATAGTTATCCCTGTTAGTTGCTCCCCGTTTTACCACAGTCACATTTTCAAGGTTCCGCTAGCCAGTTCCCCTGAAGCGATACGCTATTATCTGTCAACCTAAAGACTTTCACAGCACTCCTGATGGGAGCTTCTCGAGTTTGCTGATGTATTTCTCCGGTTGACGAGGCATTTGGCTACCTTAAGAGAGTCATAGTTACTCCTGTTAGTTGCTCCCCGTTTTACCACAGTCACATTTTCAAGGTTCCGCTAGCCAATTCCCCTGAAGCGATACGCCATTATCTGTCAACCTATAGACTGTCACAGTACTCCTGGTGGGAGCTTCTTCGAGTTTGCCGATGTATTTCGCCTGTTGACGAGGCATTTGGCTACCTTAAGAGAGTCATAGTTACTCCTGTCAGTTGCTCCCCGTTTTACCACAGTCACATTTTCAAGGTTCCGCTAGCCAGTTCCCCTGAAGCGATACGCCATTATCTGTCAACCTATAGACTGTAACAGTACTCCTGGTGGGAGCTTCTCGAGTTTGCCGATGTATTTTGCCTGTTGACGAGGCATTTGGCTACCTTAAGAGAGTCATAGTTACTCCTGTCAGTTGCTCCCCGTTTTACCACAGTCACATTTTCAAGGTTCCACTAGCCAGTTCCCCTGAAGCGATACGCCATTATCTGTCAACCTAAAGACTTTCACAGCACTCCTGATGGGAGCCTCTCGAGTTTGCCGATGTATTTCTCCGGTTGACGAGGCATTTGGCTACCTTAAGAGAGTCATAGTTACTCCTGTCAGTTGCTCCCCGTTTCACCACAGTCACAATTTCAAGCTTCCTCTAGCCAGTTCACCTGACGCGATACGCCATTGTCTGTCAACCTAATGTCTTTCACAGTACTCCCGCCGTGAGCTTCTCGAGTTTGCCGATGTATTTCGCCTGTTGACGAGGCATTTGGCTACCTTAAGAGAGTCATAGTACTCCTGTCAGTTGCTCCCCATTTTACCACAGTCACATTTTCAAGGTTCCACTAGCCAGTTCCCCTGAAGCGATACGCCATTATCTGTCAACCTATAGACTGTCACAGTACTCCTGGTGGGAGCTTCTCGAGATTGCCGATGTATTTCGCCTGTTGACGAGGCATTTGGCTACCTTAAGAGAGTCATAGTTACTCCTGTCAGTTGCTCCCCGTTTTACCACAGTCACATTTTCAACGTTCCACGAGCCAGTTCCCCTGAAGCGATACGCCATTATCTGTCAACCTATAGACTGTTACAGTACTCCTGGTGGGAGCTCCTCGAGTTTGCCGATATATTTCGCCTGTTGACGAGGCATTTGGCTACCTTAAGAGAGTCATAGTTACTCCTGTCAGTTGCTCCCCGTTTTACCACAGTCATATTTTCAAGGTTCCACTAGCCAGTTCCCCTGAAGCGATACGCCATTATCTGTCATCCTATAGACTGTCACAGTACTCCTGGTGGGAGCTTCTCGAGTTTGCCGATATATTTCGCCTGTTGACGAGGCATTTGGCTACCTTAAGAGAGTCATAGTTATCCCTGTTAGTTGCTCCCCGTTTTACCACAGTCACATTTTCAAGGTTCCGCTAGCCAGTTCCCCTGAAGCGATACGCTATTATCTGTCAACCTAAAGACTTTCACAGCACTCCTGATGGGAGCTTCTCGAGTTTGCTGATGTATTTCTCCGGTTGACGAGGCATTTGGCTACCTTAAGAGAGTCATAGTTACTCCTGTTAGTTGCTCCCCGTTTTACCACAGTCACATTTTCAAGGTTCCGCTAGCCAATTCCCCTGAAGCGATACGCCATTATCTGTCAACCTATAGACTGTCACAGTACTCCTGGTGGGAGCTTCTTCGAGTTTGCCGATGTATTTCGCCTGTTGACGAGGCATTTGGCTACCTTAAGAGAGTCATAGTTACTCCTGTCAGTTGCTCCCCGTTTTACCACAGTCACATTTTCAAGGTTCCGCTAGCCAGTTCCCCTGAAGCGATACGCCATTATCTGTCAACCTATAGACTGTAACAGTACTCCTGGTGGGAGCTTCTCGAGTTTGCCGATGTATTTTGCCTGTTGACGAGGCATTTGGCTACCTTAAGAGAGTCATAGTTACTCCTGTCAGTTGCTCCCCGTTTTACCACAGTCACATTTTCAAGGTTCCACTAGCCAGTTCCCCTGAAGCGATATGCCATTATCTGTCAACCTAAAGACTTTCACAGCACTCCTGATGGGAGCCTCTCGAGTTTGCCGATGTATTTCTCCGGTTGACGAGGCATTTGGCTACCTTAAGAGAGTCATAGTTACTCCTGTCAGTTGCTCCCCGTTTCACCACAGTCACAATTTCAAGCTTCCTCTAGCCAGTTCACCTGACGCGATACGCCATTGTCTGTCAACCTAATGTCTTTCACAGTACTCCCGCCGTGAGCCTCTCGAGTTTGCCGATGTATTTCGCCTGTTGACGAGGCATTTGGCTACCTTAAGAGAGTCATAGTACTCCTGTCAGTTGCTCCCCATTTTACCACAGTCACATTTTCAAGGTTCCACTAGCCAGTTCCCCTGAAGCGATACGCCATTATCTGTCAACCTATAGACTGTCACAGTACTCCTGGTGGGAGCTCCTCGAGTTTGCCGATATATTTCGCCTGTTGACGAGGCATTTGGCTACCTTAAGAGAGTCATAGTTACTCCTGTCAGTTGCTCCCCGTTTTACCACAGTCATATTTTCAAGGTTCCGCTAGCCAGTTCCCCTGAAGCGATACGCTATTATCTGTCAACCTAAAGACTTTCACAGCACTCCTGATGGGAGCTTCTCGAGTTTGCTGATGTATTTCTCCGGTTGACGAGGCATTTGGCTACCTTAAGAGAGTCATAGTTACTCCTGTTAGTTGCTCCCCGTTTTACCACAGTCACATTTTCAAGGTTCCGCTAGCCAGTTCCCCTGAAGCGATACGCCATTATCTGTCAACCTAAAGACTTTCACAGCACTCCTGATGGGAGCCTCTCGAGTTTGCCGATGTATTTCTCCGGTTGACGAGGCATTTGGCTACCTTAAGAGAGTCATAGTTACTCCTGTCAGTTGCTCCCCGTTTCACCACAGTCACAATTTCAAGCTTCCTCTAGCCAGTTCACCTGACGCGATACGCCATTGTCTGTCAACCTAATGTCTTTCACAGTACTCCCGCCGTGAGCCTCTCGAGTTTGCCGATGTATTTCGCCTGTTGACGAGGCATTTGGCTACCTTAAGAGAGTCATAGTACTCCTGTCAGTTGCTCCCCATTTTACCACAGTCACATTTTCAAGGTTCCACTAGCCAGTTCCCCTGAAGCGATACGCCATTATCTGTCAACCTATAGACTGTCACAGTACTCCTGGTGGGAGCTCCTCGAGTTTGCCGATATATTTCGCCTGTTGACGAGGCATTTGGCTACCTTAAGAGAGTCATAGTTACTCCTGTCAGTTGCTCCCCGTTTTACCACAGTCATATTTTCAAGGTTCCGCTAGCCAGTTCCCCTGAAGCGATACGCTATTATCTGTCAACCTAAAGACTTTCACAGCACTCCTGATGGGAGCTTCTCGAGTTTGCTGATGTATTTCTCCGGTTGACGAGTCATTTGGCTACCTTAAGAGAGTCATAGTTACTCCTGTTAGTTGCTCCCCGTTTTACCACAGTCACATTTTCAAGGTTCCGCTAGCCAGTTCCCCTGAAGCGATACGCCATTATCTGTCAACCTATAGACTGTCACAGTACTCCAAGTGGGAGCTTCTTCGAGTTTGCCGATGTATTTCGCCTGTTGACGAGGCATTTGGCTACCTTAAGAGAGTCATAGTTACTCCTGTCAGTTGCTCCCCGTTTTACCACAGTCACATTTTCAAGGTTCCGCTAGCCAGTTCCCCTGAAGCGATACGCCATTATCTGTCAACCTATAGACTGTAACAGTACTCCTGGTGGGAGCTTCTCGAGTTTGCCAATGTATTTCGCCTGTTGACGAGGCATTTGGCTACCTTAAGAGAGTCATAGTTACTCCTGTCAGTTGCTCCCCGTTTCACCACAGTCACAATTTCAAGCTTCCTCTAGCCAGTTCACCTGACGCGATACGCCATTGTCTGTCAACCTAATGTCTTTCACAGTACTCCCGCCGTGAGCTTCTCGAGTTTGCCGATGTATTTCGCCTGTTGACGAGGCATTTGGCTACCTTAAGAGAGTCATAGTACTCCTGTCAGTTGCTCCCCATTTTACCACAGTCACATTTTCAAGGTTCCACTAGCCAGTTCCCCTGAAGCGATACGCCATTACCTGTCAACCTATAGACTGTCACAGTACTCCTGGTGGGAGCTTCTCGAGATTGCCGATGTATTTCGCCTGTTGACGAGGCATTTGGCTACCTTAAGAGAGTCATAGTTACTCCTGTCAGTTGCTCCCCGTTTTACCACAGTCACATTTTCAACGTTCCACGAGCCAGTTCCCCTGAAGCGATACGCCATTATCTGTCAACCTATAGACTGTTACAGTACTCCTGGTGGGAGCTCCTCGAGTTTGCCGATATATTTCGCCTGTTGACGAGGCATTTGGCTACCTTAAGAGAGTCATAGTTACTCCTGTCAGTTGCTCCCCGTTTTACCACAGTCATATTTTCAAGGTTCCACTAGCCAGTTCCCCTGAAGCGATACGCCATTATCTGTCATCCTATAGACTGTCACAGTACTCCTGGTGGGAGCTTCTCGAGTTTGCCGATATATTTCGCCTGTTGACGAGGCATTTGGCTACCTTAAGAGAGTCATAGTTATCCCTGTTAGTTGCTCCCCGTTTTACCACAGTCACATTTTCAAGGTTCCGCTAGCCAGTTCCCCTGAAGCGATACGCTATTATCTGTCAACCTAAAGACTTTCACAGCACTCCTGATGGGAGCTTCTCGAGTTTGCTGATGTATTTCTCCGGTTGACGAGGCATTTGGCTACCTTAAGAGAGTCATAGTTACTCCTGTTAGTTGCTCCCCGTTTTACCACAGTCACATTTTCAAGGTTCCGCTAGCCAATTCCCCTGAAGCGATACGCCATTATCTGTCAACCTATAGACTGTCACAGTACTCCTGGTGGGAGCTTCTTCGAGTTTGCCGATGTATTTCGCCTGTTGACGAGGCATTTGGCTACCTTAAGAGAGTCATAGTTACTCCTGTCAGTTGCTCCCCGTTTTACCACAGTCACATTTTCAAGGTTCCGCTAGCCAGTTCCCCTGAAGCGATACGCCATTATCTGTCAACCTATAGACTGTAACAGTACTCCTGGTGGGAGCTTCTCGAGTTTGCCGATGTATTTTGCCTGTTGACGAGGCATTTGGCTACCTTAAGAGAGTCATAGTTACTCCTGTCAGTTGCTCCCCGTTTTACCACAGTCACATTTTCAAGGTTCCACTAGCCAGTTCCCCTGAAGCGATACGCCATTATCTGTCAACCTAAAGACTTTCACAGCACTCCTGATGGGAGCCTCTCGAGTTTGCCGATGTATTTCTCCGGTTGACGAGGCATTTGGCTACCTTAAGAGAGTCATAGTTACTCCTGTCAGTTGCTCCCCGTTTCACCACAGTCACAATTTCAAGCTTCCTCTAGCCAGTTCACCTGACGCGATACGCCATTGTCTGTCAACCTAATGTCTTTCACAGTACTCCCGCCGTGAGCTTCTCGAGTTTGCCGATGTATTTCGCCTGTTGACGAGGCATTTGGCTACCTTAAGAGAGTCATAGTACTCCTGTCAGTTGCTCCCCATTTTACCACAGTCACATTTTCAAGGTTCCACTAGCCAGTTCCCCTGAAGCGATACGCCATTATCTGTCAACCTATAGACTGTCACAGTACTCCTGGTGGGAGCTTCTCGAGATTGCCGATGTATTTCGCCTGTTGACGAGGCATTTGGCTACCTTAAGAGAGTCATAGTTACTCCTGTCAGTTGCTCCCCGTTTTACCACAGTCACATTTTCAACGTTCCACGAGCCAGTTCCCCTGAAGCGATACGCCATTATCTGTCAACCTATAGACTGTTACAGTACTCCTGGTGGGAGCTCCTCGAGTTTGCCGATATATTTCGCCTGTTGACGAGGCATTTGGCTACCTTAAGAGAGTCATAGTTACTCCTGTCAGTTGCTCCCCGTTTTACCACAGTCATATTTTCAAGGTTCCACTAGCCAGTTCCCCTGAAGCGATACGCCATTATCTGTCATCCTATAGACTGTCACAGTACTCCTGGTGGGAGCTTCTCGAGTTTGCCGATATATTTCGCCTGTTGACGAGGCATTTGGCTACCTTAAGAGAGTCATAGTTATCCCTGTTAGTTGCTCCCCGTTTTACCACAGTCACATTTTCAAGGTTCCGCTAGCCAGTTCCCCTGAAGCGATACGCTATTATCTGTCAACCTAAAGACTTTCACAGCACTCCTGATGGGAGCTTCTCGAGTTTGCTGATGTATTTCTCCGGTTGACGAGGCATTTGGCTACCTTAAGAGAGTCATAGTTACTCCTGTTAGTTGCTCCCCGTTTTACCACAGTCACATTTTCAAGGTTCCGCTAGCCAATTCCCCTGAAGCGATACGCCATTATCTGTCAACCTATAGACTGTCACAGTACTCCTGGTGGGAGCTTCTTCGAGTTTGCCGATGTATTTCGCCTGTTGACGAGGCATTTGGCTACCTTAAGAGAGTCATAGTTACTCCTGTCAGTTGCTCCCCGTTTTACCACAGTCACATTTTCAAGGTTCCGCTAGCCAGTTCCCCTGAAGCGATACGCCATTATCTGTCAACCTATAGACTGTAACAGTACTCCTGGTGGGAGCTTCTCGAGTTTGCCGATGTATTTTGCCTGTTGACGAGGCATTTGGCTACCTTAAGAGAGTCATAGTTACTCCTGTCAGTTGCTCCCCGTTTTACCACAGTCACATTTTCAAGGTTCCACTAGCCAGTTCCCCTGAAGCGATACGCCATTATCTGTCAACCTAAAGACTTTCACAGCACTCCTGATGGGAGCCTCTCGAGTTTGCCGATGTATTTCTCCGGTTGACGAGGCATTTGGCTACCTTAAGAGAGTCATAGTTACTCCTGTCAGTTGCTCCCCGTTTCACCACAGTCACAATTTCAAGCTTCCTCTAGCCAGTTCACCTGACGCGATACGCCATTGTCTGTCAACCTAATGTCTTTCACAGTACTCCCGCCGTGAGCTTCTCGAGTTTGCCGATGTATTTCGCCTGTTGACGAGGCATTTGGCTACCTTAAGAGAGTCATAGTACTCCTGTCAGTTGCTCCCCATTTTACCACAGTCACATTTTCAAGGTTCCACTAGCCAGTTCCCCTGAAGCGATACGCCATTATCTGTCAACCTATAGACTGTCACAGTACTCCTGGTGGGAGCTTCTCGAGATTGCCGATGTATTTCGCCTGTTGACGAGGCATTTGGCTACCTTAAGAGAGTCATAGTTACTCCTGTCAGTTGCTCCCCGTTTTACCACAGTCACATTTTCAACGTTCCACGAGCCAGTTCCGCTGAAGCGATACGCCATTATCTGTCAACCTATAGACTGTCACAGTACTCCTGGTGGGAGCTCCTCGAGTTTGCCGATATATTTCGCCTGTTGACGAGGCATTTGGCTACCTTAAGAGAGTCATAGTTACTCCTGTCAGTTGCTCCCCGTTTTACCACAGTCATATTTTCAAGGTTCCGCTAGCCAGTTCCCCTGAAGCGATACGCTATTATGTGTCAACCTAAAGACTTTCACAGCACTCCTGATGGGAGCTTCTCGTGTTTGCTGATGTATTTCTCCGGTTGACGAGGCATTTGGCTACCTTAAGAGAGTCATAGTTACTCCTGTTAGTTGCTCCCCGTTTTACCACAGTCACATTTTCAAGGTTCCGCTAGCCAGTTCCCCTGAAGCGATACGCTATTATCTGTCAACCTAAAGACTTTCACAGCACTCCTGATGGGAGCTTCTCGAGTTTGCTGATGTATTTCTCCGGTTGACGAGGCATTTGGCTACCTTAAGAGAGTCATAGTTACTCCTGTTAGTTGCTCCCCGTTTTACCACAGTCACATTTTCAAGGTTCCGCTAGCCAGTTCCCCTGAAGCGATACGCCATTATCTGTCAACCTATAGACTGTCACAGTACTCCTGGTGGGAGCTTCTTCGAGTTTGCCGATGTATTTCGCCTGTTGACGAGGCATTTGGCTACCTTAAGAGAGTCATAGTTACTCCTGTCAGTTGCTCCCCGTTTTACCACAGTCACATTTTCAAGGTTCCGCTAGCCAGTTCCCCTGAAGCGATACGCCATTATCTGTCAACCTATAGACTGTAACAGTACTCCTGGTGGGAGCTTCTCGAGTTTGCCGATGTATTTTGCCTGTTGACGAGGCATTTGGCTACCTTAAGAGAGTCATAGTTACTCCTGTCAGTTGCTCCCCGTTTTACCACAGTCACATTTTCAAGGTTCCACTAGCCAGTTCCCCTGAAGCGATACGCCATTATCTGTCAACCTAAAGACTTTCACAGCACTCCTGATGGGAGCCTCTCGAGTTTGCCGATGTATTTCTCCGGTTGACGAGGCATTTGGCTACCTTAAGAGAGTCATAGTTACTCCTGTCAGTTGCTCCCCGTTTCACCACAGTCACAATTTCAAGCTTCCTCTAGCCAGTTCACCTGACGCGATACGCCATTGTCTGTCAACCTAATGTCTTTCACAGTACTCCCGCCGTGAGCTTCTCGAGTTTGCCGATGTATTTCGCCTGTTGACGAGGCATTTGGCTACCTTAAGAGAGTCATAGTACTCCTGTCAGTTGCTCCCCATTTTACCACAGTCACATTTTCAAGGTTCCACTAGCCAGTTCCCCTGAAGCGATACGCCATTATCTGTCAACCTATAGACTGTCACAGTACTCCTGGTGGGAGCTTCTCGAGATTGCCGATGTATTTCGCCTGTTGACGAGGCATTTGGCTACCTTAAGAGAGTCATAGTTACTCCTGTCAGTTGCTCCCCGTTTTACCACAGTCACATTTTCAACGTTCCACGAGCCAGTTCCGCTGAAGCGATACGCCATTATCTGTCAACCTATAGACTGTCACAGTACTCCTGGTGGGAGCTCCTCGAGTTTGCCGATATATTTCGCCTGTTGACGAGGCATTTGGCTACCTTAAGAGAGTCATAGTTACTCCTGTCAGTTGCTCCCCGTTTTACCACAGTCATATTTTCAAGGTTCCGCTAGCCAGTTCCCCTGAAGCGATACGCTATTATCTGTCAACCTAAAGACTTTCACAGCACTCCTGATGGGAGCTTCTCGAGTTTGCTGATGTATTTCTCCGGTTGACGAGGCATTTGGCTACCTTAAGAGAGTCATAGTTACTCCTGTTAGTTGCTCCCCGTTTTACCACAGTCACATTTTCAAGGTTCCGCTAGCCAGTTCCCCTGAAGCGATACGCTATTATCTGTCAACCTAAAGACTTTCACAGCACTCCTGATGGGAGCTTCTCGAGTTTGCTGATGTATTTCTCCGGTTGACGAGGCATTTGGCTACCTTAAGAGAGTCATAGTTACTCCTGTTAGTTGCTCCCCGTTTTACCACAGTCACATTTTCAAGGTTCCGCTAGCCAGTTCCCCTGAAGCGATACGCCATTATCTGTCAACCTATAGACTGTCACAGTACTCCTGGTGGGAGCTTCTTCGAGTTTGCCGATGTATTTCGCCTGTTGACGAGGCATTTGGCTACCTTAAGAGAGTCATAGTTACTCCTGTCAGTTGCTCCCCGTTTTACCACAGTCACATTTTCAAGGTTCCGCTAGCCAGTTCCCCTGAAGCGATACGCCATTATCTGTCAACCTATAGACTGTAACAGTACTCCTGGTGGGAGCTTCTCGAGTTTGCCGATGTATTTTGCCTGTTGACGAGGCATTTGGCTACCTTAAGAGAGTCATAGTTACTCCTGTCAGTTGCTCCCCGTTTTACCACAGTCACATTTTCAAGGTTCCACTAGCCAGTTCCCCTGAAGCGATACGCCATTATCTGTCAACCTAAAGACTTTCACAGCACTCCTGATGGGAGCCTCTCGAGTTTGCCGATGTATTTCTCCGGTTGACGAGGCATTTGGCTACCTTAAGAGAGTCATAGTTACTCCTGTCAGTTGCTCCCCGTTTCACCACAGTCACAATTTCAAGCTTCCTCTAGCCAGTTCACCTGACGCGATACGCCATTGTCTGTCAACCTAATGTCTTTCACAGTACTCCCGCCGTGAGCTTCTCGAGTTTGCCGATGTATTTCGCCTGTTGACGAGGCATTTGGCTACCTTAAGAGAGTCATAGTACTCCTGTCAGTTGCTCCCCATTTTACCACAGTCACATTTTCAAGGTTCCACTAGCCAGTTCCCCTGAAGCGATACGCCATTATCTGTCAACCTATAGACTGTCACAGTACTCCTGGTGGGAGCTTCTCGAGATTGCCGATGTATTTCGCCTGTTGACGAGGCATTTGGCTACCTTAAGAGAGTCATAGTTACTCCTGTCAGTTGCTCCCCGTTTTACCACAGTCACATTTTCAACGTTCCACGAGCCAGTTCCGCTGAAGCGATACGCCATTATCTGTCAACCTATAGACTGTCACAGTACTCCTGGTGGGAGCTCCTCGAGTTTGCCGATATATTTCGCCTGTTGACGAGGCATTTGGCTACCTTAAGAGAGTCATAGTTACTCCTGTCAGTTGCTCCCCGTTTTACCACAGTCATATTTTCAAGGTTCCGCTAGCCAGTTCCCCTGAAGCGATACGCTATTATCTGTCAACCTAAAGACTTTCACAGCACTCCTGATGGGAGCTTCTCGAGTTTGCTGATGTATTTCTCCGGTTGACGAGGCATTTGGCTACCTTAAGAGAGTCATAGTTACTCCTGTTAGTTGCTCCCCGTTTTACCACAGTCACATTTTCAAGGTTCCGCTAGCCAGTTCCCCTGAAGCGATACGCCATTATCTGTCAACCTAAAGACTTTCACAGCACTCCTGATGGGAGCCTCTCGAGTTTGCCGATGTATTTCTCCGGTTGACGAGGCATTTGGCTACCTTAAGAGAGTCATAGTTACTCCTGTCAGTTGCTCCCCGTTTCACCACAGTCACAATTTCAAGCTTCCTCTAGCCAGTTCACCTGACGCGATACGCCATTGTCTGTCAACCTAATGTCTTTCACAGTACTCCCGCCGTGAGCCTCTCGAGTTTGCCGATGTATTTCGCCTGTTGACGAGGCATTTGGCTACCTTAAGAGAGTCATAGTACTCCTGTCAGTTGCTCCCCATTTTACCACAGTCACATTTTCAAGGTTCCACTAGCCAGTTCCCCTGAAGCGATACGCCATTATCTGTCAACCTATAGACTGTCACAGTACTCCTGGTGGGAGCTCCTCGAGTTTGCCGATATATTTCGCCTGTTGACGAGGCATTTGGCTACCTTAAGAGAGTCATAGTTACTCCTGTCAGTTGCTCCCCGTTTTACCACAGTCATATTTTCAAGGTTCCGCTAGCCAGTTCCCCTGAAGCGATACGCTATTATCTGTCAACCTAAAGACTTTCACAGCACTCCTGATGGGAGCTTCTCGAGTTTGCTGATGTATTTCTCCGGTTGACGAGGCATTTGGCTACCTTAAGAGAGTCATAGTTACTCCTGTTAGTTGCTCCCCGTTTTACCACAGTCACATTTTCAAGGTTCCGCTAGCCAGTTCCCCTGAAGCGATACGCCATTATCTGTCAACCTATAGACTGTCACAGTACTCCAAGTGGGAGCTTCTTCGAGTTTGCCGATGTATTTCGCCTGTTGACGAGGCATTTGGCTACCTTAAGAGAGTCATAGTTACTCCTGTCAGTTGCTCCCCGTTTTACCACAGTCACATTTTCAAGGTTCCGCTAGCCAGTTCCCCTGAAGCGATACGCCATTATCTGTCAACCTATAGACTGTAACAGTACTCCTGGTGGGAGCTTCTCGAGTTTGCCAATGTATTTCGCCTGTTGACGAGGCATTTGGCTACCTTAAGAGAGTCATAGTTACTCCTGTCAGTTGCTCCCCGTTTCACCACAGTCACAATTTCAAGCTTCCTCTAGCCAGTTCACCTGACGCGATACGCCATTGTCTGTCAACCTAATGTCTTTCACAGTACTCCCGCCGTGAGCTTCTCGAGTTTGCCGATGTATTTCGCCTGTTGACGAGGCATTTGGCTACCTTAAGAGAGTCATAGTTACTCCTGTCAGTTGCTCCCCATTTTACCACAGTCACATTTTCAAGGTTCCACTAGCCAGTTCCCCTGAAGCGATACGCCATTATCTGTCAACCTATAGACTGTCACAGTACTCCTGGTGGGAGCTCCTCGAGTTTGCCGATATATTTCGCCTGTTGACGAGGCATTTGGCTACCTTAAGAGAGTCATAGTTACTCCTGTCAGTTGCTCCCCGTTTTACCACAGTCATATTTTCAAGGTTCCGCTAGCCAGTTCCCCTGAAGCGATACGCTATTATCTGTCAACCTAAAGACTTTCACAGCACTCCTGATGGGAGCTTCTCGAGTTTGCTGATGTATTTCTCCGGTTGACGAGGCATTTGGCTACCTTAAGAGAGTCATAGTTACTCCTGTCAGTTGCTCCCCGTTTTACCACAGTCATATTTTCAAGGTTCCACTAGCCAGTTCCCCTGAAGCGATACGCCATTATCTGTCATCCTATAGACTGTCACAGTACTCCTGGTGGGAGCTTCTCGAGTTTGCCGATATATTTCGCCTGTTGACGAGGCATTTGGTTACCTTAAGAGAGTCATAGTTATCCCTGTTAGTTGCTCCCCGTTTTACCACAGTCACATTTTCAAGGTTCCGCTAGCCAGTTCCCCTGAAGCGATACGCTATTATCTGTCAACCTAAAGACTTTCACAGCACTCCTGATGGGAGCTTCTCGAGTTTGCTGATGTATTTCTCCGGTTGACGAGGCATTTGGCTACCTTAAGAGAGTCATAGTTACTCCTGTTAGTTGCTCCCCGTTTTACCACAGTCACATTTTCAAGGTTCCGCTAGCCAGTTCCCCTGAAGCGATACGCCATTATCTGTCAACCTATAGACTGTCACAGTACTCCTGGTGGGAGCTTCTTCGAGTTTGCCGATGTATTTCGCCTGTTGACGAGGCATTTGGCTACCTTAAGAGAGTCATAGTTACTCCTGTCAGTTGCTCCCCGTTTTACCACAGTCACATTTTCAAGGTTCCGCTAGCCAGTTCCCCTGAAGCGATACGCCATTATCTGTCAACCTATAGACTGTAACAGTACTCCTGGTGGGAGCTTCTCGAGTTTGCCGATGTATTTTGCCTGTTGACGAGGCATTTGGCTACCTTAAGAGAGTCATAGTTACTCCTGTCAGTTGCTCCCCGTTTTACCACAGTCACATTTTCAAGGTTCCACTAGCCAGTTCCCCTGAAGCGATACGCCATTATCTGTCAACCTAAAGACTTTCACAGCACTCCTGATGGGAGCCTCTCGAGTTTGCCGATGTATTTCTCCGGTTGACGAGGCATTTGGCTACCTTAAGAGAGTCATAGTTACTCCTGTCAGTTGCTCCCCGTTTCACCACAGTCACAATTTCAAGCTTCCTCTAGCCAGTTCACCTGACGCGATACGCCATTGTCTGTCAACCTAATGTCTTTCACAGTACTCCCGCCGTGAGCTTCTCGAGTTTGCCGATGTATTTCGCCTGTTGACGAGGCATTTGGCTACCTTAAGAGAGTCATAGTACTCCTGTCAGTTGCTCCCCATTTTACCACAGTCACATTTTCAAGGTTCCACTAGCCAGTTCCCCTGAAGCGATACGCCATTATCTGTCAACCTATAGACTGTCACAGTACTCCTGGTGGGAGCTTCTCGAGATTGCCGATGTATTTCGCCTGTTGACGAGGCATTTGGCTACCTTAAGAGAGTCATAGTTACTCCTGTCAGTTGCTCCCCGTTTTACCACAGTCACATTTTCAACGTTCCACGAGCCAGTTCCGCTGAAGCGATACGCCATTATCTGTCAACCTATAGACTGTCACAGTACTCCTGGTGGGAGCTCCTCGAGTTTGCCGATATATTTCGCCTGTTGACGAGGCATTTGGCTACCTTAAGAGAGTCATAGTTACTCCTGTCAGTTGCTCCCCGTTTTACCACAGTCATATTTTCAAGGTTCCGCTAGCCAGTTCCCCTGAAGCGATACGCTATTATCTGTCAACCTAAAGACTTTCACAGCACTCCTGATGGGAGCTTCTCGAGTTTGCTGATGTATTTCTCCGGTTGACGAGGCATTTGGCTACCTTAAGAGAGTCATAGTTACTCCTGTTAGTTGCTCCCCGTTTTACCACAGTCACATTTTCAAGGTTCCGCTAGCCAGTTCCCCTGAAGCGATACGCTATTATCTGTCAACCTAAAGACTTTCACAGCACTCCTGATGGGAGCTTCTCGAGTTTGCTGATGTATTTCTCCGGTTGACGAGGCATTTGGCTACCTTAAGAGAGTCATAGTTACTCCTGTTAGTTGCTCCCCGTTTTACCACAGTCACATTTTCAAGGTTCCGCTAGCCAGTTCCCCTGAAGCGATACGCCATTATCTGTCAACCTATAGACTGTCACAGTACTCCTGGTGGGAGCTTCTTCGAGTTTGCCGATGTATTTCGCCTGTTGACGAGGCATTTGGCTACCTTAAGAGAGTCATAGTTACTCCTGTCAGTTGCTCCCCGTTTTACCACAGTCACATTTTCAAGGTTCCGCTAGCCAGTTCCCCTGAAGCGATACGCCATTATCTGTCAACCTATAGACTGTAACAGTACTCCTGGTGGGAGCTTCTCGAGTTTGCCGATGTATTTTGCCTGTTGACGAGGCATTTGGCTACCTTAAGAGAGTCATAGTTACTCCTGTCAGTTGCTCCCCGTTTTACCACAGTCACATTTTCAAGGTTCCACTAGCCAGTTCCCCTGAAGCGATACGCTATTATCTGTCAACCTAAAGACTTTCACAGCACTCCTGATGGGAGCTTCTCGAGTTTGCTGATGTATTTCTCCGGTTGACGAGGCATTTGGCTACCTTAAGAGAGTCATAGTTACTCCTGTTAGTTGCTCCCCGTTTTACCACAGTCACATTTTCAAGGTTCCGCTAGCCAGTTCCCCTGAAGCGATACGCCATTATCTGTCAACCTAAAGACTTTCACAGCACTCCTGATGGGAGCCTCTCGAGTTTGCCGATGTATTTCTCCGGTTGACGAGGCATTTGGCTACCTTAAGAGAGTCATAGTTACTCCTGTCAGTTGCTCCCCGTTTCACCACAGTCACAATTTCAAGCTTCCTCTAGCCAGTTCACCTGACGCGATACGCCATTGTCTGTCAACCTAATGTCTTTCACAGTACTCCTGCCGTGAGCTTCTCGAGTTTGCCGATGTATTTCGCCTGTTGACGAGGCATTTGGCTACCTTAAGAGAGTCATAGTACTCCTGTCAGTTGCTCCCCATTTTACCACAGTCACATTTTCAAGGTTCCACTAGCCAGTTCCCCTGAAGCGATACGCCATTATCTGTCAACCTATAGACTGTCACAGTACTCCTGGTGGGAGCTTCTCGAGATTGCCGATGTATTTCGCCTGTTGACGAGGCATTTGGCTACCTTAAGAGAGTCATAGTTACTCCTGTCAGTTGCTCCCCGTTTTACCACAGTCACATTTTCAACGTTCCACGAGCCAGTTCCGCTGAAGCGATACGCCATTATCTGTCAACCTATAGACTGTCACAGTACTCCTGGTGGGAGCTCCTCGAGTTTGCCGATATATTTCGCCTGTTGACGAGGCATTTGGCTACCTTAAGAGAGTCATAGTTACTCCTGTCAGTTGCTCCCCGTTTTACCACAGTCACATATTCAAGGTTCCGCTAGCCAGTTCCCCTGAAGCGATACGCTATTATCTGTCAACCTAAAGACTTTCACAGCACTCCTGATGGGAGCTTCTCGAGTTTGCTGATGTATTTCTCCGGTTGACGAGGCATTTGGCTACCTTAAGAGAGTCATAGTTACTCCTGTTAGTTGCTCCCCGTTTTACCACAGTCACATTTTCAAGGTTCCGCTAGCCAGTTCCCCTGAAGCGATACGCCATTATCTGTCAACCTATAGACTGTCACAGTACTCCAAGTGGGAGCTTCTTCGAGTTTGCCGATGTATTTCGCCTGTTGACGAGGCATTTGGCTACCTTAAGAGAGTCATAGTTACTCCTGTCAGTTGCTCCCCGTTTTACCACAGTCACATTTTCAAGGTTCCGCTAGCCAGTTCCCCTGAAGCGATACGCCATTATCTGTCAACCTATAGACTGTAACAGTACTCCTGGTGGGAGCTTCTCGAGTTTGCCAATGTATTTCGCCTGTTGACGAGGCATTTGGCTACCTTAAGAGAGTCATAGTTACTCCTGTCAGTTGCTCCCCGTTTCACCACAGTCACAATTTCAAGCTTCCTCTAGCCAGTTCACCTGACGCGATACGCCATTGTCTGTCAACCTAATGTCTTTCACAGTACTCCCGCCGTGAGCCTCTCGAGTTTGCCGATGTATTTCGCCTGTTGACGAGGCATTTGGCTACCTTAAGAGAGTCATAGTACTCCTGTCAGTTGCTCCCCATTTTACCACAGTCACATTTTCAAGGTTCCACTAGCCAGTTCCCCTGAAGCGATACGCCATTATCTGTCAACCTATAGACTGTCACAGTACTCCTGGTGGGAGCTCCTCGAGTTTGCCGATATATTTCGCCTGTTGACGAGGCATTTGGCTACCTTAAGAGAGTCATAGTTACTCCTGTCAGTTGCTCCCCGTTTTACCACAGTCATATTTTCAAGGTTCCGCTAGCCAGTTCCCCTGAAGCGATACGCTATTATCTGTCAACCTAAAGACTTTCACAGCACTCCTGATGGGAGCTTCTCGAGTTTGCTGATGTATTTCTCCGGTTGACGAGGCATTTGGCTACCTTAAGAGAGTCATAGTTACTCCTGTTAGTTGCTCCCCGTTTTACCACAGTCACATTTTCAAGGTTCCGCTAGCCAGTTCCCCTGAAGCGATACGCCATTATCTGTCAACCTATAGACTGTCACAGTACTCCAAGTGGGAGCTTCTTCGAGTTTGCCGATGTATTTCGCCTGTTGACGAGGCATTTGGCTACCTTAAGAGAGTCATAGTTACTCCTGTCAGTTGCTCCCCGTTTTACCACAGTCACATTTTCAAGGTTCCGCTAGCCAGTTCCCCTGAAGCGATACGCCATTATCTGTCAACCTATAGACTGTAACAGTACTCCTGGTGGGAGCTTCTCGAGTTTGCCAATGTATTTCGCCTGTTGACGAGGCATTTGGCTACCTTAAGAGAGTCATAGTTACTCCTGTCAGTTGCTCCCCGTTTCACCACAGTCACAATTTCAAGCTTCCTCTAGCCAGTTCACCTGACGCGATACGCCATTGTCTGTCAACCTAATGTCTTTCACAGTACTCCCGCCGTGAGCTTCTCGAGTTTGCCGATGTATTTCGCCTGTTGACGAGGCATTTGGCTACCTTAAGAGAGTCATAGTTACTCCTGTCAGTTGCTCCCCATTTTACCACAGTCACATTTTCAAGGTTCCACTAGCCAGTTCCCCTGAAGCGATACGCCATTATCTGTCAACCTATAGACTGTCACAGTACTCCTGGTGGGAGCTCCTCGAGTTTGCCGATATATTTCGCCTGTTGACGAGGCATTTGGCTACCTTAAGAGAGTCATAGTTACTCCTGTCAGTTGCTCCCCGTTTTACCACAGTCATATTTTCAAGGTTCCGCTAGCCAGTTCCCCTGAAGCGATACGCTATTATCTGTCAACCTAAAGACTTTCACAGCACTCCTGATGGGAGCTTCTCGAGTTTGCTGATGTATTTCTCCGGTTGACGAGGCATTTGGCTACCTTAAGAGAGTCATAGTTACTCCTGTCAGTTGCTCCCCGTTTTACCACAGTCATATTTTCAAGGTTCCACTAGCAAGTTCCCCTGAAGCGATACGCCATTATCTGTCATCCTATAGACTGTCACAGTACTCCTGGTGGGAGCTTCTCGAGTTTGCCGATATATTTCGCCTGTTGACGAGGCATTTGGCTACCTTAAGAGAGTCATAGTTATCCCTGTTAGTTGCTCCCCGTTTTACCACAGTCACATTTTCAAGGTTCCGCTAGCCAGTTCCCCTGAAGCGATACGCTATTATCTGTCAACCTAAAGACTTTCACAGCACTCCTGATGGGAGCTTCTCGAGTTTGCTGATGTATTTCTCCGGTTGACGAGGCATTTGGCTACCTTAAGAGAGTCATAGTTACTCCTGTTAGTTGCTCCCCGTTTTACCACAGTCACATTTTCAAGGTTCCGCTAGCCAGTTCCCCTGAAGCGATACGCCATTATCTGTCAACCTATAGACTGTCACAGTACTCCTGGTGGGAGCTTCTTCGAGTTTGCCGATGTATTTCGCCTGTTGACGAGGCATTTGGCTACCTTAAGAGAGTCATAGTTACTCCTGTCAGTTGCTCCCCGTTTTACCACAGTCACATTTTCAAGGTTCCGCTAGCCAGTTCCCCTGAAGCGATACGCCATTATCTGTCAACCTATAGACTGTAACAGTACTCCTGGTGGGAGCTTCTCGAGTTTGCCGATGTATTTTGCCTGTTGACGAGGCATTTGGCTACCTTAAGAGAGTCATAGTTACTCCTGTCAGTTGCTCCCCGTTTTACCACAGTCACATTTTCAAGGTTCCACTAGCCAGTTCCCCTGAAGCGATACGCCATTATCTGTCAACCTAAAGACTTTCACAGCACTCCTGATGGGAGCCTCTCGAGTTTGCCGATGTATTTCTCCGGTTGACGAGGCATTTGGCTACCTTAAGAGAGTCATAGTTACTCCTGTCAGTTGCTCCCCGTTTCACCACAGTCACAATTTCAAGCTTCCTCTAGCCAGTTCACCTGACGCGATACGCCATTGTCTGTCAACCTAATGTCTTTCACAGTACTCCCGCCGTGAGCTTCTCGAGTTTGCCGATGTATTTCGCCTGTTGACGAGGCATTTGGCTACCTTAAGAGAGTCATAGTACTCCTGTCAGTTGCTCCCCATTTTACCACAGTCACATTTTCAAGGTTCCACTAGCCAGTTCCCCTGAAGCGATACGCCATTATCTGTCAACCTATAGACTGTCACAGTACTCCTGGTGGGAGCTTCTCGAGATTGCCGATGTATTTCGCCTGTTGACGAGGCATTTGGCTACCTTAAGAGAGTCATAGTTACTCCTGTCAGTTGCTCCCCGTTTTACCACAGTCACATTTTCAACGTTCCACGAGCCAGTTCCGCTGAAGCGATACGCCATTATCTGTCAACCTATAGACTGTCACAGTACTCCTGGTGGGAGCTCCTCGAGTTTGCCGATATATTTCGCCTGTTGACGAGGCATTTGGCTACCTTAAGAGAGTCATAGTTACTCCTGTCAGTTGCTCCCCGTTTTACCACAGTCATATTTTCAAGGTTCCGCTAGCCAGTTCCCCTGAAGCGATACGCTATTATCTGTCAACCTAAAGACTTTCACAGCACTCCTGATGGGAGCTTCTCGAGTTTGCTGATGTATTTCTCCGGTTGACGAGGCATTTGGCTACCTTAAGAGAGTCATAGATACTCCTGTTAGTTGCTCCCCGTTTTACCACAGTCACATTTTCAAGGTTCCGCTAGCCAGTTCCCCTGAAGCGATACGCTATTATCTGTCAACCTAAAGACTTTCACAGCACTCCTGATGGGAGCTTCTCGAGTTTGCTGATGTATTTCTCCGGTTGACGAGGCATTTGGCTACCTTAAGAGAGTCATAGTTACTCCTGTTAGTTGCTCCCCGTTTTACCACAGTCACATTTTCAAGGTTCCGCTAGCCAGTTCCCCTGAAGCGATACGCCATTATCTGTCAACCTATAGACTGTCACAGTACTCCTGGTGGGAGCTTCTTCGAGTTTGCCGATGTATTTCGCCTGTTGACGAGGCATTTGGCTACCTTAAGAGAGTCATAGTTACTCCTGTCAGTTGCTCCCCGTTTTACCACAGTCACATTTTCAAGGTTCCGCTAGCCAGTTCCCCTGAAGCGATACGCCATTATCTGTCAACCTATAGACTGTAACAGTACTCCTGGTGGGAGCTTCTCGAGTTTGCCGATGTATTTTGCCTGTTGACGAGGCATTTGGCTACCTTAAGAGAGTCATAGTTACTCCTGTCAGTTGCTCCCCGTTTTACCACAGTCACATTTTCAAGGTTCCACTAGCCAGTTCCCCTGAAGCGATACGCTATTATCTGTCAACCTAAAGACTTTCACAGCACTCCTGATGGGAGCTTCTCGAGTTTGCTGATGTATTTCTCCGGTTGACGAGGCATTTGGCTACCTTAAGAGAGTCATAGTTACTCCTGTTAGTTGCTCCCCGTTTTACCACAGTCACATTTTCAAGGTTCCGCTAGCCAGTTCCCCTGAAGCGATACGCCATTATCTGTCAACCTAAAGACTTTCACAGCACTCCTGATGGGAGCCTCTCGAGTTTGCCGATGTATTTCTCCGGTTGACGAGGCATTTGGCTACCTTAAGAGAGTCATAGTTACTCCTGTCAGTTGCTCCCCGTTTCACCACAGTCACAATTTCAAGCTTCCTCTAGCCAGTTCACCTGACGCGATACGCCATTGTCTGTCAACCTAATGTCTTTCACAGTACTCCCGCCGTGAGCTTCTCGAGTTTGCCGATGTATTTCGCCTGTTGACGAGGCATTTGGCTACCTTAAGAGAGTCATAGTACTCCTGTCAGTTGCTCCCCATTTTACCACAGTCACATTTTCAAGGTTCCACTAGCCAGTTCCCCTGAAGCGATACGCCATTATCTGTCAACCTATAGACTGTCACAGTACTCCTGGTGGGAGCTTCTCGAGATTGCCGATGTATTTCGCCTGTTGACGAGGCATTTGGCTACCTTAAGAGAGTCATAGTTACTCCTGTCAGTTGCTCCCCGTTTTACCACAGTCACATTTTCAACGTTCCACGAGCCAGTTCCGCTGAAGCGATACGCCATTATCTGTCAACCTATAGACTGTCACAGTACTCCTGGTGGGAGCTCCTCGAGTTTGCCGATATATTTCGCCTGTTGACGAGGCATTTGGCTACCTTAAGAGAGTCATAGTTACTCCTGTCAGTTGCTCCCCGTTTTACCACAGTCACATATTCAAGGTTCCGCTAGCCAGTTCCCCTGAAGCGATACGCTATTATCTGTCAACCTAAAGACTTTCACAGCACTCCTGATGGGAGCTTCTCGAGTTTGCTGATGTATTTCTCCGGTTGACGAGGCATTTGGCTACCTTAAGAGAGTCATAGTTACTCCTGTTAGTTGCTCCCCGTTTTACCACAGTCACATTTTCAAGGTTCCGCTAGCCAGTTCCCCTGAAGCGATACGCCATTATCTGTCAACCTATAGACTGTCACAGTACTCCAAGTGGGAGCTTCTTCGAGTTTGCCGATGTATTTCGCCTGTTGACGAGGCATTTGGCTACCTTAAGAGAGTCATAGTTACTCCTGTCAGTTGCTCCCCGTTTTACCACAGTCACATTTTCAAGGTTCCGCTAGCCAGTTCCCCTGAAGCGATACGCCATTATCTGTCAACCTATAGACTGTAACAGTACTCCTGGTGGGAGCTTCTCGAGTTTGCCAATGTATTTCGCCTGTTGACGAGGCATTTGGCTACCTTAAGAGAGTCATAGTTACTCCTGTCAGTTGCTCCCCGTTTCACCACAGTCACAATTTCAAGCTTCCTCTAGCCAGTTCACCTGACGCGATACGCCATTGTCTGTCAACCTAATGTCTTTCACAGTACTCCCGCCGTGAGCCTCTCGAGTTTGCCGATGTATTTCGCCTGTTGACGAGGCATTTGGCTACCTTAAGAGAGTCATAGTACTCCTGTCAGTTGCTCCCCATTTTACCACAGTCACATTTTCAAGGTTCCACTAGCCAGTTCCCCTGAAGCGATACGCCATTATCTGTCAACCTATAGACTGTCACAGTACTCCTGGTGGGAGCTCCTCGAGTTTGCCGATATATTTCGCCTGTTGACGAGGCATTTGGCTACCTTAAGAGAGTCATAGTTACTCCTGTCAGTTGCTCCCCGTTTTACCACAGTCATATTTTCAAGGTTCCGCTAGCCAGTTCCCCTGAAGCGATACGCTATTATCTGTCAACCTAAAGACTTTCACAGCACTCCTGATGGGAGCTTCTCGAGTTTGCTGATGTATTTCTCCGGTTGACGAGGCATTTGGCTACCTTAAGAGAGTCATAGTTACTCCTGTTAGTTGCTCCCCGTTTTACCACAGTCACATTTTCAAGGTTCCGCTAGCCAGTTCCCCTGAAGCGATACGCCATTATCTGTCAACCTATAGACTGTCACAGTACTCCAAGTGGGAGCTTCTTCGAGTTTGCCGATGTATTTCGCCTGTTGACGAGGCATTTGGCTACCTTAAGAGAGTCATAGTTACTCCTGTCAGTTGCTCCCCGTTTTACCACAGTCACATTTTCAAGGTTCCGCTAGCCAGTTCCCCTGAAGCGATACGCCATTATCTGTCAACCTATAGACTGTAACAGTACTCCTGGTGGGAGCTTCTCGAGTTTGCCAATGTATTTCGCCTGTTGACGAGGCATTTGGCTACCTTAAGAGAGTCATAGTTACTCCTGTCAGTTGCTCCCCGTTTCACCACAGTCACAATTTCAAGCTTCCTCTAGCCAGTTCACCTGACGCGATACGCCATTGTCTGTCAACCTAATGTCTTTCACAGTACTCCCGCCGTGAGCTTCTCGAGTTTGCCGATGTATTTCGCCTGTTGACGAGGCATTTGGCTACCTTAAGAGAGTCATAGTTACTCCTGTCAGTTGCTCCCCATTTTACCACAGTCACATTTTCAAGGTTCCACTAGCCAGTTCCCCTGAAGCGATACGCCATTATCTGTCAACCTATAGACTGTCACAGTACTCCTGGTGGGAGCTCCTCGAGTTTGCCGATATATTTCGCCTGTTGACGAGGCATTTGGCTACCTTAAGAGAGTCATAGTTACTCCTGTCAGTTGCTCCCCGTTTTACCACAGTCATATTTTCAAGGTTCCGCTAGCCAGTTCCCCTGAAGCGATACGCTATTATCTGTCAACCTAAAGACTTTCACAGCACTCCTGATGGGAGCTTCTCGAGTTTGCTGATGTATTTCTCCGGTTGACGAGGCATTTGGCTACCTTAAGAGAGTCATAGTTACTCCTGTCAGTTGCTCCCCGTTTTACCACAGTCATATTTTCAAGGTTCCACTAGCCAGTTCCCCTGAAGCGATACGCCATTATCTGTCATCCTATAGACTGTCACAGTACTCCTGGTGGGAGCTTCTCGAGTTTGCCGATATATTTCGCCTGTTGACGAGGCATTTGGCTACCTTAAGAGAGTCATAGTTATCCCTGTTAGTTGCTCCCCGTTTTACCACAGTCACATTTTCAAGGTTCCGCTAGCCAGTTCCCCTGAAGCGATACGCTATTATCTGTCAACCTAAAGACTTTCACAGCACTCCTGATGGGAGCTTCTCGAGTTTGCTGATGTATTTCTCCGGTTGACGAGGCATTTGGCTACCTTAAGAGAGTCATAGTTACTCCTGTTAGTTGCTCCCCGTTTTACCACAGTCACATTTTCAAGGTTCCGCTAGCCAGTTCCCCTGAAGCGATACGCCATTATCTGTCAACCTATGGACTGTCACAGTACTCCTGGTGGGAGCTTCTTCGAGTTTGCCGATGTATTTCGCCTGTTGACGAGGCATTTGGCTACCTTAAGAGAGTCATAGTTACTCCTGTCAGTTGCTCCCCGTTTTACCACAGTCACATTTTCAAGGTTCCGCTAGCCAGTTCCCCTGAAGCGATACGCCATTATCTGTCAACCTATAGACTGTAACAGTACTCCTGGTGGGAGCTTCTCGAGTTTGCCGATGTATTTTGCCTGTTGACGAGGCATTTGGCTACCTTAAGAGAGTCATAGTTACTCCTGTCAGTTGCTCCCCGTTTTACCACAGTCACATTTTCAAGGTTCCACTAGCCAGTTCCCCTGAAGCGATACGCCATTATCTGTCAACCTAAAGACTTTCACAGCACTCCTGATGGGAGCCTCTCGAGTTTGCCGATGTATTTCTCCGGTTGACGAGGCATTTGGCTACCTTAAGAGAGTCATAGTTACTCCTGTCAGTTGCTCCCCGTTTCACCACAGTCACAATTTCAAGCTTCCTCTAGCCAGTTCACCTGACGCGATACGCCATTGTCTGTCAACCTAATGTCTTTCACAGTACTCCCGCCGTGAGCTTCTCGAGTTTGCCGATGTATTTCGCCTGTTGACGAGGCATTTGGCTACCTTAAGAGAGTCATAGTACTCCTGTCAGTTGCTCCCCATTTTACCACAGTCACATTTTCAAGGTTCCACTAGCCAGTTCCCCTGAAGCGATACGCCATTATCTGTCAACCTATAGACTGTCACAGTACTCCTGGTGGGAGCTTCTCGAGATTGCCGATGTATTTCGCCTGTTGATGAGGCATTTGGCTACCTTAAGAGAGTCATAGTTACTCCTGTCAGTTGCTCCCCGTTTTACCACAGTCACATTTTCAACGTTCCACGAGCCAGTTCCGCTGAAGCGATACGCCATTATCTGTCAACCTATAGACTGTCACAGTACTCCTGGTGGGAGCTCCTCGAGTTTGCCGATATATTTCGCCTGTTGACGAGGCATTTGGCTACCTTAAGAGAGCCATAGTTACTCCTGTCAGTTGCTCCCCGTTTTACCACAGTCATATTTTCAAGGTTCCGCTAGCCAGTTCCCCTGAAGCGATACGCTATTATCTGTCAACCTAAAGACTTTCACAGCACTCCTGATGGGAGCTTCTCGAGTTTGCTGATGTATTTCTCCGGTTGACGAGGCATTTGGCTACCTTAAGAGAGTCATAGTTACTCCTGTTAGTTGCTCCCCGTTTTACCACAGTCACATTTTCAAGGTTCCGCTAGCCAGTTCCCCTGAAGCGATACGCTATTATCTGTCAACCTAAAGACTTTCACAGCACTCCTGATGGGAGATTCTCGAGTTTGCTGATGTATTTCTCCGGTTGACGAGGCATTTGGCTACCTTAAGAGAGTCATAGTTACTCCTGTTAGTTGCTCCCCGTTTTACCACAGTCACATTTTCAAGGTTCCGCTAGCCAGTTCCCCTGAAGCGATACGCCATTATCTGTCAACCTATAGACTGTCACAGTACTCCTGGTGGGAGCTTCTTCGAGTTTGCCGATGTATTTCGCCTGTTGACGAGGCATTTGGCTACCTTAAGAGAGTCATAGTTACTCCTGTCAGTTGCTCCCCGTTTTACCACAGTCACATTTTCAAGGTTCCGCTAGCCAGTTCCCCTGAAGCGATACGCCATTATCTGTCAACCTATAGACTGTAACAGTACTCCTGGTGGGAGCTTCTCGAGTTTGCCGATGTATTTTGCCTGTTGACGAGGCATTTGGCTACCTTAAGAGAGTCATAGTTACTCCTGTCAGTTGCTCCCCGTTTTACCACAGTCACATTTTCAAGGTTCCACTAGCCAGTTCCCCTGAAGCGATACGCTATTATCTGTCAACCTAAAGACTTTCACAGCACTCCTGATGGGAGCTTCTCGAGTTTGCTGATGTATTTCTCCGGTTGACGAGGCATTTGGCTACCTTAAGAGAGTCATAGTTACTCCTGTTAGTTGCTCCCCGTTTTACCACAGTCACATTTTCAAGGTTCCGCTAGCCAGTTCCCCTGAAGCGATACGCCATTATCTGTCAACCTAAAGACTTTCACAGCACTCCTGATGGGAGCCTCTCGAGTTTGCCGATGTATTTCTCCGGTTGACGAGGCATTTGGCTACCTTAAGAGAGTCATAGTTACTCCTGTCAGTTGCTCCCCGTTTCACCACAGTCACAATTTCAAGCTTCCTCTAGCCAGTTCACCTGACGCGATACGCCATTGTCTGTCAACCTAATGTCTTTCACAGTACTCCCGCCGTGAGCTTCTCGAGTTTGCCGATGTATTTCGCCTGTTGACGAGGCATTTGGCTACCTTAAGAGAGTCATAGTACTCCTGTCAGTTGCTCCCCATTTTACCACAGTCACATTTTCAAGGTTCCACTAGCCAGTTCCCCTGAAGCGATACGCCATTATCTGTCAACCTATAGACTGTCACAGTACTCCTGGTGGGAGCTTCTCGAGATTGCCGATGTATTTCGCCTGTTGACGAGGCATTTGGCTACCTTAAGAGAGTCATAGTTACTCCTGTCAGTTGCTCCCCGTTTTACCACAGTCACATTTTCAACGTTCCACGAGCCAGTTCCGCTGAAGCGATACGCCATTATCTGTCAACCTATAGACTGTCACAGTACTCCTGGTGGGAGCTCCTCGAGTTTGCCGATATATTTCGCCTGTTGACGAGGCATTTGGCTACCTTAAGAGAGTCATAGTTACTCCTGTCAGTTGCTCCCCGTTTTACCACAGTCATATTTTCAAGGTTCCGCTAGCCAGTTCCCCTGAAGCGATACGCTATTATCTGTCAACCTAAAGACTTTCACAGCACTCCTGATGGGAGCTTCTCGAGTTTGCTGATGTATTTCTCCGGTTGACGAGGCATTTGGCTACCTTAAGAGAGTCATAGTTACTCCTGTTAGTTGCTCCCCGTTTTACCACAGTCACATTTTCAAGGTTCCGCTAGCCAGTTCCCCTGAAGCGATACGCCATTATCTGTCAACCTATAGACTGTCACAGTACTCCAAGTGGGAGCTTCTTCGAGTTTGCCGATGTATTTCGCCTGTTGACGAGGCATTTGGCTACCTTAAGAGAGTCATAGTTACTCCTGTCAGTTGCTCCCCGTTTTACCACAGTCACATTTTCAAGGTTCCGCTAGCCAGTTCCCCTGAAGCGATACGCCATTATCTGTCAACCTATAGACTGTAACAGTACTCCTGGTGGGAGCTTCTCGAGTTTGCCAATGTATTTCGCCTGTTGACGAGGCATTTGGCTACCTTAAGAGAGTCATAGTTACTCCTGTCAGTTGCTCCCCGTTTCACCACAGTCACAATTTCAAGCTTCCTCTAGCCAGTTCACCTGACGCGATACGCCATTGTCTGTCAACCTAATGTCTTTCACAGTACTCCTGCCGTGAGCTTCTCGAGTTTGCCGATGTATTTCGCCTGTTGACGAGGCATTTGGCTACCTTAAGAGAGTCATAGTACTCCTGTCAGTTGCTCCCCATTTTACCACAGTCACATTTTCAAGGTTATACTACCCAGTTCCCCTGAAGCGATACGCCATTATCTGTCAACCTATAGACTGTCACAGTACTCCTGGTGGGAGCTTCTCGAGATTGCCGATGTATTTCGCCTGTTGACGAGGCATTTGGCTACCTTAAGAGAGTCATAGTTACTCCTGTCAGTTGCTCCCCGTTTTACCACAGTCACATTTTCAACGTTCCACGAGCCAGTTCCCCTGAAGCGATACGCCATTATCTGTCAACCTATAGACTGTAACAGTACTCCTGGTGGGAGCTTCTCGAGTTTGCCGATGTATTTAGCCTGTTGACGAGGCATTTGGCTTCCTTAAGAGAGTCATAGTTACTCCTGTCAGTTGCTCCCCGTTTTACCACAGTCACATGTTCAAGGTTCCACTAGCCAGTTCCCCTGAAGCGATACGCCATTATCTGTCATCCTATAGACTGTCACAGTACTCCTGGTGGGAGCTTCTCGAGTTTGCCGATATATTTCGCCTGTTGACGAGGCATTTGGCTACCTTAAGAGAGTCATAGTTATCCCTGTTAGTTGCTCCCCGTTTTACCACAGTCACATTTTCAAGGTTCCGCTAGCCAGTTCCCCTGAAGCGATACGCTATTATCTGTCAACCTAAAGACTTTCACAGCACTCCTGATGGGAGCTTCTCGAGTTTGCTGATGTATTTCTCCGGTTGACGAGGCATTTGGCTACCTTAAGAGAGTCATAGTTACTCCTGTTAGTTGCTCCCCGTTTTACCACAGTCACATTTTCAAGGTTCCGCTAGCCAGTTCCCCTGAAGCGATACGCCATTATCTGTCAACCTATAGACTGTCACAGTACTCCTGGTGGGAGCTTCTTCGAGTTTGCCGATGTATTTCGCCTGTTGACGAGGCATTTGGCTACCTTAAGAGAGTCATAGTTACTCCTGTCAGTTGCTCCCCGTTTTACCACAGTCACATTTTCAAGGTTCCGCTAGCCAGTTCCCCTGAAGCGATACGCCATTATCTGTCAACCTATAGACTGTAACAGTACTCCTGGTGGGAGCTTCTCGAGTTTGCCGATGTATTTTGCCTGTTGACGAGGCATTTGGCTACCTTAAGAGAGTCATAGTTACTCCTGTCAGTTGCTCCCCGTTTTACCACAGTCACATTTTCAAGGTTCCACTAGCCAGTTCCCCTGAAGCGATACGCCATTATCTGTCAACCTAAAGACTTTCACAGCACTCCTGATGGGAGCCTCTCGAGTTTGCCGATGTATTTCTCCGGTTGACGAGGCATTTGGCTACCTTAAGAGAGTCATAGTTACTCCTGTCAGTTGCTCCCCGTTTCACCACAGTCACAATTTCAAGCTTCCTCTAGCCAGTTCACCTGACGCGATACGCCATTGTCTGTCAACCTAATGTCTTTCACAGTACTCCCGCCGTGAGCTTCTCGAGTTTGCCGATGTATTTCGCCTGTTGACGAGGCATTTGGCTACCTTAAGAGAGTCATAGTACTCCTGTCAGTTGCTCCCCATTTTACCACAGTCACATTTTCAAGGTTCCACTAGCCAGTTCCCCTGCAGCGATACGCCATTATCTGTCAACCTATAGACTGTCACAGTACTCCTGGTGGGAGCTTCTCGAGATTGCCGATGTATTTCGCCTGTTGACGAGGCATTTGGCTACCTTAAGAGAGTCATAGTTACTCCTGTCAGTTGCTCCCCGTTTTACCACAGTCACATTTTCAACGTTCCACGAGCCAGTTCCCCTGAAGCGATACGCCATTATCTGTCAACCTATAGACTGTCACAGTACTCCTGGTGGGAGCTCCTCGAGTTTGCCGATATATTTCGCCTGTTGACGAGGCATTTGGCTACCTTAAGAGAGTCATAGTTACTCCTGTCAGTTGCTCCCCGTTTTACCACAGTCATATTTTCAAGGTTCCGCTAGCCAGTTCCCCTGAAGCGATACGCTATTATCTGTCAACCTAAAGACTTTCACAGCACTCCTGATGGGAGCTTCTCGAGTTTGCTGATGTATTTCTCCGGTTGACGAGGCATTTGGCTACCTTAAGAGAGTCATAGTTACTCCTGTTAGTTGCTCCCCGTTTTACCACAGTCACATTTTCAAGGTTCCGCTAGCCAGTTCCCCTGAAGCGATACGCCATTATCTGTCAACCTATAGACTGTCACAGTACTCCAAGTGGGAGCTTCTTCGAGTTTGCCGATGTATTTCGCCTGTTGACGAGGCATTTGGCTACCTTAAGAGAGTCATAGTTACTCCTGTCAGTTGCTCCCCGTTTTACCACAGTCACATTTTCAAGGTTCCACTAGCCAGTTCCCCTGAAGCGATACGCCATTATCTGTCAACCTATAGACTGTCACAGTACTCCTGGTGGGAGCTTCTCGAGATTGCCGATGTATTTCGCCTGTTGACGAGGCATTTGGCTACCTTAAGAGAGTCATAGTTACTCCTGTCAGTTGCTCCCCGTTTTACCACAGTCACATTTTCAACGTTCCACGAGCCAGTTCCCCTGAAGCGATACGCCATTATCTGTCAACCTATAGACTGTCACAGTGCTCCCGGTGGGAGCTCCTCGAGTTTGCCGATATATTTCGCCTGTTGACGAGGCATTTGGCTACCTTAAGAGAGTCATAGTTACTCCTGTCAGTTGCTCCCCGTTTTACCACAGTCATATTTTCAAGGTTCCACTAGCCAGTTCCCCTGAAGCGATACGCCATTATCTGTCATCCTATAGACTGTCACAGTACTCCTGGTGGGAGCTTCTCGAGTTTGCCGATATATTTCGCCTGTTGACGAGGCATTTGGCTACCTTAAGAGAGTCATAGTTATCCCTGTTAGTTGCTCCCCGTTTTACCACAGTCACATTTTCAAGGTTCCGCTAGCCAGTTCCCCTGAAGCGATACGCTATTATCTGTCAACCTAAAGACTTTCACAGCACTCCTGATGGGAGCTTCTCGAGTTTGCTGATGTATTTCTCCGGTTGACGAGGCATTTGGCTACCTTAAGAGAGTCATAGTTACTCCTGTTAGTTGCTCCCCGTTTTACCACAGTCACATTTTCAAGGTTCCGCTAGCCAGTTCCCCTGAAGCGATACGCCATTATCTGTCAACCTATAGACTGTCACAGTACTCCTGGTGGGAGCTTCTTCGAGTTTGCCGATGTATTTCGCCTGTTGACGAGGCATTTGGCTACCTTAAGAGAGTCATAGTTACTCCTGTCAGTTGCTCCCCGTTTTACCACAGTCACATTTTCAAGGTTCCGCTAGCCAGTTCCCCTGAAGCGATACGCCATTATCTGTCAACCTATAGACTGTAACAGTACTCCTGGTGGGAGCTTCTCGAGTTTGCCGATGTATTTTGCCTGTTGACGAGGCATTTGGCTACCTTAAGAGAGTCATAGTTACTCCTGTCAGTTGCTCCCCGTTTTACCACAGTCACATTTTCAAGGTTCCACTAGCCAGTTCCCCTGAAGCGATACGCCATTATCTGTCAACCTAAAGACTTTCACAGCACTCCTGATGGGAGCCTCTCGAGTTTGCCGATGTATTTCTCCGGTTGACGAGGCATTTGGCTACCTTAAGAGAGTCATAGTTACTCCTGTCAGTTGCTCCCCGTTTCACCACAGTCACAATTTCAAGCTTCCTCTAGCCAGTTCACCTGACGCGATACGCCATTGTCTGTCAACCTAATGTCTTTCACAGTACTCCCGCCGTGAGCTTCTCGAGTTTGCCGATGTATTTCGCCTGTTGACGAGGCATTTGGCTACCTTAAGAGAGTCATAGTTACTCCTGTCAGTTGCTCCCCGTTTTACCACAGTCACATTTTCAAGGTTCCACTAGCCAGTTCCCCTGAAGCGATACGCCATTATCTGTCAACCTATAGACTGTCACAGTACTCCTGGTGGGAGCTTCTCGAGATTGCCGATGTATTTCGCCTGTTGACGAGGCATTTGGCTACCTTAAGAGAGTCATAGTTACTCCTGTCAGTTGCTCCCCGTTTTACCACAGTCACATTTTCAACGTTCAACGAGCCAGTTCCCCTGAAGCGATACGCCATTATCTGTCAACCTATAGACTGTCACAGTGCTCCCGGTGGGAGCTCCTCGAGTTTGCCGATATATTTCGCCTGTTGACGAGGCATTTGGCTACCTTAAGAGAGTCATAGTTACTCCTGTCAGTTGCTCCCCGTTTTACCACAGTCATATTTTCAAGGTTCCACTAGCCAGTTCCCCTGAAGCGATACGCCATTATCTGTCATCCTATAGACTGTCACAGTACTCCTGGTGGGAGCTTCTCGAGTTTGCCGATATATTTCGCCTGTTGACGAGGCATTTGGCTACCTTAAGAGAGTCATAGTTATCCCTGTTAGTTGCTCCCCGTTTTACCACAGTCACATTTTCAAGGTTCCGCTAGCCAGTTCCCCTGAAGCGATACGCTATTATCTGTCAACCTAAAGACTTTCACAGCACTCCTGATGGGAGCTTCTCGAGTTTGCTGATGTATTTCTCCGGTTGACGAGGCATTTGGCTACCTTAAGAGAGTCATAGTTACTCCTGTTAGTTGCTCCCCGTTTTACCACAGTCACATTTTCAAGGTTCCGCTAGCCAGTTCCCCTGAAGCGATACGCCATTATCTGTCAACCTATAGACTGTCACAGTACTCCTGGTGGGAGCTTCTTCGAGTTTGCCGATGTATTTCGCCTGTTGACGAGGCATTTGGCTACCTTAAGAGAGTCATAGTTACTCCTGTCAGTTGCTCCCCGTTTTACCACAGTCACATTTTCAAGGTTCCGCTAGCCAGTTCCCCTGAAGCGATACGCCATTATCTGTCAACCTATAGACTGTAACAGTACTCCTGGTGGGAGCTTCTCGAGTTTGCCGATGTATTTTGCCTGTTGACGAGGCATTTGGCTACCTTAAGAGAGTCATAGTTACTCCTGTCAGTTGCTCCCCGTTTTACCACAGTCACATTTTCAAGGTTCCACTAGCCAGTTCCCCTGAAGCGATACGCCATTATCTGTCAACCTAAAGACTTTCACAGCACTCCTGATGGGAGCCTCTCGAGTTTGCCGATGTATTTCTCCGGTTGACGAGGCATTTGGCTACCTTAAGAGAGTCATAGTTACTCCTGTCAGTTGCTCCCCGTTTCACCACAGTCACAATTTCAAGCTTCCTCTAGCCAGTTCACCTGACGCGATACGCCATTGTCTGTCAACCTAATGTCTTTCACAGTACTCCCGCCGTGAGCTTCTCGAGTTTGCCGATGTATTTCGCCTGTTGACGAGGCATTTGGCTACCTTAAGAGAGTCATAGTACTCCTGTCAGTTGCTCCCCATTTTACCACAGTCACATTTTCAAGGTTCCACTAGCCAGTTCCCCTGAAGCGATACGCCATTATCTGTCAACCTATAGACTGTCACAGTACTCCTGGTGGGAGCTTCTCGAGATTGCCGATGTATTTCGCCTGTTGACGAGGCATTTGGCTACCTTAAGAGAGTTATAGTTACTCCTGTCAGTTGCTCCCCGTTTTACCACAGTCACATTTTCAACGTTCCACGAGCCAGTTCCCCTGAAGCGATACGCCATTATCTGTCAACCTATAGACTGTCACAGTACTCCTGGTGGGAGCTCCTCGAGTTTGCCGATATATTTCGCCTGTTGACGAGGCATTTGGCTACCTTAAGAGAGTCATAGTTACTCCTGTCAGTTGCTCCCCGTTTTACCACAGTCATATTTTCAAGGTTCCGCTAGCCAGTTCCCCTGAAGCGATACGCTATTATCTGTCAACCTAAAGACTTTCACAGCACTCCTGATGGGAGCTTCTCGAGTTTGCTGATGTATTTCTCCGGTTGACGAGGCATTTGGCTACCTTAAGAGAGTCATAGTTACTCCTGTTAGTTGCTCCCCGTTTTACCACAGTCACATTTTCAAGGTTCCGCTAGCCAGTTCCCCTGAAGCGATACGCCATTATCTGTCAACCTATAGACTGTCACAGTACTCCAAGTGGGAGCTTCTTCGAGTTTGCCGATGTATTTCGCCTGTTGACGAGGCATTTGGCTACCTTAAGAGAGTCATAGTTACTCCTGTCAGTTGCTCCCCGTTTTACCACAGTCACATTTTCAAGGTTCCGCTAGCCAGTTCCCCTGAAGCGATACGCCATTATCTGTCAACCTATAGACTGTAACAGTACTCCTGGTGGGAGCTTCTCGAGTTTGCCAATGTATTTCGCCTGTTGACGAGGCATTTGGCTACCTTAAGAGAGTCATAGTTACTCCTGTCAGTTGCTCCCCGTTTCACCACAGTCACAATTTCAAGCTTCCTCTAGCCAGTTCACCTGACGCGATACGCCATTGTCTGTCAACCTAATGTCTTTCACAGTACTCCTGCCGTGAGCTTCTCGAGTTTGCCGATGTATTTCGCCTGTTGACGAGGCATTTGGCTACCTTAAGAGAGTCATAGTACTCCTGTCAGTTGCTCCCCATTTTACCACAGTCACATTTTCAAGGTTATACTAGCCAGTTCCCCTGAAGCGATACGCCATTATCTGTCAACCTATAGACTGTCACAGTACTCCTGGTGGGAGCTTCTCGAGATTGCCGATGTATTTCGCCTGTTGACGAGGCATTTGGCTACCTTAAGAGAGTCATAGTTACTCCTGTCAGTTGCTCCCCGTTTTACCACAGTCACATTTTCAACGTTCCACGAGCCAGTTCCCCTGAAGCGATACGCCATTATCTGTCAACCTATAGACTGTAACAGTACTCCTGGTGGGAGCTTCTCGAGTTTGCCGATGTATTTTGCCTGTTGACGAGGCATTTGGCTTCCTTAAGAGAGTCATAGTTACTCCTGTCAGTTGCTCCCCGTTTTACCACAGTCACATTTTCAAGGTTCCACTAGCCAGTTCCCCTGAAGCGATACGCCATTATCTGTCATCCTATAGACTGTCACAGTACTCCTGGTGGGAGCTTCTCGAGTTGGCCGATATATTTCGCCTGTTGACGAGGCATTTGGCTACCTTAAGAGAGTCATAGTTATCCCTGTTAGTTGCTCCCCGTTTTACCACAGTCACATTTTCAAGGTTCCGCTAGCCAGTTCCCCTGAAGCGATACGCTATTATCTGTCAACCTAAAGACTTTCACAGCACTCCTGATGGGAGCTTCTCGAGTTTGCTGATGTATTTCTCCGGTTGACGAGGCATTTGGCTACCTTAAGAGAGTCATAGTTACTCCTGTTAGTTGCTCCCCGTTTTACCACAGTCACATTTTCAAGGTTCCGCTAGCCAGTTCCCCTGAAGCGATACGCCATTATCTGTCAACCTATAGACTGTCACAGTACTCCTGGTGGGAGCTTCTTCGAGTTTGCCGATGTATTTCGCCTGTTGACGAGGCATTTGGCTACCTTAAGAGAGTCATAGTTACTCCTGTCAGTTGCTCCCCGTTTTACCACAGTCACATTTTCAAGGTTCCGCTAGCCAGTTCCCCTGAAGCGATACGCCATTATCTGTCAACCTATAGACTGTCACAGTACTCCTGGTGGGAGCTTCTTCGAGTTTGCCGATGTATTTCGCCTGTTGACGAGGCATTTGGCTACCTTAAGAGAGTCATAGTTACTCCCGTCAGTTGCTCCCCGTTTTACCACAGTCACATTTTCAAGGTTCCACTAGCCAGTTCCCCTGAAGCGATACGCCATTATCTGTCAACCTAAAGACTTTCACAGCACTCCTGATGGGAGCTTCTCGAGTTTGCCGATGTATTTCTCCGGTTGACGAGGCATTTGGTTACCTTAAGAGAGTCATAGTTACTCCTGTCAGTTGCTCCCCGTTTTACCACAGTCACATTTTCAAGGTTCCACTAGCCAGTTCCCCTGAAGCGATACGCCATTATCTGTCATCCTATAGACTGTCACAGTACTCCTGGTGGGAGCTTCTCGAGTTTGCCGATATATTTCGCCTGTTGACGAGGCATTTGGCTACCTTAAGAGAGTCATAGTTATCCCTGTTAGTTGCTCCCCGTTTTACCACAGTCACATTTTCAAGGTTCCGCTAGCCAGTTCCCCTGAAGCGATACGCTATTATCTGTCAACCTAAAGACTTTCACAGCACTCCTGATGGGAGCTTCTCGAGTTTGCTGATGTATTTCTCCGGTTGACGAGGCATTTGGCTACCTTAAGAGAGTCATAGTTACTCCTGTTAGTTGCTCCCCGTTTTACCACAGTCACATTTTCAAGGTTCCGCTAGCCAGTTCCCCTGAAGCGATACGCCATTATCTGTCAACCTATAGACTGTCACAGTACTCCTGGTGGGAGCTTCTTCGAGTTTGCCGATGTATTTCGCCTGTTGACGAGGCATTTGGCTACCTTAAGAGAGTCATAGTTACTCCTGTCAGTTGCTCCCCGTTTTACCACAGTCACATTTTCAAGGTTCCGCTAGCCAGTTCCCCTGAAGCGATACGCCATTATCTGTCAACCTATAGACTGTAACAGTACTCCTGGTGGGAGCTTCTCGAGTTTGCCGATGTATTTTGCCTGTTGACGAGGCATTTGGCTACCTTAAGAGAGTCATAGTTACTCCTGTCAGTTGCTCCCCGTTTTACCACAGTCACATTTTCAAGGTTCCACTAGCCAGTTCCCCTGAAGCGATACGCCATTATCTGTCAACCTAAAGACTTTCACAGCACTCCTGATGGGAGCCTCTCGAGTTTGCCGATGTATTTCTCCGGTTGACGAGGCATTTGGCTACCTTAAGAGAGTCATAGTTACTCCTGTCAGTTGCTCCCCGTTTCACCACAGTCACAATTTCAAGCTTCCTCTAGCCAGTTCACCTGACGCGATACGCCATTGTCTGTCAACCTAATGTCTTTCACAGTACTCCCGCCGTGAGCTTCTCGAGTTTGCCGATGTATTTCGCCTGTTGACGAGGCATTTGGCTACCTTAAGAGAGTCATAGTACTCCTGTCAGTTGCTCCCCATTTTACCACAGTCACATTTTCAAGGTTCCACTAGCCAGTTCCCCTGAAGCGATACGCCATTATCTGTCAACCTATAGACTGTCACAGTACTCCTGGTGGGAGCTTCTCGAGATTGCCGATGTATTTCGCCTGTTGACGAGGCATTTGGCTACCTTAAGAGAGTCATAGTACTCCTGTCAGTTGCTCCCCATTTTACCACAGTCACATTTTCAAGGTTATACTAGCCAGTTCCCCTGAAGCGATACGCCATTATCTGTCAACCTATAGACTGTCACAGTACTCCTGGTGGGAGCTTCTCGAGATTGCCGATGTATTTCGCCTGTTGACGAGGCATTTGGCTACCTTAAGAGAGTCATAGTTACTCCTGTCAGTTGCTCCCCGTTTCACCACAGTCACAATTTCAAGCTTCCTCTAGCCAGTTCACCTGACGCGATACGCCATTGTCTGTCAACTTAATGTCTTTCACAGTACTCCTGCCGTGAGCTTCTCGAGTTTGCCGATGTATTTCGCCTGTTGACGAGGCATTTGGCTACCTTAAGAGAGTCATAGTACTCCTGTCAGTTGCTCCCCATTTTACCACAGTCACATTTTCAAGGTTATACTAGCCAGTTCCCCTGAAGCGATACGCCATTATCTGTCAACCTATAGACTGTCACAGTACTCCTGGTGGGAGCTTCTCGAGATTGCCGATGTATTTCGCCTGTTGACGAGGCATTTGGCTACCTTAAGAGAGTCATAGTTACTCCTGTCAGTTGCTCCCCGTTTTACCACAGTCACATTTTCAACGTTCCACGAGCCAGTTCCCCTGAAGCGATACGCCATTATCTGTCAACCTATAGACTGTAACAGTACTCCTGGTGGGAGCTTCTCGAGTTTGCCGATGTATTTTGCCTGTTGACGAGGCATTTGGCTTCCTTAAGAGAGTCATAGTTACTCCTGTCAGTTGCTCCCCGTTTTACCACAGTCACATTTTCAAGGTTCCACTAGCCAGTTCCCCTGAAGCGATACGCCATTATCTGTCATCCTATAGACTGTCACAGTACTCCTGGTGGGAGCTTCTCGAGTTTGCCGATGTATTTCGCCTGTTGACGAGGCATTTGGCTACCTTAAGAGAGTCATAGTTACTCCCGTCAGTTGCTCCCCGTTTTACCACAGTCACATTTTCAAGGTTCCACTAGCCAGTTCCCCTGAAGCGATACGCCATTATCTGTCAACCTAAAGACTTTCACAGCACTCCTGATGGGAGCTTCTCGAGTTTGCCGATGTATTTCTCCGGTTGACGAGGCATTTGGTTACCTTAAGAGAGTCATAGTTACTCCTGTCAGTTGCTCCCCGTTTTACCACAGTCACATTTTCAAGGTTCCACTAGCCAGTTCCCCTGAAGCGATACGCCATTATCTGTCATCCTATAGACTGTCACAGTACTCCTGGTGGGAGCTTCTCGAGTTTGTCGATATATTTCGCCTGTTGACGAGGCATTTGGCTACCTTAAGAGAGTCATAGTTATCCCTGTTAGTTGCTCCCCGTTTTACCACAGTCACATTTTCAAGGTTCCGCTAGCCAGTTCCCCTGAAGCGATACGCTATTATCTGTCAACCTAAAGAATTTCACAGCACTCCTGATGGGAGCTTCTCGAGTTTGCTGATGTATTTCTCCGGTTGACGAGGCATTTGGCTACCTTAAGAGAGTCATAGTTACTCCTGTTAGTTGCTCCCCGTTTTACCACAGTCACATTTTCAAGGTTCCGCTAGCCAGTTCCCCTGAAGCGATACGCCATTATCTGTCAACCTATAGACTGTCACAGTACTCCTGGTGGGAGCTTCTTCGAGTTTGCCGATGTATTTCGCCTGTTGACGAGGCATTTGGCTACCTTAAGAGAGTCATAGTTACTCCTGTCAGTTGCTCCCCGTTTTACCACAGTCACATTTTCAAGGTTCCGCTAGCCAGTTCCCCTGAAGCGATACGCCATTATCTGTCAACCTATAGACTGTAACAGTACTCCTGGTGGGAGCTTCTCGAGTTTGCCGATGTATTTTGCCTGTTGACGAGGCATTTGGCTACCTTAAGAGAGTCATAGTTACTCCTGTCAGTTGCTCCCCGTTTTACCACAGTCACATTTTCAAGGTTCCACTAGCCAGTTCCCCTGAAGCGATACGCCATTATCTGTCAACCTAAAGACTTTCACAGCACTCCTGATGGGAGCCTCTCGAGTTTGCCGATGTATTTCTCCGGTTGACGAGGCATTTGGCTACCTTAAGAGAGTCATAGTTACTCCTGTCAGTTGCTCCCCGTTTCACCACAGTCACAATTTCAAGCTTCCTCTAGCCAGTTCACCTGACGCGATACGCCATTGTCTGTCAACCTAATGTCTTTCACAGTACTCCCGCCGTGAGCTTCTCGAGTTTGCCGATGTATTTCGCCTGTTGACGAAGCATTTGGCTACCTTAAGAGAGTCATAGTACTCCTGTCAGTTGCTCCCCATTTTACCACAGTCACATTTTCAAGGTTCCACTAGCCAGTTCCCCTGAAGCGATACGCCATTATCTGTCAACCTATAGACTGTCACAGTACTCCTGGTGGGAGCTTCTCGAGATTGCCGATGTATTTCGCCTGTTGACGAGGCATTTGGCTACCTTAAGAGAGTCATAGTTACTCCTGTCAGTTGCTCCCCGTTTTACCACAGTCACATTTTCAACGTTCCACGAGCCAGTTCCCCTGAAGCGATACGCCATTATCTGTCAACCTATAGACTGTCACAGTACTCCTGGTGGGAGCTCCTCGAGTTTGCCGATATATTTCGCCTGTTGACGAGACATTTGGCTACCTTAAGAGAGTCATAGTTACTCCTGTCAGTTGCTCCCCGTTTTACCACAGTCATATTTTCAAGGTTCCACTAGCCAGTTCCCCTGAAGCGATACGCCATTATCTGTCATCCTATAGACTGTCACAGTACTCCTGGTGGGAGCTTCTCGAGTTTGCCGATATATTTCGCCTGTTGACGAGGCATTTGGCTACCTTAAGAGAGTCATAGTTATCCCTGTTAGTTGCTCCCCGTTTTACCACAGTCACATTTTCAAGGTTCCGCTAGCCAGTTCCCCTGAAGCGATACGCTATTATCTGTCAACCTAAAGACTTTCACAGCACTCCTGATGGGAGCTTCTCGAGTTTGCTGATGTATTTCTCCGGTTGACGAGGCATTTGGCTACCTTAAGAGAGTCATAGTTACTCCTGTTAGTTGCTCCCCGTTTTACCACAGTCACATTTTCAAGGTTCCGCTAGCCAGTTCCCCTGAAGCGATACGCCATTATCTGTCAACCTATAGACTGTCACAATACTCCAAGTGGGAGCTTCTTCGAGTTTGCCGATGTATTTCGCCTGTTGACGAGGCATTTGGCTACCTTAAGAGAGTCATAGTTACTCCTGTCAGTTGCTCCCCGTTTTACCACAGTCACATTTTCAAGGTTCCGCTAGCCAGTTCCCCTGAAGCGATACGCCATTATCTGTCAACCTATAGACTGTAACAGTACTCCTGGTGGGAGCTTCTCGAGTTTGCCAATGTATTTCGCCTGTTGACGAGGCATTTGGCTACCTTAAGAGAGTCATAGTTACTCCTGTCAGTTGCTCCCCGTTTCACCACAGTCACAATTTCAAGCTTCCTCTAGCCAGTTCACCTGACGCGATACGCCATTGTCTGTCAACCTAATGTCTTTCACAGTACTCCTGCCGTGAGCTTCTCGAGTTTGCCGATGTATTTCGCCTGTTGACGAGGCATTTGGCTACCTTAAGAGAGTCATAGTACTCCTGTCAGTTGCTCCCCATTTTACCACAGTCACATTTTCAAGGTTATACTAGCCAGTTCCCCTGAAGCGATACGCCATTATCTGTCAACCTATAGACTGTCACAGTACTCCTGGTGGGAGCTTCTCGAGATTGCCGATGTATTTCGCCTGTTGACGAGGCATTTGGCTACCTTAAGAGAGTCATAGTTACTCCTGTCAGTTGCTCCCCGTTTTACCACAGTCACATTTTCAACGTTCCACGAGCCAGTTCCCCTGAAGCGATAGGCCATTATCTGTCAACCTATAGACTGTAACAGTACTCCTGGTGGGAGCTTCTCGAGTTTGCCGATGTATTTCGCCTGTTGACGAGGCATTTGGCTACCTTAAGAGAGTCATAGTTACTCCTGTCAGTTGCTCCCCGTTTTACCACAGTCACATTTTCAAGGTTCCACTAGCCAGTTCCCCAGAAGCGATACGCCATTATCTGTCAACCTAAAGACTTTCACAGCACTCCTGATGGGAGCCTCTCGAGTTTGCCGATGTATTTCTCCGGTTGACGAGGCATTTGGCTACCTTAAGAGAGTCATAGTTACTCCTGTCAGTTGCTCCCCGTTTCACCACAGTCACAATTTCAAGCTTCCTCTAGCCAGTTCACCTGACGCGATACGCCATTGTCTGTCAACCTAATGTCTTTCACAGTACTCCCGCCGTGAGCTTCTCGAGTTTGCCGATGTATTTCGCCTGTTGACGAGGCATTTGGCTACCTTAAGAGAGTCATAGTACTCCTGTCAGTTGCTCCCCATTTTACCACAGTCACATTTTCAAGGTTCCACTAGCCAGTTCCCCTGAAGCGATATGCCATTATCTGTCAACCTATAGACTGTCACAGTACTCCTGGTGGGAGCTTCTCGAGATTGCCGATGTATTTCGCCTGTTGACGAGGCATTTGGCTACCTTAAGAGAGTCATAGTTACTCCTGTCAGTTGCTCCCCGTTTTACCACAGTCACATTTTCAACGTTCCACGAGCCAGTTCCCCTGAAGCGATACGCCATTATCTGTCAACCTATAGACTGTCACAGTACTCCTGGTGGGAGCTCCTCGAGTTTGCCGATATATTTCGCCTGTTGACGAGACATTTGGCTACCTTAAGAGAGTCATAGTTACTCCTGTCAGTTGCTCCCCGTTTTACCACAGTCATATTTTCAAGGTTCCACTAGCCAGTTCCCCTGAAGCGATACGCCATTATCTGTCATCCTATAGACTGTCACAGTACTCCTGGTGGGAGCTTCTCGAGTTTGCCGATATATTTCGCCTGTTGACGAGGCATTTGGCTACCTTAAGAGAGTCATAGTTATCCCTGTTAGTTGCTCCCCGTTTTACCACAGTCACATTTTCAAGGTTCCGCTAGCCAGTTCCCCTGAAGCGATACGCTATTATCTGTCAACCTAAAGACTTTCACAGCACTCCTGATGGGAGCTTCTCGAGTTTGCTGATGTATTTCTCCGGTTGACGAGGCATTTGGCTACCTTAAGAGAGTCATAGTTACTCCTGTTAGTTGCTCCCCGTTTTACCACAGTCACATTTTCAAGGTTCCGCTAGCCAGTTCCCCTGAAGCGATACGCCATTATCTGTCAACCTATAGACTGTCACAATACTCCAAGTGGGAGCTTCTTCGAGTTTGCCGATGTATTTCGCCTGTTGACGAGGCATTTGGCTACCTTAAGAGAGTCATAGTTACTCCTGTCAGTTGCTCCCCGTTTTACCACAGTCACATTTTCAAGGTTCCGCTAGCCAGTTCCCCTGAAGCGATACGCCATTATCTGTCAACCTATAGACTGTAACAGTACTCCTGGTGGGAGCTTCTCGAGTTTGCCAATGTATTTCGCCTGTTGACGAGGCATTTGGCTACCTTAAGAGAGTCATAGTTACTCCTGTCAGTTGCTCCCCGTTTCACCACAGTCACAATTTCAAGCTTCCTCTAGAAAGTTCACCTGACGCGATACGCCATTGTCTGTCAACCTAATGTCTTTCACAGTACTCCTGCCGTGAGCTTCTCGAGTTTGCCGATGTATTTCGCCTGTTGACGAGGCATTTGGCTACCTTAAGAGAGTCATAGTACTCCTGTCAGTTGCTCCCCATTTTACCACAGTCACATTTTCAAGGTTATACTAGCCAGTTCCCCTGAAGCGATACGCCATTATCTGTCAACATATAGACTGTCACAGTACTCCTGGTGGGAGCTTCTCGAGATTGCCGATGTATTTCGCCTGTTGACGAGGCATTTGGCTACCTTAAGAGAGTCATAGTTACTCCTGTCAGTTGCTCCCCGTTTTACCACAGTCACATTTTCAACGTTCCACGAGCCAGTTCCCCTGAAGCGATAGGCCATTATCTGTCAACCTATAGACTGTAACAGTACTCCTGGTGGGAGCTTCTCGAGTTTGCCGATGTATTTTGCCTGTTGACGAGGCATTTGGCTACCTTAAGAGAGTCATAGTTACTCCTGTCAGTTGCTCCCCGTTTTACCACAGTCACATTTTCAACGTTCCACGAGCCAGTTCCCCAGAAGCGATACGCCATTATCTGTCAACCTAAAGACTTTCACAGCACTCCTGATGGGAGCTTTCCGAGTTTGCCGATGTATTTCTCCGGTTGACGAGGCATTTGGCTACCTTAAGAGAGTCATAGTTACTCCTGTCAGTTGCTCCCCGTTTCACCACAGTCACAATTTCAAGCTTCCTCTAGCCAGTTCACCTGACGCGATACGCCATTGTCTGTCAACCTAATGTCTTTCACAGTACTCCTGCCGTGAGCTTCTCGAGTTTGCCGATGTATTTCGCCTGTTGACGAGGCATTTGGCTACCTTAAGAGAGTCATAGTACTCCTGTCAGTTGCTCCCCATTTTACCACAGTCACATTTTCAAGGTTCCACTAGCCAGTTCCCCTGAAGCGATACGCCATTATCTGTCAACCTATAGACTGTCACAGTACTCCTGGTGGGAGCTTCTCGAGATTGACGATGTATTTCGCCTGTTGACGAGGCATTTGTCTACCTTAAGAGAGTCATAGTTACTCCTGTCAGTTGCTCCCCGTTTTACCACAGTCACATTTTCAACGTTCCACGAGCCAGTTCCCCTGAAGCGATACGCCATTATCTGTCAACCTATAGACTGTAACAGTACTCCTGGTGGGAGCTTCTCGAGTTTGCCGACATATTTCGCCTGTTGACGAGGCATTTGGCTACCTTAAGAGAGTCATAGTTACTCCTGTCAGTTGCTCCCCGTTTTACCACAGTCACATTTTCAAGGTTCCACTCGCCAGTTCCCCTGAAGCGATACGCCATTATCTGTCATCCTATAGACTGTCACAGTACTCCTGGTGGGAGCTTCTCGAGTTTGCCGATATATTTCGCCTGTTGACGAGGCATTTGGCTACCTTAAGAGAGTCATAGTTATCCGTGTTAGTTGCTCCCCGTTTTACCACAGTCACATTTTCAAGGTTCCGCTAGCCAGTTCCCCTGAAGCGATACGCTATTATCTGTCAACCTAAAGACTTTCACAGCACTCCTGATGGGAGCTTCTCGAGTTTGCTGATGTATTTCTCCGGTTGACGAGGCATTTGGCTACCTTAAGAGAGTCATAGTTACTCCTGTCAGTTGCTCCCCGTTTCACCACAGTCACAATTTCAAGCTTCCTCTAGCCAGTTCACCTGACGCGATACGCCATTGTCTGTCAACCTAATGTCTTTCACAGTACTCCTGCCGTGAGCTTCTCGAGTTTGCCGATGTATTTCGCCTGTTGACGAGGCATTTGGCTACCTTAAGAGAGTCATAGTACTCCTGTCAGTTGCTCCCCATTTTACCACAGTCACATTTTCAAGGTTCCACTAGCCAGTTCCCCTGAAGCGATACGCCATTATCTGTCAACCTATAGACTGTCACAGTACTCCTGGTGGGAGCTTCTCGAGTTTGCCGATATATTTCGCCTGTTGACGAGGCATTTGGCTACCTTAAGAGAGTCATAGTTATCCCTGTTAGTTGCTCCCCGTTTTACCACAGTCACATTTTCAAGGTTCCACTCGCCAGTTCCCCTGAAGCGATACGCCATTATCTGTCATCCTATAGACTGTCACAGTACTCCTGGTGGGAGCTTCTCGAGTTTGCCGATATATTTCGCCTGTTGACGAGGCATTTGGCTACCTTAAGAGAGTCATAGTTATCCCTGTTAGTTGCTCCCCGTTTTACCACAGTCACATTTTCAAGGTTCCGCTAGCCAGTTCCCCTGAAGCGATACGCTATTATCTGTCAACCTAAAGACTTTCACAGCACTCCTGATGGGAGCTTCTCGAGTTTGCTGATGTATTTCTCCGGTTGACGAGGCATTTGGCTACCTTAAGAGAGTCATAGTTACTCCTGTTAGTTGCTCCCCGTTTTACCACAGTCACATTTTCAAGGTTCCGCTAGCCAGTTCCCCTGAAGCGATACGCCATTATCTGTCAACCTATAGACTGTCACAGTACTCCTGGTGGGAGCTTCTTCGAGTTTGCCGATGTATTTCGCCTGTTGACGAGGCATTTGGCTACCTTAAGAGAGTCATAGTTACTCCTGTCAGTTGCTCCCCGTTTTACCACAGTCACATTTTCAAGGTTCCGCTAGCCAGTTCCCCTGAAGCGATACGCCATTATCTGTCAACCTATAGACTGTAACAGTACTCCTGGTGGGAGCTTCTCGAGTTTGCCGATGTATTTCGCCTGTTGACGAGGCATTTGGCTACCTTAAGAGAGTCATAGTTACTCCTGTCAGTTGCTCCCCGTTTCACCACAGTCACAATTTCAAGCTTCCTCTAGCCAGTTCACCTGACGCGATACGCCATTGTCTGTCAACCTAATGTCTTTCACAGTACTCCTGCCGTGAGCTTCTCGAGTTTGCCGATGTATTTCGCCTGTTGACGAGGCATTTGGCTACCTTAAGAGAGTCATAGTACTCCTGTCAGTTGCTCCCCATTTTACCACAGTCACATTTTCAAGGTTCCACTAGCCAGTTCCCCTGAAGCGATACGCCATTATCTGTCAACCTATAGACTGTCACAGTACTCCTGGTGGGAGCTTCTCGAGATTGCCGATGTATTTCGCCTGTTGACGAGGCATTTGGCTACCTTAAGAGAGTCATAGTCACTCCTGTCAGTTGCTCCCCGTTTTACCACAGTCACATTTTCAAGGTTCCGCTAGCCAGTTCCCCTGAAGCGATACGCCATTATCTGTCAACCTATAGACTGTCACAGTACTCCTGGTGGGAGCTTCTTCGAGTTTGCCGATGTATTTCGCCTGTTGACGAGGCATTTGGCTACCTTAAGAGAGTCATAGTTACTCCCGTCAGTTGCTCCCCGTTTTACCACAGTCACATTTTCAAGGTTCCACTAGCCAGTTCCCCTGAAGCGATACGCCATTATCTGTCAACCTAAAGACTTTCACAGCACTCCTGATGGGAGCTTCTCGAGTTTGCCGATGTATTTCTCCGGTTGACGAGGCATTTGGTTACCTTAAGAGAGTCATAGTTACTCCTGTCAGTTGCTCCCCGTTTTGCCACAGTCACATTTTCAAGGTTCCACTAGCCAGTTCCCCTGAAGCGATACGCCATTATCTGTCATCCTATAGACTGTCACAGTACTCCTGGTGGGAGCTTCTCGAGTTTGCCGATATATTTCGCCTGTTGACGAGGCATTTGGCTACCTTAAGAGAGTCATAGTTATCCCTGTTAGTTGCTCCCCGTTTTACCACAGTCACATTTTCAAGGTTCCGCTAGCCAGTTCCCCTGAAGCGATACGCTATTATCTGTCAACCTAAAGACTTTCACAGCACTCCTGATGGGAGCTTCTCGAGTTTGCTGATGTATTTCTCCGGTTGACGAGGCATTTGGCTACCTTAGTAGAGTCATAGTTACTCCTGTTAGTTGCTCCCCGTTTTACCACAGTCACATTTTCAAGGTTCCGCTAGCCAGTTCCCCTGAAGCGATACGCCATTATCTGTCAACCTATAGACTGTCACAGTACTCCTGGTGGGAGCTTCTTCGAGTTTGCCGATGTATTTCGCCTGTTGACGAGGCATTTGGCTACCTTAAGAGAGTCATAGTTACTCCTGTCAGTTGCTCCCCGTTTTACCACAGTCACATTTTCAACGTTCCACGAGCCAGTTCCCCTGAAGCGATACGCCATTATCTGTCAACCTATAGACTGTCACAGTACTCCTGGTGGGAGCTCCTCGAGTTTGCCGATATATTTCGCCTGTTGACGAGGCATTTGGCTACCTTAAGAGAGTCATAGTTACTCCTGTCAGTTGCTCCCCGTTTTACCACAGTCATATTTTCAAGGTTCCACTAGCCAGTTCCCCTGAAGCGATACGCCATTATCTGTCATCCTATAGACTGTCACAGTACTCCTGGTGGGAGCTTCTCGAGTTTGCCGATATATTTCGCCTGTTGACGAGGCATTTGGCTACCTTAAGAGAGTCATAGTTATCCCTGTTAGTTGCTCCCCGTTTTACCACAGTCACATTTTCAAGGTTCCGCTAGCCAGTTCCCCTGAAGCGATACGCTATTATCTGTCAACCTAAAGACTTTCACAGCACTCCTGATGGGAGCTTCTCGAGTTTGCTGATGTATTTCTCCGGTTGACGAGGCATTTGGCTACCTTAAGAGAGTCATAGTTACTCCTGTTAGTTGCTCCCCGTTTTACCACAGTCACATTTTCAAGGTTCCGCTAGCCAGTTCCCCTGAAGCGATACGCCATTATCTGTCATCCTATAGACTGTCACAGTACTCCTGGTGGGAGCTTCTCGAGTTTGCCGATATATTTCGCCTGTTGACGAGGCATTTGGCTACCTTAAGAGAGTCATAGTTATCCGTGTTAGTTGCTCCCCGTTTTACCACAGTCACATTTTCAAGGTTCCGCTAGCCAGTTCCCCTGAAGCGATACGCTATTATCTGTCAACCTAAAGACTTTCACAGCACTCCTGATGGGAGCTTCTCGAGTTTGCTGATGTATTTCTCCGGTTGACGAGGCATTTGGCTACCTTAAGAGAGTCATAGTTACTCCTGTCAGTTGCTCCCCGTTTCACCACAGTCACAATTTCAAGCTTCCTCTAGCCAGTTCACCTGACGCGATACGCCATTGTCTGTCAACCTAATGTCTTTCACAGTACTCCTGCCGTGAGCTTCTCGAGTTTGCCGATGTATTTCGCCTGTTGACGAGGCATTTGGCTACCTTAAGAGAGTCATAGTACTCCTGTCAGTTGCTCCCCATTTTACCACAGTCACATTTTCAAGGTTCCACTAGCCAGTTCCCCTGAAGCGATACGCCATTATCTGTCAACCTATAGACTGTCACAGTACTCCTGGTGGGAGCTTCTCGAGTTTGCCGATATATTTCGCCTGTTGACGAGGCATTTGGCTACCTTAAGAGAGTCATAGTTATCCCTGTTAGTTGCTCCCCGTTTTACCACAGTCACATTTTCAAGGTTCCACTCGCCAGTTCCCCTGAAGCGATACGCCATTATCTGTCATCCTATAGACTGTCACAGTACTCCTGGTGGGAGCTTCTCGAGTTTGCCGATATATTTCGCCTGTTGACGAGGCATTTGGCTACCTTAAGAGAGTCATAGTTATCCCTGTTAGTTGCTCCCCGTTTTACCACAGTCACATTTTCAAGGTTCCGCTAGCCAGTTCCCCTGAAGCGATACGCTATTATCTGTCAACCTAAAGACTTTCACAGCACTCCTGATGGGAGCTTCTCGAGTTTGCTGATGTATTTCTCCGGTTGACGAGGCATTTGGCTACCTTAAGAGAGTCATAGTTACTCCTGTTAGTTGCTCCCCGTTTTACCACAGTCACATTTTCAAGGTTCCGCTAGCCAGTTCCCCTGAAGCGATACGCCATTATCTGTCAACCTATAGACTGTCACAGTACTCCTGGTGGGAGCTTCTTCGAGTTTGCCGATGTATTTCGCCTGTTGACGAGGCATTTGGCTACCTTAAGAGAGTCATAGTTACTCCTGTCAGTTGCTCCCCGTTTTACCACAGTCACATTTTCAAGGTTCCGCTAGCCAGTTCCCCTGAAGCGATACGCCATTATCTGTCAACCTATAGACTGTAACAGTACTCCTGGTGGGAGCTTCTCGAGTTTGCCGATGTATTTCGCCTGTTGACGAGGCATTTGGCTACCTTAAGAGAGTCATAGTTACTCCTGTCAGTTGCTCCCCGTTTCACCACAGTCACAATTTCAAGCTTCCTCTAGCCAGTTCACCTGACGCGATACGCCATTGTCTGTCAACCTAATGTCTTTCACAGTACTCCTGCCGTGAGCTTCTCGAGTTTGCCGATGTATTTCGCCTGTTGACGAGGCATTTGGCTACCTTAAGAGAGTCATAGTACTCCTGTCAGTTGCTCCCCATTTTACCACAGTCACATTTTCAAGGTTCCACTAGCCAGTTCCCCTGAAGCGATACGCCATTATCTGTCAACCTATAGACTGTCACAGTACTCCTGGTGGGAGCTTCTCGAGATTGCCGATGTATTTCGCCTGTTGACGAGGCATTTGGCTACCTTAAGAGAGTCATAGTAACTCCTGTCAGTTGCTCCCCGTTTTACCACAGTCACATTTTCAAGGTTCCGCTAGCCAGTTCCCCTGAAGCGATACGCCATTATCTGTCAACCTATAGACTGTCACAGTACTCCTGGTGGGAGCTTCTTCGAGTTTGCCGATGTATTTCGCCTGTTGACGAGGCATTTGGCTACCTTAAGAGAGTCATAGTTACTCCCGTCAGTTGCTCCCCGTTTTACCACAGTCACATTTTCAAGGTTCCACTAGCCAGTTCCCCTGAAGCGATACGCCATTATCTGTCAACCTAAAGACTTTCACAGCACTCCTGATGGGAGCTTCTCGAGTTTGCCGATGTATTTCTCCGGTTGACGAGGCATTTGGTTACCTTAAGAGAGTCATAGTTACTCCTGTCAGTTGCTCCCCGTTTTACCACAGTCACATTTTCAAGGTTCCACTAGCCAGTTCCCCTGAAGCGATACGCCATTATCTGTCATCCTATAGACTGTCACAGTACTCCTGGTGGGAGCTTCTCGAGTTTGCCGATATATTTCGCCTGTTGACGAGGCATTTGGCTACCTTAAGAGAGTCATAGTTATCCCTGTTAGTTGCTCCCCGTTTTACCACAGTCACATTTTCAAGGTTCCGCTAGCCAGTTCCCCTGAAGCGATACGCTATTATCTGTCAACCTAAAGACTTTCACAGCACTCCTGATGGGAGCTTCTCGAGTTTGCTGATGTATTTCTCCGGTTGACGAGGCATTTGGCTACCTTAGTAGAGTCATAGTTACTCCTGTTAGTTGCTCCCCGTTTTACCACAGTCACATTTTCAAGGTTCCGCTAGCCAGTTCCCCTGAAGCGATACGCCATTATCTGTCAACCTATAGACTGTCACAGTACTCCTGGTGGGAGCTTCTTCGAGTTTGCCGATGTATTTCGCCTGTTGACGAGGCATTTGGCTACCTTAAGAGAGTCATAGTTACTCCTGTCAGTTGCTCCCCGTTTTACCACAGTCACATTTTCAACGTTCCACGAGCCAGTTCCCCTGAAGCGATACGCCATTATCTGTCAACCTATAGACTGTCACAGTACTCCTGGTGGGAGCTCCTCGAGTTTGCCGATATATTTCGCCTGTTGACGAGGCATTTGGCTACCTTAAGAGAGTCATAGTTACTCCTGTCAGTTGCTCCCCGTTTTACCACTGTCATATTTTCAAGGTTCCACTAGCCAGTTCCCCTGAAGCGATACGCCATTATCTGTCATCCTATAGACTGTCACAGTACTCCTGGTGGGAGCTTCTCGAGTTTGCCGATATATTTCGCCTGTTGACGAGGCATTTGGCTACCTTAAGAGAGTCATAGTTATCCCTGTTAGTTGCTCCCCGTTTTACCACAGTCACATTTTCAAGGTTCCGCTAGCCAGTTCCCCTGAAGCGATACGCTATTATCTGTCAACCTAAAGACTTTCACAGCACTCCTGATGGGAGCTTCTCGAGTTTGCTGATGTATTTCTCCGGTTGACGAGGCATTTGGCTACCTTAAGAGAGTCATAGTTACTCCTGTTAGTTGCTCCCCGTTTTACCACAGTCACATTTTCAAGGTTCCGCTAGCCAGTTCCCCTGAAGCGATACGCCATTATCTGTCAACCTATAGACTGTCACAATACTCCAAGTGGGAGCTTCTTCGAGTTTGCCGATGTATTTCGCCTGTTGACGAGGCATTTGGCTACCTTAAGAGAGTCATAGTTACTCCTGTCAGTTGCTCCCCGTTTTACCACAGTCACATTTTCAAGGTTCCGCTAGCCAGTTCCCCTGAAGCGATACGCCATTATCTGTCAACCTATAGACTGTAACAGTACTCCTGGTGGGAGCTTCTCGAGTTTGCCAATGTATTTCGCCTGTTGACGAGGCATTTGGCTACCTTAAGAGAGTCATAGTTACTCCTGTCAGTTGCTCCCCGTTTCACCACAGTCACAATTTCAAGCTTCCTCTAGCCAGTTCACCTGACGCGATACGCCATTGTCTGTCAACCTAATGTCTTTCACAGTACTCCTGCCGTGAGCTTCTCGAGTTTGCCGATGTATTTCGCCTGTTGACGAGGCATTTGGCTACCTTAAGAGAGTCATAGTACTCCTGTCAGTTGCTCCCCATTTTACCACAGTCACATTTTCAAGGTTATACTAGCCAGTTCCCCTGAAGCGATACGCCATTATCTGTCAACCTATAGACTGTCACAGTACTCCTGGTGGGAGCTTCTCGAGATTGCCGATGTATTTCGCCTGTTGACGAGGCATTTGGCTACCTTAAGAGAGTCATAGTTACTCCTGTCAGTTGCTCCCCGTTTTACCACAGTCACATTTTCAACGTTCCACGAGCCAGTTCCCCTGAAGCGATAGGCCATTATCTGTCAACCTATAGACTGTAACAGTACTCCTGGTGGGAGCTTCTCGAGTTTGCCGATGTATTTTGCCTGTTGACGAGGCATTTGGCTACCTTAAGAGAGTCATAGTTACTCCTGTCAGTTGCTCCCCGTTTTACCACAGTCACATTTTCAAGGTTCCACTAGCCAGTTCCCCTGAAGCGATACGCCATTATCTGTCAACCTAAAGACTTTCACAGCACTCCTGATGGGAGCTTCTCGAGTTTGCCGATGTATTTCTCCGGTTGACGAGGCATTTGGCTACCTTAAGAGAGTCATAGTTACTCCTGTCAGTTGCTCCCCGTTTCACCACAGTCACAATTTCAAGCTTCCTCTAGCCAGTTCACCTGACGCGATACGCCATTGTCTGTCAACCTAATGTCTTTCACAGTACTCCTGCCGTGAGCTTCTCGAGTTTGCCGATGTATTTCGCCTGTTGACGAGGCATTTGGCTACCTTAAGAGAGTCATAGTACTCCTGTCAGTTGCTCCCCATTTTACCACAGTCACATTTTCAAGGTTCCACTAGCCAGTTCCCCTGAAGCGATACGCCATTATCTGTCAACCTATAGACTGTCACAGTACTCCTGGTGGGAGCTTCTCGAGATTGACGATGTATTTCGCCTGTTGACGAGGCATTTGGCTACCTTAAGAGAGTCATAGTTACTCCTGTCAGTTGCTCCCCGTTTTACCACAGTCACATTTTCAACGTTCCACGAGCCAGTTCCCCTGAAGCGATACGCCATTATCTGTCAACCTATAGACTGTCACAGTACTCCTGGTGGGAGCTTCTCGAGTTTGCCGACATATTTCGCCTGTTGACGAGGCATTTGGCTACCTTAAGAGAGTCATAGTTACTCCTGTCAGTTGCTCCCCGTTTTACCACAGTCACATTTTCAAGGTTCCACTCGCCAGTTCCCCTGAAGCGATACGCCATTATCTGTCATCCTATAGACTGTCACAGTACTCCTGGTGGGAGCTTCTCGAGTTTGCCGATATATTTCGCCTGTTGACGAGGCATTTGGCTACCTTAAGAGAGTCATAGTTATCCGTGTTAGTTGCTCCCCGTTTTACCACAGTCACATTTTCAAGGTTCCGCTAGCCAGTTCCCCTGAAGCGATACGCTATTATCTGTCAACCTAAAGACTTTCACAGCACTCCTGATGGGAGCTTCTCGAGTTTGCTGATGTATTTCTCCGGTTGACGAGGCATTTGGCTACCTTAAGAGAGTCATAGTTACTCCTGTTAGTTGCTCCCCGTTTTACCACAGTCACATTTTCAAGGTTCCGCTAGCCAGTTCCCCTGAAGCGATACGCCATTATCTGTCAACCTATAGACTGTCACAGTACTCCTGGTGGGAGCTTCTTCGAGTTTGCCGATGTATTTCGCCTGTTGACGAGGCATTTGGCTACCTTAAGAGAGTCATAGTTACTCCTGTCAGTTGCTCCCCGTTTTACCACAGTCACATTTTCAAGGTTCCGCTAGCCAGTTCCCCTGAAGCGATACGCCATTATCTGTCAACCTATAGACTGTAACAGTACTCCTGGTGGGAGCTTCTCGAGTTTGCCGATGTATTTCGCCTGTTGACGAGGCATTTGGCTACCTTAAGAGAGTCATAGTTACTCCTGTCAGTTGCTCCCCGTTTCACCACAGTCACAATTTCAAGCTTCCTCTGGCCAGTTCACCTGACGCGATACGCCATTGTCTGTCAACCTAATGTCTTTCACAGTACTCCTGCCGTGAGCTTCTCGCGTTTGCCGATGTATTTCGCCTGTTGACGAGGCATTTGGCTACCTTAAGAGAGTCATAGTACTCCTGTCAGTTGCTCCCCATTTTACCACAGTCACATTTTCAAGGTTCCACTAGCCAGTTCCCCTGAAGCGATACGCCATTATCTGTCAACCTATAGACTGTCACAGTACTCCTGGTGGGAGCTTCTCGAGTTTGCCGATATATTTCGCCTGTTGACGAGGCATTTGGCTACCTTAAGAGAGTCATAGTTATCCCTGTTAGTTGCTCCCCGTTTTACCACAGTCACATTTTCAAGGTTCCACGAGCCAGTTCCCCTGAAGCGATACGCCATTATCTGTCATCCTATAGACTGTCACAGTACTCCTGGTGGGAGCTTCTCGAGTTTGCCGATATATTTCGCCTGTTGACGAGGCATTTGGCTACCTTAAGAGAGTCATAGTTATCCCTGTTAGTTGCTCCCCGTTTTACCACAGTCACATTTTCAAGGTTCCACTAGCCAGTTCCCCTGAAGCGATACGCCATTATCTGTCAACCTAAAGACTTTCACAGCACTCCTGATGGGAGCTTCTCGAGTTTGCCGATGTATTTCTCCGGTTGACGAGGCATTTGGTTACCTTAAGAGAGTCATAGTTACTCCTGTCAGTTGCTCCCCGTTTTACCACAGTCACATTTTCAAGGTTCCACTAGCCAGTTCCCCTGAAGCGATACGCCATTATCTGTCATCCTATAGACTGACACAGTACTCCTGGTGGGAGCTTCTCGAGTTTGCCGATATATTTCGCCTGTTGACGAGGCATTTGGCTACCTTAAGAGAGTCATAGTTATCCCTGTTAGTTGCTCCCCGTTTTACCACAGTCACATTTTCAAGGTTCCGCTAGCCAGTTCCCCTGAAGCGATACGCTATTATCTGTCAACCTAAAGACTTTCACAGCACTCCTGATGGGAGCTTCTCGAGTTTGCTGATGTATTTCTCCGGTTGACGAGGCATTTGGCTACCTTAAGAGAGTCATAGTTACTCCTGTTAGTTGCTCCCCGTTTTACCACAGTCACATTTTCAAGGTTCCGCTAGCCAGTTCCCCTGAAGCGATACGCCATTATCTGTCAACCTATAGACTGTCACAGTACTCCTGGTGGGAGCTTCTTCGAGTTTGCCGATGTATTTCGCCTGTTGACGAGGCATTTGGCTACCTTAAGAGAGTCATAGTTACTCCTGTCAGTTGCTCCCCGTTTTACCACAGTCACATTTTCAAGGTTCCGCTAGCCAGTTCCCCTGAAGCGATACGCCATTATCTGTCAACCTATAGACTGTAACAGTACTCCTGGTGGGAGCTTCTCGAGTTTGCCGATGTATTTCGCCTGTTGACGAGGCATTTGGCTACCTTAAGAGAGTCATTGTTACTCCTGTCAGTTGCTCCCCGTTTTACCACAGTCACATTTTCAAGGTTCCACTAGCCAGTTCCCCTGAAGCGATACGCCATTATCTGTCAACCTAAAGACTTTCACAGCACTCCTGATGGGAGCTTCTCGAGTTTGCCGATGTATTTCTCCGGTTGACGAGGCATTTGGCTACCTTAATAGAGTCATAGTTACTCCTGTCAGTTGCTCCCCGTTTCACCACAGTCACAATTTCAAGCTTCCTCTAGCCAGTTCACCTGACGCGATACGCCATTGTCTGTCAACCTAATGTCTTTCACAGTACTCCTGCCGTGAGCTTCTCGAGTTTGCCGATGTATTTCGCCTGTTGACGAGGCATTTGGCTACCTTAAGAGAGTCATAGTACTCCTGTCAGTTGCTCCCCATTTTACCACAGTCACATTTTCAAGGTTCCACTAGCCAGTTCCCCTGAAGCGATACGCCATTATCTGTCAACCTATAGACTGTCACAGTACTCCTGGTGGGAGCTTCTCGAGATTGCCGATGTATTTCGCCTGTTGACGAGGCATTTGGCTACCTTAAGAGAGTCATAGTTACTCCTGTCAGTTGCTCCCCGTTTTACCACAGTCACATTTTCAACGTTCCACGAGCCAGTTCCCCTGAAGCGATACGCCATTATCTGTCAACCTATAGACTGTCACAGTACTCCTGGTGGGAGCTTCTCGAGTTTGCCGATATATTTCGCCTGTTGACGAGGCATTTGGCTACCTTAAGAGAGTCATAGTTACCCCTGTCAGTTGCTCCCCGTTTTACCACAGTCACATTTTCAAGGTTCCACTAGCCAGTTCCCCTGAAGCGATACGCCATTATCTGTCATCCTATAGACTGTCACAGTACTCCTGGTGGGAGCTTCTCGAGTTTGCCGATATCTTTCGCCTGTTGACGAGGCATTTGGCTACCTTAAGAGAGTCATAGTTATCCCTGTTAGTTGCTCCCCGTTTTACCACAGTCACATTTTCAAGGTTCCGCTAGCCAGTTCCCCTGAAGCGATACGCTATTATCTGTCAACCTAAAGACTTTCACAGCACTCCTGATGGGAGCTTCTCGAGTTTGCTGATGTATTTCTCCGGTTGACGAGGCATTTGGCTACCTTAAGAGAGTCATAAATACTCCTGTTAGTTGCTCCCCGTTTTACCACAGTCACATTTTCAAGGTTCCGCTAGCCAGTTCCCCTGAAGCGATACGCCATTATCTGTCAACCTATAGACTGTCACAGTACTCCTGGTGGGAGCTTCTTCGAGTTTGCCGATGTATTTCGCCTGTTGACGAGGCATTTGGCTACCTTAAGAGAGTCATAGTTACTCCTGTCAGTTGCTCCCCGTTTTACCACAGTCACATTTTCAAGGTTCCGCTAGCCAGTTCCCCTGAAGCGATACTCCATTATCTGTCAACCTATAGACTGTAACAGTACTCCTGGTGGGAGCTTCTCGAGTTTGCCGATGTATTTCGCCTGTTGACGAGGCATTTGGCTACCTTAAGAGAGTCATAGTTACTCCTGTCAGTGTCTCCCCGTTTTACCACAGTCACATTTTCAAGGTTCCACTAGCCAGTTCCCCTGAAGCGATACGCCATTATCTGTCAACCTAAAGACTTTCACAGCACTCCTGATGGGAGCTTCTCGAGTTTGCCGATGTATTTCTCCGGTTGACGAGGCATTTGGCTACCTTAAGAGAGTCATAGTTACTCCTGTCAGTTGCTCCCCGTTTCACCACAGTCACAATTTCAAGCTTCCTCTAGCCAGTTCACCTGACGCGATACGCCATTGTCTGTCAACCTAATGTCTCTCACAGTACTCCTGCCGTGAGCTTCTCGAGTTTGCCGATGTATTTCGCCTGTTGACGAGGCATTTGGCTACCTTAAGAGAGTCATAGTACTCCTGTCAGTTGCTCCCCATTTTACCACAGTCACATTTTCAAGGTTCCGCTAGCCAGTTCCCCTGAAGCGATACGCCATTATCTGTCAACCTATAGACTGTCACAGTACTCCTGGTGGGAGCTTCTCGAGATTGCCGATGTATTTCGCCTGTTGACGAGGCATTTGGCTACCTTAAGAGAGTCATAGTTACTCCTGTCAGTTGCTCCCCGTTTTACCACAGTCACATTTTCAACGTTCCACGAGCCAGTTCCCCTGAAGCGATACGCCATTATCTGTCAACCTATAGACTGTCACAGTACTCCTGGTGGGAGCTTCTCGAGTTTGCCGATATATTTCGCCTGTTGACGAGGCATTTGGCTACCTTAAGAGAGTCATAAATACTCCTGTTAGTTGCTCCCCGTTTTACCACAGTCACATTTTCAAGGTTCCGCTAGCCAGTTCCCCTGAAGCGATACGCCATTATCTGTCAACCTATAGACTGTCACAGTACTCCTGGTGGGAGCTTCTTCGAGTTTGCCGATGTATTTCGCCTGTTGACGAGGCATTTGGCTACCTTAAGAGAGTCATAGTTACTCCTGTCAGTTGCTCCCCGTTTTACCACAGTCACATTTTCAAGGTTCCGCTAGCCAGTTCCCCTGAAGCGATACGCCATTATCTGTCAACCTATAGACTGTAACAGTACTCCTGGTGGGAGCTTCTCGAGTTTGCCGATGTATTTCGCCTGTTGACGAGGCATTTGGCTATCTTAAGAGAGTCATAGTTACTCCTGTCAGTTGCTCCCCGTTTTACCACAGTCACATTTTCAAGGTTCCACTAGCCAGTTCCCCTGAAGCGATACGCCATTATCTGTCAACCTAAAGACTTTCACAGCACTCCTGATGGGAGCTTCTCGAGTTTGCCGATGTATTTCTCCGGTTGACGAGGCATTTGGCTACCTTAAGAGAGTCATAGTTACTCCTGTCAGTTGCTCCCCGTTTCACCACAGTCACAATTTCAAGCTTCCTCTAGCCAGTTCACCTGACGCGATACGCCATTGTCTGTCAACCTAATGTCTCTCACAGTACTCCTGCCGTGAGCTTCTCGAGTTTGCCGATGTATTTCGCCTGTTGACGAGGCATTTGGTTACCTTAAGAGAGTCATAGTACTCCTGTCAGTTGCTCCCCATTTTACCACAGTCACATTTTCAAGGTTCCGCTAGCCAGTTCCCCTGAAGCGATACGCCATTATCTGTCAACCTATAGACTGTCACAGTACTCCTGGTGGGAGCTTCTCGAGATTGCCGATGTATTTCGCCTGTTGACGAGGCATTTGGCTACCTTAAGAGAGTCATAGTTACTCCTGTCAGTTGCTCCCCGTTTTACCACAGTCACATTTTCAACGTTCCACGAGCCAGTTCCCCTGAAGCGATACGCCATTATCTGTCAACCTATAGACTGTCACAGTACTCCTGGTGGGAGCTTCTCGAGTTTGCCGATATATTTCGCCTGTTGACGAGGCATTTGGCTACCTTAAGAGAGTCATAGTTACTCCTGTTAGTTGCTCCCCGTTTTACCACAGTCACATTTTCAAGGTTCCGCTAGCCAGTTCCCCTGAAGCGATAAGCCATTATCTGTCAACCTATAGACTGTCACAGTACTCCTGGTGGGAGCTTCTTCGAGTTTGCCGATGTATTTCGCCTGTTGACGAGGCATTTGGCTACCTTAAGAGAGTCATAGTTACTCCTGTCAGTTGCTCCCCGTTTTACCACAGTCACATTTTCAAGCTTCCTCTAGCCAGTTCACCTGACGCGATACGCCATTGTCCGTCAACCTAATGGCGTTCACAGTACTCCTGCCGTGAGCTTCTCGAGTTTGCCGATGTATTTCGCCTGTTGACGAGGCATTTGGCTACCTTAAGAGAGTCATATTACTCCTGTCAGTTGCTCCCCATTTTACCACAGTCACATTTTCAAGGTTCCACTAGCCAGTTCCCCTGAAGCGATACGCCATTATCTGTCAACCTATAGACTGTCACAGTACTCCTGGTGGGAGCTTCTCGAGATTGCCGATGTATTTCGCCTGTTGACGAGGCATTTGGCTACCTTAAGAGAGTCATAGTTACTCCTGTCAGTTGCTCCCCGTTTTACCACAGTCACATTTTCAACGTTCCACGAGCCAGTTCCCCTGAAGCGATACGCCATTATCTGTCAACCTATAGACTGTCACAGTACTCCTGGTGGGAGCTTCTTCGAGTTTGCCGATGTATTTCGCCTGTTGACGAGGCATTTGGCTACCTTAAGAGAGTCATAGTTACTCCCGTCAGTTGCTCCCCGTTTTACCACAGTCACATTTTCAAGGTTCCACTAGCCAGTTCCCCTGAAGCGATACGCCATTATCTGTCAACCTAAAGACTTTCACAGCACTCCTGATGGGAGCTTCTCGAGTTTGCCGATGTATTTCTCCGGTTGACGAGGCATTTGGTTACCTTAAGAGAGTCATAGTTACTCCTGTCAGTTGCTCCCCGTTTTACCACAGTCACATTTTCAAGGTTCCACTAGCCAGTTCCCCTGAAGCGATACGCCATTATCTGTCATCCTATAGACTGTCACAGTACTCCTGGTGGGAGCTTCTCGAGTTTGCCGATATATTTCGCCTGTTGACGAGGCATTTGGCTACCTTAAGAGAGTCATAGTTATCCCTGTTAGTTGCTCCCCGTTTTACCACAGTCACATTTTCAAGGTTCCGCTAGCCAGTTCCCCTGAAGCGATACGCTATTATCTGTCAACCTAAAGACTTTCACAGCACTCCTGATGGGTGCTTCTCGAGTTTGCTGATGTATTTCTCCGGTTGACGAGGCATTTGGCTACCTTAAGAGAGTCATAGTTACTCCTGTCAGTTGCTCCCCGTTTCACCACAGTCACAATTTCAAGCTTCCTCTAGCCAGTTCACCTGACGCGATACGCCATTGTCTGTCAACCTAATGTCTTTCACAGTACTCCTGCCGTGAGCTTCTCGAGTTTGCCGATGTATTTCGCCTGTTGACGAGGCATTTGGCTACCTTAAGAGAGTCATAGTACTCCTGTCAGTTGCTCCCCATTTTACCACAGTCACATTTTCAAGGTTCCACTAGCCAGTTCCCCTGAAGCGATACGCCATTATCTGTCAACCTATAGACTGTCACAGTACTCCTGGTGGGAGCTTCTCGAGATTGCCGATGTATTTCGCCTGTTGACGAGGCATTTGGCTACCTTAAGAGAGTCATAGTTACTCCTGTCAGTTGCTCCCCGTTTTACCACAGTCACATTTTCAACGTTCCACGAGCCAGTTCCCCTGAAGCGATACGCCATTATCTGTCAACCTATAGACTGTAACAGTACTCCTGGTGGGAGCTTCTCGAGTTTGCCGATGTATTTCGCCTGTTGACGAGGCATTTGGCTACCTTAAGAGAGTCATATTACTCCTGACAGTTGCTCCCCATTTTACCACAGTCACATTTTCAAGGTTCCACTAGCCAGTTCCCCTGAAGCGATACGCCATTATCTGTCAACCTATAGACTGTCACAGTACTCCTGGTGGGAGCTTCTCGAGATTGCCGATGTATTTCTCCGGTTGACGAGGCATTTGGTTACCTTAAGAGAGTCATAGTTACTCCTGTCAGTTGCTCCCCGTTTTACCACAGTCACATTTTCAAGGTTCCACTAGCCAGTTCCCCTGAAGCGATACGCCATTATCTGTCATCCTATAGACTGTCACAGTACTCCTGGAGGGAGCTTCTCGAGTTTGCCGATATATTTCGCCTGTTGACGAGGCATTTGGCTACCTTAAGAGAGTCATAGTTACTCCTGTCAGTTGCTCCCCGTTTTACCACAGTCACATTTTCAAGGTTCCGCTAGCCAGTTCCCCTGAAGCGATACGCCATTATCTGTCAACCTATAGACTGTAACAGTACTCCTGGTGGGAGCTTCTCGAGTTTGCCGATGTATTTCGCCTGTTGACGAGGCATTTGGCTACCTTAAGAGAGTCATAGTTACTCCTGTCAGTTGCTCCCCGTTTCACCACAGTCACAATTTCAAGCTTCCTCTAGCCAGTTCACCTGACGCGATACGCCATTGTCTGTCAACCTAATGTCTTTCACAGTACTCCTGCCGTGAGCTTCTCGAGTTTGCCGATGTATTTCGCCTGTTGACGAGGCATTTGGCTACCTTAAGAGAGTCATAGTACTCCTGTCAGTTGCTCCCCATTTTACCACAGTCACATTTTCAAGGTTCCACTAGCCAGTTCCCCTGAAGCGATACGCCATTATCTGTCAACCTATAGACTGTCACAGTACTCCTGGTGGGAGCTTCTCGAGATTGCCGATGTATTTCGCCTGTTGACGAGGCATTTGGCTACCTTAAGAGAGTCATAGTTACTCCTGTCAGTTGCTCCCCGTTTTACCACAGTCACATTTTCAACGTTCCACGAGCCAGTTCCCCTGAAGCGATACGCCATTATCTGTCAACCTATAGTCTGTCACAGTACTCCTGGTGGGAGCTTCTCGAGTTTGCCGATGTATTTCGCCTGTTGACGAGGCATTTGGCTACCTTAAGAGAGTCATATTACTCCTGTCAGTTGCTCCCCATTTTACCACAGTCACATTTTCAAGGTTCCACTAGCCAGTTCCCCTGAAGCGATACGCCATTATCTGTCAACCTATAGACTGTCACAGTACTCCTGGTGGGAGCTTCTCGAGATTGCCGATGTATTTCTCCGGTTGACGAGGCATTTGGTTACCTTAAGAGAGTCATAGTTACTCCTGTCAGTTGCTCCCCGTTTTACCACAGTCACATTTTCAAGGTTCCACTAGCCAGTTCCCCTGAAGCGATACGCCATTATCTGTCATCCTATAGACTGTCACAGTACTCCTGGTGGGAGCTTCTCGAGTTTGCCGATATATTTCGCCTGTTGACGAGGCATTTGGCTACCTTAAGAGAGTCATAGTTACTCCTGTCAGTTGCTCCCCGTTTTACCACAGTCACATTTTCAAGGTTCCGCTAGCCAGTTCCCCTGAAGCGATACGCCATTATCTGTCAACCTATAGACTGTAACAGTACTCCTGGTGGGAGCTTCTCGAGTTTGCCGATGTATTTCGCCTGTTGACGAGGCATTTGGCTACCTTAAGAGAGTCATAGTTACTCCTGTCAGTTGCTCCCCGTTTCACCACAGTCACAATTTCAAGCTTCCTCTAGCCAGTTCACCTGACGCGATACGCCATTGTCTGTCAACCTAATGTCTTTCACAGTACTCCTGCCGTGAGCTTCTCGAGTTTGCCGATGTATTTCGCCTGTTGACGAGGCATTTGGCTACCTTAAGAGAGTCATAGTACTCCTGTCAGTTGCTCCCCATTTTACCACAGTCACATTTTCAAGGTTCCACTAGCCAGTTCCCCTGAAGCGATACGCCATTATCTGTCAACCTATAGACTGTCACAGTACTCCTGGTGGGAGCTTCTCGAGATTGCCGATGTATTTCGCCTGTTGACGAGGCATTTGGCTACCTTAAGAGAGTCATAGTTACTCCTGTCAGTTGCTCCCCGTTTTACCACAGTCACATTTTCAACGTTCCACGAGCCAGTTCCCCTGAAGCGATACGCCATTATCTGTCAACCTATAGACTGTCACAGTACTCCTGGTGGGAGCTTCTCGAGTTTGCCGATGTATTTCGCCTGTTGACGAGGCATTTGGCTACCTTAAGAGAGTCATATTACTCCTGTCAGTTGCTCCCCATTTTACCACAGTCACATTTTCAAGGTTCCACTAGCCAGTTCCCCTGAAGCGATACGCCATTATCTGTCATCCTATAGACTGTCACAGTACTCCTGGTGGGAGCTTCTCGAGTTTGCCGATATATTTCGCCTGTTGACGAGGCATTTGGCTACCTTAAGAGAGTCATAGTTACTCCTGTCAGTTGCTCCCCGTTTTACCACAGTCACATTTTCAAGGTTCCGCTAGCCAGTTCCCCTGAAGCGATACGCCATTATCTGTCAACCTATAGACTGTAACAGTACTCCTGGTGGGAGCTTCTCGAGTTTGCCGATGTATTTCGCCTGTTGACGAGGCATTTGGCTACCTTAAGAGAGTCATAGTTACTCCTGTCAGTTGCTCCCCGTTTCACCACAGTCACAATTTCAAGCTTCCTCTAGCCAGTTCACCTGACGCGATACGCCATTGTCTGTCAACCTAATGTCTTTCACAGTACTCCTGCCGTGAGCTTCTCGAGTTTGCCGATGTATTTCGCCTGTTGACGAGGCATTTGGCTACCTTAAGAGAGTCATAGTACTCCTGTCAGTTGCTCCCCATTTTACCACAGTCACATTTTCAAGGTTCCACTAGCCAGTTCCCCTGAAGCGATACGCCATTATCTGTCAACCTATAGACTGTCACAGTACTCCTGGTGGGAGCTTCTCGAGATTGCCGATGTATTTCGCCTGTTGACGAGGCATTTGGCTACCTTAAGAGAGTCATAGTTACTCCTGTCAGTTGCTCCCCGTTTTACCACAGTCACATTTTCAAGGTTCCACTAGCCAGTTCCCCTGAAGCGATACGCCATTATCTGTCAACCTATAGGCTGTCACAGTACTCCTGGTGGGAGCTTCTTCGAATTTGCCGATGTATTTCGCCTGTTGACGAGGCATTTGGCTACCTTAAGGGAGTCATAGTTACTCCCGTCAGTTGCTCCCCGTTTTACCACAGTCACATTTTCAAGGTTCCACTAGCCAGTTCCCCTGAAGCGATACGCCATTATCTGTCAACCTAAAGACTTTCACAGCACTCCTGATCGGAGCTTCTCGAGTTTGCCGATGTATTTCTCCGGTTGATGAGGCATTTGGTTACCTTAAGAGAGTCATAGTTACTCCTGTCAGTTGCTCCCCGTTTTACCACAGTCACATTTTCAAGGTTCCACTAGCCATTCCCCTGAAGCGATACGCCATTATCTGTCATCCTATAGACTGTCACAGTACTCCTGGTGGGAGCTTCTCGAGTTTGCCGATATATTTCGCCTGTTGACGAGGCATTTGGCTACCTTAAGAGAGTCATAGTTATCCCTGTTAGTTGCTCCCCGTTTTACCACAGTCACATTTTCAAGGTTCCGCTAGCCAGTTCCCCTGAAGCGATACGCTATTATCTGTCAACCTAAAGACTTTCACAGCACTCCTGATGGGAGCTTCTCGAGTTTGCTGATGTATTTCTCCGGTTGACGAGGCATTTGGCTACCTTAAGAGAGTCATAGTTACTCCTGTTAGTTGCTCCCCGTTTTACCACAGTCACATTTTCAAGGTTCCGCTAGCCAGTTCCCCTGAAGCGATACGCCATTATCTGTCAACCTATAGACTGTCACAGTACTCCTGGTGGGAGCTTCTTCGAGTTTGGCGATGTATTTCGCCTGTTGACGAGGCATTTGGCTACCTTAAGAGAGTCATAGTTACTCCTGTCAGTTGCTCCCCGTTTTACCACAGTCACATTTTCAAGGTTCCGCTAGCCAGTTCCCCTGAAGCCATACGCCATTATCTGTCAACCTATAGTCTGTAACAGTACTCCTGGTGGGAGCTTCTCGAGTTTGCCGATGTATTTCGCCTGTTGACGAGGCATTTGGCTACCTTAAGAGAGTCATAGTTACTCCTGTCAGTTGCTCCCCGTTTAACCACAGTCACATTTTCAAGGTTCCACTAGCCAGTTCCCCTGAAGCGATACGCCATTATCTGTCAACCTAAAGACTTTCACAGCACTCCTGATGGGAGCTTCTTGAGTTTGCCGATGTATTTCTCCGGTTGACGAGGCATTTGGCTACCTTAAGAGAGTCATAGTTACTCCTGTCAGTTGCTCCCCGTTTCACCACAGTCACAATATCAAGCTTCCTCTAGCCAGTTCACCTGACGCGATACGCCATTGTCTGTCAACCTAATGTCTTTCACAGTACTCCTGCCGTGAGCTTCTCGAGTTTGCCGATGTATTTCGCCTGTTGACGAGGCATTTGGCTACCTTAAGAGAGTCATAGTACTCCTGTCAGTTGCTCCCCATTTTACCACAGTCACATTTTCAAGGTTCCACTAGCCAGTTCCCCTGAAGCGATACGCCATTATCTGTCAACCTATAGACTGTCACAGTACTCCTGGTGGGAGCTTCTCGAGATTGCCGATGTATTTCGCCTGTTGACGAGGCATTTGGCTACCTTAAGAGAGTCATAGTTACTCCTGTCAGTTGCTCCCCGTTTTACCACAGTCACATTTTCAACGTTCCACGAGCCAGTTCCCCTGAAGCGATACGCCATTATCTGTCAACCTATAGACTGTCACAGTACTCCTGGTGGGAGCTTCTCGAGTTTGCCGATATATTTCGCCTGTTGACGAGGCATTTGGCTACCTTAAGAGAGTCATAGTTATCCCTGTTAGTTGCTCCCCGTTTTACCACAGTCACATTTTCAAGGTTCCGCTAGCCAGTTCCCCTGAAGCGATACGCTATTATTTGTCAACCTAAAGACTTTCACAGCACTCCTCATGGGAGCTTCTCGAGTTTGCTGATGTATTTCTCCGGTTGACGAGGCATTTGGCTACCTTAAGAGAGTCATAGTTACTCCTGTCAGTTGCTCCCCGTTTTACCACAGTCACATTTTCAAGGTTCCGCTAGCCAGTTCCCCTGAAGCGATACGCCATTATCTGTCAACCTATAGACTGTCACAGTACTCCTGGTGGGAGCTTCTTCGAGTTTGGCGATGTATTTCGCCTGTTGACGAGGCATTTGGCTACCTTAAGAGAGTCATAGTTACTCCTGTCAGTTGCTCCCCGTTTTACCACAGTCACATTTTCAAGGTTCCACTAGCCAGTTCCCCTGAAGCGATACGCCATTATCTGTCAACCTATAGACTGTCACAGTACTCCTGGTGGGAGCTTCTTCGAGTTTGGCGATGTATTTCGCCTGTTGACGAGGCATTTGGCTACCTTAAGAGAGTCATATTACTCCTGTCAGTTGCTCCCCATTTTACCACAGTCACATTTTCAAGGTTCCACTAGCCAGTTCCCCTGAAGCGATACGCCATTATCTGTCAACCTATAGACTGTAACAGTACTCCTGGTGGGAGCTTCTCGAGTTTGCCGATGTATTTTGCCTGTTGACGAGGCATTTGGCTACCTTAAGAGAGTCATAGTTACTCCTGTCAGTTGCTCCCCGTTTTACCACAGTCACATTTTCAAGGTTCCACTAGCCAGTTCCCCTGAAGCGATACGCCATTATCTGTCAACCTATAGACTGTCACAGTACTCCTGGTGGGAGCTTCTCGAGATTGCCGATGTATTTCGCCTGTTGACGAGGCATTTGGCTACCTTAAGAGAGTCATAGTTACTCCTGTCAGTTGCTCCCCGTTTTACCACAGTCACATTTTCAACGTTCCACGAGCCAGTTCCCCTGAAGCGATACGCCATTATCTGTCAACCTATAGACTGTCACAGTACTCCTGGTGGGAGCTTCTCGAGTTTGCCGATATATTTCGCCTGTTGACGAGGCATTTGGCTACCTTAAGAGAGTCATAGTTACTCCTGTCAGTTGCTCCCCGTTTTACCACAGTCACATTTTCAAGGTTCCGCTAGCCAGTTCCCCTGAAGCGATACGCCATTATCTGTCAACCTATAGACTGTCACAGTACTCCTGGTGGGAGCTTCTTCGAGTTTGGCGATGTATTTCGCCTGTTGACGAGGCATTTGGCTACCTTAAGAGAGTCATAGTTACTCCTGTCAGTTGCTCCCCGTTTTACCACAGTCACATTTTCAAGGTTCCACTAGCCAGTTCCCCTGAAGCGATACGCCATTATCTGTCAACCTATAGTCTGTAACAGTACTCCTGGTGGGAGCTTCTCGAGTTTGCCGATGTATTTCGCCTGTTGACGAGGCATTTGGCTACCTTAAGAGAGTCATAGTTACTCCTGTCAGTTGCTCCCCGTTTAACCACAGTCACATTTTCAAGGTTCCACTAGCCAGTTCCCCTGAAGCGATACGCCATTATCTGTCAACCTAAAGACTTTCACAGCACTCCTGATGGGAGCTTCTCGAGTTTGCCGATGTATTTCTCCGGTTGACGAGGCATTTGGCTACCTTAAGAGAGTCATAGTTACTCCTGTCAGTTGCTCCCCGTTTCACCACAGTCACAATATCAAGCTTCCTCTAGCCAGTTCACCTGACGCGATACGCCATTGTCTGTCAACCTAATGTCTTTCAAAGTACTCCTGCCGTGAGCTTCTCGAGTTTGCCGATGTATTTCGCCTGTTGACGAGGCATTTGGCTACCTTAAGAGAGTCATAGTACTCCTGTCAGTTGCTCCCCATTTTACCACAGTCACATTTTCAAGGTTCCACTAGCCAGTTCCCCTGAAGCGATACGCCATTATCTGTCAACCTATAGACTGTCACAGTACTCCTGGTGGGAGCTTCTCGAGATTGCCGATGTATTTCGCCTGTTGACGAGGCATTTGGCTACCTTAAGAGAGTCATAGTTACTCCTGTCAGTTGCTCCCCGTTTTACCACAGTCACATTTTCAACGTTCCACGAGCCAGTTCCCCTGAAGCGATACGCCATTATCTGTCAACCTATAGACTGTCACAGTACTCCTGGTGGGAGCTTCTCGAGTTTGCCGATATATTTCGCCTGTTGACGAGGCATTTGGCTACCTTAAGAGAGTCATAGTTACTCCTGTCAGTTGCTCCCCGTTTTACCACAGTCACATTTTCAAGGTTCCACTAGCCAGTTCCCCTGAAGCGATACGCCATTATCTGTCATCCTATAGACTGTCACAGTACTCCTGGTGGGAGCTTCTCGAGTTTGCCGATATATTTCGCCTGTTGACGAGGCATTTGGCTACCTTAAGAGAGTCATAGTTATCCCTGTTAGTTGCTCCCCGTTTTACCACAGTCACATTTTCAAGGTTCCGCTAGCCAGTTCCCCTGAAGCGATACGCTATTATTTGTCAACCTAAAGACTTTCACAGCACTCCTCATGGGAGCTTCTCGAGTTTGCTGATGTATTTCTCCGGTTGACGAGGCATTTGGCTACCTTAAGAGAGTCATAGTTACTCCTGTTAGTTGCTCCCCGTTTTACCACAGTCACATTTTCAAGGTTCCGCTAGCCAGTTCCCCTGAAGCGATACGCCATTATCTGTCAACCTATAGACTGTCACAGTACTCCTGTTGGGAGCTTCTTCGAGTTTGCCGATGTATTTCGCCTGTTGACGAGGCATTTGGCTACCTTAAGAGAGTCATAGTTACTCCTGTCAGTTGCTCCCCGTTTTACCACAGTCACATTTTCAAGGTTCCGCTAGCCAGTTCCCCTGAAGCGATACGCCATTATCTGTCAACCTATAGACTGTAACAGTACTCCTGGTGGGAGCTTCTCGAGTTTGCCGATGTATTTCGCCTGTTGACGAGGCATTTGGCTACCTTAAGAGAGTCATAGTTACTCCTGTCAGTTGCTCCCCGTTTTACCACAGTCACATTTTCAAGGTTCCACTAGCCAGTTCCCCTGAAGCGATACGCCATTATCTGTCAACCTAAAGACTTTCACAGCACTCCTGATGGGAGCTTCTCGAGTTTGCCGATGTATTTCTCCGGTTGACGAGGCATTTGGCTACCTTAAGAGAGTCATAGTTACTCCTGTCAGTTGCTCCCCGTTTCACCACAGTCACAATTTCAAGCTTCCTCTAGCCAGTTCACCTGACGCGATACGCCATTGTCTGTCAACCTAATGTCTTTCACAGTACTCCTGCCGTGAGCTTCTCGAGTTTGCCGATGTATTTCGCCTGTTGACGAGGCATTTGGCTACCTTAAGAGAGTCATAGTACTCCTGTCAGTTGCTCCCCATTTTACCACAGTCACATTTTCAAGGTTCCACTAGCCAGTTCCCCTGAAGCGATACGCCATTATCTGTCAACCTATAGACTGTCACAGTACTCCTGGTGGGAGCTTCTCGAGATTGCCGATGTATTTCGCCTGTTGACGAGGCATTTGGCTACCTTAAGAGAGTCATAGTTACTCCTGTCAGTTGCTCCCCGTTTTACCACAGTCACATTCTCAACGTTCCACGAGCCAGTTCCCCTGAAGCGATACGCCATTATCTGTCAACCTATAGACTGTCACAGTACTCCTGGTGGGAGCTTCTCGAGTTTGCCGATATATTTCGCCTGTTGACGAGGCATTTGGCTACCTTAAGAGAGTCATAGTTACTCCTGTTAGTTGCTCCCCGTTTTACCACAGTCACATTTTCAAGGTTCCGCTAGCCAGTTCCCCTGAAGCGATACGCCATTATCTGTCAACCTATAGACTGTCACAGTACTCCTGGTGGGAGCTTCTTCGAGTTTGCCGATGTATTTCGCCTGTTGACGAGGCATTTGGCTACCTTAAGAGAGTCATAGTTACTCCTGTCAGTTGCTCCCCGTTTTACCACAGTCACATTTTCAAGCTTCCTCTAGCCAGTTCACCTGACGCGATACGCCATTGTCTGTCAACCTAATGTCTTTCACAGTACTCCTGCCGTGAGCTTCTCGAGTTTGCCGATGTATTTCGCCTGTTGACGAGGCATTTGGCTACCTTAAGAGAGTCATATTACTCCTGTCAGTTGCTCCCCATTTTACCACAGTCACATTTTCAAGGTTCCACTACCCAGTTCCCCTGAAGCGATACGCCATTTTCTGTCAACCTATAGACTGTCACAGTACTCCTGGTGGGAGCTTCTCGAGATTGCCGATGTATTTCTCCGGTTGACGAGGCATTTGGTTACCTTAAGAGAGTCATAGTTACTCCTGTCAGTTGCTCCCCGTTTTACCACAGTCACATTTTCAAGGTTCCACTAGCCAGTTCCCCTGAAGCGATACGCCATTATCTGTCAACCTATAGACTGTCACAGTACTCCTGGTGGGAGCTTCTTCGAGTTTGCCGATGTATTTCGCCTGTTGACGAGGCATTTGGCTACCTTAAGAGAGTCATAGTTATCCCTGTTAGTTGCTCCCCGTTTTACCACAGTCACATTTTCAAGGTTCCGCTAGCCAGTTCCCCTGAAGCGATACGCCATTATCTGTCAACCTATAGACTGTAACAGTACTCCTGGTGGGAGCTTCTCGAGTTTGCCGATGTATTTTGCCTGTTGACGAGGCATTTGGCTACCTTAAGAGAGTCATAGTTACTCCTGTCAGTTGCTCCCCGTTTTACCACAGTCACATTTTCAAGGTTCCACTAGCCAGTTCCCCTGAAGCGATACGCCATTATCTGTCAACCTAAAGACTTTCACAGCACTCCTGATGGGAGCTTCTCGAGTTTGCCGATGTATTTCTCCGGTTGACGAGGCATTTGGCTACCTTAAGAGAGTCATAGTTACTCCTGTCAGTTGCTCCCCGTTTCACCACAGTCACAATTTCAAGCTTCCTCTAGCCAGTTCACCTGACGCGATACGCCATTGTCTGTCAACCTAATGTCTTTCACAGTACTCCTGCCGTGAGCTTCTCGAGTTTGCCGATGTATTTCGCCTGTTGACGAGGCATTTGGCTACCTTAAGAGAGTCATAGTACTCCTGTCAGTTGCTCCCCATTTTACCACAGTCACATTTTCAAGGTTCCACTAGCCAGTTCCCCTGAAGCGATACGCCATTATCTGTCAACCTATAGACTGTCACAGTACTCCTGGTGGGAGCTTCTCGAGATTGCCGATGTATTTCGCCTGTTGACGAGGCATTTGGCTACCTTAAGAGAGTCATAGTTACTCCTGTCAGTTGCTCCCCGTTTTACCACAGTCACATTTTCAACGTTCCACGAGCCAGTTCCCCTGAAGCGATACGCCATTATCTGTCAACCTATAGACTGTCACAGTACTCCTGGTGGGAGCTTCTCGAGTTTGCCGATATATTTCGCCTGTTGACGAGGCATTTGGCTACCTTAAGAGAGTCATAGTTATCCCTGTTAGTTGCTCCCCGTTTTACCACAGTCACATTTTCAAGGTTCCGCTAGCCAGTTCCCCTGAAGCGATACGCCATTATCTGTCAACCTATAGACTGTCACAGTACTCCTGGTGGGAGCTTCTTCGAGTTTGCCGATGTATTTCGCCTGTTGACGAGGCATTTGGCTACCTTAAGAGAGTCATAGTTACTCCTGTCAGTTGCTCCCCGTTTTACCACAGTCACATTTTCAAGCTTCCTCTAGCCAGTTCACCTGACGCGATACGCCATTGTCTGTCAACCTAATGTCTTTCACAGTACTCCTGCCGTGAGCTTCTCGAGTTTGCCGATGTATTTCGCCTGTTGACGAGGCATTTGGCTACCTTAAGAGAGTCATATTACTCCTGTCAGTTGCTCCCCATTTTACCACAGTCACATTTTCAAGGTTCCACTAGCCAGTTCCCCTGAAGCGATACGCCATTATCTGTCAACCTATAGACTGTAACAGTACTCCTGGTGGGAGCTTCTCGAGTTTGCCGATGTATTTTGCCTGTTGACGAGGCATTTGGCTACCTTAAGAGAGTCATAGTTACTCCTGTCAGTTGCTCCCCGTTTTACCACAGTCACATTTTCAAGGTTCCACTAGCCAGTTCCCCTGAAGCGATACGCCATTATCTGTCAACCTATAGACTGTCACAGTACTCCTGGTGGGAGCTTCTCGAGATTGCCGATGTATTTCGCCTGTTGACGAGGCATTTGGCTACCTTAAGAGAGTCATAGTTACTCCTGTCAGTTGCTCCCCGTTTTACCACAGTCACATTTTCAACGTTCCACGAGCCAGTTCCCCTGAAGCGATACGCCATTATCTGTCAACCTATAGACTGTCACAGTACTCCTGGTGGGAGCTTCTCGAGTTTGCCGATATATTTCGCCTGTTGACGAGGCATTTGGCTACCTTAAGAGAGTCATAGTTATCCCTGTTAGTTGCTCCCCGTTTTACCACAGTCACATTTTCAAGGTTCCGCTAGCCAGTTCCCCTGAAGCGATACGCCATTATCTGTCAACCTATAGACTGTCACAGTACTCCTGGTGGGAGCTTCTTCGAGTTTGCCGATGTATTTCGCCTGTTGACGAGGCATTTGGCTACCTTAAGAGAGTCATAGTTACTCCTGTCAGTTGCTCCCCGTTTTACCACAGTCACATTTTCAAGCTTCCTCTAGCCAGTTCACCTGACGCGATACGCCATTGTCTGTCAACCTAATGTCTTTCACAGTACTCCTGCCGTGAGCTTCTCGAGTTTGCCGATGTATTTCGCCTGTTGACGAGGCATTTGGCTACCTTAAGAGAGTCATATTACTCCTGTCAGTTGCTCCCCATTTTACCACAGTCACATTTTCAAGGTTCCACTAGCCAGTTCCCCTGAAGCGATACGCCATTATCTGTCAACCTATAGACTGTCACAGTACTCCTGGTGGGAGCTTCTCGAGATTGCCGATGTATTTCTCCGGTTGACGAGGCATTTGGTTACCTTAAGAGAGTCATAGTTACTCCTGTCAGTTGCTCCCCGTTTTACCACAGTCACATTTTCAAGGTTCCACTAGCCAGTTCCCCTGAAGCGATACGCCATTATCTGTCAACCTATAGACTGTCACAGTACTCCTGGTGGGAGCTTCTTCGAGTTTGCCGATGTATTTCGCCTGTTGACGAGGCATTTGGCTACCTTAAGAGAGTCATAGTTACTCCTGTCAGTTGCTCCCCGTTTTACCACAGTCACATTTTCAAGCTTCCTCTAGCCAGTTCACCTGACGCGATACGCCATTGTCTGTCAACCTAATGTCTTTCACAGTACTCCTGCCGTGAGCTTCTCGAGTTTGCCGATGTATTTCGCCTGTTGACGAGGCATTTGGCTACCTTAAGAGAGTCATATTACTCCTGTCAGTTGCTCCCCATTTTACCACAGTCACATTTTCAAGGTTCCACTAGCCAGTTCCCCTGAAGCGATACGCCATTATCTGTCAACCTATAGACTGTCACAGTACTCCTGGTGGGAGCTTCTCGAGATTGCCGATGTATTTCTCCGGTTGACGAGGCATTTGGTTACCTTAAGAGAGTCATAGTTACTCCTGTCAGTTGCTCCCCGTTTTACCACAGTCACATTTTCAAGGTTCCACTAGCCAGTTCCCCTGAAGCGATACGCCATTATCTGTCAACCTAAAGACTTTCACAGTACTCCTGGTGGGAGCTTCTCGAGTTTGCCGATATATTTCGCTGTTGACGAGGCATTTGGCTACCTTAAGAGAGTCATAGTTATCCCTGTTAGTTGCTCCCCGTTTTACCACAGTCACATTTTCAAGGTTCCGCTAGCCAGTTCCCCTGAAGCGATACGCTATTATCTGTCAACCTAAAGACTTTCACAGCACTCCTGATGGGAGCTTCTCGAGTTTGCTGATGTATTTCTCCGGTTGACGAGGCATTTGGCTACCTTAAGAGAGTCATAGTTACTCCTGTTAGTTGCTCCCCGTTTTACCACAGTCACATTTTCAAGGTTCCGCTAGCCAGTTCCCCTGAAGCGATACGCCATTATCTGTCAACCTATAGACTGTCACAGTACTCCTGGTGGGAGCTTCTTCGAGTTTGCCGATGTATTTCGCCTGTTGACGAGGCATTTGGCTACCTTAAGAGAGTCATAGTTACTCCTGTCAGTTGCTCCCCGTTTTACCACAGTCACATTTTCAAGCTTCCTCTAGCCAGTTCACCTGACGCGATACGCCATTGTCTGTCAACCTAATGTCTTTCACAGTACTCCTGCCGTGAGCTTCTCGAGTTTGCCGATGTATTTCGCCTGTTGACGAGGCATTTGGCTACCTTAAGAGAGTCATATTACTCCTGTCAGTTGCTCCCCATTTTACCACAGTCACATTTTCAAGGTTCCACTAGCCAGTTCCCCTGAAGCGATACGCCATTATCTGTCAACCTATAGACTGTCACAGTACTCCTGGTGGGAGCTTCTCGAGATTGCCGATGTATTTCTCCGGTTGACGAGGCATTTGGTTACCTTAAGAGAGTCATAGTTACTCCTGTCAGTTGCTCCCCGTTTTACCACAGTCACATTTTCAAGGTTCCGCTAGCCAGTTCCCCTGAAGCGATACGCCATTATCTGTCAACCTATAGACTGTCACAGTACTCCTGGTGGGAGCTTCTTCGAGTTTGCCGATGTATTTCGCCTGTTGACGAGGCATTTGGCTACCTTAAGAGAGTCATAGTTACTCCTGTCAGTTGCTCCCCGTTTTACCACAGTCACATTTTCAAGCTTCCTCTAGCCAGTTCACCTGACGCGATACGCCATTGTCTGTCAACCTAATGTCTTTCACAGTACTCCTGCCGTGAGCTTCTCGAGTTTGCCGATGTATTTCGCCTGTTGACGAGGCATTTGGCTACCTTAAGAGAGTCATATTACTCCTGTCAGTTGCTCCCCATTTTACCACAGTCACATTTTCAAGGTTCCACTAGCCAGTTCCCCTGAAGCGATACGCCATTATCTGTCAACCTATAGACTGTCACAGTACTCCTGGTGGGAGCTTCTCGAGATTGCCGATGTATTTCTCCGGTTGACGTGGCATTTGGTTACCTTAAGAGAGTCATAGTTACTCCTGTCAGTTGCTCCCCGTTTTACCACAGTCACATTTTCAAGGTTCCACTAGCCAGTTCCCCTGAAGCGATACGCCATTATCTGTCATCCTATACACTGTCACAGTACTCCTGGTGGGAGCTTCTCGAGTTTGCCGATATATTTCGCTGTTGACGAGGCATTTGGCTACCTTAAGAGAGTCATAGTTATCCCTGTTAGTTGCTCCCCGTTTTACCACAGTCACATTTTCAAGGTTCCGCTAGCCAGTTCCCCTGAAGCGATACGCTATTATCTGTCAACCTAAAGACTTTCACAGCACTCCTGATGGGAGCTTCTCGAGTTTGCTGATGTATTTCTCCGGTTGACGAGGCATTTGGCTACCTTAAGAGAGTCATAGTTACTCCTGTTAGTTGCTCCCCGTTTTACCACAGTCACATTTTCAAGGTTCCGCTAGCCAGTTCCCCTGAAGCGATACGCCATTATCTGTCAACCTATAGACTGTCACAGTACTCCTGGTGGGAGCTTCTTCGAGTTTGCCGATGTATTTCGCCTGTTGACGAGGCATTTGGCTACCTTAAGAGAGTCATAGTTACTCCTGTCAGTTGCTCCCCGTTTTACCACAGTCACATTTTCAAGGTTCCACTAGCCAGTTCCCCTGAAGCGATACGCCATTATCTGTCAACCTAAAGACTTTCACAGCACTCCTGATGGGAGCTTCTCGAGTTTGCCGATGTATTTCTCCGGTTGACGAGGCATTTGGCTACCTTAAGAGAGTCATAGATACTCCTGTCAGTTGCTCCCCGTTTCACCACAGTCACAATTTCAAGCTTCCTCTAGCCAGTTCACCTGACGCGTTACGCCATTGTCTGTCAACCTAATGTCTTTCACAGTACTCCTGCCGTGAGCTTCTCGAGTTTGCCGATGTATTTCGCCTGTTGACGAGGCATTTGGCTACCTTAAGAGAGTCATAGTACTCCTGTCAGTTGCTCCCCATTTTACCACAGTCACATTTTCAAGGTTCCACTAGCCAGTTCCCCTGAAGCGATACGCCATTATCTGTCAACCTATAGACTGTCACAGTACTCCTGGTGGGAGCTTCTCGAGATTGCCGATGTATTTCGCCTGTTGACGAGGCATTTGGCTACCTTAAGAGAGTCATAGTTACTCCTGTCAGTTGCTCCCCGTTTTACCACAGTCACATTTTCAACGTTCCACGAGCCAGTTCCCCTGAAGCGATACGCCATTATCTGTCAACCTATAGACTGTCACAGTACTCCTGGTGGGAGCTTCTCGAGTTTGCCGATATATTTCGCCTGTTGACGAGGCATTTGGCTACCTTAAGAGAGTCATAGTTATCCCTGTTAGTTGCTCCCCGTTTTACCACAGTCACATTTTCAAGGTTCCGCTAGCCAGTTCCCCTGAAGCGATACGCTATTATCTGTCAACCTAAAGACTTTCACAGCACTCCTGATGGGAGCTTCTCGAGTTTGCTGATGTACTTCTCCGGTTGACGAGGCATTTGGCTACCTTAAGAGAGTCATAGTTACTCCTGTTAGTTGCTCCCCGTTTTACCACAGTCACATTTTCAAGGTTCCGCTAGCCAGTTCCCCTGAAGCGATACGCCATTATCTGTCAACCTATAGACTGTCACAGTACTCCTGGTGGGAGCTTCTTCGAGTTTGCCGATGTATTTCGCCTGTTGACGAGGCATTTGGCTACCTTAAGAGAGTCATAGTTATCCCTGTTAGTTGCTCCCCGTTTTACCACAGTCACATTTTCAAGGTTCCGCTAGCCAGTTCCCCTGAAGCGATACGCCATTATCTGTCAACCTATAGACTGTAACAGTACTCCTGGTGGGAGCTTCTCGAGTTTGCCGATGTATTTTGCCTGTTGACGAGGCATTTGGCTACCTTAAGAGAGTCATAGTTACTCCTGTCAGTTGCTCCCCGTTTTACCACAGTCACATTTTCAAGGTTCCACTAGCCAGTTCCCCTGAAGCGATACGCCATTATCTGTCAACCTAAAGACTTTCACAGCACTCCTGATGGGAGCTTCTCGAGTTTGCCGATGTATTTCTCCGGTTGACGAGGCATTTGGCTACCTTAAGAGAGTCATAGTTACTCCTGTCAGTTGCTCCCCGTTTCACCACAGTCACAATTTCAAGCTTCCTCTAGCCAGTTCACCTGACGCGATACGCCATTGTCTGTCAACCTAATGTCTTTCACAGTACTCCTGCCGTGAGCTTCTCGAGTTTGCCGATGTATTTCGCCTGTTGACGAGGCATTTGGCTACCTTAAGAGAGTCATAGTACTCCTGTCAGTTGCTCCCCATTTTACCACAGTCACATTTTCAAGGTTCCACTAGCCAGTTCCCCTGAAGCGATACGCCATTATCTGTCATCCTATACACTGTCACAGTACTCCTGGTGGGAGCTTCTCGAGTTTGCCGATATATTTCGCTGTTGACGAGGCATTTGGCTACCTTAAGAGAGTCATAGTTATCCCTGTTAGTTGCTCCCCGTTTTACCACAGTCACATTTTCAAGGTTCCGCTAGCCAGTTCCCCTGAAGCGATACGCTATTATCTGTCAACCTAAAGACTTTCACAGCACTCCTGATGGGAGCTTCTCGAGTTTGCTGATGTATTTCTCCGGTTGACGAGGCATTTGGCTACCTTAAGAGAGTCATAGTTACTCCTGTTAGTTGCTCCCCGTTTTACCACAGTCACATTTTCAAGGTTCCGCTAGCCAGTTCCCCTGAAGCGATACGCCATTATCTGTCAACCTATAGACTGTCACAGTACTCCTGGTGGGAGCTTCTTCGAGTTTGCCGATGTATTTCGCCTGTTGACGAGGCATTTGGCTACCTTAAGAGAGTCATAGTTACTCCTGTCAGTTGCTCCCCGTTTTACCACAGTCACATTTTCAAGCTTCCTCTAGCCAGTTCACCTGACGCGATACGCCATTGTCTGTCAACCTAATGTCTTTCACAGTACTCCTGCCATGAGCTTCTCGAGTTTGCCGATGTATTTCGCCTGTTGACGAGGCATTTGGCTACCTTAAGAGAGTCATATTACTCCTGTCAGTTGCTCCCCATTTTACCACAGTCACATTTTCAAGGTTCCACTAGCCAGTTCCCCTGAAGCGATACGCCATTATCTGTCAACCTATAGACTGTCACAGTACTCCTGGTGGGAGCTTCTCGAGATTGCCGATGTATTTCTCCGGTTGACGAGGCATTTGGTTACCTTAAGAGAGTCATAGTTACTCCTGTCAGTTGCTCCCCGTTTTACCACAGTCACATTTTCAAGGTTCCGCTAGCCAGTTCCCCTGAAGCGATACGCCATTATCTGTCAACCTATAGACTGTCACAGTACTCCTGGTGGGAGCTTCTTCGAGTTTGCCGATGTATTTCGCCTGTTGACGAGGCATTTGGCTACCTTAAGAGAGTCATAGTTACTCCTGTCAGTTGCTCCCCGTTTTACCACAGTCACATTTTCAAGCTTCCTCTAGCCAGTTCACCTGACGCGATACGCCATTGTCTGTCAACCTAATGTCTTTCACAGTACTCCTGCCGTGAGCTTCTCGAGTTTGCCGATGTATTTCGCCTGTTGACGAGGCATTTGGCTACCTTAAGAGAGTCATATTACTCCTGTCAGTTGCTCCCCATTTTACCACAGTCACATTTTCAAGGTTCCACTAGCCAGTTCCCCTGAAGCGATACGCCATTATCTGTCAACCTATAGACTGTCACAGTACTCCTGGTGGGAGCTTCTCGAGATTGCCGATGTATTTCTCCGGTTGACGAGGCATTTGGTTACCTTAAGAGAGTCATAGTTACTCCTGTCAGTTGCTCCCCGTTTTACCACAGTCACATTTTCAAGGTTCCACTAGCCAGTTCCCCTGAAGCGATACGCCATTATCTGTCATCCTATACACTGTCACAGTACTCCTGGTGGGAGCTTCTCGAGTTTGCCGATATATTTCGCTGTTGACGAGGCATTTGGCTACCTTAAGAGAGTCATAGTTATCCCTGTTAGTTGCTCCCCGTTTTACCACAGTCACATTTTCAAGGTTCCGCTAGCCAGTTCCCCTGAAGCGATACGCTATTATCTGTCAACCTAAAGACTTTCACAGCACTCCTGATGGGAGCTTCTCGAGTTTGCTGATGTATTTCTCCGGTTGACGAGGCATTTGGCTACCTTAAGAGAGTCATAGTTACTCCTGTTAGTTGCTCCCCGTTTTACCACAGTCACATTTTCAAGGTTCCGCTAGCCAGTTCCCCTGAAGCGATACGCCATTATCTGTCAACCTATAGACTGTCACAGTACTCCTGGTGGGAGCTTCTTCGAGTTTGCCGATGTATTTCGCCTGTTGACGAGGCATTTGGCTACCTTAAGAGAGTCATAGTTACTCCTGTCAGTTGCTCCCCGTTTTACCACAGTCACATTTTCAAGGTTCCACTAGCCAGTTCCCCTGAAGCGATACGCCATTATCTGTCAACCTAAAGACTTTCACAGCACTCCTGATGGGAGCTTCTCGAGTTTGCCGATGTATTTCTCCGGTTGACGAGGCATTTGGCTACCTTAAGAGAGTCATAGATACTCCTGTCAGTTGCTCCCCGTTTCACCACAGTCACAATTTCAAGCTTCCTCTAGCCAGTTCACCTGACGCGTTACGCCATTGTCTGTCAACCTAATGTCTTTCACAGTACTCCTGCCGTGAGCTTCTCGAGTTTGCCGATGTATTTCGCCTGTTGACGAGGCATTTGGCTACCTTAAGAGAGTCATAGTACTCCTGTCAGTTGCTCCCCATTTTACCACAGTCACATTTTCAAGGTTCCACTAGCCAGTTCCCCTGAAGCGATACGCCATTATCTGTCAACCTATAGACTGTCACAGTACTCCTGGTGGGAGCTTCTCGAGATTGCCGATGTATTTCGCCTGTTGACGAGGCATTTGGCTACCTTAAGAGAGTCATAGTTACTCCTGTCAGTTGCTCCCCGTTTTACCACAGTCACATTTTCAACGTTCCACGAGCCAGTTCCCCTGAAGCGATACGCCATTATCTGTCAACCTATAGACTGTCACAGTACTCCTGGTGGGAGCTTCTCGAGTTTGCCGATATATTTCGCCTGTTGACGAGGCATTTGGCTACCTTAAGAGAGTCATAGTTATCCCTGTTAGTTGCTCCCCGTTTTACCACAGTCACATTTTCAAGGTTCCGCTAGCCAGTTCCCCTGAAGCGATACGCTATTATCTGTCAACCTAAAGACTTTCACAGCACTCCTGATGGGAGCTTCTCGAGTTTGCTGATGTACTTCTCCGGTTGACGAGGCATTTGGCTACCTTAAGAGAGTCATAGTTACTCCTGTTAGTTGCTCCCCGTTTTACCACAGTCACATTTTCAAGGTTCCGCTAGCCAGTTCCCCTGAAGCGATACGCCATTATCTGTCAACCTATAGACTGTCACAGTACTCCTGGTGGGAGCTTCTTCGAGTTTGCCGATGTATTTCGCCTGTTGACGAGGCATTTGGCTACCTTAAGAGAGTCATAGTTATCCCTGTTAGTTGCTCCCCGTTTTACCACAGTCACATTTTCAAGGTTCCGCTAGCCAGTTCCCCTGAAGCGATACGCCATTATCTGTCAACCTATAGACTGTAACAGTACTCCTGGTGGGAGCTTCTCGAGTTTGCCGATGTATTTTGCCTGTTGACGAGGCATTTGGCTACCTTAAGAGAGTCATAGTTACTCCTGTCAGTTGCTCCCCGTTTTACCACAGTCACATTTTCAAGGTTCCACTAGCCAGTTCCCCTGAAGCGATACGCCATTATCTGTCAACCTAAAGACTTTCACAGCACTCCTGATGGGAGCTTCTCGAGTTTGCCGATGTATTTCTCCGTTTGACGAGGCATTTGGCTACCTTAAGAGAGTCATAGTTACTCCTGTCAGTTGCTCCCCGTTTCACCACAGTCACAATTTCAAGCTTCCTCTAGCCAGTTCACCTGACGCGATAAGCCATTGTCTGTCAACCTAATGTCTTTCACAGTACTCCTGCCGTGAGCTTCTCGAGTTTGCCGATGTATTTCGCCTGTTGACGAGGCATTTGGCTACCTTAAGAGAGTCATAGTACTCCTGTCAGTTGCTCCCCATTTTACCACAGTCACATTTTCAAGGTTCCACTAGCCAGTTCCCCTGAAGCGATACGCCATTATCTGTCAACCTATAGACTGTCACAGTACTCCTGGTGGGAGCTTCTCGAGATTGCCGATGTATTTCGCCTGTTGACGAGGCATTTGGCTACCTTAAGAGAGTCATAGTTACTCCTGTCAGTTGCTCCCCGTTTTACCACAGTCACATTTTCAACGTTCCACGAGCCAGTTCCCCTGAAGCGATACGCCATTATCTGTCAACCTATAGACTGTCACAGTACTCCTGGTGGGAGCTTCTCGAGTTTGCCGATATATTTCGCCTGTTGACGAGGCATTTGGCTACCTTAAGAGAGTCATAGTTACTCCTGTTAGTTGCACCCCGTTTTACCACAGTCACATTTTCAAGGTTCCGCTAGCCAGTTCCCCTGAAGCGATACGCCATTATCTGTCAACCTATAGACTGTCACAGTACTCCTGGTGGGAGCTTCTTCGAGTTTGCCGATGTATTTCGCCTGTTGACGAGGCATTTGGCTACCTTAAGAGAGTCATAGTTACTCCTGTCAGTTGCTCCCCGTTTTACCACAGTCACATTTTCAAGCTTCCTCTAGCCAGTTCACCTGACGCGATACGCCATTGTCTGTCAACCTAATGTCTTTCACAGTACTCCTGCCGTGAGCTTCTCGAGTTTGCCGATGTATTTCGCCTGTTGACGAGGCATTTGGCTACCTTAAGAGAGTCATATTACTCCTGTCAGTTGCTCCCCAATTTACCACAGTCACATTTTCAAGGTTCCACTAGCCAGTTCCCCTGAAGCGATACGCCATTATCTGTCAACCTATAGACTGTCACAGTACTCCTGGTGGGAGCTTCTCGAGATTGCCGATGTATTTCTCCGGTTGACGAGGCATTTGGTTACCTTAAGAGAGTCATAGTTACTCCTGTCAGTTGCTCCCCGTTTTACCACAGTCACATTTTCAAGGTTCCACTAGCCAGTTCCCCTGAAGCGATACGCCATTATCTGTCATCCTATACACTGTCACAGTACTCCTGGTGGGAGCTTCTCGAGTTTGCCGATATATTTCGCCTGTTGACGAGGCATTTGGCTACCTTAAGAGAGTCATAGTTATCCCTGTTAGTTGCTCCCCGTTTTACCACAGTCACATTTTCAAGGTTCCGCTAGCCAGTTCCCCTGAAGCGATACGCTATTATCTGTCAACCTAAAGACTTTCACAGCACTCCTGATGGGAGCTTCTCGAGTTTGCTGATGTATTTCTCCGGTTGACGAGGCATTTGGCTACCTTAAGAGAGTCATAGTTACTCCTGTTAGTTGCTCCCCGTTTTACCACAGTCACATTTTCAAGGTTCCGCTAGCCAGTTCCCCTGAAGCGATTCGCCATTATCTGTCAACCTATAGACTGTCACAGTACTCCTGGTGGGAGCTTCTTCGAGTTTGCCGATGTATTTCGCCTGTTGACGAGGCATTTGGCTACCTTAAGAGAGTCATAGTTACTCCTGTCAGTTGCTCCCCGTTTTACCACAGTCACATTTTCAAGGTTCCACTAGCCAGTTCCCCTGAAGCGATACGCCATTATCTGTCAACCTAAAGACTTTCACAGCACTCCTGATGGGAGCTTCTCGAGTTTGCCGATGTATTTCTCCGGTTGACGAGGCATTTGGCTACCTTAAGAGAGTCATAGATACTCCTGTCAGTTGCTCCCCGTTTCACCACAGTCACAATTTCAAGCTTCCTCTAGCCAGTTCACCTGACGCGTTACGCCATTGTCTGTCAACCTAATGTCTTTCACAGTACTCCTGCCGTGAGCTTCTCGAGTTTGCCGATGTATTTCGCCTGTTGACGAGGCATTTGGCTACCTTAAGAGAGTCATAGTACTCCTGTCAGTTGCTCCCCATTTTACCACAGTCACATTTTCAAGGTTCCACTAGCCAGTTCCCCTGAAGCGATACGCCATTATTTGTCAACCTATAGACTGTCACAGTACTCCTGGTGGGAGCTTCTCGAGATTGCCGATGTATTTCGCCTGTTGACGAGGCATTTGGCTACCTTAAGAGAGTCATAGTTACTCCTGTCAGTTGCTCCCCGTTTTACCACAGTCACATTTTCAACGTTCCACGAGCCAGTTCCCCTGAAGCGATACGCCATTATCTGTCAACCTATAGACTGTCACAGTACTCCTGGTGGGAGCTTCTCGAGTTTGCCGATATATTTCGCCTGTTGACGAGGCATTTGGCTACCTTAAGAGAGTCATAGTTATCCCTGTTAGTTGCTCCCCGTTTTACCACAGTCACATTTTCAAGGTTCCGCTAGCCAGTTCCCCTGAAGCGATACGCTATTATCTGTCAACCTAAAGACTTTCACAGCACTCCTGATGGGAGCTTCTCGAGTTTGCTGATGTATTTCTCCGGTTGACGAGGCATTTGGCTACCTTAAGAGAGTCATAGTTACTCCTGTTAGTTGCTCCCCGTTTTACCACAGTCACATTTTCAACGTTCCGCTAGCCAGTTCCCCTGAAGCGATACGCCATTATCTGTCAACCTATAGACTGTCACAGTACTCCTGGTGGGAGCTTCTTCGAGTTTGCCGATGTATTTCGCCTGTTGACGAGGCATTTGGCTACCTTAAGAGAGTCATAGTTACTCCTGTCAGTTGCTCCCCGTTTTACCACAGTCACATTTTCAAGGTTCCACTAGCCATTTCCCCTGAAGCGATACGCCATTATCTGTCAACCTAAAGACTTTCACAGCACTCCTGATGGGAGCTTCTCGAGTTTGCCGATGTATTTCTCCGGTTGACGAGGCATTTGGCTACCTTAAGAGAGTCATAGTTACTCCTGTCAGTTGCTCCCCGTTTCACCACAGTCACAATTTCAAGCTTCCTCTAGCCAGTTCACCTGACGCGATACGCCATTGTCTGTCAACCTAATGTCTTTCACAGTACTCCTGCCGTGAGCTTCTCGAGTTTGCCGATGTATTTCGCCTGTTGACGAGGCATTTGGCTACCTTAAGAGAGTCATAGTACTCCTGTCAGTTGCTCCCCATTTTACCACAGTCACATTTTCAAGGTTCCACTAGCCAGTTCCCCTGAAGCGATACGCCATTATCTGTCAACCTATAGACTGTCACAGTACTCCTGGTGGGAGCTTCTCGAGATTGCCGATGTATTTCGCCTGTTGACGAGGCATTTGGCTACCTTAAGAGAGTCATAGTTACTCCTGTCAGTTGCTCCCCGTTTTACCACAGTCACATTTTCAACGTTCCACGAGCCAGTTCCCCTGAAGCGATACGCCATTATCTGTCAACCTATAGACTGTCACAGTACTCCTGGTGGGAGCTTCTCGAGTTTGCCGATATATTTCGCCTGTTGACGAGGCATTTGGCTACCTTAAGAGAGTCATAGTTACTCCTGTTAGTTGCACCCCGTTTTACCACAGTCACATTTTCAAGGTTCCGCTAGCCAGTTCCCCTGAAGCGATACGCCATTATCTGTCAACCTATAGACTGTCACAGTACTCCTGGTGGGAGCTTCTTCGAGTTTGCCGATGTATTTCGCCTGTTGACGAGGCATTTGGCTACCTTAAGAGAGTCATAGTTACTCCTGTCAGTTGCTCCCCGTTTTACCACAGTCACATTTTCAAGGTTCCACTAGCCATTTCCCCTGAAGCGATACGCCATTATCTGTCAACCTAAAGACTTTCACAGCACTCCTGATGGGAGCTTCTCGAGTTTGCCGATGTATTTCTCCGGTTGACGAGGCATTTGGCTACCTTAAGAGAGTCATAGTTACTCCTGTCAGTTGCTCCCCGTTTCACCACAGTCACAATTTCAAGCTTCCTCTAGCCAGTTCACCTGACGCGATACGCCATTGTCTGTCAACCTAATGTCTTTCACAGTACTCCTGCCGTGAGCTTCTCGAGTTTGCCGATGTATTTCGCCTGTTGACGAGGCATTTGGCTACCTTAAGAGAGTCATAGTACTCCTGTCAGTTGCTCCCCATTTTACCACAGTCACATTTTCAAGGTTCCACTAGCCAGTTCCCCTGAAGCGATACGCCATTATCTGTCAACCTATAGACTGTCACAGTACTCCTGGTGGGAGCTTCTCGAGATTGCCGATGTATTTCGCCTGTTGACGAGGCATTTGGCTACCTTAAGAGAGTCATAGTTACTCCTGTCAGTTGCTCCCCGTTTTACCACAGTCACATTTTCAACGTTCCACGAGCCAGTTCCCCTGAAGCGATACGCCATTATCTGTCAACCTATAGACTGTCACAGTACTCCTGGTGGGAGCTTCTCGAGTTTGCCGATATATTTCGCCTGTTGACGAGGCATTTGGCTACCTTAAGAGAGTCATAGTTACTCCTGTTAGTTGCACCCCGTTTTACCACAGTCACATTTTCAAGGTTCCGCTAGCCAGTTCCCCTGAAGCGATACGCCATTATCTGTCAACCTATAGACTGTCACAGTACTCCTGGTGGGAGCTTCTTCGAGTTTGCCGATGTATTTCGCCTGTTGACGAGGCATTTGGCTACCTTAAGAGAGTCATAGTTACTCCTGTCAGTTGCTCCCCGTTTTACCACAGTCACATTTTCAAGCTTCCTCTAGCCAGTTCACCTGACGCGATACGCCATTGTCTGTCAACCTAATGTCTTTCACAGTACTCCTGCCTTGAGCTTCTCGAGTTTGCCGATGTATTTCGCCTGTTGACGAGGCATTTGGCTACCTTAAGAGAGTCATATTACTCCTGTCAGTTGCTCCCCAATTTACCACAGTCACATTTTCAAGGTTCCACTAGCCAGTTCCCCTGAAGCGATACGCCATTATCTGTCAACCTATAGACTGTCACAGTACTCCTGGTGGGAGCTTCTCGAGATTGCCGATGTATTTCTCCGGTTGACGAGGCATTTGGTTACCTTAAGAGAGTCATAGTTACTCCTGTCAGTTGCTCCCCGTTTTACCACAGTCACATTTTCAAGGTTCCACTAGCCAGTTCCCCTGAAGCGATACGCCATTATCTGTCATCCTATACACTGTCACAGTACTCCTGGTGGGAGCTTCTCGAGTTTGCCGATATATTTCGCCTGTTGACGAGGCATTTGGCTACCTTAAGAGAGTCATAGTTATCCCTGTTAGTTGCTCCCCGTTTTACCACAGTCACATTTTCAAGGTTCCGCTAGCCAGTTCCCCTGAAGCGATACGCTATTATCTGTCAACCTAAAGACTTTCACAGCACTCCTGATGGGAGCTTCTCGAGTTTGCTGATGTATTTCTCCGGTTGACGAGGCATTTGGCTACCTTAAGAGAGTCATAGTTACTCCTGTTAGTTGCTCCCCGTTTTACCACAGTCACATTTTCAAGGTTCCGCTAGCCAGTTCCCCTGAAGCGATTCGCCATTATCTGTCAACCTATAGACTGTCACAGTACTCCTGGTGGGAGCTTCTTCGAGTTTGCCGATGTATTTCGCCTGTTGACGAGGCATTTGGCTACCTTAAGAGAGTCATAGTTACTCCTGTCAGTTGCTCCCCGTTTTACCACAGTCACATTTTCAAGGTTCCACTAGCCAGTTCCCCTGAAGCGATACGCCATTATCTGTCAACCTAAAGACTTTCACAGCACTCCTGATGGGAGCTTCTCGAGTTTGCCGATGTATTTCTCCGGTTGACGAGGCATTTGGCTACCTTAAGAGAGTCATAGATACTCCTGTCAGTTGCTCCCCGTTTCACCACAGTCACAATTTCAAGCTTCCTCTAGCCAGTTCACCTGACGCGTTACGCCATTGTCTGTCAACCTAATGTCTTTCACAGTACTCCTGCCGTGAGCTTCTCGAGTTTGCCGATGTATTTCGCCTGTTGACGAGGCATTTGGCTACCTTAAGAGAGTCATAGTACTCCTGTCAGTTGCTCCCCATTTTACCACAGTCACATTTTCAAGGTTCCACTAGCCAGTTCCCCTGAAGCGATACGCCATTATCTGTCAACCTATAGACTGTCACAGTACTCCTGGTGGGAGCTTCTCGAGATTGCCGATGTATTTCGCCTGTTGACGAGGCATTTGGCTACCTTAAGAGAGTCATAGTTACTCCTGTCAGTTGCTCCCCGTTTTACCACAGTCACATTTTCAACGTTCCACGAGCCAGTTCCCCTGAAGCGATACGCCATTATCTGTCAACCTATAGACTGTCACAGTACTCCTGGTGGGAGCTTCTCGAGTTTGCCGATATATTTCGCCTGTTGACGAGGCATTTGGCTACCTTAAGAGAGTCATAGTTATCCCTGTTAGTTGCTCCCCGTTTTACCACAGTCACATTTTCAAGGTTCCGCTAGCCAGTTCCCCTGAAGCGATACGCTATTATCTGTCAACCTAAAGACTTTCACAGCACTCCTGATGGGAGCTTCTCGAGTTTGCTGATGTATTTCTCCGGTTGACGAGGCATTTGGCTACCTTAAGAGAGTCATAGTTACTCCTGTTAGTTGCTCCCCGTTTTACCACAGTCACATTTTCAAGGTTCCGCTAGCCAGTTCCCCTGAAGCGATACGCCATTATCTGTCAACCTATAGACTGTCACAGTACTCCTGGTGGGAGCTTCTTCGAGTTTGCCGATGTATTTCGCCTGTTGACGAGGCATTTGGCTACCTTAAGAGAGTCATAGTTACTCCTGTCAGTTGCTCCCCGTTTTACCACAGTCACATTTTCAAGGTTCCACTAGCCAGTTCCCCTGAAGCGATACGCCATTATCTGTCAACCTAAAGACTTTCACAGCACTCCTGATGGGAGCTTCTCGAGTTTGCCGATGTATTTCTCCGGTTGACGAGGCATTTGGCTACCTTAAGAGAGTCATAGATACTCCTGTCAGTTGCTCCCCGTTTCACCACAGTCACAATTTCAAGCTTCCTCTAGCCAGTTCACCTGACGCGTTACGCCATTGTCTGTCAACCTAATGTCTTTCACAGTACTCCTGCCGTGAGCTTCTCGAGTTTGCCGATGTATTTCGCCTGTTGACGAGGCATTTGGCTACCTTAAGAGGGTCATAGTACTCCTGTCAGTTGCTCCCCATTTTACCACAGTCACATTTTCAAGGTTCCACTAGCCAGTTAACCTGAAGCGATACGCCATTATCTGTCAACCTATAGACTGTCACAGTACTCCTGGTGGGAGCTTCTCGAGATTGCCGATGTATTTCGCCTGTTGACGAGGCATTTGGCTACCTTAAGAGAGTCATAGTTACTCCTGTCAGTTGCTCCCCGTTTTACCACAGTCACATTTTCAACGTTCCACGAGCCAGTTCCCCTGAAGCGATACGCCATTATCTGTCAACCTATAGACTGTCACAGTACTCCTGGTGGGAGCTTCTCGAGTTTGCCGATATATTTCGCCTGTTGACGAGGCATTTGGCTACCTTAAGAGAGTCATAGTTATCCCTGTTAGTTGCTCCCCGTTTTACCACAGTCACATTTTCAAGGTTCCGCTAGCCAGTTCCCCTGAAGCGATACGCTATTATCTGTCAACCTAAAGACTTTCACAGCACTCCTGATGGGAGCTTCTCGAGTTTGCTGATGTATTTCTCCGGTTGACGAGGAATTGGCTACCTTAAGAGAGTCATAGTTACTCCTGTTAGTTGCTCCCTGTTTTACCACAGTCACATTTTCAAGCTTCCGCTAGCCAGTTCCCCTGAAGCGATACGCCATTATCTGTCAACCTATAGACTGTCACAGTACTCCTGGTGGGAGCTTCTTCGAGTTTGCCGATGTATTTCGCCTGTTGACGAGGCATTTGGCTACCTTAAGAGAGTCATAGTTATCCCTGTTAGTTGCTCCCCGTTTTACCACAGTCACATTTTCAAGGTTCCGCTAGCCAGTTCCCCTGAAGCGATACGCCATTATCTGTCAACCTATAGACTGTAACAGTACTCCTGGTGGGAGCTTCTCGAGTTTGCCGATGTATTTTGCCTGTTGACGAGGCATTTGGCTACCTTAAGAGAGTCATAGTTACTCCTGTCAGTTGCTCCCCGTTTTACCACAGTCACATTTTCAAGGTTCCACTAGCCAGTTCCCCTGAAGCGATACGCCATTATCTGTCAACCTAAAGACTTTCACAGCACTCCTGATGGGAGCTTCTTGAGTTTGCCGATGTATTTCTCCGGTTGACGGGGCATTTGGCTACCTTAAGAGAGTCATAGTTACTCCTGTCAGTTGCTCCCCGTTTCACCACAGTCACAATTTCAAGCTTCCTCTAGCCAGTTCACCTGACGCGATACGCCATTGTCTGTCAACCTAATGTCTTTCACAGTACTCCTGCCGTGAGCTTCTCGAGTTTGCCGATGTATTTCGCCTGTTGACGAGGCATTTGGCTTCCTTAAGAGAGTCATAGTACTCCTGTCAGTTGCTCCCCATTTTACCACAGTCACATTTTCAAGGTTCCACTAGCCAGTTCCCCTGAAGCGATACGCCATTATCTGTCAACCTATAGACTGTCACAGTACTCCTGGTGGGAGCTTCTCGAGATTGCCGATGTATTTCGCCTGTTGACGAGACATTTGGCTACCTTAAGAGAGTCATAGTTACTCCTGTCAGTTGCTCCCCGTTTTACCACAGTCACATTTTCAACGTTCCACGAGCCAGTTCCCCTGAAGCGATACGCCATTATCTGTCAACCTATAGACTGTCACAGTACTCCTGGTGGGAGCTTCTCGAGTTTGCCGATATATTTCGCCTGTTGACGAGGCATTTGGCTACCTTAAGAGAGTCATAGTTACTCCTGTTAGTTGCTCCCCGTTTTACCACAGTCACATTTTCAAGGTTCCGCTAGCCAGTTCCCCTGAAGCGATACGCCATTATCTGTCAACCTATAGACTGTCACAGTACTCCTGGTGGGAGCTTCTTCGAGTTTGCCGATGTATTTCGCCTGTTGACGAGGCATTTGGCTACCTTAAGAGAGTCATAATTACTCCTGTCAGTTGCTTCCCGATTTACCACAGTCACATTTTCAAGCTTCCTCTAGCCAGTTCACCTGACGCGATACGCCATTGTCTGTCAACCTAATGTCTTTCACAGTACTCCTGCCGTGAGCTTCTCGAGTTTGCCGATGTATTTCGCCTGTTGACGAGGCATTTGGCTACCTTAAGAGAGTCATATTACTCCTGTCAGTTGCTCCCCATTTTACCACAGTCACATTCTCAAGGTTCCACTAGCCAGTTCCCCTGAAGCGATACGCCATTATCTGTCAACCTATAGACTGTCACAGTACTCCTGGTGGGAGCTTCCCGAGATTGCCGATGTATTTCTCCGGTTGACGAGGCATTTGGTTACCTTAAGAGAGTCATAGTTACTCCTGTCAGTTGCTCCCCGTTTTACCACAGTCACATTTTCAAGGTTCCACTAGCCAGTTCCCCTGAAGCGATACGCCATTATCTGTCATCCTATACACTGTCACAGTACTCCTGGTGGGAGCTTCTCGAGTTTGCCGATATATTTCGCCTGTTGACGAGGCATTTGGCTACCTTAAGAGAGTCATAGTTATCCCTGTTAGTTGCTCCCCGTTTTACCACAGTCACATTTTCAAGGTTCCGCTAGCCAGTTCCCCTGAAGCGATACGCTATTATCTGTCAACCTAAAGACTTTCACAGCACTCCTGATGGGAGCTTCTCGAGTTTGCTGATGTATTTCTCCGGTTGACGAGGCATTTGGCTACCTTAAGAGAGTCATAGTTACTCCTGTTAGTTGCTCCCCGTTTTACCACAGTCACATTTTCAAGGTTCCGCTAGCCAGTTCCCCTGAAGCGATACGCCATTATCTGTCAACCTATAGACTGTCACAGTACTCCTGGTGGGAGCTTCTTCGAGTTTGCCGATGTATTTCGCCTGTTGACGAGGCATTTGGCTACCTTAAGAGAGTCATAGTTACTCCTGTCAGTTGCTCCCCGTTTTACCACAGTCACATTTTCAAGGTTCCACTAGCCAGTTCCCCTGAAGCGATACGCCATTATCTGTCAACCTAAAGACTTTCACAGCACTCCTGATGGGAGCTTCTCGAGTTTGCCGATGTATTTCTCCGGTTGACGAGGCATTTGGCTACCTTAAGAGAGTCATAGATACTCCTGTCAGTTGCTCCCCGTTTCACCACAGTCACAATTTCAAGCTTCCTCTAGCCAGTTCACCTGACGCGTTACGCCATTGTCTGTCAACCTAATGTCTTTCACAGTACTCCTGCCGTGAGCTTCTCGAGTTTGCCGATGTATTTCGCCTGTTGACGAGGCATTTGGCTACCTTAAGAGAGTCATAGTACTCCTGTCAGTTGCTCCCCATTTTACCACAGTCACATTTTCAAGGTTCCACTAGCCAGTTCCCCTGAAGCGATACGCCATTATCTGTCAACCTATAGACTGTCACAGTACTCCTGGTGGGAGCTTCTCGAGATTGCCGATGTATTTCGCCTGTTGACGAGGCATTTGGCTACCTTAAGAGAGTCATAGTTACTCCTGTCAGTTGCTCCCCGTTTTACCACAGTCACATTTTCAACGTTCCACGAGCCAGTTCCCCTGAAGCGATACGCCATTATCTGTCAACCTATAGACTGTCACAGTACTCCTGGTGGGAGCTTCTCGAGTTTGCCGATATATTTCGCCTGTTGACGAGGCATTTGGCTACCTTAAGAGAGTCATAGTTACTCCTGTCAGTTGCTCCCCGTTTTACCACAGTCACATTTTCAAGGTTCCACTAGCCAGTTCCCCTGAAGCGATACGCCATTATCTGTCATCCAATAGACTGTCACAGTACTCCTGGTGGGAGCTTCTCGAGTTTGCCGATATATTTCGCCTGTTGACGAGGCATTTGGCTACCTTAAGAGAGTCATAGTTATCCCTGTTAGTTGCTCCCCGTTTTACCACAGTCACATTTTCAAGGTTCCGCTAGCCAGTTCCCCTGAAGCGATACGCTATTATCTGTCAACCTAAAGACTTTCACAGCACTCCTGCCGTGAGCTTCTCGAGTTTGCCGATGTATTTCGCCTGTTGACGAGGCATTTGGCTACCTTAAGAGAGTCATAGTACTCCTGTCAGTTGCTCCCCATTTTACCACAGTCACATTTTCAAGGTTCCACTAGCCAGTTCCCCTGAAGCGATACGCCATTATCTGTCAACCTATAGACTGTCACAGTACTCCTGGTGGGAGCTTCTCGAGATTGCCGATGTATTTCGCCTGTTGACGAGGCATTTGGCTACCTTAAGAGAGTCATAGTTACTCCTGTCAGTTGCTCCCCGTTTTACCACAGTCACATTTTCAACGTTCCACGAGCCAGTTCCCCTGAAGCGATACGCCATTATCTGTCAACCTATAGACTGTCACAGTACTCCTGGTGGGAGCTTCTTCGAGTTTGCCGATGTATTTCGCCTGTTGACGAGGCATTTGGCTACCTTAAGAGAGTCATAGTTACTCCTGTCAGTTGCTCCCCGTTTTACCACAGTCACATTCTCAAGGTTCCACTAGCCAGTTCCCCTGAAGCGATACGCCATTAACTGTCAACCTAAAGACTTTCACAGCACTCCTGATGGGAGCTTCTCGAGTTTGCCGATGTATTTCTCCGGTTGACGAGGCATTTGGCTACCTTAAGAGAGTCATAGATACTCCTGTCAGTTGCTCCCCGTTTCACCACAGTCACAATTTCAAGCTTCCTCTAGCCAGTTCACCTGACGCGATACGCCATTGTCTGTCAACCTAATGTCTTTCACAGTACTCCTGCCGTGAGCTTCTCGAGTTTGCCGATGTATTTCGCCTGTTGACGAGGCATTTGGCTACCTTAAGAGAGTCATAGTACTCCTGTCAGTTGCTCCCCATTTTACCACAGTCACATTTTCAAGGTTCCACTAGCCAGTTCCCCTGAAGCGATACGCCATTATCTGTCAACCTATAGACTGTCACAGTACTCCTGGTGGGAGCTTATCGAGATTGCCGATGTATTTCGCCTGTTGACGAGGCATTTGGCTACCTTAAGAGAGTCATAGTTACTCCTGTCAGTTGCTCCCCGTTTTACCACAGTCACATTTTCAACGTTCCACGAGCCAGTTCCCCTGAAGCGATACGCCATTATCTGTCAACCTATAGACTGTCACAGTACTCCTGGTGGGAGCTTCTCGAGTTTGCCGATATATTTCGCCTGTTGACGAGGCATTTGGCTACCTTAAGAGAGTCATAGTTACTCCTGTCAGTTGCTCCCCGTTTTACCACAGTCACATTTTCAAGGTTCCACTAGCCAGTTCCCCTGAAGCGATACGCCATTATCTGTCATCCAATAGACTGTCACAGTACTCCTGGTGGGAGCTTCTCGAGTTTGCCGATATATTTCGCCTGTTGACGAGGCATTTGGCTACCTTAAGAGAGTCATAGTTATCCCTGTTAGTTGCTCCCCGTTTTACCACAGTCACATTTTCAAGGTTCCGCTAGCCAGTTCCCCTGAAGCGATACGCTATTATCTGTCAACCTAAAGACTTTCACAGCACTCCTGATGGGAGCTTCTCGAGTTTGCTGATGTATTTCTCCGGTTGACGAGGCATTGGGCTACCTTAAGAGAGTCATTGTTACTCCTGTTAGTTGCTCCCCGTTTTACCACAGTCACATTTTCAAGGTTCCGCTAGCCAGTTCCCCTGAAGCGATACGCCATTATCTGTCAACCTATAGACTGTCACAGTACTCCTGGTGGGAGCTTCTCGAGTTTGCCGATATATTTCGCCTGTTGACGAGGCATTTGGCTACCTTAAGAGAGTCATAGTTACTCCTGTCAGTTGCTCCCCGTTTTACCACAGTCACATTTTCAAGGTTCCACTAGCCAGTTCCCCTGAAGCGATACGCCATTATCTGTCATCCAATAGACTGTCACAGTACTCCTGGTGGGAGCTTCTCGAGTTTGCCGATATATTTCGCCTGTTGACGAGGCATTTGGCTACCTTAAGAGAGTCATAGTTATCCCTGTTAGTTGCTCCCCGTTTTACCACAGTCACATTTTCAAGGTTCCGCTAGCCAGTTCCCCTGAAGCGATACGCTATTATCTGTCAACCTAAAGACTTTCACAGCACTCCTGCCGTGAGCTTCTCGAGTTTGCCGATGTATTTCGCCTGTTGACGAGGCATTTGGCTACCTTAAGAGAGTCATAGTACTCCTGTCAGTTGCTCCCCATTTTACCACAGTCACATTTTCAAGGTTCCACTAGCCAGTTCCCCTGAAGCGATACGCCATTATCTGTCAACCTATAGACTGTCACAGTACTCCTGGTGGGAGCTTCTCGAGATTGCCGATGTATTTCGCCTGTTGACGAGGCATTTGGCTACCTTAAGAGAGTCATAGTTACTCCTGTCAGTTGCTCCCCGTTTTACCACAGTCACATTTTCAACGTTCCACGAGCCAGTTCCCCTGAAGCGATACGCCATTATCTGTCAACCTATAGACTGTCACAGTACTCCTGGTGGGAGCTTCTTCGAGTTTGCCGATGTATTTCGCCTGTTGACGAGGCATTTGGCTACCTTAAGAGAGTCATAGTTACTCCTGTCAGTTGCTCCCCGTTTTACCACAGTCACATTCTCAAGGTTCCACTAGCCAGTTCCCCTGAAGCGATACGCCATTAACTGTCAACCTAAAGACTTTCACAGCACTCCTGATGGGAGCTTCTCGAGTTTGCCGATGTATTTCTCCGGTTGACGAGGCATTTGGCTACCTTAAGAGAGTCATAGATACTCCTGTCAGTTGCTCCCCGTTTCACCACAGTCACAATTTCAAGCTTCCTCTAGCCAGTTCACCTGACGCGATACGCCATTGTCTGTCAACCTAATGTCTTTCACAGTACTCCTGCCGTGAGCTTCTCGAGTTTGCCGATGTATTTCGCCTGTTGACGAGGCATTTGGCTACCTTAAGAGAGTCATAGTACTCCTGTCAGTTGCTCCCCATTTTACCACAGTCACATTTTCAAGGTTCCACTAGCCAGTTCCCCTGAAGCGATACGCCATTATCTGTCAACCTATAGACTGTCACAGTACTCCTGGTGGGAGCTTCTCGAGATTGCCGATGTATTTCGCCTGTTGACGAGGCATTTGGCTACCTTAAGAGAGTCATAGTTACTCCTGTCAGTTGCTCCCCGTTTTACCACAGTCACATTTTCAACGTTCCACGAGCCAGTTCCCCTGAAGCGATACGCCATTATCTGTCAACCTATAGACTGTCACAGTACCCCTGGTGGGAGCTTCTCGAGTTTGCCGATATATTTCGCCTGTTGACGAGGCATTTGGCTACCTTAAGAGAGTCATAGTTACTCCTGTCAGTTGCTCCCCGTTTTACCACAGTCACATTTTCAAGGTTCCACTAGCCAGTTCCCCTGAAGCGATACGCCATTATCTGTCATCCAATAGACTGTCACAGTACTCCTGGTGGGAGCTTCTCGAGTTTGCCGATATATTTCGCCTGTTGACGAGGCATTTGGCTACCTTAAGAGAGTCATAGTTATCCCTGTTAGTTGCTCCCCGTTTTACCACAGTCACATTTTCAAGGTTCCGCTAGCCAGTTCCCCTGAAGCGATACGCTATTATCTGTCAACCTAAAGACTTTCACAGCACTCCTGATGGGAGCTTCTCGAGTTTGCTGATGTATTTCTCCGGTTGACGAGGCATTGGGCTACCTTAAGAGAGTCATAGTTACTCCTGTTAGTTGCTCCCCGTTTTACCACAGTCACATTTTCAAGGTTCCGCTAGCCAGTTCCCCTGAAGCGATACGCCATTATCTGTCAACCTATAGACTGTCACAGTACTCCTGGTGGGAGCTTCTTCGAGTTTGCCGATGTATTTCGCCTGTTGACGAGGCATTTGGCTACCTTAAGAGAGTCATAGTTACTCCTGTCAGTTGCTCCCCGTTTTACCACAGTCACATTTTCAAGGTTCCGCTAGCCAGTTCCCCTGAAGCGATACGCCATTATCTGTCAACCTATAGACTGTAACAGTACTCCTGGTGGGAGCTTCTCGAGTTTGCCGATGTATTTCGCCTGTTGACGAGGCATTTGGCTACCTTAAGAGAGTCATAGTTACTCCTGTCAGTTGCTCCCCGTTTCACCACAGTCACAATTTCAAGCTTCCTCTAGCCAGTTCACCTGACGCGATACGCCATTGTCTGTCAACCTAATGTCTTTCACAGTACTCCTGCCGTGAGCTTCTCGAGTTTGCCGATGTATTTCGCTGTTGACGAGGCATTTGGCTACCTTAAGAGAGTCATAGTACTCCTGTCAGTTGCTCCCCATTTTACCACAGTCACATTTTCAAGGTTCCACTAGCCAGTTCCCCTGAAGCGATACGCCATTATCTGTCAACCTATAGACTGTCACAGTACTCCTGGTGGGAGCTTCTCGAGATTGCCGATGTATTTCGCCTGTTGACGAGGCATTTGGCTACCTTAAGAGAGTCATAGTTACTCCTGTCAGTTGCTCCCCGTTTTACCACAGTCACATTTTCAACGTTCCACGAGCCAGTTCCCCTGAAGCGATACGCCATTATCTGTCAACCTATAGACTGTCACAGTACTCCTGGTGGGAGCTTCTCGAGTTTGCCGATATATTTCGCCTGTTGACGAGGCATTTGGCTACCTTAAGAGAGTCATAGTTACTCCTGTCAGTTGCTCCCCGTTTTACCACAGTCACATTTTCAAGGTTCCACTAGCCAGTTCCCCTGAAGCGATACGCCATTATCTGTCAACCTATAGACTGTCACAGTACTCCTGGTGGGAGCTTCTTCGAGTTTGCCGATGTATTTCGCCTGTTGACGAGGCATTTGGCTACCTTAAGAGAGTCATAGTTACTCCTGTCAGTTGCTCCCCGTTTTACCACAGTCACATTCTCAAGGTTCCACTAGCCAGTTCCCCTGAAGCGATACGCCATTAACTGTCAACCTAAAGACTTTCACAGCACTCCTGATGGGAGCTTCTCGAGTTTGCCGATGTATTTCTCCGGTTGACGAGGCATTTGGCTACCTTAAGAGAGTCATAGATACTCCTGTCAGTTGCTCCCCGTTTCACCACAGTCACAATTTCAAGCTTCCTCTAGCCAGTTCACCTGACGCGATACGCCATTGTCTGTCAACCTAATGTCTTTCACAGTACTCCTGCCGTGAGCTTCTCGAGTTTGCCGATGTATTTCGCCTGTTGACGAGGCATTTGGCTACCTTAAGAGAGTCATAGTACTCCTGTCAGTTGCTCCCCATTTTACCACAGTCACATTTTCAAGGTTCCACTAGCCAGTTCCCCTGAAGCGATACGCCATTATCTGTCAACCTATAGACTGTCACAGTACTCCTGGTGGGAGCTTCTCGAGATTGCCGATGTATTTCGCCTGTTGACGAGGCATTTGGCTACCTTAAGAGAGTCATAGTTACTCCTGTCAGTTGCTCCCCGTTTTACCACAGTCACATTTTCAACGTTCCACGAGCCAGTTCCCCTGAAGCGATACGCCATTATCTGTCAACCTATAGACTGTCACAGTACTCCTGGTGGGAGCTTCTCGAGTTTGCCGATATATTTCGCCTGTTGACGAGGCATTTGGCTACCTTAAGAGAGTCATAGTTACTCCTGTCAGTTGCTCCCCGTTTTACCACAGTCACATTTTCAAGGTTCCACTAGCCAGTTCCCCTGAAGCGATACGCCATTATCTGTCATCCAATAGACTGTCACAGTACTCCTGGTGGGAGCTTCTCGAGTTTGCCGATATATTTCGCCTGTTGACGAGGCATTTGGCTACCTTAAGAGAGTCATAGTTATCCCTGTTAGTTGCTCCCCGTTTTACCACAGTCACATTTTCAAGGTTCCGCTAGCCAGTTCCCCTGAAGCGATACGCTATTATCTGTCAACCTAAAGACTTTCACAGCACTCCTGATGGGAGCTTCTCGAGTTTGCTGATGTATTTCTCCGGTTGACGAGGCATTGGGCTACCTTAAGAGAGTCATAGTTACTCCTGTTAGTTGCTCCCCGTTTTACCACAGTCACATTTTCAAGGTTCCGCTAGCCAGTTCCCCTGAAGCGATACGCCATTATCTGTCAACCTATAGACTGTCACAGTACTCCTGGTGGGAGCTTCTTCGAGTTTGCCGATGTATTTCGCCTGTTGACGAGGCATTTGGCTACCTTAAGAGAGTCCTAGTTACTCCTGTCAGTTGCTCCCCGTTTTACCACAGTCACATTTTCAAGGTTCCGCTAGCCAGTTCCCCTGAAGCGATACGCCATTATCTGTCAACCTATAGACTGTAACAGTACTCCTGGTGGGAGCTTCTCGAGTTTGCCGATGTATTTCGCCTGTTGACGAGGCATTTGGCTACCTTAAGAGAGTCATAGTTACTCCTGTCAGTTGCTCCCCGTTTCACCACAGTCACAATTTCAAGCTTCCTCTAGCCAGTTCACCTGACGCGATACGCCATTGTCTGTCAACCTAATGTCTTTCACAGTACTCCTGCCGTGAGCTTCTCGAGTTTGCCGATGTATTTCGCTGTTGACGAGGCATTTGGCTACCTTAAGAGAGTCATAGTACTCCTGTCAGTTGCTCCCCATTTTACCACAGTCACATTTTCAAGGTTCCACTAGCCAGTTCCCCTGAAGCGATACGCCATTATCTGTCAACCTATAGACTGTCACAGTACTCCTGGTGGGAGCTTCTCGAGATTGCCGATGTATTTCGCCTGTTGACGAGGCATTTGGCTACCTTAAGAGAGTCATAGTTACTCCTGTCAGTTGCTCCCCGCTTTACCACAGTCACATTTTCAACGTTCCACGAGCCAGTTCCCCTGAAGCGATACGCCATTATCTGTCAACCTATAGACTGTCACAGTACTCCTGGTGGGAGCTTCTCGAGTTTGCCGATATATTTCGCCTGTTGACGAGGCATTTGGCTACCTTAAGAGAGTCATAGTTATCCCTGTTAGTTGCTCCCCGTTTTACCACAGTCACATTTTCAAGGTTCCGCTAGCCAGTTCCCCTGAAGCGATACGCTATTATCAGTCAACCTAAAGACTTTCACAGCACTCCTGCCGTGAGCTTCTCGAGTTTGCCGATGTATTTCGCCTGTTGACGAGGCATTTGGCTACCTTAAGAGAGTCATAGTACTCCTGTCAGTTGCTCCCCATTTTACCACAGTCACATTTTCAAGGTTCCACTAGCCAGTTCCCCTGAAGCGATACGCCATTATCTGTCAACCTATAGACTGTCACAGTACTCCTGGTGGGAGCTTCTCGAGATTGCCGATGTATTTCGCCTGTTGACGAGGCATTTGGCTACCTTAAGAGAGTCATAGTTACTCCTGTCAGTTGCTCCCCGTTTTACCACAGTCACATTTTCAACGTTCCTCGAGCCAGTTCCCCTGAAGCGATACGCCATTATCTGTCAACCTATAGACTGTCACAGTACTCCTGGTGGGAGCTTCTTCGAGTTTGCCGATGTATTTCGCCTGTTGACGAGGCATTTGGCTACCTTAAGAGAGTCATAGTTACTCCTGTCAGTTGCTCCCCGTTTTACCACAGTCACATTCTCAAGGTTCCACTAGCCAGTTCCCCTGAAGCGATACGCCATTAACTGTCAACCTAAAGACTTTCACAGCACTCCTGATGGGAGCTTCTCGAGTTTGCCGATGTATTTCTCCTGTTGACGAGGCATTTGGCTACCTTAAGAGAGTCATAGATACTCCTGTCAGTTGCTCCCCGTTTCACCACAGTCACAATTTCAAGCTTCCTCTAGCCAGTTCACCTGACGCGATACGCCATTGTCTGTCAACCTAATGTCTTTCACAGTACTCCTGCCGTGAGCTTCTCGAGTTTGCCGATGTATTTCGCCTGTTGACGAGGCATTTGGCTACCTTAAGAGAGTCATAGTACTCCTGTCAGTTGCTCCCCATTTTACCACAGTCACATTTTCAAGGTTCCACTAGCCAGTTCCCCTGAAGCGATACGCCATTATCTGTCATCCAATAGACTGTCACAGTACTCCTGGTGGGAGCTTCTCGAGTTTGCCGATATATTTCGCCTGTTGACGAGGCATTTGGCTACCTTAAGAGAGTCATAGTTATCCCTGTTAGTTGCTCCCCGTTTTACCACAGTCACATTTTCAAGGTTCCGCTAGCCAGTTCCCCTGAAGCGATACGCTATTATCTGTCAACCTAAAGACTTTCACAGCACTCCTGATGGGAGCTTCTCGAGTTTGCTGATGTATTTCTCCGGTTGACGAGGCATTGGGCTACCTTAAGAGAGTCATAGTTACTCCTGTTAGTTGCTCCCCGTTTTACCACAGTCACATTTTCAAGGTTCCGCTAGCCAGTTCCCCTGAAGCGATACGCCATTATCTGTCAACCTATAGACTGTCACAGTACTCCTGGTGGGAGCTTCTTCGAGTTTGCCGATGTATTTCGCCTGTTGACGAGGCATTTGGCTACCTTAAGAGAGTCATAGTTACTCCTGTCAGTTGCTCCCCGTTTTACCACAGTCACATTTTCAAGGTTCCGCTAGCCAGTTCCCCTGAAGCGATACGCCATTATCTGTCAACCTATAGACTGTAACAGTACTCCTGGTGGGAGCTTCTCGAGTTTGCCGATGTATTTCGCCTGTTGACGAGGCATTTGGCTACCTTAAGAGAGTCATAGTTACTCCTGTCAGTTGCTCCCCGTTTCACCACAGTATTAATTTCAAGCTTCCTCTAGCCAGTTCACCTGACGCGATACGCCATTGTCTGTCAACCTAATGTCTTTCACAGTACTCCTGCCGTGAGCTTCTCGAGTTTGCCGATGTATTTCGCTGTTGACGAGGCATTTGGCTACCTTAAGAGAGTCATAGTACTCCTGTCAGTTGCTCCCCATTTTACCACAGTCACATTTTCAAGGTTCCACTAGCCAGTTCCCCTGAAGCGATACGCCATTATCTGTCAACCTATAGACTGTCACAGTACTCCTGGTGGGAGCTTCTCGAGATTGCCGATGTATTTCGCCTGTTGACGAGGCATTTGGCTACCTTAAGAGAGTCATAGTTACTCCTGTCAGTTGCTCCCCGTTTTACCACAGTCACATTTTCAACGTTCCACGAGCCAGTTCCCCTGAAGCGATACGCCATTATCTGTCAACCTATAGACTGTCACAGTACTCCTGGTGGGAGCTTCTCGAGTTTGCCGATATATTTCGCCTGTTGACGAGGCATTTGGCTACCTTAAGAGAGTCATAGTTACTCCTGTCAGTTGCTCCCCGTTTTACCACAGTCACATTTTCAAGGTTCCACTAGCCAGTTCCCCTGAAGCGATACGCCATTATCTGTCAACCTATAGACTGTCACAGTACTCCTGGTGGGAGCTTCTTCGAGTTTGCCGATGTATTTCGCCTGTTGACGAGGCATTTGGCTACCTTAAGAGAGTCATAGTTACTCCTGTCAGTTGCTCCCCGTTTTACCACAGTCACATTCTCAAGGTTCCACTAGCCAGTTCCCCTGAAGCGATACGCCATTAACTGTCAACCTAAAGACTTTCACAGCACTCCTGATGGGAGCTTCTCGAGTTTGCCGATGTATTTCTCCGGTTGACGAGGCATTTGGCTACCTTAAGAGAGTCATAGATACTCCTGTCAGTTGCTCCCCGTTTCACCACAGTCACAATTTCAAGCTTCCTCTAGCCAGTTCACCTGACGCGATACGCCATTGTCTGTCAACCTAATGTCTTTCACAGTACTCCTGCCGTGAGCTTCTCGAGTTTGCCGATGTATTTCGCCTGTTGACGAGGCATTTGGCTACCTTAAGAGAGTCATAGTACTCCTGTCAGTTGCTCCCCATTTTACCACAGTCACATTTTCAAGGTTCCACTAGCCAGTTCCCCTGAAGCGATACGCCATTATCTGTCAACCTATAGACTGTCACAGTACTCCTGGTGGGAGCTTCTCGAGATTGCCGATGTATTTCGCCTGTTGACGAGGCATTTGGCTACCTTAAGAGAGTCATAGTTACTCCTGTCAGTTGCTCCCCGTTTTACCACAGTCACATTTTCAACGTTCCACGAGCCAGTTCCCCTGAAGCGATACGCCATTATCTGTCAACCTATAGACTGTCACAGTACTCCTGGTGGGAGCTTCTCGAGTTTGCCGATATATTTCGCCTGTTGACGAGGCATTTGGCTACCTTAAGAGAGTCATAGTTACTCCTGTCAGTTGCTCCCCGTTTTACCACAGTCACATTTTCAAGGTTCCACTAGCCAGTTCCCCTGAAGCGATACGCCATTATCTGTCATCCAATAGACTGTCACAGTACTCCTGGTGGGAGCTTCTCGAGTTTGCCGATATATTTCGCCTGTTGACGAGGCATTTGGCTACCTTAAGAGAGTCATAGTTATCCCTGTTAGTTGCTCCCCGTTTTACCACAGTCACATTTTCAAGGTTCCGCTAGCCAGTTCCCCTGAAGCGATACGCTATTATCTGTCAACCTAAAGACTTTCACAGCACTCCTGATGGGAGCTTCTCGAGTTTGCTGATGTATTTCTCCGGTTGACGAGGCATTGGGCTACCTTAAGAGAGTCATAGTTACTCCTGTTAGTTGCTCCCCGTTTTACCACAGTCACATTTTCAAGGTTCCGCTAGCCAGTTCCCCTGAAGCGATACGCCATTATCTGTCAACCTATAGACTGTCACAGTACTCCTGGTGGGAGCTTCTTCGAGTTTGCCGATGTATTTCGCCTGTTGACGAGGCATTTGGCTACCTTAAGAGAGTCCTAGTTACTCCTGTCAGTTGCTCCCCGTTTTACCACAGTCACATTTTCAAGGTTCCGCTAGCCAGTTCCCCTGAAGCGATACGCCATTATCTGTCAACCTATAGACTGTAACAGTACTCCTGGTGGGAGCTTCTCGAGTTTGCCGATGTATTTCGCCTGTTGACGAGGCATTTGGCTACCTTAAGAGAGTCATAGTTACTCCTGTCAGTTGCTCCCCGTTTCACCACAGTCACAATTTCAAGCTTCCTCTAGCCAGTTCACCTGACGCGATACGCCATTGTCTGTCAACCTAATGTCTTTCACAGTACTCCTGCCGTGAGCTTCTCGAGTTTGCCGATGTATTTCGCTGTTGACGAGGCATTTGGCTACCTTAAGAGAGTCATAGTACTCCTGTCAGTTGCTCCCCATTTTACCACAGTCACATTTTCAAGGTTCCACTAGCCAGTTCCCCTGAAGCGATACGCCATTATCTGTCAACCTATAGACTGTCACAGTACTCCTGGTGGGAGCTTCTCGAGATTGCCGATGTATTTCGCCTGTTGACGAGGCATTTGGCTACCTTAAGAGAGTCATAGTTACTCCTGTCAGTTGCTCCCCGCTTTACCACAGTCACATTTTCAACGTTCCACGAGCCAGTTCCCCTGAAGCGATACGCCATTATCTGTCAACCTATAGACTGTCACAGTACTCCTGGTGGGAGCTTCTCGAGTTTGCCGATATATTTCGCCTGTTGACGAGGCATTTGGCTACCTTAAGAGAGTCATAGTTATCCCTGTTAGTTGCTCCCCGTTTTACCACAGTCACATTTTCAAGGTTCCGCTAGCCAGTTCCCCTGAAGCGATACGCTATTATCAGTCAACCTAAAGACTTTCACAGCACTCCTGCCGTGAGCTTCTCGAGTTTGCCGATGTATTTCGCCTGTTGACGAGGCATTTGGCTACCTTAAGAGAGTCATAGTACTCCTGTCAGTTGCTCCCCATTTTACCACAGTCACATTTTCAAGGTTCCACTAGCCAGTTCCCCTGAAGCGATACGCCATTATCTGTCAACCTATAGACTGTCACAGTACTCCTGGTGGGAGCTTCTCGAGATTGCCGATGTATTTCGCCTGTTGACGAGGCATTTGGCTACCTTAAGAGAGTCATAGTTACTCCTGTCAGTTGCTCCCCGTTTTACCACAGTCACATTTTCAACGTTCCACGAGCCAGTTCCCCTGAAGCGATACGCCATTATCTGTCAACCTATAGACTGTCACAGTACTCCTGGTGGGAGCTTCTTCGAGTTTGCCGATGTATTTCGCCTGTTGACGAGGCATTTGGCTACCTTAAGAGAGTCATAGTTACTCCTGTCAGTTGCTCCCCGTTTTACCACAGTCACATTCTCAAGGTTCCACTAGCCAGTTCCCCTGAAGCGATACGCCATTAACTGTCAACCTAAAGACTTTCACAGCACTCCTGATGGGAGCTTCTCGAGTTTGCCGATGTATTTCTCCTGTTGACGAGGCATTTGGCTACCTTAAGAGAGTCATAGATACTCCTGTCAGTTGCTCCCCGTTTCACCACAGTCACAATTTCAAGCTTCCTCTAGCCAGTTCACCTGACGCGATACGCCATTGTCTGTCAACCTAATGTCTTTCACAGTACTCCTGCCGTGAGCTTCTCGAGTTTGCCGATGTATTTCGCCTGTTGACGAGGCATTTGGCTACCTTAAGAGAGTCATAGTACTCCTGTCAGTTGCTCCCCATTTTACCACAGTCACATTTTCAAGGTTCCACTAGCCAGTTCCCCTGAAGCGATACGCCATTATCTGTCATCCAATAGACTGTCACAGTACTCCTGGTGGGAGCTTCTCGAGTTTGCCGATATATTTCGCCTGTTGACGAGGCATTTGGCTACCTTAAGAGAGTCATAGTTATCCCTGTTAGTTGCTCCCCGTTTTACCACAGTCACATTTTCAAGGTTCCGCTAGCCAGTTCCCCTGAAGCGATACGCTATTATCTGTCAACCTAAAGACTTTCACAGCACTCCTGATGGGAGCTTCTCGAGTTTGCTGATGTATTTCTCCGGTTGACGAGGCATTGGGCTACCTTAAGAGAGTCATAGTTACTCCTGTTAGTTGCTCCCCGTTTTACCACAGTCACATTTTCAAGGTTCCGCTAGCCAGTTCCCCTGAAGCGATACGCCATTATCTGTCAACCTATAGACTGTCACAGTACTCCTGGTGGGAGCTTCTTCGAGTTTGCCGATGTATTTCGCCTGTTGACGAGGCATTTGGCTACCTTAAGAGAGTCATAGTTACTCCTGTCAGTTGCTCCCCGTTTTACCACAGTCACATTTTCAAGGTTCCGCTAGCCAGTTCCCCTGAAGCGATACGCCATTATCTGTCAACCTATAGACTGTAACAGTACTCCTGGTGGGAGCTTCTCGAGTTTGCCGATGTATTTCGCCTGTTGACGAGGCATTTGGCTACCTTAAGAGAGTCATAGTTACTCCTGTCAGTTGCTCCCCGTTTCACCACAGTCACAATTTCAAGCTTCCTCTAGCCAGTTCACCTGACGCGATACGCCATTGTCTGTCAACCTAATGTCTTTCACAGTACTCCTGCCGTGAGCTTCTCGAGTTTGCCGATGTATTTCGCCTGTTGACGAGGCATTTGGCTACCTTAAGAGAGTCATAGTACTCCTGTCAGTTGCTCCCCATTTTACCACAGTCACATTTTCAAGGTTCCACTAGCCAGTTCCCCTGAAGCGATACGCCATTATCTGTCAACCTATAGACTGTCACAGTACTCCTGGTGGGAGCTTCTCGAGATTGCCGATGTATTTCGCCTGTTGACGAGGCATTTGGCTACCTTAAGAGAGTCATAGTTACTCCTGTCAGTTGCTCCCCGTTTTACCACAGTCACATTTTCAACGTTCCACGAGCCAGTTCCCCTGAAGCGATACGCCATTATCTGTCAACCTATAGACTGTCACAGTACTCCTGGTGGGAGCTTCTTCGAGTTTGCCGATGTATTTCGCCTGTTGACGAGGCATTTGGCTACCTTAAGAGAGTCATAGTTACTCCCGTCAGTTGCTCCCCGTTTTACGACAGTCACATTTTCAAGGTTCCACTAGCCAGTTCCCCTGAAGCGATACGCCATTATCTGTCAACCTAAAGACTTTCACAGCACTCCTGATGGGAGCTTCTCGAGTTTGCCGATGTATTTCTCCGGTTGACGAGGCATTTGGTTACCTTAAGAGAGTCATAGTACTCCTGTCAGTTGCTCCCCATTTTACCACAGTCACATTTTCAAGGTTCCACTAGCCAGTTCCCCTGAAGCGATACGCCATTATCTGTCAACCTATAGACTGTCACAGTACTCCTGGTGGGAGCTTCTCGAGATTGCCGATGTATTTCGCCTGTTGACGAGGCATTTGGCTACCTTAAGAGAGTCATAGTTACTCCTGTCAGTTGCTCCCCGTTTTACCACAGTCACATTTTCAACGTTCCACGAGCCAGTTCCCCTGAAGCGATACGCCATTATCTGTCAACCTATAGACTGTCACAGTACTCCTGGTGGGAGCTTCTCGAGTTTGCCGATATATTTCGCCTGTTGACGAGGCATTTGGCTACCTTAAGAGAGTCATAGTTATCCCTGTTAGTTGCTCCCCGTTTTACCACAGTCACATTTTCAAGGTTCCGCTAGCCAGTTCCCCTGAAGCGATACGCTATTATCAGTCAACCTAAAGACTTTCACAGCACTCCTGCCGTGAGCTTCTCGAGTTTGCCGATGTATTTCGCCTGTTGACGAGGCATTTGGCTACCTTAAGAGAGTCATAGTACTCCTGTCAGTTGCTCCCCATTTTACCACAGTCACATTTTCAAGGTTCCACTAGCCAGTTCCCCTGAAGCGATACGCCATTATCTGTCAACCTATAGACTGTCACAGTACTCCTGGTGGGAGCTTCTCGAGATTGCCGATGTATTTCGCCTGTTGACGAGGCATTTGGCTACCTTAAGAGAGTCATAGTTACTCCTGTCAGTTGCTCCCCGTTTTACCACAGTCACATTTTCAACGTTCCACGAGCCAGTTCCCCTGAAGCGATACGCCATTATCTGTCAACCTATAGACTGTCACAGTACTCCTGGTGGGAGCTTCTTCGAGTTTGCCGATGTATTTCGCCTGTTGACGAGGCATTTGGCTACCTTAAGAGAGTCATAGTTACTCCTGTCAGTTGCTCCGCGTTTTACCACAGTCACATTTTCAAGGTTCCACTAGCCAGTTCCCCTGAAGCGATACGCCATTATCTGTCAACCTATAGACTGTCACAGTACTCCTGGTGGGAGCTTCTCGAGATTGCCGATGTATTTCGCCTGTTGACGAGGCATTTGGCTACCTTAAGAGAGTCATAGTTACTCCTGTCAGTTGCTCCCCGTTTTACCACAGTCACATTTTCAACGTTCCACGAGCCAGTTCCCCTGAAGCGATACGCCATTATCTGTCAACCTATAGACTGTCACAGTACTCCTGGTGGGAGCTTCTTCGAGTTTGCCGATGTATTTCGCCTGTTGACGAGGCATTTGGCTACCTTAAGAGAGTCATAGTTACTCCTGTCAGTTGCTCCGCGTTTTACCACAGTCACATTCTCAAGGTTCCACTAGCCAGTTCCCCTGAAGCGATACGCCATTAACTGTCAACCTAAAGACTTTCACAGCACTCCTGATGGGAGCTTCTCGAGTTTGCCGATGTATTTCTCCTGTTGACGAGGCATTTGGCTACCTTAAGAGAGTCATAGATACTCCTGTCAGTTGCTCCCCGTTTCACCACAGTCACAATTTCAAGCTTCCTCTAGCCAGTTCACCTGACGCGATACGCCATTGTCTGTCAACCTAATGTCTTTCACAGTACTCCTGCCGTGAGCTTCTCGAGTTTGCCGATGTATTTCGCCTGTTGACGAGGCATTTGGCTACCTTAAGAGAGTCATAGTTACTCCTGTTAGTTGCTCCCCGTTTTACCACAGTCACATTCTCAAGGTTCCACTAGCCAGTTCCCCTGAAGCGATACGCCATTAACTGTCAACCTAAAGACTTTCACAGCACTCCTGATGGGAGCTTCTCGAGTTTGCCGATGTATTTCGCCTGTTGACGAGGCATTTGGCTACCTTAAGAGAGTCATAGTTATCCCTGTTAGTTGCTCCCCGTTTTACCACAGTCACATTTTCAAGGTTCCGCTAGCCAGTTCCCCTGAAGCGATACGCTATTATCTGTCAACCTAAAGACTTTCACAGCACTCCTGATGGGAGCTTCTCGAGTTTGCTGATGTATTTCTCCGGTTGACGAGGCATTGGGCTACCTTAAGAGAGTCATAGTTACTCCTGTTAGTTGCTCCCCGTTTTACCACAGTCACATTTTCAAGGTTCCGCTAGCCAGTTCCCCTGAAGCGATACGCCATTATCTGTCAACCTATAGACTGTCACAGTACTCCTGGTGGGAGCTTCTTCGAGTTTGCCGATGTATTTCGCCTGTTGACGAGGCATTTGGCTACCTTAAGAGAGTCATAGTTACTCCTGTCAGTTGCTCCCCGTTTTACCACAGTCACATTTTCAAGGTTCCGCTAGCCAGTTCCCCTGAAGCGATACGCCATTATCTGTCAACCTATAGACTGTAACAGTACTCCTGGTGGGAGCTTCTCGAGTTTGCCGATGTATTTCGCCTGTTGACGAGGCATTTGGCTACCTTAAGAGAGTCATAGTTACTCCTGTCAGTTGCTCCCCGTTTCACCACAGTCACAATTTCAAGCTTCCTCTAGCCAGTTCACCTGACGCGATACGCCATTGTCTGTCAACCTAATGTCTTTCACAGTACTCCTGCCGTGAGCTTCTCGAGTTTGCCGATGTATTTCGCCTGTTGACGAGGCATTTGGCTACCTTAAGAGAGTCATAGTACTCCTGTCAGTTGCTCCCCATTTTACCACAGTCACATTTTCAAGGTTCCACTAGCCAGTTCCCCTGAAGCGATACGCCATTATCTGTCAACCTATAGACTGTCACAGTACTCCTGGTGGGAGCTTCTCGAGATTGCCGATGTATTTCGCCTGTTGACGAGGCATTTGGCTACCTTAAGAGAGTCATAGTTACTCCTGTCAGTTGCTCCCCGTTTTACCACAGTCACATTTTCAACGTTCCACGAGCCAGTTCCCCTGAAGCGATACGCCATTATCTGTCAACCTATAGACTGTCACAGTACTCCTGGTGGGAGCTTCTTCGAGTTTGCCGATGTATTTCGCCTGTTGACGAGGCATTTGGCTACCTTAAGAGAGTCATAGTTACTCCCGTCAGTTGCTCCCCGTTTTACCACAGTCACATTTTCAAGGTTCCACTAGCCAGTTCCCCTGAAGCGATACGCCATTATCTGTCAACCTAAAGACTTTCACAGCACTCCTGATGGGAGCTTCTCGAGTTTGCCGATGTATTTCTCCGGTTGACGAGGCATTTGGTTACCTTAAGAGAGTCATAGTTACTCCTGTCAGTTGCTCCCCGTTTTATAACAGTCACATTTTCAAGGTTCCACAGCCCAGTTCCCCTGAAGCGATACGCCATTATCTGTCATCCTATAGACTGTCACAGTACTCCTGGTGGGAGCTTCTCGAGTTTGCCGATATATTTCGCCTGTTGACGAGGCATTTGGCTACCTTAAGAGAGTCATAGTTATCCCTGTTAGTTGCTCCCCGTTTTACCACAGTCACATTTTCAAGGTTCCGCTAGCCAGTTCCCCTGAAGCGATACGCTATTATCTGTCAACCTAAAGACTTTCACAGCACTCCTGATGGGAACTTCTCGAGTTTGCTGATGTATTTCTCCGGTTGACGAGGCATTTGGCTACCTTAAGAGAGTCATAGTTACTCCTGTTAGTTGCTCCCCGTTTTACCACAGTCACATTTTCAAGGTTCCGCTAGCCAGTTCCCCTGAAGCGATACGCCATTATCTGTCAACCTATAGACTGTCACAGTACTCCTGGTGGGAGCTTCTTCGAGTTTGCCGATGTATTTCGCCTGTTGACGAGGCATTTGGCTACCTTAAGAGAGTCATAGTTACTCCTGTCAGTTGCTCCCCGTTTTACCACAGTCACATTTTCAAGGTTCCGCTAACCAGTTCCCCTGAAGCGATACGCCATTATCTGTCAACCTATAGACTGTGACAGTACTCCTGGTGGGAGCTTCTCGAGTTTGCCGATGTATTTCGCCTGTTGACGAGGCATTTGGCTACCTTAAGAGAGTCATAGTTACTCCTGTCAGTTGCTCCCCGTTTTACCACAGTCACATTTTCTAGGTTCCACTAGCCAGTTCCCCTGAAGCGATACGCCATTATCTGTCAACCTAAAGACTTTCACAGCACTCCTGATGGGAGCTTCTCGAGTTTGCCGATGTATTTCTCCGGTTGACGAGGCATTTGGCTACCTTAAGAGAGTCATAGTTACTCCTGTCAGTTGCTCCCCGTTTCACCACAGTCACAATTTCAAGCTTCCTCTAGCCAGTTCACCTGACGCGATACGCCATTGTCTGTCAACCTAATGTCTTTCACAGTACTCCTGCCGTGAGCTTCTCGAGTTTGCCGATGTATTTCGCCTGTTGACGAGGCATTTGGCTACCTTAAGAGAGTCCTAGTACTCCTGTCAGTTGCTCCCCATTTTACCACAGTCACATTTTCAAGGTTCCACTAGTCAGTTCCCCTGAAGCGATACGCCATTATCTGTCAACCTATAGACTGTCACAGTACTCCTGGTGGGAGCTTCTCGAGATTGCCGATGTATTTCGCCTGTTGACGAGGCATTTGGCTACCTTAAGAGAGTCATAGTTACTCCTGTCAGTTGCTCCCCGTTTTACCACAGTCACATTTTCAACGTTCCACGAGCCAGTTCCCCTGAAGCGATACGCCATTATCTGTCAACCTATAGACTGTCACAGTACTCCTGGTGGGAGCTTCTCGAGTTTGCCGATATATTTCGCCTGTTGACGAGGCATTTGGCTACCTTAAGAGAGTCATAGTTACTCCTGTCAGTTGCTCCCCGTTTTACCACAGTCACATTTTCAAGGTTCCACTAGCCAGTTCCCCTGAAGCGATACGCCATTATCTGTCATCCTATAGACTGTCACAGTACTCCTGGTGGGAGCTTCTCGAGTTTGCCGATATATTTCGCCTTTTGACGAGGCATTTGGCTACCTTAAGAGAGTCATAGTTATTCCTGTTAGTTGCTCCCCGTTTTACCACAGTCACATTTTCAAGGTTCCGCTAGCCAGTTCCCCTGAAGCGATACGCTATTATCTGTCAACCTAAAGACTTTCACAGCACTCCTGATGGGAGCTTCTCGAGTTTGCTGATGTATTTCTCCGGTTGACGAGGCATTTGGCTACCTTAAGAGAGTCATAGTTACTCCTGTTAGTTGCTCCCCGTTTTACCACAGTCACATTTTCAAGGTTCCGCTAGCCAGTTCCCCTGAAGCGATACGCCATTATCTGTCAACCTATAGACTGTCACAGTACTCCTGGTGGGAGCTTCTTCGAGTTTGCCGATGTATTTCGCCTCTTGACGAGGCATTTGGCTACCTTAAGAGAGTCATAGTTACTCCTGTCAGTTGCTCCCCGTTTTATCACAATCACATTTTCAAGGTTCCGCTAGCCAGTTCCCCTGAAGCGATACGCCATTATCTGTCAACCTATAGACTGTAACAGTACTCCTGGTGGGAGCTTCTCGAGTTTGCCGATGTATTTCGCCTGTTGACGAGGCATTTGGCTACCTTAAGAGAGTCATAGTTACTCCTGTCAGTTGCTCCCCGTTTTACCACAGTCACATTTTCAAGGTTCCACTAGCCAGTTCCCCTGAAGCGATACGCCATTATCTGTCAACCTAAAGACTTTCACAGCACTCCTGATGGGAGCTTCTCGAGTTTGCCGATGTATTTCTCCGGTTGACGAGGCATTTGGCTACCTTAAGAGAGTCATAGTTACTCCTGTCAGTTGCTCCATGTTTCACCACAGTCACAATTTCAAGCTTCCTCTAGCCAGTTCACCTGACGCGATACGCCATTGTCTGTCAACCTAATGTCTTTCACAGTACTCCTGCCGTGAGCTTCTCGAGTTTGCCGATGTATTTCGCCTGTTGACGAGGCATTTGGCTACCTTAAGAGAGTCATAGTACTCCTGTCAGTTGCTCCCCATTTTACCACAGTCACATTTTCAAGGTTCCACTAGTCAGTTCCCCTGAAGCGATACGCCATTATCTGTCAACCTATAGACTGTCACAGTACTCCTGGTGGGAGCTTCTCGAGATTGCCGATGTATTTCGCCTGTTGACGAGGCATTTGGCTACCTTAAGAGAGTCATAGTTACTCCTGTCAGTTGCTCCCCGTTTTACCACAGTCACATTTTCAACGTTCCACGAGCCAGTTCCCCTGAAGCGATACGCCATTATCTGTCAACCTATAGACTGTCACAGTACTCCTGGTGGGAGCTTCTCGAGTTTGCCGATATATTTCGCCTGTTGACGAGGCATTTGGCTACCTTAAGAGAGTCATAGTTACTCCTGTCAGTTGCTCCCCGTTTTACCACAGTCACATTTTCAAGGTTCCACTAGCCAGTTCCCCTGAAGCGATACGCCATTATCTGTCATCCTATAGACTGTCACAGTACTCCTGGTGGGAGCTTCTCGAGTTTGCCGATATATTTCGCCTGTTGACGAGGCATTTGGCTACCTTAAGAGAGTCATAGTTATTCCTGTTAGTTGCTTCCCGTTTTACCACAGTCACATTTTCAAGGTTCCGCTAGCCAGTTCCCCTGAAGCGATACGCTATTATCTGTCAACCTAAAGACTTTCACAGCACTCCTGATGGGAGCTTCTCGAGTTTGCTGATGTATTTCTCCGGTTGACGAGGCATTTGGCTACCTTAAGAGAGTCATAGTTACTCCTGTTAGTTGCTCCCCGTTTTACCACAGTCACATTTTCAAGGTTCCGCTAGCCAGTTCCCCTGAAGCGATACGCCATTATCTGTCAACCTATAGACTGTCACAGTACTCCTGGTGGGAGCTTCTTCGAGTTTGCCGATGTATTTCGCCTCTTGACGAGGCATTTGGCTACCTTAAGAGAGTCATAGTTACTCCTGTCAGTTGCTCCCCGTTTTACCACAATCACATTTTCAAGGTTCCGCTAGCCAGTTCCCCTGAAGCGATACGCCATTATCTGTCAACCTATAGACTGTAACAGTACTCCTGGTGGGAGCTTCTCGAGTTTGCCGATGTATTTCGCCTGTTGACGAGGCATTTGGCTACCTTAAGAGAGTCATAGTTACTCCTGTCAGTTGCTCCCCGTTTTACCACAGTCACATTTTCAAGGTTCCACTAGCCAGTTCCCCTGAAGCGATACGCCATTATCTGTCAACCTAAAGACTTTCACAGCACTCCTGATGGGAGCTTCTCGAGTTTGCCGATGTATTTCTCCGGTTGACGAGGCATTTGGCTACCTTAAGAGAGTCATAGTTACTCCTGTCAGTTGCTCCATGTTTCACCACAGTCACAATTTCAAGCTTCCTCTAGCCAGTTCACCTGACGCGATACGCCATTGTCTGTCAACCTAATGTCTTTCACAGTACTCCTGCCGTGAGCTTCTCGAGTTTGCCGATGTATTTCGCCTGTTGACGAGGCATTTGGCTACCTTAAGAGAGTCATAGTACTCCTGTCAGTTGCTCCCCATTTTACCACAGTCACATTTTCAAGGTTCCACTAGCCAGTTCCCCTGAAGCGATACGCCATTATCTGTCAACCTATAGACTGTCACAGTACTCCTGGTGGGAGCTTCTCGAGATTGCCGATGTATTTCGCCTGTTGACGAGGCATTTGGCTACCTTAAGAGAGTCATAGTTACTCCTGTCAGTTGCTCCCCGTTTTACCACAGTCACATTTTCAAGGTTCCGCTAGCCAGTTCCCCTGAAGCGATACGCCATTATCTGTCAACCTATAGACTGTAACAGTACTCCTGGTGGGAGCTTCTCGAGTTTGCCGATGTATTTCGCCTGTTGACGAGGCATTTGGCTACCTTAAGAGAGTCATAGTTACTCCTGTCAGTTGCTCCCCGTTTCACCACAGTCACAATTTCAAGCTTCCTCTAGCCAGTTCACCTGACGCGATACGCCATTGTCTGTCAACCTAATGTCTTTCACAGTACTCCTGCCGTGAGCTTCTCGAGTTTGCCGATGTATTTCGCCTGTTGACGAGGCATTTGGCTACCTTAAGAGAGTCATAGTACTCCTGTCAGTTGCTCCCCATTTTACCACAGTCACATTTTCAAGGTTCCACTAGCCAGTTCCCCTGAAGCGATACGCCATTATCTGTCAACCTATAGACTGTCACAGTACTCCTGGTGGGAGCTTCTCGAGATTGCCGATGTATTTCGCCTGTTGACGAGGCATTTGGCTACCTTAAGAGAGTCATAGTGACTCCTGTCAGTTGCTCCCCGTTTTACCACAGTCACATTTTCAACGTTCCACGAGCCAGTTCCCCTGAAGCGATACGCCATTATCTGTCAACCTATAGACTGTCACAGTACTCCTGGTGGGAGCTTCTTCGAGTTTGCCGATGTATTTCGCCTGTTGACGAGGCATTTGGCTACCTTAAGAGAGTCATAGTTACTCCCGTCAGTTGCTCCCCGTTTTACCACAGTCACATTTTCAAGGTTCCACTAGCCAGTTCCCCTGAAGCGATACGCCATTATCTGTCAACCTAAAGACTTTCACAGCACTCCTGATGGGAGCTTCTCGAGTTTGCCGATGTATTTCTCCGGTTGACGAGGCATTTGGTTACCTTAAGAGAGTCATAGTTACTCCTGTCAGTTGCTCCCCGTTTTATAACAGTCACATTTTCAAGGTTCCACTAGCCAGTTCCCCTGAAGCGATACGCCATTATCTGTCATCCTATAGACTGTCACAGTACTCCTGGTGGGAGCTTCTCGAGTTTGCCGATATATTTCGCCTGTTGACGAGGCATTTGGCTACCTTAAGAGAGTCATAGTTATCCCTGTTAGTTGCTCCCCGTTTTACCACAGTCACATTTTCAAGGTTCCGCTAGCCAGTTCCCCTGAAGCGATACGCTATTATCTGTCAACCTAAAGACTTTCACAGCACTCCTGATGGGAGCTTCTCGAGTTTGCTGATGTATTTCTCCGGTTGACGAGGCATTTGGCTACCTTAAGAGAGTCATAGTTACTCCTGTTAGTTGCTCCCCGTTTTACCACAGTCACATTTTCAAGGTTCCGCTAGCCAGTTCCCCTGAAGCGATACGCCATTATCTGTCAACCTATAGACTGTCACAGTACTCCTGGTGGGAGCTTCTTCGAGTTTGCCGATGTATTTCGCCTCTTGACGAGGCATTTGGCTACCTTAAGAGAGTCATAGTTACTCCTGTCAGTTGCTCCCCGTTTTACCACAGTCACATTTTCAAGGTTCCGCTAGCCAGTTCCCCTGAAGCGATACGCCATTATCTGTCAACCTATAGACTGTAACAGTACTCCTGGTGGGAGCTTCTCGAGTTTGCCGATGTATTTCGCCTGTTGACGAGGCATTTGGCTACCTTAAGAGAGTCATAGTTACTCCTGTCAGTTGCTCCCCGTTTTACCACAGTCACATTTTCTAGGTTCCACTAGCCAGTTCCCCTGAAGCGATACGCCATTATCTGTCAACCTAAAGACTTTCACAGCACTCCTGATGGGAGCTTCTCGAGTTTGCCGATGTATTTCTCCGGTTGACGAGGCATTTGGCTACCTTAAGAGAGTCATAGTTACTCCTGTCAGTTGCTCCCCGTTTCACCACAGTCACAATTTCAAGCTTCCTCTAGCCAGTTCACCTGACGCGATACGCCATTGTCTGTCAACCTAATGTCTTTCACAGTACTCCTGCCGTGAGCTTCTCGAGTTTGCCGATGTATTTCGCCTGTTGACGAGGCATTTGGCTACCTTAAGAGAGTCATAGTACTCCTGTCAGTTGCTCCCCATTTTACCACAGTCACATTTTCAAGGTTCCACTAGTCAGTTCCCCTGAAGCGATACGCCATTATCTGTCAACCTATAGACTGTCACAGTACTCCTGGTGGGAGCTTCTCGAGATTGCCGATGTATTTCGCCTGTTGACGAGGCATTTGGCTACCTTAAGAGAGTCATAGTTACTCCTGTCAGTTGCTCCCCGTTTTACCACAGTCACATTTTCAACGTTCCACGAGCCAGTTCCCCTTAAGCGATACGCCATTATCTGTCAACCTATAGACTGTCACAGTACTCCTGGTGGGAGCTTCTCGAGTTTGCCGATATATTTCGCCTGTTGACGAGGCATTTGGCTACCTTAAGAGAGTCATAGTTACTCCTGTCAGTTGCTCCCCGTTTTACCACAGTCACATTTTCAAGGTTCCACTAGCCAGTTCCCCTGAAGCGATACGCCATTATCTGTCATCCTATAGACTGTCACAGTACTCCTGGTGGGAGCTTCTCGAGTTTGCCGATATATTTCGCCTGTTGACGAGGCATTTGGCTACCTTAAGAGAGTCATAGTTATCCCTGTTAGTTGCTCCCCGTTTTACCACAGTCACATTTTCAAGGTTCCGCTAGCCAGTTCCCCTGAAGCGATACGCTATTATCTGTCAACCTAAAGACTTTCACAGCACTCCTGATGGGAGCTTCTCGAGTTTGCTGATGTATTTCTCCGGTTGACGAGGCATTTGGCTACCTTAAGAGAGTCATAGTTACTCCTGTTAGTTGCTCCCCGTTTTACCACAGTCACATTTTCAAGGTTCCGCTAGCCAGTTCCCCTGAAGCGATCCGCCATTATCTGTCAACGTATAGACTGTCACAGTACTCCTGGTGGGAGCTTCTTCGAGTTTGCCGATGTATTTCGCCTCTTGACGAGGCATTTGGCTACCTTAAGAGAGTCATAGTTACTCCTGTCAGTTGCTCCCCGTTTTACCACAGTCACATTTTCAAGGTTCCGCTAGCCAGTTCCCCTGAAGCGATACGCCATTATCTGTCAACCTATAGACTGTAACAGTACTCCTGGTGGGAGCTTCTCGAGTTTGCCGATGTATTTCGCCTGTTGACGAGGCATTTGGCTACCTTAAGAGAGTCATAGTTACTCCTGTCAGTTGCTCCCCGTTTTACCACAGTCACATTTTCAAGGTTCCACTAGCCAGTTCCCCTGAAGCGATACGCCATTATCTGTCAACCTAAAGACTTTCACAGCACTCCTGATGGGAGCTTCTCGAGTTTGCCGATGTATTTCTCCGGTTGACGAGGCATTTGGCTACCTTAAGAGAGTCATAGTTACTCCTGTCAGTTGCTCCCCGTTTCACCACAGTCACAATTTCAAGCTTCCTCTAGCCAGTTCACCTGACGCGATACGCCATTGTCTGTCAACCTAATGTCTTTCACAGTACTCCTGCCGTGAGCTTCTCGAGTTTGCCGATGTATTTCGCCTGTTGACGAGGCATTTGGCTACCTTAAGAGAGTCATAGTACTCCTGTCAGTTGCTCCCCATTTTACCACAGTCACATTTTCAAGGTTCCACTAGCCAGTTCCCCTGAAGCGATACGCCATTATCTGTCAACCTATAGACTGTCACAGTACTCCTGGTGGGAGCTTCTCGAGATTGCCGATGTATTTCGCCTGTTGACGAGGCATTTGGCTACCTTAAGAGAGTCATAGTTACTCCTGTCAGTTGCTCCCCGTCTTACCACAGTCACATTTTCAACGTTCCACGAGCCAGTTCCCCTGAAGCGATACGCCATTATCTGTCATCCTATAGACTGTCACAGTACTCCTGGTGGGAGCTTCTCGAGTTTGCCGATATATTTCGCCTGTTGACGAGGCATTTGGCTACCTTAAGAGAGTCATAGTTATCCCTGTTAGTTGCTCCCCGTTTTACCACAGTCACATTTTCAAGGTTCCGCTAGCCAGTTCCCCTGAAGCGATACGCTATTATCTGTCAACCTAAAGACTTTCACAGCACTCCTGATGGGAGCTTCTCGAGTTTGCTGATGTATTTCTCCGGTTGACGAGGCATTTGGCTACCTTAAGAGAGTCATAGTTATTCCTGTTAGTTGCTCCCCGTTTTACCACAGTCACATTTTCAAGGTTCCGCTAGCCAGTTCCCCTGAAGCGATACGCCATTATCTGTCAACGTATAGACTGTCACAGTACTCCTGGTGGGAGCTTCTTCGAGTTTGCCGATGTATTTCGCCTCTTGACGAGGCATTTGGCTACCTTAAGAGAGTCATAGTTACTCCTGTCAGTTGCTCCCCGTTTTACCACAGTCACATTTTCAAGGTTCCGCTAGCCAGTTCCCCTGAAGCGATACGCCATTATCTGTCAACCTATAGACTGTAACAGTACTCCTGGTGGGAGCTTCTCGAGTTTGCCGATGTATTTCGCCTGTTGACGAGGCATTTGGCTACCTTAAGAGAGTCATAGTTACTCCTGTCAGTTGCTCCCCGTTTTACCACAGTCACATTTTCAAGGTTCCACTAGCCAGTTCCCCTGAAGCGATACGCCATTATCTGTCAACCTAAAGACTTTCACAGCACTCCTGATGGGAGCTTCTCGAGTTTGCCGATGTATTTCTCCGGTTGACGAGGCATTTGGCTACCTTAAGAGAGTCATAGTTACTCCTGTCAGTTGCTCCCCGTTTCACCACAGTCACAATTTCAAGCTTCCTCTAGCCAGTTCACCTGACGCGATACGCCATTGTCTGTCAACCTAATGTCTTTCACAGTACTCCTGCCGTGAGCTTCTCGAGTTTGCCGATGTATTTCGCCTGTTGACGAGGCATTTGGCTACCTTAAGAGAGTCATAGTACTCCTGTCAGTTGCTCCCCATTTTACCACAGTCACATTTTCAAGGTTCCACTAGCCAGTTCCCCTGAAGCGATACGCCATTATCTGTCAACCTATAGACTGTCACAGTACTCCTGGTGGGAGCTTCTCGAGATTGCCGATGTATTTCGCCTGTTGACGAGGCATTTGGCTACCTTAAGAGAGTCATAGTTACTCCTGTCAGTTGCTCCCCGTCTTACCACAGTCACATTTTCAACGTTCCACGAGCCAGTTCCCCTGAAGCGATACGCCATTATCTGTCAACCTATAGACTGTCACAGTACTCCTGGTGGGAGCTTCTCGAGTTTGCCGATATATTTCGCCTGTTGACGAGGCATTTGGCTACCTTAAGAGAGTCATAGTTACTCCTGTCAGTTGCTCCCCGTTTTACCACAGTCACATTTTCAAGGTTCCACTAGCCAGTTCCCCTGAAGCGATACGCCATTATCTGTCTTCCAATAGACTGTCACAGTACTCCTGGTGGGAGCTTCTCGAGTTTGCCGATATATTTCGCCTGTTGACGAGGCATTTGGCTACCTTAAGAGAGTCATAGTTATCCCTGTTAGTTGCTCCCCGTTTTACCACAGTCACATTTTCAAGGTTCCGCTAGCCAGTTCCCCTGAAGCGATACGCTATTATCTGTCAACCTAAAGACTTTCACAGCACTCCTGATGGGAGCTTCTCGAGTTTGCTGATGTATTTCTCCGGTTGACGAGGCATTGGGCTACCTTAAGAGAGTCATAGTTACTCCTGTTAGTTGCTCCCCGTTTTACCACAGTCACATTTTCAAGGTTCCGCTAGCCAGTTCCCCTGAAGCGATACGCCATTATCTGTCAACCTATAGACTGTCACAGTACTCCTGGTGGGAGCTTCTTCGAGTTTGCCGATGTATTTCGCCTGTTGACGAGGCATTTGGCTACCTTAAGAGAGTCATAGTTACTCCTGTCAGTTGCTCCCCGTTTTACCACAGTCACATTTTCAAGGTTCCGCTAGCCAGTTCCCCTGAAGCGATACGCCATTATCTGTCAACCTATAGACTGTAACAGTACTCCTGGTGGGAGCTTCTCGAGTTTGCCGATGTATTTCGCCTGTTGACGAGGCATTTGGCTACCTTAAGAGAGTCATAGTTACTCCTGTCAGTTGCTCCCCGTTTCACCACAGTCACAATTTCAAGCTTCCTCTAGCCAGTTCACCTGACGCGATACGCCATTGTCTGTCAACCTAATGTCTTTCACAGTACTCCTGCCGTGAGCTTCTCGAGTTTGCCGATGTATTTCGCCTGTTGACGAGGCATTTGGCTACCTTAAGAGAGTCATGGTACTCCTGTCAGTTGCTCCCCATTTTACCACAGTCACATTTTCAAGGTTCCACTAGCCAGTTCCCCTGAAGCGATACGCCATTACCTGTCAACCTATAGACTGTCACAGTACTCCTGGTGGGAGCTTCTTCGAGTTTGCCGATGTATTTCGCCTGTTGACGAGGCATTTGGCTACCTTAAGAGAGTCATAGTTACTCCTGTCAGTTGCTCCCCGTTTTACCACAGTCACATTTTCAAGGTTCCGCTAGCCAGTTCCCCTGAAGCGATACGCCATTATCTGTCAACCTATAGACTGTAACAGTACTCCTGGTGGGAGCATCTCGAGTTTGCCGATGTATTTCGCCTGTTGACGAGGCATTTGGCTACCTTAAGAGAGTCATAGTTACTCCTGTCAGTTGCTCCCCGTTTCACCACAGTCACAATTTCAAGCTTCCTCTAGCCAGTTCACCTGACGCGATACGCCATTGTCTGTCAACCTAATGTCTTTCACAGTACTCCTGCCGTGAGCTTCTCGAGTTTGCCGATGTATTTCGCCTGTTGACGAGGCATTTGGCTACCTTAAGAGAGTCATAGTTACTCCTGTCAGTTGCTCCCCGTTTTACCACAGTCACATTTTCAAGGTTCCACTAGCCAGTTCCCCTGAAGCGATACGCCATTATCTGTCATCCTATAGACTGTCACAGTACTCCTGGTGGGAGCTTCTCGAGTTTGCCGATATATTTCGCCTGTTGACGAGGCATTTGGCTACCTTAAGAGAGTCATAGTTATCCCTGTTAGTTGCTCCCCGTTTTACCACAGTCACATTTTCAAGGTTCCGCTAGCCAGTTCCCCTGAAGCGATACGCTATTATCTGTCAACCTAAAGACTTTCACAGCACTCCTGATGGGAGCTTCTCGAGTTTGCTAATGTATTTCTCCGGTTGACGAGGCATTTGGCTACCTTAAGAGAGTCATAGTTACTCCTGTTAGTTGCTCCCCGTTTTACCACAGTCACATTTTCAAGGTTCCGCTAGCCAGTTCCCCTGAAGCGATACGCCATTATCTGTCAACCTATAGACTGTCACAGTACTCCTGGTGGGAGCTTCTCGAGTTTGCCGATATATTTCGCCTGTTGACGAGGCATTTGGCTACCTTAAGAGAGTCATAGTTACTCCTGTCAGTTGCTCCCCGTTTTACCACAGTCACATTTTCAAGGTTCCACTAGCCAGTTCCCCTGAAGCGATACGCCATTATCTGTCATCCTATAGACTGTCACAGTACTCCTGGTGGGAGCTTCTCGAGTTTGCCGATATATTTCGCCTGTTGACGAGGCATTTGGCTACCTTAAGAGAGTCATAGTTATCCCTGTTAGTTGCTCCCCGTTTTACCACAGTCACATTTTCAAGGTTCCGCTAGCCAGTTCCCCTGAAGCGATACGCTATTATCTGTCAACCTAAAGACTTTCACAGCACTCCTGATGGGAGCTTCTCGAGTTTGCTGATGTATTTCTCCGGTTGACGAGGCATTTGGCTACCTTAAGAGAGTCATAGTTACTCCTGTTAGTTGCTCCCCGTTTTACCACAGTCACATTTTCAAGGTTCCGCTAGCCAGTTCCCCTGAAGCGATACGCCATTATCTGTCAACCTATAGACTGTCACAGTACTCCTGGTGGGAGCTTCTTCGAGTTTGCCGATGTATTTCGCCTCTTGACGAGGCATTTGGCTACCTTAAGAGAGTCATAGTTACTCCTGTCAGTTGCTCCCCGTTTTACCACAGTCACATTTTCAAGGTTCCGCTAGCCAGTTCCCCTGAAGCGATACGCCATTATCTGTCAACCTATAGACTGTAACAGTACTCCTGGTGGGAGCTTCTCGAGTTTGCCGATGTATTTCGCCTGTTGACGAGGCATTTGGCTACCTTAAGAGAGTCATAGTTACTCCTGTCAGTTGCTCCCCGTTTTACCACAGTCACATTTTCAAGGTTCCACTAGCCAGTTCCCCTGAAGCGATACGCCATTATCTGTCAACCTAAAGACTTTCACAGCACTCCTGATGGGAGCTTCTCGAGTTTGCCGATGTATTTCTCCGGTTGACGAGGCATTTGGCTACCTTAAGAGAGTCATAGTTACTCCTGTCAGTTGCTCCCCGTTTCACCACAGTCACAATTTCAAGCTTCCTCTAGCCAGTTCACCTGACGCGATACGCCATTGTCTGTCAACCTAATGTCTTTCACAGTACTCCTGCCGTGAGCTTCTCGAGTTTGCCGATGTATTTCGCCTGTTGACGAGGCATTTGGCTACCTTAAGAGAGTCATAGTACTCCTGTCAGTTGCTCCCCATTTTACCACAGTCACATTTTCAAGGTTCCACTAGCCAGTTCCCCTGAAGCGATACGCCATTATCTGTCAACCTATAGACTGTCACAGTACTCCTGGTGGGAGCTTCTCGAGATTGCCGATGTATTTCGCCTGTTGACGAGGCATTTGGCTACCTTAAGAGAGTCATAGTTACTCCTGTCAGTTGCTCCCCGTTTTACCACAGTCACATTTTCAACGTTCCACGAGCCAGTTCCCCTGAAGCGATACGCCATTATCTGTCAACCTATAGACTGTCACAGTACTCCTGGTGGGAGCTTCTCGAGTTTGCCGATATATTTCGCCTGTTGACGAGGCATTTGGCTACCTTAAGAGAGTCATAGTTACTCCTGTCAGTTGCTCCCCGTTTTACCACAGTCACATTTTCAAGGTTCCACTAGCCAGTTCCCCTGAAGCGATACGCCATTATCTGTCTTCCAATAGACTGTCACAGTACTCCTGGTGGGAGCTTCTCGAGTTTGCCGATATATTTCGCCTGTTGACGAGGCATTTGGCTACCTTAAGAGAGTCACAGTTATCCCTGTTAGTTGCTCCCCGTTTTACCACAGTCACATTTTCAAGGTTCCGCTAGCCAGTTCCCCTGAAGCGATACGCTATTATCAGTCAACCTAAAGACTTTCACAGCACTCCTGATGGGAGCTTCTCGAGTTTGCTGATGTATTTCTCCGGTTGACGAGGCATTGGGCTACCTTAAGAGAGTCATAGTTACTCCTGTTAGTTGCTCCCCGTTTTACCACAGTCACATTTTCAAGGTTCCGCTAGCCAGTTCCCCTGAAGCGATACGCCATTATCTGTCAACCTATAGACTGTCACAGTACTCCTGGTGGGAGCTTCTTCGAGTTTGCCGATGTATTTCGCCTGTTGACGAGGCATTTGGCTACCTTAAGAGAGTCATAGTTACTCCCGTCAGTTGCTCCCCGTTTTACCACAGTCACATTTTCAAGGTTCCGCTAGCCAGTTCCCCTGAAGCGATACGCCATTATCTGTCAACCTATAGACTGTAACAGTACTCCTGGTGGGAGCTTCTCGAGTTTGCCGATGTATTTCGCCTGTTGACGAGGCATTTGGCTACCTTAAGAGAGTCATAGTTACTCCTGTCAGTTGCTCCCCGTTTCACCACAGTCACAATTTCAAGCTTCCTCTAGCCAGTTCACCTGACGCGATACGCCATTGTCTGTCAACCTAATGTCTTTCACAGTACTCCTGCCGTGAGCTTCTCGAGTTTGCCGATGTATTTCGCCTGTTGACGAGGCATTTGGCTACCTTAAGAGAGTCATAGTACTCCTGTCAGTTGCTCCCCATTTTACCACAGTCACATTTTCAAGGTTCCACTAGCCAGTTCCCCTGAAGCGATACGCCATTATCTGTCAACCTATAGACTGTCACAGTACTCCTGGTGGGAGCTTCTTCGAGTTTGCCGATGTATTTCGCCTGTTGACGAGGCATTTGGCTACCTTAAGAGAGTCATAGTTACTCCTGTCAGTTGCTCCCCGTTTTACCACAGTCACATTTTCAGGGTTCCGCTAGCCAGTTCCCCTGAAGCGATACGCCATTATCTGTCAACCTATAGACTGTAACAGTACTCCTGGTGGGAGCTTCTCGAGTTTGCCGATGTATTTCGCCTGTTGACGAGGCATTTGGCTACCTTAAGAGAGTCATAGTTACTCCTGTCAGTTGCTCCCCGTTTCACCACAGTCACAATTTCAAGCTTCCTCTAGCCAGTTCACCTGACGCGATACGCCATTGTCTGTCAACCTAATGTCTTTCACAGTACTCCTGCCGTGAGCTTCTCGAGTTTGCCGATGTATTTCGCCTGTTGACGAGGCATTTGGCTACCTTAAGAGAGTCATAGTTACTCCTGTCAGTTGCTCCCCGTTTCACCACAGTCACATTTTCAAGGTTCCACTAGCCAGTTCCCCTGAAGCGATACGCCATTATCTGTCATCCTATAGACTGTCACAGTACTCCTGGTGGGAGCTTCTCGAGTTTGCCGATATATTTCGCCTGTTGACGAGGCATTTGGCTACCTTAAGAGAGTCATAGTTATCCCTGTTAGTTGCTCCCCGTTTTACCACAGTCACATTTTCAAGGTTCCGCTAGCCAGTTCCCCTGAAGCGATACGCTATTATCTGTCAACCTAAAGACTTTCACAGCACTCCTGATGGGAGCTTCTCGAGTTTGCTGATGTATTTCTCCGGTTGACGAGGCATTTGGCTACCTTAAGAGAGTCATAGTTACTCCTGTCAGTTGCTCCCCGTTTCACCACAGTCACAATTTCAAGCTTCCTCTAGCCAGTTCACCTGACGCGATACGCCATTGTCTGTCAACCTAATGTCTTTCACAGTACTCCTGCCGTGAGCTTCTCGAGTTTGCCGATGTATTTCGCCTGTTGACGAGGCATTTGGCTACCTTAAGAGAGTCATAGTTACTCCTGTCAGTTGCTCCCCGTTTTACCACAGTCACATTTTCAAGGTTCCACTAGCCAGTTCCCCTGAAGCGATACGCCATTATCTGTCATCCTATAGACTGTCACAGTACTCCTGGTGGGAGCTTCTCGAGTTTGCCGATATATTTCGCCTGTTGACGAGGCATTTGGCTACCTTAAGAGAGTCATAGTTATCCCTGTTAGTTGCTCCCCGTTTTACCACAGTCACATATTCAAGGTTCCGCTAGCCAGTTCCCCTGAAGCGATACGCTATTATCTGTCAACCTAAAGACTTTCACAGCACTCCTGATGGGAGCTTCTCGAGTTTGCTGATGTATTTCTCCGGTTGACGAGGCATTTGGCTACCTTAAGAGAGTCATAGTTACTCCTGTTAGTTGCTCCCCGTTTTACCACAGTCACATTTTCAAGGTTCCGCTAGCCAGTTCCCCTGAAGCGATACGCCATTATCTGTCAACCTATAGACTGTCACAGTACTCCTGGTGGGAGCTTCTTCGAGTTTGCCGATGTATTTCGCCTCTTGACGAGGCATTTGGCTACCTTAAGAGAGTCATAGTTACTCCTGTCAGTTGCTCCCCGTTTTACCACAGTCACATTTTCAAGGTTCCGCTAGCCAGTTCCCCTGAAGCGATACGCCATTATCTGTCAACCTATAGACTGTAACAGTACTCCTGGTGGGAGCGTCTCGAGTTTGCCGATGTATTTCGCCTGTTGACGAGGCATTTGGCTACCTTAAGAGAGTCATAGTTACTCCTGTCAGTTGCTCCCCGTTTTACCACAGTCACATTTTCAAGGTTCCACTAGCCAGTTCCCCTGAAGCGATACGCCATTATCTGTCAACCTAAAGACTTTCACAGCACTCCTGATGGGAGCTTCTCGAGTTTGCCGATGTATTTCTCCGGTTGACGAGGCATTTGGCTACCTTAAGAGAGTCATAGTTACTCCTGTCAGTTGCTCCCCGTTTCACCACAGTCACAATTTCAAGCTTCCTCTAGCCAGTTCACCTGACGCGATACGCCATTGTCTGTCAACCTAATGTCTTTCACAGTACTCCTGCCGTGAGCTTCTCGAGTTTGCCGATGTATTTCGCCTGTTGACGAGGCATTTGGCTACCTTAAGAGAGTCATAGTACTCCTGTCAGTTGCTCCCCATTTTACCACAGTCACATTTTCAAGGTTCCACTAGCCAGTTCCCCTGAAGCGATACGCCATTATCTGTCAACCTATAGACTGTCACAGTACTCCTGGTGGGAGCTTCTCGAGATTGCCGATGTATTTCGCCTGTTGACGAGGCATTTGGCTACCTTAAGAGAGTCATAGTTACTCCTGTCAGTTGCTCCCCGTTTTACCACAGTCACATTTTCAACGTTCCACGAGCCAGTTCCCCTGAAGCGATACGCCATTATCTGTCAACCTATAGACTGTCACAGTACTCCTGGTGGGAGCTTCTCGAGTTTGCCGATATATTTCGTCTGTTGACGAGGCATTTGGCTACCTTAAGAGAGTCATAGTTACTCCTGTCAGTTGCTCCCCGTTTTACCACAGTCACATTTTCAAGGTTCCACTAGCCAGTTCCCCTGAAGCGATACGCCATTATCTGTCTTCCAATGGACTGTCACAGTACTCCTGGTGGGAGCTTCTCGAGTTTGCCGATATATTTCGCCTGTTGACGAGGCATTTGGCTACCTTAAGAGAGTCATAGTTATCCCTGTTAGTTGCTCCCCGTTTTACCACAGTCACATTTTCAAGGTTCCGCTAGCCAGTTCCCCTGAAGCGATACGCTATTATCAGTCAACCTAAAGACTTTCACAGCACTCCTGATGGGAGCTTCTCGAGTTTGCTGATGTATTTCTCCGGTTGACGAGGCATTGGGCTACCTTAAGAGAGTCATAGTTACTCCTGTTAGTTGCTCCCCGTTTTACCACAGTCACATTTTCAAGGTTCCGCTAGCCAGTTCCCCTGAAGCGATACGCCATTATCTGTCAACATATAGACTGTCACAGTACTCCTGGTGGGAGCTTCTTCGAGTTTGCCGATGTATTTCGCCTGTTGACGAGGCATTTGGCTACCTTAAGAGAGTCATAGTTACTCCTGTCAGTTGCTCCCCGTTTTACCACAGTCACATTTTCAAGGTTCCGCTAGCCAGTTCCCCTGAAGCGATACGCCATTATCTGTCAACCTATAGACTGTAACAGTACTCCTGGTGGGAGCTTCTCGAGTTTGCCGATGTATTTCGCCTGTTGACGAGGCATTTGGCTACCTTAAGAGAGTCATAGTTACTCCTGTCAGTTGCTCCCCGTTTCACCACAGTCACAATTTCAAGCTTCCTCTAGCCAGTTCACCTGACGCGATACGCCATTGTCTGTCAACCTAATGTCTTTCACAGTACTCCTGCCGTGAGCTTCTCGAGTTTGCCGATGTATTTCGCCTGTTGACGAGGCATTTGGCTACCTTAAGAGAGTCATAGTACTCCTGTCAGTTGCTCCCCATTTTACCACAGTCACATTTTCAAGGTTCCACTAGCCAGTTCCCCTGAAGCGATACGCCATTATCTGTCAACCTATAGACTGTCACAGTACTCCTGGTGGGAGCTTCTTCGAGTTTGCCGATGTATTTCGCCTGTTGACGAGGCATTTGGCTACCTTAAGAGAGTCATAGTTACTCCTGTCAGTTGCTCCCCGTTTTACCACAGTCACATTTTCAAGGTTCAGCTAGCCAGTTCCCCTGAAGCGATACGCCATTATCTGTCAACCTATAGACTGTAACAGTACTCCTGGTGGGAGCTTCTCGAGTTTGCCGATGTATTTCGCCTGTTGACGAGGCATTTGGCTACCTTAAGAGAGTCATAGTTACTCCTGTCAGTTGCTCCCCGTTTCACCACAGTCACAATTTCTAGCTTCCTCTAGCCAGTTCACCTGACGCGATACGCCATTGTCTGTCAACCTAATGTCTTTCACAGTACTCCTGCCGTGAGCTTCTCGAGTTTGCCGATGTATTTCGCCTGTTGACGAGGCATTTGGCTACCTTAAGAGAGTCATAGTTACTCCTGTCAGTTGCTCCCCGTTTCACCACAGTCACATTTTCAAGGTTCCACTAGCCAGTTCCCCTGAAGCGATACGCCATTATCTGTCATCCTATAGACTGTCACAGTACTCCTGGTGGGAGCTTCTCGAGTTTGCCGATATATTTCGCCTGTTGACGAGGCATTTGGCTACCTTAAGAGAGTCATAGTTATCCCTGTTAGTTGCTCCCCGTTTTACCACAGTCACATTTTCAAGGTTCCGCTAGCCAGTTCCCCTGAAGCGATACGCTATTATCTGTCAACCTAAAGACTTTCACAGCACTCCTGATGGGAGCTTCTCGAGTTTGCTGATGTATTTCTCCGGTTGACGAGGCATTTGGCTACCTTAAGAGAGTCATAGTTACTCCTGTTAGTTGCTCCCCGTTTTACCACAGTCACATTTTCAAGGTTCCGCTAGCCAGTTCCCCTGAAGCGATACGCCATTATCTGTCAACCTATAGACTGTCACAGTACTCCTGGTGGGAGCTTCTCGAGTTTGCCGATATATTTCGCCTGTTGACGAGGCATTTGGCTACCTTAAGAGAGTCATAGTTACTCCTGTCAGTTGCTCCCCGTTTTACCACAGTCACATTTTCAAGGTTCCACTAGCCAGTTCCCCTGAAGCGATACGCCATTATCTGTCATCCTATAGACTGTCACAGTACTCCTGGTGGGAGCTTCTCGAGTTTGCCGATATATTTCGCCTGTTGACGAGGCATTTGGCTACCTTAAGAGAGTCATAGTTATCCCTGTTAGTTGCTCCCCGTTTTACCACAGTCACATTTTCAAGGTTCCGCTAGCCAGTTCCCCTGAAGCGATACGCTATTATCTGTCAACCTAAAGACTTTCACAGCACTCCTGATGGGAGCTTCTCGAGTTTGCTGATGTATTTCTCCGGTTGACGAGGCATTTGGCTACCTTAAGAGAGTCATAGTTACTCCTGTTAGTTGCTCCCCGTTTTACCACAGTCACATTTTCAAGGTTCCGCTAGCCAGTTCCCCTGAAGCGATACGCCATTATCTGTCAACCTATAGACTGTCACAGTACTCCTGGTGGGAGCTTCTTCGAGTTTGCCGATGTATTTCGCCTCTTGACGAGGCATTTGGCTACCTTAAGAGAGTCATAGTTACTCCTGTCAGTTGCTCCCCGTTTTACCACAGTCACATTTTCAAGGTTCCGCTAGCCAGTTCCCCTGAAGCGATACGCCATTATCTGTCAACCTATAGACTGTAACAGTACTCCTGGTGGGAGCTTCTCGAGTTTGCCGATGTATTTCGCCTGTTGACGAGGCATTTGGCTACCTTAAGAGAGTCATAGTTACTCCTGTCAGTTGCTCCCCGTTTTACCACAGTCACATTTTCAAGGTTCCACTAGCCAGTTCCCCTGAAGCGATACGCCATTATCTGTCAACCTAAAGACTTTCACAGCACTCCTGATGGGAGCTTCTCGAGTTTGCCGATGTATTTCTCCGGTTGACGAGGCATTTGGCTACCTTAAGAGAGTCATAGTTACTCCTGTCAGTTGCTCCCCGTTTCACCACAGTCACAATTTCAAGCTTCCTCTAGCCAGTTCACCTGACGCGATACGCCATTGTCTGTCAACCTAATGTCTTTCACAGTACTCCTGCCGTGAGCTTCTCGAGTTTGCCGATGTATTTCGCCTGTTGACGAGGCATTTGGCTACCTTAAGAGAGTCATAGTACTCCTGTCAGTTGCTCCCCATTTTACCACAGTCACATTTTCAAGGTTCCACTAGCCAGTTCCCCTGAAGCGATACGCCATTATCTGTCAACCTATAGACTGTCACAGTACTCCTGGTGGGAGCTTCTCGAGATTGCCGATGTATTTCGCCTGTTGACGAGGCATTTGGCTACCTTAAGAGAGTCATAGTTACTCCTGTCAGTTGCTCCCCGTTTTACCACAGTCACATTTTCAACGTTCCACGAGCCAGTTCCCCTGAAGCGATACGCCATTATCTGTCAACCTATAGACTGTCACAGTACTCCTGGTGGGAGCTTCTCGAGTTTGCCGATATATTTCGCCTGTTGACGAGGCATTTGGCTACCTTAAGAGAGTCATAGTTACTCCTGTCAGTTGCTCCCCGTTTTACCACAGTCACATTTTCAAGGTTCCACTAGCCAGTTCCCCTGAAGCGATACGCCATTATCTGTCTTCCAATAGACTGTCACAGTACTCCTGGTGGGAGCTTCTCGAGTTTGCCGATATATTTCGCCTGTTGACGAGGCATTTGGCTACCTTAAGAGAGTCATAGTTATCCCTGTTAGTTGCTCCCCGTTTTACCACAGTCACATTTTCAAGGTTCCGCTAGCCAGTTCCCCTGAAGCGATACGCTATTATCTGTCAACCTAAAGACTTTCACAGCACTCCTGATGGGAGCTTCTCGAGTTTGCTGATGTATTTCTCCGGTTGACGAGGCATTGGGCTACCTTAAGAGAGTCATAGTTACTCCTGTTAGTTGCTCCCCGTTTTACCACAGTCACATTTTCAAGGTTCCGCTAGCCTGTTCCCCTGAAGCGATACGCCATTATCTGTCAACCTATAGACTGTCACAGTACTCCTGGTGGGAGCTTCTTCGAGTTTGCCGATGTATTTCGCCTGTTGACGAGGCATTTGGCTACCTTAAGAGAGTCATAGTTACTCCTCTCAGTTGCTCCCCGTTTTACCACAGTCACTTTTTCAAGGTTCCGCTAGCCAGTTCCCCTGAAGCGATACGCCATTATCTGTCAACCTATAGACTGTAACAGTACTCCTGGTGGGAGCTTCTCGAGTTTGCCGATGTATTTCGCCTGTTGACGAGGCATTTGGCTACCTTAAGAGAGTCATAGTTACTCCTGTCAGTTGCTCCCCGTTTCACCACAGTCACAATTTCAAGCTTCCTCTAGCCAGTTCACCTGACGCGATACGCCATTGTCTGTCAACCTAATGTCTTTCACAGTACTCCTGCCGTGAGCTTCTCGAGTTTGCCGATGTATTTCGCCTGTTGACGAGGCATTTGGCTACCTTAAGAGAGTCATAGTACTCCTGTCAGTTCTCCCCATTTTACCACAGTCACATTTTCAAGGTTCCACTAGCCAGTTCCCCTGAAGCGATACGCCATTATCTGTCAACCTATAGACTGTCACAGTACTCCTGGTGGGAGCTTCTTCGAGTTTGCCGATGTATTTCGCCTGTTGACGAGGCATTTGGCTACCTTAAGAGAGTCATAGTTACTCCTGTCAGTTGCTCCCCGTTTTACCACAGTCACATTTTCAAGGTTCCGCTAGCCAGTTCCCCTGAAGCGATACGCCATTATCTGTCAACCTATAGACTGTAACAGTACTCCTGGTGGGAGCTTCTCGAGTTTGCCGATGTATTTCGCCTGTTGACGAGGCATTTGGCTACCTTAAGAGAGTCATAGTTACTCCTGTCAGTTGCTCCCCGTTTCACCACAATCACAATTTCAAGCTTCCTCTAGCCAGTTCACCTGACGCGATACGCCATTGTCTGTCAACCTAATGTCTTTCACAGTACTCCTGCCGTGAGCTTCTCGAGTTTGCCGATGTATTTCGCCTGTTGACGAGGCATTTGGCTACCTTAAGAGAGTCATAGTACTCCTGTCAGTTGCTCCCCATTTTACCACAGTCACATTTTCAAGGTTCCACTAGCCAGTTCCCCTGAAGCGATACGCCATTATCTGTCAACCTATAGACTGTCACAGTACTCCTGGTGGGAGCTTCTCGAGTTTGCCGATGTATTTCGCCTGTTGACGAGGCATTTGGCTACCTTAAGAGAGTCATAGTTACTCCTGTCAGTTGCTCCCCGTTTCACCACAGTCACAATTTCAAGCTTCCTCTAGCCAGTTCACCTGACGCGATACGCCATTGTCTGTCAACCTAATGTCTTTCACAGTACTCCTGCCGTGAGCTTCTCGAGTTTGCCGATGTATTTCGCCTGTTGACGAGGCATTTGGCTACCTTAAGAGAGTCATAGTACTCCTGTCAGTTGCTCCCCATTTTACCACAGTCACATTTTCAAGGTTCCACTAGCCAGTTCCCCTGAAGCGATACGCCATTATCTGTCAACCTATAGACTGTCACAGTACTCCTGGTGGGAGCTTCTTCGAGTTTGCCGATGTATTTCGCCTGTTGACGAGGCATTTGGCTACCTTAAGAGAGTCATAGTTACTCCTGTCAGTTGCTCCCCGTTTTACCACAGTCACATTTTCAAGGTTCCGCTAGCCAGTTCCCCTGAAGCGATACGCCATTATCTGTCAACCTATAGACTGTAACAGTACTCCTGGTGGGAGCTTCTCGAGTTTGCCGATGTATTTCGCCTGTTGACGAGGCATTTGGCTACCTTAAGAGAGTCATAGTTACTCCTGTCAGTTGCTCCCCGTTTCACCACAGTCACAATTTCAAGCTTCCTCTAGCCAGTTCACCTGACGCGATACGCCATTGTCTGTCAACCTAATGTCTTTCACAGTACTCCTGCCGTGAGCTTCTCGAGTTTGCCGATGTATTTCGCCTGTTGACGAGGCATTTGGCTACCTTAAGAGAGTCATAGTACTCCTGTCAGTTGCTCCCCATTTTACCACAGTCACATTTTCAAGGTTCCACTAGCCAGTTCCCCTGAAGCGATACGCCATTATCTGTCAACCTATAGACTGTCACAGTACTCCTGGTGGGAGCTTCTCGAGATTGCCGATGTATTTCGCCTGTTGACGAGGCATTTGGCTACCTTAAGAGAGTCATAGTTACTCCTGTCAGTTGCTCCCCGTTTTACCACAGTCACATTTTCAACGTTCCACGAGCCAGTTCCCCTGAAGCGATACGCCATTATCTGTCAACCTATAGACTGTCACAGTACTCCTGGTGGGAGCTTCTTCGAGTTTGCCGATGTATTTCGCCTGTTGACGAGGCATTTGGCTACCTTAAGAGAGTCATAGTTACTCCCGTCAGTTGCTCCCCGTTTTACCACAGTCACATTTTCAAGGTTCCACTAGCCAGTTCCCCTGAAGCGATACGCCATTATCTGTCAACCTAAATACTTTCACAGCACTCCTGATGGGAGCTTCTCGAGTTTGCCGATGTATTTCTCCGGTTGACGAGGCATTTGGTTACCTTAAGAGAGTCATAGTTACTCCTGTCAGTTGCTCCCCGTTTTACCACAGTCACATTTTCAAGGTTCCACTAGCCAGTTCCCCTGAAGCGATACGCCATTATCTGTCATCCTATAGACTGTCACAGTACTCCTGGTGGGAGCTTCTCGAGTTTGCTGATGTATTTCTCCGGTTGACGAGGCATTTGGCTACCTTCAGAGAGTCATAGTTACTCCTGTTAGTTGCTCCCCGTTTTACCACAGTCACATTTTCAAGGTTCCGCTAGCCAGTTCCCCTGAAGCGATACGCCATTATCTGTCAACCTATAGACTGTCACAGTACTCCTGGTGGGAGCTTCTTCGAGTTTGCCGATGTATTTCGCCTGTTGACGAGGCATTTGGCTACCTTAAGAGAGTCATAGTTACTCCTGTCAGTTGCTCCCCGTTTTACCACAGTCACATTTTCAAGGTTCCGCTAGCCAGTTCCCCTGAAGCGATACGCCATTATCTGTCAACCTATAGACTGTAACAGTACTCCTGGTGGGAGCTTCTCGAGTTTGCCGATGTATTTCGCCTGTTGACGAGGCATTTGGCTACCTTAAGAGAGTCATAGTTACTCCTGTCAGTTGCTCCCCGTTTTACCACAGTCACATTTTCAAGGTTCCGCTAGCCAGTTCCCCTGAAGCGATACGCCATTATCTGTCAACCTATAGACTGTCACAGTACTCCTGGTGGGAGCTTCTCGAGTTTGCCGATATATTTCGCCTGTTGACGAGGCATTTGGCTACCTTAAGAGAGTCATAGTTACTCCTGTCAGTTGCTCCCCGTTTTACCACAGTCACATTTTCAAGCTTCCTCTAGCCAGTTCACCTGACGCGATACGCCATTGACTGTCAACCTAATGTCTTTCACAGTACTCCTGCCGTGAGCTTCTCGAGTTTGCCGATGTATTTCGCCTGTTGACGAGGCATTTGGCTACCTTAAGAGAGTCATATTACTCCTGTCAGTTGCTCCCCATTTTACCACAGTCACATTTTCAAGGTTCCACTAGCCAGTTCCCCTGAAGCGATACGCCATTATCTGTCAACCTATAGACTGTCACAGTACTCCTGGTGGGAGCTTCTCGAGATTGCCGATGTATTTCGCCTGTTGACGAGGCATTTGGCTACCTTAAGAGAGTCATAGTTACTCCTGTCAGTTGCTCCCCGTTTTACCACAGTCACATTTTCAACGTTCCACGAGCCAGTTCCCCTGAAGCGATACGCCATTATCTGTCAACCTATAGACTGTCACAGTACTCCTGGTGGGAGCTTCTCGAGTTTGCCGATATATTTCGCCTGTTGACGAGGCATTTGGCTACCTTAAGAGAGTCATAGTTACTCCTGTCAGTTGCTCCCCGTTTTACCACAGTCACATTTTCAAGGTTCCACTAGCCAGTACCCCTGAAGCGATACGGCATTATCTGTCATCCCATAGACTGTCACAGTACTCCTGGTGGGAGCTTCTCGAGTTTGCCGATATATTTCGCCTGTTGACGAGGCATTTGGCTACCTTAAGAGAGTCATAGTTATCCCTGTTAGTTGCTCCCCGTTTTACCACAGTCACATTTTCAAGGTTCCGCTAGCCAGTTCCCCTGAAGCGATACGCTATTATCTGTCAACCTAAAGACTTTCACAGCACTCCTGATGGGAGCTTCTCGAGTTTGCTGATGTATTTCTCCGGTTGACGAGGCATTTGGCTACCTTAAGAGAGTCATAGTTACTCCTGTTAGTTGCTCCCCGTTTTACCACAGTCACATTTTCAAGGTTCCGCTAGCCAGTTCCCCTGAAGCGATACGCCATTATCTGTCAACCTATAGACTGTCACAGTACTCCTGGTGGGAGCTTCTTCGAGTTTGCCGATGTATTTCGCCTGTTGACGAGGCATTTGGCTACCTTAAGAGAGTCATAGTTACTCCTGTCAGTTGCTCCCCGTTTTACCACAGTCACATTTTCAAGGTTCCGCTAGCCAGTTCCCCTGAAGCGATACGCCATTATCTGTCAACCTATAGACTGTAACAGTACTCCTGGTGGGAGCTTCTCGAGTTTGCCGATGTATTTCGCCTGTTGACGAGGCATTTGGCTACCTTAAGAGAGTCATAGTTACTCCTGTCAGTTGCTCCCCGTTTTACCACAGTCACATTTTCAAGGTTCCACTAGCCAGTTCCCCTGAAGCGATACGCCATTATCTGTCAACCTAAAGACTTTCACAGCACTCCTGATGGGAGCTTCTCGAGTTTGCCGATGTATTTCTCCGTTTGACGAGGCATTTGGCTACCTTAAGAGAGTCATAGTTACTCCTGTCAGTTGCTCCCCGTTTCACCACAGTCACAATTTCAAGCTTCCTCTAGCCAGTTTACCTGACGCGATACGCCATTGTCTGTCAACCTAATGTCTTTCACAGTACTCCTGCCGTGAGCTTCTCGAGTTTGCCGATGTATTTCGCCTGTTGACGAGGCATTTGGCTACCTTAAGAGAGTCATAGTACTCCTGTCAGTTGCTCCCCATTTTACCACAGTCACATTTTCAAGGTTCCACTAGCCAGTTCCCCTGAAGCGATACGCCATTATCTGTCAACCTATAGACTGTCACAGTACTCCTGGTGGGAGCTTCTCGAGATTGCCGATGTATTTCGCCTGTTGACGAGGCATTTGGCTACCTTAAGAGAGTCATAGTTACTCCTGTCAGTTGCTCCCCGTTTTACCACAGTCACATTTTCAACGTTCCACGAGCCAGTTCCCCTTAAGCGATACGCCATTATCTGTCAACCTATAGACTGTCACAGTACTCCTGGTGGGAGCTTCTCAAGTTTGCCGATATATTTCGCCTGTTGACGAGGCATTTGGCTACCTTAAGAGAGTCATAGTTACTCCTGTTAGTTGCTCCCCGTTTTACCACAGTCACATTTTCAAGGTTCCACTAGCCAGTTCCCCTGAAGCGATACGCCATTATCTGTCAACCTATAGACTGTCACAGTACTCCTGGTGGGAGCTTCTTCGAGTTTGCCGATGTATTTCGCCTGTTGACGAGGCATTTGGCTACCTTAAGAGAGTCATAGTTATCCCTGTTAGTTGCTCCCCGTTTTACCACAGTCACATTTTCAAGGTTCCGCTAGCCAGTTCCCCTGAAGCGATACGCCATTATCTGTCAACCTATAGACTGTCACAGTACTCCTGGTGGGAGCTTCTTCGAGTTTGCCGATGTATTTCGCCTCTTGACGAGGCATTTGGCTACCTTAAGAGAGTCATAGTTACTCCTGTCAGTTGCTCCCCGTTTTACCACAGTCACATTTTCAAGGTTCCGCTAGCCAGTTCCCCTGAAGCGATACGCCATTATCTGTCAACCTATAGACTGTAACAGTACTCCTGGTGGGAGCTTCTCGAGTTTGCCGATGTATTTCGCCTGTTGACGAGGCATTTGGCTACCTTAAGAGAGTCATAGTTACTCCTGTCAGTTGCTCCCCGTTTTACCACAGTCACATTTTCAAGGTTCCACTAGCCAGTTCCCCTGAAGCGATACGCCATTATCTGTCAACCTAAAGACTTTCACAGCACTCCTGATGGGAGCTTCTCGAGTTTGCCGATGTATTTCTCCGGTTGACGAGGCATTTGGCTACCTTAAGAGAGTCATAGTTACTCCTGTCAGTTGCTCCCCGTTTCACCACAGTCACAATTTCAAGCTTCCTCTAGCCAGTTCACCTGACGCGATACGCCATTGTCTGTCAACCTAATGTCTTTCACAGTACTCCTGCCGTGAGCTTCTCGAGTTTGCCGATGTATTTCGCCTGTTGACGAGGCATTTGGCTACCTTAAGAGAGTCATAGTACTCCTGTCAGTTGCTCCCCATTTTACCACAGTCACATTTTCAAGGTTCCACTAGCCAGTTCCCCTGAAGCGATACGCCATTATCTGTCAACCTATAGACTGTCACAGTACTCCTGGTGGGAGCTTCTCGAGTTTGCCGATATATTTCGCCTGTTGACGAGGCATTTGGCTACCTTAAGAGAGTCATAGTTACTCCTGTCAGTTGCTCCCCGTTTTACCACAGTCACATTTTCAAGGTTCCACTAGCCAGTTCCCCTGAAGCGATACGCCATTATCTGTCTTCCAATAGACTGTCACAGTACTCCTGGTGGGAGCTTCTCGAGTTTGCCGATATATTTCGCCTGTTGACGAGGCATTTGGCTACCTTAAGAGAGTCATAGTTATCCCTGTTAGTTGCTCCCCGTTTTACCACAGTCACATTTTCAAGGTTCCGCTAGCCAGTTCCCCTGAAGCGATACGCTATTATCTGTCAACCTAACGACTTTCACAGCACTCCTGATGGGAGCTTCTCGAGTTTGCTGATGTACACTCCTGGAAATGGAAAAAAGAACACATTGACACCGGTGTGTCAGACCCACCATACTTGCTCCGGACACTGCGAGAGGGCTGTACAAGCAATGATCACACGCACGGCACAGCGGACACACCAGGAACCGCGGTGTTGGCCGTCGAATGGCGCTAGCTGCGCAGCATTTGTGCACCGCCGCCGTCAGTGTCAGCCAGTTTGCCGTGGCATACGGAGCTCCATCGCAGTCTTTAACACTGGTAGCATGCCGCGACAGCGTGGACGTGAACCGTATGTGCAGTTGACGGACTTTGAGCGAGGGCGTAAAGTGGGCATGCGGGAGGCCGGGTGGACGTACCGCCGAATTGCTCAACACGTGGGGCGTGAGGTCTCCACAGTACATCGATGTTGTCGCCAGTGGTCAGCGGAAGGTGCACCTGCCCGTCGACCTGGGACCGGACCGCAGCGACGCACGGATGCACGCCAAGACCGTAGGATCCTACGCAGTGCCGTAGGGGACCGCACCGCCACTTCCCAGCAAATTAGGGACACCGTTGCTCCTGGGGTATCGGCGAGGACCATTCGCAACCGTCTCCATGAAGCTGGGCTACGGTCCCGCACACCGTTAGGCCGTCTTCCGCTCACGCCCCAACATCGTGCAGCCCGCCTCCAGTGGTGTCGCGACAGGCGTGAATGGAGGGACGAATGGAGACGTGTCGTCTTCAGCGATGACAGTCGCTTCTGCCTTGGTGCCAATGATGGTCGTATGCATGTTTGGCACCGTGCAGGTGAGCGCCACAATCAGGACTGCATACAACCGAGGCACACAGGGCCAACACCCGGCATCATGGTGTGGGGAGCGATCTCCTACACTGGCCGTACACCACTGGTGATCGTCGAGGGGACACTGAATAGTGCACGGTACATCCAAACCGTCATCGAACCCATCGTTCTACCATTCCTAGACCGGCAAGGGAACTTGCTGTTCCAACAGGACGATGCACGTCCGCATGTATCCCGTGCCACCCAACGTGCTCTAGAAGGTGTAAGTCAACTACCCTGGCCAGCAAGATCTCCGGATCTGTCCCCCATTGAGCATGTTTAGGACTGGATGAAGCGTCGTCTCACGCGGTCTGCACGTCCAGCACGAACACTGGTCCAACTGAGGCGCCAGGTGGAAATGGCATGGCAAGCCGTTCCACAGGACTACATCCAGCATCTCTACGATCGTCTCCATGGGAGAATAGCAGCCTGCATTGCTGCGAAAGGTGGATATACACTGTACTAGTGCCGACATTGTGCATGCTCTGTTGCCTGTGTCTATGTGCCTGTGGTTCTGTCAGTGTGATCATGTGATGTATCTGACCCCAGGAATGTGTCAATAAAGTTTCCCCTTCCTGGGACAATGAATTCACGGTGTTCTTATTTCAATTTCCAGGAGTGTATTTCTCCGGTTGACGAGGCATTGGGCTACCTTAAGAGAGTCATAGTTACTCCTGTTAGTTGCTCCCCGTTTTACCACAGTCACATTTTCAAGGTTCCGCTAGCCAGTTCCCCTGAAGCGATACGCCATTATCTGTCAACCTATAGACTGTAACAGTACTCCTGGTGGGAGCTTCTCGAGTTTGCCGATGTATTTCGCCTGTTGACGAGGCATTTGGCTACCTTAAGAGAGTCATAGTTACTCCTGTCAGTTGCTCCCCGTTTTACCACAGTCACATTTTCAAGGTTCCACTAGCCAGTTCCCCTGAAGCGATACGCCATTATCTGTCAACCTAAAGACTTTCACAGCACTCCTGATGGGAGCTTCTCGAGTTTGCCGATGTATTTCTCCGGTTGACGAGGCATTTGGCTACCTTAAGAGAGTCATAGTTACTCCTGTCAGTTGCTCCCCGTTTCACCACAGTCACAATTTCAAGCTTCCTCTAGCCAGTTCACCTGACGCGATACGCCATTGTCTGTCAACCTAATGTCTTTCACAGTACTCCTGCCGTGAGCTTCTCGAGTTTGCCGATGTATTTCGCCTGTTGACGAGGCATTTGGCTACCTTAAGAGAGTCATAGTACTCCTGTCAGTTGCTCCCCATTTTACCACAGTCACATTTTCAAGGTTCCACTAGCCAGTTCCCCTGAAGCGATACGCCATTATCTGTCAACCTATAGACTGTCACAGTACTCCTGGTGGGAGCTTCTCGAGATTGCCGATGTATTTCGCCTGTTGACGAGGCATTTGGCTACCTTAAGAGAGTCATAGTTACTCCTGTCAGTTGCTCCCCGTCTTACCACAGTCACATTTTCAACGTTCCACGAGCCAGTTCCCCTGAAGCGATACGCCATTATCTGTCAACCTATAGACTGTCACAGTACTCCTGGTGGGAGCTTCTCGAGTTTGCCGATATATTTCGCCTGTTGACGAGGCATTTGGCTACCTTAAGAGAGTCATAGTTACTCCTGTCAGTTGCTCCCCGTTTTACCACAGTCACATTTTCAAGGTTCCACTAGCCAGTTCCCCTGAAGCGATACGCCATTATCTGTCTTCCAATAGACTGTCACAGTACTCCTGGTGGGAGCTTCTCGAGTTTGCCGATATATTTCGCCTGTTGACGAGGCATTTGGCTACCTTAAGAGAGTCATAGTTATCCCTGTTAGTTGCTCCCCGTTTTACCACAGTCACATTTTCAAGGTTCCGCTAGCCAGTTCCCCTGAAGCGATACGCTATTATCTGTCAACCTAACGACTTTCACAGCACTCCTGATGGGAGCTTCTCGAGTTTGCTGATGTATTTCTCCGGTTGACGAGGCATTGGGCTACCTTAAGAGAGTCATAGTTACTCCTGTTAGTTGCTCCCCGTTTTACCACAGTCACATTTTCAAGGTTCCGCTAGCCAGTTCCCCTGAAGCGATACGCCATTATCTGTCAACCTATAGACTGTCACAGTACTCCTGGTGGGAGCTTCTTCGAGTTTGCCGATGTATTTCGCCTGTTGACGAGGCATTTGGCTACCTTAAGAGAGTCATAGTTACTCCTGTCAGTTGCTCCCCGTTTTACCACAGTCACATTTTCAAGGTTCCGCTAGCCAGTTCCCCAGAAGCGATACGCCATTATCTGTCAACCTAAAGACTTTCACAGCACTCCTGATGGGAGCTTCTCGAGTTTGCCGATGTATTTCTCCGGTTGACGAGGCATTTGGCTACCTTAAGAGAGTCATAGTTACTCCTGTCAGTTGCTCCCCGTTTCATCACAGTCACAATTTCAAGCTTCCTCTAGCCAGTTCACCTGACGCGATACGCCATTGTCTGTCAACCTAATGTCTTTCACAGTACTCCTGCCGTGAGCTTCTCGAGTTTGCCGATGTATTTCGCCTGTTGACGAGGCATTTGGCTACCTTAAGAGAGTCATAGTACTCCTGTCAGTTGCTCCCCATTTTACCACAGTCACATTTTCAAGGTTCCACTAGCCAGTTCCCCTGAAGCGATACGCCATTATCTGTCAACCTATAGACTGTCACAGTACTCCTGGTGGGAGCTTCTCGAGATTGCCGATGTATTTCGCCTGTTGACGAGGCATTTGGCTACCTTAAGAGAGTCATAGTTACTCCTGTCAGTTGCTCCCCGTTTTACCACAGTCACATTTTCAACGTTCCACGAGCCAGTTCCCCTGAAGCGATACGCCATTATCTGTCAACCTATAGACTGTCACAGTACTCCTGGTGGGAGCTTCTCGAGTTTGCCGATATATTTCGCCTGTTGACGAGGCATTTGGCTACCTTAAGAGAGTCATAGTTACTCCTGTCAGTTGCTCCCCGTTTTACCACAGTCACATTTTCAAGGTTCCACTAGCCAGTTCCCCTGAAGCGATACGCCATTATCTGTCTTCCAATAGACTGTCACAGTACTCCTGGTGGGAGCTTCTCGAGTTTGCCGATATATTTCGCCTGTTGACGAGGCATTTGGCTACCTTAAGAGAGTCATAGTTATCCCTGTTAGTTGCTCCCCGTTTTACCACAGTCACATTTTCAAGGTTCCGCTAGCCAGTTCCCCTGAAGCGATACGCTATTATCTGTCAACCTAAAGACTTTCACAGCACTCCTGATGGGAGCTTCTCGAGTTTGCTGATGTATTTCTCCGGTTGACGAGGCATTGGGCTACCTTAAGAGAGTCATAGTTACTCCTGTTAGTTGCTCCCCGTTTTACCACAGTCACATTTTCAAGGTTCCGCTAGCCAGTTCCCCTGAAGCGATACGCCATTATCTGTCAACCTATAGACTGTCACAGTACTCCTGGTGGGAGCTTCTTCGAGTTTGCCGATGTATTTCGCCTGTTGACGAGGCATTTGGCTACCTTAAGAGAGTCATAGTTACTCCTGTCAGTTGCTCCCCGTTTTACCACAGTCACATTTTCAAGGTTCCGCTAGCCAGTTCCCCTGAAGCGATACGCCATTATCTGTCAACCTATAGACTGTAACAGTACTCCTGGTGGGAGCTTCTCGAGTTTGCCGATGTATTTCGCCTGTTGACGAGGCATTTGGCTACCTTAAGAGAGTCATAGTTACTCCTGTCAGTTGCTCCCCGTTTCACCACAGTCACAATTTCAAGCTTCCTCTAGCCAGTTCACCTGACGCGATACGCCATTGTCTGTCAACCTAATGTCTTTCACAGTACTCCTGCCGTGAGCTTCTCGAGTTGCCGATGTATTTCACCTGTTGACGAGGCATTTGGCTACCTTAAGAGAGTCATAGTACTCCTGTCAGTTGCTCCCCATTTTACCACAGTCACATTTTCAAGGTTCCACTAGCCAGTTCCCCTGAAGCGATACGCCATTATCTGTCAACCTATAGACTGTCACAGTACTCCTGGTGGGAGCTTCTCGAGATTGCCGATGTATTTCGCCTGTTGACGAGGCATTTGGCTACCTTAAGAGAGTCATAGTTACTCCTGTCAGTTGCTCCCCGTTTTACCACAGTCACATTTTCAACGTTCCACGAGCCAGTTCCCCTGAAGCGATACGCCATTATCTGTCAACCTATAGACTGTCACAGTACTCCTGGTGGGAGCTTCTTCGAGTTTGCCGATGTATTTCGCCTGTTGACGAGGCATTTGGCTACCTTAAGAGAGTCATAGTTACTCCCGTCAGTTGCTCCCCGTTTTACCACAGTCACATTTTCAAGGTTCCACTAGCCAGTTCCCCTGAAGCGATACGCCATTATCTGTCAACCTAAAGACTTTCACAGCACTCCTGATGGGAGCTTCTCGAGTTTGCCGATGTATTTCTCCGGTTGACGAGGCATTTGGTTACCTTAAGAGAGTCATAGTTACTCCTGTCAGTTGCTCCCCGTTTTACCACAGTCACATTTTCAAGGTTCCACTAGCCAGTTCCCCTGAAGCGATACGCCATTATCTGTCATCCTATAGACTGTCACAGTACTCCTGGTGGGAGCTTCTCGAGTTTGCCGATATATTTCGCCTGTTGACGGGGCATTTGGCTACCTTAAGAGAGTCATAGTTATCCCTGTTAGTTGCTCCCCGTTTTACCACAGTCACATTTTCAAGGTTCCGCTAGCCAGTTCCCCTGAAGCGATACGCTATTATCTGTCAACCTAAAGACTTTCACAGCACTCCTGATGGGAGCTTCTCGAGTTTGCTGATGTATTTCTCCGGTTGACGAGGCATTTGGCTACCTTAAGAGAGTCATAGTTACTCCTGTTAGTTGCTCCCCGTTTTACCACAGTCACATTTTCAAGGTTCCGCTAGCCAGTTCCCCTGAAGCGATACGCCATTATCTGTCAACCTATAGACTGTCACAGTACTCCTGGTGGGAGCTTCTTCGAGTTTGCCGATGTATTTCGCCTGTTGACGAGGCATTTGGCTACCTTAAGAGAGTCATAGTTACTCCTGTCAGTTGCTCCCCGTTTTACCACAGTCACATTTTCAAGGTTCCGCTAGCCAGTTCCCCTGAAGCGATACGCCACTATCTGTCAACCTATAGACTGTAACAGTACTCCTGGTGGGAGCTTCTCGAGTTTGCCGATGTATTTCGCCTGTTGACGAGGCATTTGGCTACCTTAAGAGAGTCATAGTTACTCCTGTCAGTTGCTCCCCGTTTTACCACAGTCACATTTTCAAGGTACCGCTAGCCAGTTCCCCTGAAGCGATACGCCATTATCTGACAACCTATAGACTGTCACAGTACTCCTGGTGGGAGCTTCTCGAGTTTGCCGATATATTTCGCCTGTTGACGAGGCATTTGGCTACCTTAAGAGAGTCATAGTTACTCCTGTCAGTTGCTCCCCGTTTTACCACAGTCACATTTTCAAGCTTCCTCTAGCCAGTTCACCTGACGCGATACGCCATTGTCTGTCAACCTAATGTCTTTCACAGTACTCCTGCCGTGAGCTTCTCGAGTTTGCCGATGTATTTCGCCTGTTGACGAGGCATTTGGCTACCTTAAGAGAGTCATATTACTCCTGTCAGTTGCTCCCCATTTTACCACAGTCACATTTTCAAGGTTCCACTAGCCAGTTCCCCTGAAGCGATACGCCATTATCTGTCAACCTATAGACTGTCACAGTACTCCTGGTGGGAGCTTCTCGAGATTGCCGATGTATTTCGCCTGTTGACGAGGCATTTGGCTACCTTAAGAGAGTCATAGTTACTCCTGTCAGTTGCTCCCCGTTTTACCACAGTCACATTTTCAACGTTCCACGAGCCAGTTCCCCTGAAGCGATACGCCATTATCTGTCAACCTATAGACTGTCACAGTACTCCTGGTGGGAGCTTCTCGAGTTTGCCGATATATTTCGCCTGTTGACGAGGCATTTGGCTACCTTAAGAGAGTCATAGTTACTCCTGTCAGTTGCTCCCCGTTTTACCACAGTCACATTTTCAAGGTTCCACTAGCCAGTACCCCTGAAGCGATACGGCATTATCTGTCATCCCATAGACTGTCACAGTACTCCTGGTGGGAGCTTCTCGAGTTTGCCGATATATTTCGCCTGTTGACGAGGCATTTGGCTACCTTAAGAGAGTCATAGTTATCCCTGTTAGTTGCTCCCCGTTTTACCACAGTCACATTTTCAAGGTTCCGCTAGCCAGTTCCCCTGAAGCGATACGCTATTATCTGTCAACCTAAAGACTTTCACAGCACTCCTGATGGGTGCTTCTCGAGTTTGCTGATGTATTTCTCCGGTTGACGAGGCATTTGGCTACCTTAAGAGAGTCATAGTTACTCCTGTTAGTTGCTCCCCGTTTTACCACAGTCACAATTTCAAGGTTCCGCTAGCCAGTTCCCCTGAAGCGATACGCCATTATCTGTCAACCTATAGACTGTCACAGTACTCCTGGTGGGAGCTTCTTCGAGTTTGCCGATGTATTTCGCCTGTTGACGAGGCATTTGGCTACCTTAAGAGAGTCATAGTTACTCCTGTCAGTTGCTCCCCGTTTTACCACAGTCACATTTTCAAGGTTCCGCTAGCCAGTTCCCCTGAAGCGATACGCCATTATCTGTCAACCTATAGACTGTAACAGTACTCCTGGTGGGAGCTTCTCGAGTTTGCCGATGTATTTCGCCTGTTGACGAGGCATTTGGCTACCTTAAGAGAGTCATAGTTACTCCTGTCAGTTGCTCCCCGTTTTACCACAGTCACATTTTCAAGGTTCCACTAGCCAGTTCCCCTGAAGCGATACGCCATTATCTGTCAACCTAAAGACTTTCACAGCACTCCTGATGGGAGCTTCTCGAGTTTGCCGATGTATTTCTCCGGTTGACGAGGCATTTGGTTACCTTAAGAGAGTCATAGTTACTCCTGTCAGTTGCTCCCCGTTTTACCACAGTCACATTTTCAAGGTTCCACTAGCCAGTTCCCCTGAAGCGATACGCCATTATCTGTCATCCTATAGACTGTCACAGTACTCCTGGTGGGAGCTTCTCGAGTTTGCCGATATATTTCGCCTGTTGACGGGGCATTTGGCTACCTTAAGAGAGTCATAGTTATCCCTGTTAGTTGCTCCCCGTTTTACCACAGTCACATTTTCAAGGTTCCGCTAGCCAGTTCCCCTGAAGCGATACGCTATTATCTGTCAACCTAAAGACTTTCACAGCACTCCTGATGGGAGCTTCTCGAGTTTGCTGATGTATTTCTCCGGTTGACGAGGCATTTGGCTACCTTAAGAGAGTCATAGTTACTCCTGTTAGTTGCTCCCCGTTTTACCACAGTCACATTTTCAAGGTTCCGCTAGCCAGTTCCCCTGAAGCGATACGCCATTATCTGTCAACCTATAGACTGTCACAGTACTCCTGGTGGGAGCTTCTTCGAGTTTGCCGATGTATTTCGCCTGTTGACGAGGCATTTGGCTACCTTAAGAGAGTCATAGTTACTCCTGTCAGTTGCTCCCCGTTTTACCACAGTCACATTTTCAAGGTTCCGCTAGCCAGTTCCCCTGAAGCGATACGCCACTATCTGTCAACCTATAGACTGTAACAGTACTCCTGGTGGGAGCTTCTCGAGTTTGCCGATGTATTTCGCCTGTTGACGAGGCATTTGGCTACCTTAAGAGAGTCATAGTTACTCCTGTCAGTTGCTCCCCGTTTTACCACAGTCACATTTTCAAGGTACCGCTAGCCAGTTCCCCTGAAGCGATACGCCATTATCTGACAACCTATAGACTGTCACAGTACTCCTGGTGGGAGCTTCTCGAGTTTGCCGATATATTTCGCCTGTTGACGAGGCATTTGGCTACCTTAAGAGAGTCATAGTTACTCCTGTCAGTTGCTCCCCGTTTTACCACAGTCACATTTTCAAGCTTCCTCTAGCCAGTTCACCTGACGCGATACGCCATTGTCTGTCAACCTAATGTCTTTCACAGTACTCCTGCCGTGAGCTTCTCGAGTTTGCCGATGTATTTCGCCTGTTGACGAGGCATTTGGCTACCTTAAAAGAGTCATATTACTCCTGTCAGTTGCTCCCCATTTTACCACAGTCACATTTTCAAGGTTCCACTAGCCAGTTCCCCTGAAGCGATACGCCATTATCTGTCAACCTATAGACTGTCACAGTACTCCTGGTGGGAGCTTCTCGAGATTGCCGATGTATTTCGCCTGTTGACGAGGCATTTGGCTACCTTAAGAGAGTCATAGTTACTCCTGTCAGTTGCTCCCCGTTTTACCACAGTCACATTTTCAACGTTCCACGAGCCAGTTCCCCTGAAGCGATACGCCATTATCTGTCAACCTATAGACTGTCACAGTACTCCTGGTGGGAGCTTCTCGAGTTTGCCGATATATTTCGCCTGTTGACGAGGCATTTGGCTACCTTAAGAGAGTCATAGTTACTCCTGTCAGTTGCTCCCCGTTTTACCACAGTCACATTTTCAAGGTTCCACTAGCCAGTACCCCTGAAGCGATACGGCATTATCTGTCATCCCATAGACTGTCACAGTACTCCTGGTGGGAGCTTCTCGAGTTTGCCGATATATTTCGCCTGTTGACGAGGCATTTGGCTACCTTAAGAGAGTCATAGTTATCCCTGTTAGTTGCTCCCCGTTTTACCACAGTCACATTTTCAAGGTTCCGCTAGCCAGTTCCCCTGAAGCGATACGCTATTATCTGTCAACCTAAAGACTTTCACAGCACTCCTGATGGGTGCTTCTCGAGTTTGCTGATGTATTTCTCCGGTTGACGAGGCATTTGGCTACCTTAAGAGAGTCATAGTTACTCCTGTTAGTTGCTCCCCGTTTTACCACAGTCACATTTTCAAGGTTCCGCTAGCCAGTTCCCCTGAAGCGATACGCCATTATCTGTCAACCTATAGACTGTCACAGTACTCCTGGTGGGAGCTTCTTCGAGTTTGCCGATGTATTTCGCCTGTTGACGAGGCATTTGGCTACCTTAAGAGAGTCATAGTTACTCCTGTCAGTTGCTCCCCGTTTTACCACAGTCACATTTTCAAGGTTCCGCTAGCCAGTTCCCCTGAAGCGATACGCCATTATCTGTCAACCTATAGACTGTAACAGTACTCCTGGTGGGAGCTTCTCGAGTTTGCCGATGTATTTCGCCTGTTGACGAGGCATTTGGCTACCTTAAGAGAGTCATAGTTACTCCTGTCAGTTGCTCCCCGTTTTACCACAGTCACATTTTCAAGGTTCCACTAGCCAGTTCCCCTGAAGCGATACGCCATTATCTGTCAACCTAAAGACTTTCACAGCACTCCTGATGGGAGCTTCTCGAGTTTGCCGATGTATTTCTCCGGTTGACGAGGCATTTGGTTACCTTAAGAGAGTCATAGTTACTCCTGTCAGTTGCTCCCCGTTTTACCACAGTCACATTTTCAAGGTTCCACTAGCCAGTTCCCCTGAAGCGATACGCCATTATCTGTCATCCTATAGACTGTCACAGTACTCCTGGTGGGAGCTTCTCGAGTTTGCCGATATATTTCGCCTGTTGACGGGGCATTTGGCTACCTTAAGAGAGTCATAGTTATCCCTGTTAGTTGCTCCCCGTTTTACCACAGTCACATTTTCAAGGTTCCGCTAGCCAGTTCCCCTGAAGCGATACGCTATTATCTGTCAACCTAAAGACTTTCACAGCACTCCTGATGGGAGCTTCTCGAGTTTGCTGATGTATTTCTCCGGTTGACGAGGCATTTGGCTACCTTAAGAGAGTCATAGTTACTCCTGTTAGTTGCTCCCCGTTTTACCACAGTCACATTTTCAAGGTTCCGCTAGCCAGTTCCCCTGAAGCGATACGCCATTATCTGTCAACCTATAGACTGTCACAGTACTCCTGGTGGGAGCTTCTTCGAGTTTGCCGATGTATTTCGCCTGTTGACGAGGCATTTGGCTACCTTAAGAGAGTCATAGTTACTCCTGTCAGTTGCTCCCCGTTTTACCACAGTCACATTTTCAAGGTTCCGCTAGCCAGTTCCCCTGAAGCGATACGCCACTATCTGTCAACCTATAGACTGTAACAGTACTCCTGGTGGGAGCTTCTCGAGTTTGCCGATGTATTTCGCCTGTTGACGAGGCATTTGGCTACCTTAAGAGAGTCATAGTTACTCCTGTCAGTTGCTCCCCGTTTTACCACAGTCACATTTTCAAGGTACCGCTAGCCAGTTCCCCTGAAGCGATACGCCATTATCTGACAACCTATAGACTGTCACAGTACTCCTGGTGGGAGCTTCTCGAGTTTGCCGATATATTTCGCCTGTTGACGAGGCATTTGGCTACCTTAAGAGAGTCATAGTTACTCCTGTCAGTTGCTCCCCGTTTTACCACAGTCACATTTTCAAGCTTCCTCTAGCCAGTTCACCTGACGCGATACGCCATTGTCTGTCAACCTAATGTCTTTCACAGTACTCCTGCCGTGAGCTTCTCGAGTTTGCCGATGTATTTCGCCTGTTGACGAGGCATTTGGCTACCTTAAAAGAGTCATATTACTCCTGTCAGTTGCTCCCCATTTTACCACAGTCACATTTTCAAGGTTCCACTAGCCAGTTCCCCTGAAGCGATACGCCATTATCTGTCAACCTATAGACTGTCACAGTACTCCTGGTGGGAGCTTCTCGAGATTGCCGATGTATTTCGCCTGTTGACGAGGCATTTGGCTACCTTAAGAGAGTCATAGTTACTCCTGTCAGTTGCTCCCCGTTTTACCACAGTCACATTTTCAACGTTCCACGAGCCAGTTCCCCTGAAGCGATACGCCATTATCTGTCAACCTATAGACTGTCACAGTACTCCTGGTGGGAGCTTCTCGAGTTTGCCGATATATTTCGCCTGTTGACGAGGCATTTGGCTACCTTAAGAGAGTCATAGTTACTCCTGTCAGTTGCTCCCCGTTTTACCACAGTCACATTTTCAAGGTTCCACTAGCCAGTACCCCTGAAGCGATACGGCATTATCTGTCATCCCATAGACTGTCACAGTACTCCTGGTGGGAGCTTCTCGAGTTTGCCGATATATTTCGCCTGTTGACGAGGCATTTGGCTACCTTAAGAGAGTCATAGTTATCCCTGTTAGTTGCTCCCCGTTTTACCACAGTCACATTTTCAAGGTTCCGCTAGCCAGTTCCCCTGAAGCGATACGCTATTATCTGTCAACCTAAAGACTTTCACAGCACTCCTGATGGGTGCTTCTCGAGTTTGCTGATGTATTTCTCCGGTTGACGAGGCATTTGGCTACCTTAAGAGAGTCATAGTTACTCCTGTTAGTTGCTCCCCGTTTTACCACAGTCACATTTTCAAGGTTCCGCTAGCCAGTTCCCCTGAAGCGATACGCCATTATCTGTCAACCTATAGACTGTCACAGTACTCCTGGTGGGAGCTTCTTCGAGTTTGCCGATGTATTTCGCCTGTTGACGAGGCATTTGGCTACCTTAAGAGAGTCATAGTTACTCCTGTCAGTTGCTCCCCGTTTTACCACAGTCACATTTTCAAGGTTCCGCTAGCCAGTTCCCCTGAAGCGATACGCCATTATCTGTCAACCTATAGACTGTAACAGTACTCCTGGTGGGAGCTTCTCGAGTTTGCCGATGTATTTCGCCTGTTGACGAGGCATTTGGCTACCTTAAGAGAGTCATAGTTACTCCTGTCAGTTGCTCCCCGTTTTACCACAGTCACATTTTCAAGGTTCCACTAGCCAGTTCCCCTGAAGCGATACGCCATTATCTGTCAACCTAAAGACTTTCACAGCACTCCTGATGGGAGCTTCTCGAGTTTGCCGATGTATTTCTCCGTTTGACGAGGCATTTGGCTACCTTAAGAGAGTCATAGTTACTCCTGTCAGTTGCTCCCCGTTTTACCACAGTCACATTTTCAAGGTTCCACTAGCCAGTTCCCCTGAAGCGATACGCCATTATCTGTCTTCCAATAGACTGTCACAGTACTCCTGGTGGGAGCTTCTCGAGTTTGCCGATATATTTCGCCTGTTGACGAGGCATTTGGCTACCTTAAGAGAGTCATAGTTACTCCTGTCAGTTGCTCCCCGTTTTACCACAGTCACATTTTCAAGGTTCCGCTAGCCAGTTCCCCTGAAGCGATACGCCATTATCTGTCAACCTATAGACTGTAACAGTACTCCTGGTGGGAGCTTCTCGAGTTTGCCGATGTATTTCTCCGTTTGACGAGGCATTTGGCTACCTTAAGAGAGTCATAGTTACTCCTGTCAGTTGCTCCCCGTTTCACCACAGTCACAATTTCAAGCTTCCTCTAGCCAGTTTACCTGACGCGATACGCCATTGTCTGTCAACCTAATGTCTTTCACAGTACTCCTGCCGTGAGCTTCTCGAGTTTGCCGATGTATTTCGCCTGTTGACGAGGCATTTGGCTACCTTAAGAGAGTCATAGTACTCCTGTCAGTTGCTCCCCATTTTACCACAGTCACATTTTCAAGGTTCCACTAGCCAGTTCCCCTGAAGCGATACGCCATTATCTGTCAACCTATAGACTGTCACAGTACTCCTGGTGGGAGCTTCTCGAGATTGCCGATGTATTTCGCCTGTTGACGAGGCATTTGGCTACCTTAAGAGAGTCATAGTTACTCCTGTCAGTTGCTCCCCGTTTTACCACAGTCACATTTTCAACGTTCCACGAGCCAGTTCCCCTTAAGCGATACGCCATTATCTGTCAACCTATAGACTGTCACAGTACTCCTGGTGGGAGCTTCTCGAGTTTGCCGATATATTTCGCCTGTTGACGAGGCATTTGGCTACCTTAAGAGAGTCATAGTTACTCCTGTTAGTTGCTCCCCGTTTTACCACAGTCACATTTTCAAGGTTCCACTAGCCAGTTCCCCTGAAGCGATACGCCATTATCTGTCAACCTATAGACTGTCACAGTACTCCTGGTGGGAGCTTCTTCGAGTTTGCCGATGTATTTCGCCTGTTGACGAGGCATTTGGCTACCTTAAGAGAGTCATAGTTACTCCTGTCAGTTGCTCCCCGTTTTACCACAGTCACATTTTCAAGGTTCCGCTAGCCAGTTCCCCTGAAGCGATACGCCATTATCTGTCAACCTATAGACTGTAACAGTACTCCTGGTGGGAGCTTCTCGAGTTTGCCGATGTATTTCGCCTGTTGACGAGGCATTTGGCTACCTTAAGAGAGTCATAGTTACTCCTGTCAGTTGCTCCCCGTTTCACCACAGTCACAATTTCAAGCTTCCTCTAGCCAGTTCACCTGACGCGATACGCCATTGTCTGTCAACCTAATGTCTTTCACAGTACTCCTGCCGTGAGCTTCTCGAGTTTGCCGATGTATTTCACCTGTTGACGAGGCATTTGGCTACCTTAAGAGAGTCATAGTACTCCTGTCAGTTGCTCCCCATTTTACCACAGTCACATTTTCAAGGTTCCACTAGCCAGTTCCCCTGAAGCGATACGCCATTATCTGTCAACCTATAGACTGTCACAGTACTCCTGGTGGGAGCTTCTCGAGATTGCCGATGTATTTCGCCTGTTGACGAGGCATTTGGCTACCTTAAGAGAGTCATAGTTACTCCTGTCAGTTGCTCCCCGTTTTACCACAGTCACATTTTCAACGTTCCACGAGCCAGTTCCCCTGAAGCGATACGCCATTATCTGTCAACCTATAGACTGTCACAGTACTCCTGGTGGGAGCTTCTTCGAGTTTGCCGATGTATTTCGCCTGTTGACGAGGCATTTGGCTACCTTAAGAGAGTCATAGTTACTCCCGTCAGTTGCTCCCCGTTTTACCACAGTCACATTTTCAAGGTTCCACTAGCCAGTTCCCCTGAAGCGATACGCCATTATCTGTCAACCTAAAGACTTTCACAGCACTCCTGATGGGAGCTTCTCGAGTTTGCCGATGTATTTCTCCGGTTGACGAGGCATTTGGTTACCTTAAGAGAGTCATAGTTACTCCTGTCAGTTGCTCCCCGTTTTACCACAGTCACATTTTCAAGGTTCCACTAGCCAGTTCCCCTGAAGCGATACGCCATTATCTGTCATCCTATAGACTGTCACAGTACTCCTGGTGGGAGCTTCTCGAGTTTGCCGATATATTTCGCCTGTTGACGGGGCATTTGGCTACCTTAAGAGAGTCATAGTTATCCCTGTTAGTTGCTCCCCGTTTTACCACAGTCACATTTTCAAGGTTCCGCTAGCCAGTTCCCCTGAAGCGATACGCTATTATCTGTCAACCTAAAGACTTTCACAGCACTCCTGATGGGAGCTTCTCGAGTTTGCTGATGTATTTCTCCGGTTGACGAGGCATTTGGCTACCTTAAGAGAGTCATAGTTACTCCTGTTAGTTGCTCCCCGTTTTACCACAGTCACATTTTCAAGGTTCCGCTAGCCAGTTCCCCTGAAGCGATACGCCATTATCTGTCAACCTATAGACTGTCACAGTACTCCTGGTGGGAGCTTCTTCGAGTTTGCCGATGTATTTCGCCTGTTGACGAGGCATTTGGCTACCTTAAGAGAGTCATAGTTACTCCTGTCAGTTGCTCCCCGTTTTACCACAGTCACATTTTCAAGGTTCCGCTAGCCAGTTCCCCTGAAGCGATACGCCACTATCTGTCAACCTATAGACTGTAACAGTACTCCTGGTGGGAGCTTCTCGAGTTTGCCGATGTATTTCGCCTGTTGACGAGGCATTTGGCTACCTTAAGAGAGTCATAGTTACTCCTGTCAGTTGCTCCCCGTTTTACCACAGTCACATTTTCAAGGTACCGCTAGCCAGTTCCCCTGAAGCGATACGCCATTATCTGTCAACCTATAGACTGTCACAGTACTCCTGGTGGGAGCTTCTCGAGTTTGCCGATATATTTCGCCTGTTGACGAGGCATTTGGCTACCTTAAGAGAGTCATAGTTACTCCTGTCAGTTGCTCCCCGTTTCACCACAGTCACAATTTCAAGCTTCCTCTAGCCAGTTCACCTGACGCGATACGCCATTGTCTGTCAACCTAATGTCTTTCACAGTACTCCTGCCGTGAGCTTCTCGAGTTTGCCGATGTATTTCACCTGTTGACGAGGCATTTGGCTACCTTAAGAGAGTCATAGTACTCCTGTCAGTTGCTCCCCATTTTACCACAGTCACATTTTCAAGGTTCCACTAGCCAGTTCCCCTGAAGCGATACGCCATTATCTGTCAACCTATAGACTGTCACAGTACTCCTGGTGGGAGCTTCTCGAGATTGCCGATGTATTTCGCCTGTTGACGAGGCATTTGGCTACCTTAAGAGAGTCATAGTTACTCCTGTCAGTTGCTCCCCGTTTTACCACAGTCACATTTTCAACGTTCCACGAGCCAGTTCCCCTGAAGCGATACGCCATTATCTGTCAACCTATAGACTGTCACAGTACTCCTGGTGGGAGCTTCTTCGAGTTTGCCGATGTATTTCGCCTGTTGACGAGGCATTTGGCTACCTTAAGAGAGTCATAGTTACTCCCGTCAGTTGCTCCCCGTTTTACCACAGTCACATTTTCAAGGTTCCACTAGCCAGTTCCCCTGAAGCGATACGCCATTATCTGTCAACCTAAAGACTTTCACAGCACTCCTGATGGGAGCTTCTCGAGTTTGCCGATGTATTTCTCCGGTTGACGAGGCATTTGGTTACCTTAAGAGAGTCATAGTTACTCCTGTCAGTTGCTCCCCGTTTTACCACAGTCACATTTTCAAGGTTCCACTAGCCAGTTCCCCTGAAGCGATACGCCATTATCTGTCATCCTATAGACTGTCACAGTACTCCTGGTGGGAGCTTCTCGAGTTTGCCGATATATTTCGCCTGTTGACGGGGCATTTGGCTACCTTAAGAGAGTCATAGTTATCCCTGTTAGTTGCTCCCCGTTTTACCACAGTCACATTTTCAAGGTTCCGCTAGCCAGTTCCCCTGAAGCGATACGCTATTATCTGTCAACCTAAAGACTTTCACAGCACTCCTGATGGGAGCTTCTCGAGTTTGCTGATGTATTTCTCCGGTTGACGAGGCATTTGGCTACCTTAAGAGAGTCATAGTTACTCCTGTTAGTTGCTCCCCGTTTTACCACAGTCACATTTTCAAGGTTCCGCTAGCCAGTTCCCCTGAAGCGATACGCCATTATCTGTCAACCTATAGACTGTCACAGTACTCCTGGTGGGAGCTTCTTCGAGTTTGCCGATGTATTTCGCCTGTTGACGAGGCATTTGGCTACCTTAAGAGAGTCATAGTTACTCCTGTCAGTTGCTCCCCGTTTTACCACAGTCACATTTTCAAGGTTCCGCTAGCCAGTTCCCCTGAAGCGATACGCCACTATCTGTCAACCTATAGACTGTCACAGTACTCCTGGTGGGAGCTTCTTCGAGTTTGCCGATGTATTTCGCCTGTTGACGAGGCATTTGGCTACCTTAAGAGAGTCATAGTTACTCCTGTCAGTTGCTCCCCGTTTTACCACAGTCACATTTTCAAGGTTCCGCTAGCCAGTTCCCCTGAAGCGATACGCCATTATCTGTCAACCTATAGACTGTAACAGTACTCCTGGTGGGAGCTTCTCGAGTTTGCCGATGTATTTCGCCTGTTGACGAGGCATTTGGCTACCTTAAGAGAGTCATAGTTACTCCTGTCAGTTGCTCCCCGTTTTACCACAGTCACATTTTCAAGGTTCCACTAGCCAGTTCCCCTGAAGCGATACGCCATTATCTGTCAACCTAAAGACTTTCACAGCACTCCTGATGGGAGCTTCTCGAGTTTGCCGATGTATTTCTCCGTTTGACGAGGCATTTGGCTACCTTAAGAGAGTCATAGTTACTCCTGTCAGTTGCTCCCCGTTTTACCACAGTCACATTTTCAAGGTTCCACTAGCCAGTTCCCCTGAAGCGATACGCCATTATCTGTCTTCCAATAGACTGTCACAGTACTCCTGGTGGGAGCTTCTCGAGTTTGCCGATATATTTCGCCTGTTGACGAGGCATTTGGCTACCTTAAGAGAGTCATAGTTACTCCTGTCAGTTGCTCCCCGTTTTACCACAGTCACATTTTCAAGGTTCCGCTAGCCAGTTCCCCTGAAGCGATACGCCATTATCTGTCAACCTATAGACTGTAACAGTACTCCTGGTGGGAGCTTCTCGAGTTTGCCGATGTATTTCTCCGTTTGACGAGGCATTTGGCTACCTTAAGAGAGTCATAGTTACTCCTGTCAGTTGCTCCCCGTTTCACCACAGTCACAATTTCAAGCTTCCTCTAGCCAGTTTACCTGACGCGATACGCCATTGTCTGTCAACCTAATGTCTTTCACAGTACTCCTGCCGTGAGCTTCTCGAGTTTGCCGATGTATTTCGCCTGTTGACGAGGCATTTGGCTACCTTAAGAGAGTCATAGTACTCCTGTCAGTTGCTCCCCATTTTACCACAGTCACATTTTCAAGGTTCCACTAGCCAGTTCCCCTGAAGCGATACGCCATTATCTGTCAACCTATAGACTGTCACAGTACTCCTGGTGGGAGCTTCTCGAGATTGCCGATGTATTTCGCCTGTTGACGAGGCATTTGGCTACCTTAAGAGAGTCATAGTTACTCCTGTCAGTTGCTCCCCGTTTTACCACAGTCACATTTTCAACGTTCCACGAGCCAGTTCCCCTTAAGCGATACGCCATTATCTGTCAACCTATAGACTGTCACAGTACTCCTGGTGGGAGCTTCTCGAGTTTGCCGATATATTTCGCCTGTTGACGAGGCATTTGGCTACCTTAAGAGAGTCATAGTTACTCCTGTTAGTTGCTCCCCGTTTTACCACAGTCACATTTTCAAGGTTCCACTAGCCAGTTCCCCTGAAGCGATACGCCATTATCTGTCAACCTATAGACTGTCACAGTACTCCTGGTGGGAGCTTCTTCGAGTTTGCCGATGTATTTCGCCTGTTGACGAGGCATTTGGCTACCTTAAGAGAGTCATAGTTACTCCTGTCAGTTGCTCCCCGTTTTACCACAGTCACATTTTCAAGGTTCCGCTAGCCAGTTCCCCTGAAGCGATACGCCATTATCTGTCAACCTATAGACTGTAACAGTACTCCTGGTGGGAGCTTCTCGAGTTTGCCGATGTATTTCGCCTGTTGACGAGGCATTTGGCTACCTTAAGAGAGTCATAGTTACTCCTGTCAGTTGCTCCCCGTTTCACCACAGTCACAATTTCAAGCTTCCTCTAGCCAGTTCACCTGACGCGATACGCCATTGTCTGTCAACCTAATGTCTTTCACAGTACTCCTGCCGTGAGCTTCTCGAGTTTGCCGATGTATTTCACCTGTTGACGAGGCATTTGGCTACCTTAAGAGAGTCATAGTACTCCTGTCAGTTGCTCCCCATTTTACCACAGTCACATTTTCAAGGTTCCACTAGCCAGTTCCCCTGAAGCGATACGCCATTATCTGTCAACCTATAGACTGTCACAGTACTCCTGGTGGGAGCTTCTCGAGATTGCCGATGTATTTCGCCTGTTGACGAGGCATTTGGCTACCTTAAGAGAGTCATAGTTACTCCTGTCAGTTGCTCCCCGTTTTACCACAGTCACATTTTCAACGTTCCACGAGCCAGTTCCCCTGAAGCGATACGCCATTATCTGTCAACCTATAGACTGTCACAGTACTCCTGGTGGGAGCTTCTTCGAGTTTGCCGATGTATTTCGCCTGTTGACGAGGCATTTGGCTACCTTAAGAGAGTCATAGTTACTCCCGTCAGTTGCTCCCCGTTTTACCACAGTCACATTTTCAAGGTTCCACTAGCCAGTTCCCCTGAAGCGATACGCCATTATCTGTCAACCTAAAGACTTTCACAGCACTCCTGATGGGAGCTTCTCGAGTTTGCCGATGTATTTCTCCGGTTGACGAGGCATTTGGTTACCTTAAGAGAGTCATAGTTACTCCTGTCAGTTGCTCCCCGTTTTACCACAGTCACATTTTCAAGGTTCCACTAGCCAGTTCCCCTGAAGCGATACGCCATTATCTGTCATCCTATAGACTGTCACAGTACTCCTGGTGGGAGCTTCTCGAGTTTGCCGATATATTTCGCCTGTTGACGGGGCATTTGGCTACCTTAAGAGAGTCATAGTTATCCCTGTTAGTTGCTCCCCGTTTTACCACAGTCACATTTTCAAGGTTCCGCTAGCCAGTTCCCCTGAAGCGATACGCTATTATCTGTCAACCTAAAGACTTTCACAGCACTCCTGATGGGAGCTTCTCGAGTTTGCTGATGTATTTCTCCGGTTGACGAGGCATTTGGCTACCTTAAGAGAGTCATAGTTACTCCTGTTAGTTGCTCCCCGTTTTACCACAGTCACATTTTCAAGGTTCCGCTAGCCAGTTCCCCTGAAGCGATACGCCATTATCTGTCAACCTATAGACTGTCACAGTACTCCTGGTGGGAGCTTCTTCGAGTTTGCCGATGTATTTCGCCTGTTGACGAGGCATTTGGCTACCTTAAGAGAGTCATAGTTACTCCTGTCAGTTGCTCCCCGTTTTACCACAGTCACATTTTCAAGGTTCCGCTAGCCAGTTCCCCTGAAGCGATACGCCACTATCTGTCAACCTATAGACTGTAACAGTACTCCTGGTGGGAGCTTCTCGAGTTTGCCGATGTATTTCGCCTGTTGACGAGGCATTTGGCTACCTTAAGAGAGTCATAGTTACTCCTGTCAGTTGCTCCCCGTTTTACCACAGTCACATTTTCAAGGTACCGCTAGCCAGTTCCCCTGAAGCGATACGCCATTATCTGTCAACCTATAGACTGTCACAGTACTCCTGGTGGGAGCTTCTCGAGTTTGCCGATATATTTCGCCTGTTGACGAGGCATTTGGCTACCTTAAGAGAGTCATAGTTACTCCTGTCAGTTGCTCCCCGTTTCACCACAGTCACAATTTCAAGCTTCCTCTAGCCAGTTCACCTGACGCGATACGCCATTGTCTGTCAACCTAATGTCTTTCACAGTACTCCTGCCGTGAGCTTCTCGAGTTTGCCGATGTATTTCACCTGTTGACGAGGCATTTGGCTACCTTAAGAGAGTCATAGTACTCCTGTCAGTTGCTCCCCATTTTACCACAGTCACATTTTCAAGGTTCCACTAGCCAGTTCCCCTGAAGCGATACGCCATTATCTGTCAACCTATAGACTGTCACAGTACTCCTGGTGGGAGCTTCTCGAGATTGCCGATGTATTTCGCCTGTTGACGAGGCATTTGGCTACCTTAAGAGAGTCATAGTTACTCCTGTCAGTTGCTCCCCGTTTTACCACAGTCACATTTTCAACGTTCCACGAGCCAGTTCCCCTGAAGCGATACGCCATTATCTGTCAACCTATAGACTGTCACAGTACTCCTGGTGGGAGCTTCTTCGAGTTTGCCGATGTATTTCGCCTGTTGACGAGGCATTTGGCTACCTTAAGAGAGTCATAGTTACTCCCGTCAGTTGCTCCCCGTTTTACCACAGTCACATTTTCAAGGTTCCACTAGCCAGTTCCCCTGAAGCGATACGCCATTATCTGTCAACCTAAAGACTTTCACAGCACTCCTGATGGGAGCTTCTCGAGTTTGCCGATGTATTTCTCCGGTTGACGAGGCATTTGGTTACCTTAAGAGAGTCATAGTTACTCCTGTCAGTTGCTCCCCGTTTTACCACAGTCACATTTTCAAGGTTCCACTAGCCAGTTCCCCTGAAGCGATACGCCATTATCTGTCATCCTATAGACTGTCACAGTACTCCTGGTGGGAGCTTCTCGAGTTTGCCGATATATTTCGCCTGTTGACGGGGCATTTGGCTACCTTAAGAGAGTCATAGTTATCCCTGTTAGTTGCTCCCCGTTTTACCACAGTCACATTTTCAAGGTTCCGCTAGCCAGTTCCCCTGAAGCGATACGCTATTATCTGTCAACCTAAAGACTTTCACAGCACTCCTGATGGGAGCTTCTCGAGTTTGCTGATGTATTTCTCCGGTTGACGAGGCATTTGGCTACCTTAAGAGAGTCATAGTTACTCCTGTTAGTTGCTCCCCGTTTTACCACAGTCACATTTTCAAGGTTCCGCTAGCCAGTTCCCCTGAAGCGATACGCCATTATCTGTCAACCTATAGACTGTCACAGTACTCCTGGTGGGAGCTTCTTCGAGTTTGCCGATGTATTTCGCCTGTTGACGAGGCATTTGGCTACCTTAAGAGAGTCATAGTTACTCCTGTCAGTTGCTCCCCGTTTTACCACAGTCACATTTTCAAGGTTCCGCTAGCCAGTTCCCCTGAAGCGATACGCCACTATCTGTCAACCTATAGACTGTAACAGTACTCCTGGTGGGAGCTTCTCGAGTTTGCCGATGTATTTCGCCTGTTGACGAGGCATTTGGCTACCTTAAGAGAGTCATAGTTACTCCTGTCAGTTGCTCCCCGTTTTACCACAGTCACATTTTCAAGGTACCGCTAGCCAGTTCCCCTGAAGCGATACGCCATTATCTGTCAACCTATAGACTGTCACAGTACTCCTGGTGGGAGCTTCTCGAGTTTGCCGATATATTTCGCCTGTTGACGAGGCATTTGGCTACCTTAAGAGAGTCATAGTTACTCCTGTCAGTTGCTCCCCGTTTTACCACAGTCACATTTTCAAGCTTCCTCTAGCCAGTTCACCTGACGCGATACGCCATTGTCTGTCAACCTAATGTCTTTCACAGTACTCCTGCCGTGAGCTTCTCGAGTTTGCCGATGTATTTCGCCTGTTGACGAGGCATTTGGCTACCTTAAGAGAGTCATATTACTCCTGTCAGTTGCTCCCCATTTTACCACAGTCACATTTTCAAGGTTCCACTAGCCAGTTCCCCTGAAGCGATCCGCCATTATCTGTCAACCTATAGACTGTCACAGTACTCCTGGTGGGAGCTTCTCGAGATTGCCGATGTATTTCGCCTGTTGACGAGGCATTTGGCTACCTTAAGAGAGTCATAGTTACTCCTGTCAGTTGCTCCCCGTTTTACCACAGTCACATTTTCAACGTTCCACGAGCCAGTTCCCCTGAAGCGATACGCCATTATCTGTCAACCTATAGACTGTCACAGTACTCCTGGTGGGAGCTTCTCGAGTTTGCCGATATATTTCGCCTGTTGACGAGGCATTTGGCTACCTTAAGAGAGTCATAGTTACTCCTGTCAGTTGCTCCCCGTTTTACCACAGTCACATTTTCAAGGTTCCACTAGCCAGTACCCCTGAAGCGATACGGCATTATCTGTCATCCCATAGACTGTCACAGTACTCCTGGTGGGAGCTTCTCGAGTTTGCCGATATATTTCGCCTGTTGACGAGGCATTTGGCTACCTTAAGAGAGTCATAGTTATCCCTGTTAGTTGCTCCCCGTTTTACCACAGTCACATTTTCAAGGTTCCGCTAGCCAGTTCCCCTGAAGCGATACGCTATTATCTGTCAACCTAAAGACTTTCACAGCACTCCTGATGGGTGCTTCTCGAGTTTGCTGATGTATTTCTCCGGTTGACGAGGCATTTGGCTACCTTAAGAGAGTCATAGTTACTCCTGTTAGTTGCTCCCCGTTTTACCACAGTCACATTTTCAAGGTTCCGCTAGCCAGTTCCCCTGAAGCGATACGCCACTATCTGTCAACCTCTAGACTGTAACAGTACTCCTGGTGGGAGCTTCTCGAGTTTGCCGATGTATTTCGCCTGTTGACGAGGCATTTGGCTACCTTAAGAGAGTCATAGTTACTCCTGTCAGTTGCTCCCCGTTTTACCACAGTCACATTTTCAAGGTACCGCTAGCCAGTTCCCCTGAAGCGATACGCCATTATCTGTCAACCTATAGACTGTCACAGTACTCCTGGTGGGAGCTTCTCGAGTTTGCCGATATATTTCGCCTGTTGACGAGGCATTTGGCTACCTTAAGAGAGTCATAGTTACTCCTGTCAGTTGCTCCCCGTTTCACCACAGTCACAATTTCAAGCTTCCTCTAGCCAGTTCACCTGACGCGATACGCCATTGTCTGTCAACCTAATGTCTTTCACAGTACTCCTGCCGTGAGCTTCTCGAGTTTGCCGATGTATTTCACCTGTTGACGAGGCATTTGGCTACCTTAAGAGAGTCATAGTACTCCTGTCAGTTGCTCCCCATTTTACCACAGTCACATTTTCAAGGTTCCACTAGCCAGTTCCCCTGAAGCGATACGCCATTATCTGTCAACCTATAGACTGTCACAGTACTCCTGGTGGGAGCTTCTCGAGATTGCCGATGTATTTCGCCTGTTGACGAGGCATTTGGCTACCTTAAGAGAGTCATAGTTACTCCTGTCAGTTGCTCCCCGTTTTACCACAGTCACATTTTCAACGTTCCACGAGCCAGTTCCCCTGAAGCGATACGCCATTATCTGTCAACCTATAGACTGTCACAGTACTCCTGGTGGGAGCTTCTTCGAGTTTGCCGATGTATTTCGCCTGTTGACGAGGCATTTGGCTACCTTAAGAGAGTCATAGTTACTCCCGTCAGTTGCTCCCCGTTTTACCACAGTCACATTTTCAAGGTTCCACTAGCCAGTTCCCCTGAAGCGATACGCCATTATCTGTCAACCTAAAGACTTTCACAGCACTCCTGATGGGAGCTTCTCGAGTTTGCCGATGTATTTCTCCGGTTGACGAGGCATTTGGTTACCTTAAGAGAGTCATAGTTACTCCTGTCAGTTGCTCCCCGTTTTACCACAGTCACATTTTCAAGGTTCCACTAGCCAGTTCCCCTGAAGCGATACGCCATTATCTGTCATCCTATAGACTGTCACAGTACTCCTGGTGGGAGCTTCTCGAGTTTGCCGATATATTTCGCCTGTTGACGGGGCATTTGGCTACCTTAAGAGAGTCATAGTTATCCCTGTTAGTTGCTCCCCGTTTTACCACAGTCACATTTTCAAGGTTCCGCTAGCCAGTTCCCCTGAAGCGATACGCTATTATCTGTCAACCTAAAGACTTTCACAGCACTCCTGATGGGAGCTTCTCGAGTTTGCTGATGTATTTCTCCGGTTGACGAGGCATTTGGCTACCTTAAGAGAGTCATAGTTACTCCTGTTAGTTGCTCCCCGTTTTACCACAGTCACATTTTCAAGGTTCCGCTAGCCAGTTCCCCTGAAGCGATACGCCATTATCTGTCAACCTATAGACTGTCACAGTACTCCTGGTGGGAGCTTCTTCGAGTTTGCCGATGTATTTCGCCTGTTGACGAGGCATTTGGCTACCTTAAGAGAGTCATAGTTACTCCTGTCAGTTGCTCCCCGTTTTACCACAGTCACATTTTCAAGGTTCCGCTAGCCAGTTCCCCTGAAGCGATACGCCACTATCTGTCAACCTATAGACTGTAACAGTACTCCTGGTGGGAGCTTCTCGAGTTTGCCGATGTATTTCGCCTGTTGACGAGGCATTTGGCTACCTTAAGAGAGTCATAGTTACTCCTGTCAGTTGCTCCCCGTTTTACCACAGTCACATTTTCAAGGTACCGCTAGCCAGTTCCCCTGAAGCGATACGCCATTATCTGTCAACCTATAGACTGTCACAGTACTCCTGGTGGGAGCTTCTCGAGTTTGCCGATATATTTCGCCTGTTGACGAGGCATTTGGCTACCTTAAGAGAGTCATAGTTACTCCTGTCAGTTGCTCCCCGTTTTACCACAGTCACATTTTCAAGCTTCCTCTAGCCAGTTCACCTGACGCGATACGCCATTGTCTGTCAACCTAATGTCTTTCACAGTACTCCTGCCGTGAGCTTCTCGAGTTTGCCGATGTATTTCGCCTGTTGACGAGGCATTTGGCTACCTTAAGAGAGTCATATTACTCCTGTCAGTTGCTCCCCATTTTACCACAGTCACATTTTCAAGGTTCCACTAGCCAGTTCCCCTGAAGCGATCCGCCATTATCTGTCAACCTATAGACTGTCACAGTACTCCTGGTGGGAGCTTCTCGAGATTGCCGATGTATTTCGCCTGTTGACGAGGCATTTGGCTACCTTAAGAGAGTCATAGTTACTCCTGTCAGTTGCTCCCCGTTTTACCACAGTCACATTTTCAACGTTCCACGAGCCAGTTCCCCTGAAGCGATACGCCATTATCTGTCAACCTATAGACTGTCACAGTACTCCTGGTGGGAGCTTCTCGAGTTTGCCGATATATTTCGCCTGTTGACGAGGCATTTGGCTACCTTAAGAGAGTCATAGTTACTCCTGTCAGTTGCTCCCCGTTTTACCACAGTCACATTTTCAAGGTTCCACTAGCCAGTACCCCTGAAGCGATACGGCATTATCTGTCATCCCATAGACTGTCACAGTACTCCTGGTGGGAGCTTCTCGAGTTTGCCGATATATTTCGCCTGTTGACGAGGCATTTGGCTACCTTAAGAGAGTCATAGTTATCCCTGTTAGTTGCTCCCCGTTTTACCACAGTCACATTTTCAAGGTTCCGCTAGCCAGTTCCCCTGAAGCGATACGCTATTATCTGTCAACCTAAAGACTTTCACAGCACTCCTGATGGGTGCTTCACGAGTTTGCTGATGTATTTCTCCGGTTGACGAGGCATTTGGCTACCTTAAGAGAGTCATAGTTACTCCTGTTAGTTGCTCCCCGTTTTACCACAGTCACATTTTCAAGGTTCCGCTAGCCAGTTCCCCTGAAGCGATACGCCATTATCTGTCAACCTATAGACTGTCACAGTACTCCTGGTGGGAGCTTCTTCGAGTTTGCCGATGTATTTCGCCTGTTGACGAGGCATTTGGCTACCTTAAGAGAGTCATAGTTACTCCTGTCAGTTGCTCCCCGTTTTACCACAGTCACATTTTCAAGGTTCCGCTAGCCAGTTCCCCTGAAGCGATACGCCATTATCTGTCAACCTATAGACTGTAACAGTACTCCTGGTGGGAGCTTCTCGAGTTTGCCGATGTATTTCGCCTGTTGACGAGGCATTTGGCTACCTTAAGAGAGTCATAGTTACTCCTGTCAGTTGCTCCCCGTTTTACCACAGTCACATTTTCAAGGTTCCACTAGCCAGTTCCCCTGAAGCGATACGCCATTATCTGTCAACCTAAAGACTTTCACAGCACTCCTGATGGGAGCTTCTCGAGTTTGCCGATGTATTTCTCCGTTTGACGAGGCATTTGGCTACCTTAAGAGAGTCATAGTTACTCCTGTCAGTTGCTCCCCGTTTCACCACAGTCACAATTTCAAGCTTCCTCTAGCCAGTTTACCTGACGCGATACGCCATTGTCTGTCAACCTAATGTCTTTCACAGTACTCCTGCCGTGAGCTTCTCGAGTTTGCCGATGTATTTCGCCTGTTGACGAGGCATTTCGCTACCTTAAGAGAGTCATAGTACTCCTGTCAGTTGCTCCCCATTTTACCACAGTCACATTTTCAAGGTTCCACTAGCCAGTTCCCCTGAAGCGATACGCCATTATCTGTCAACCTATAGACTGTCACAGTACTCCTGGTGGGAGCTTCTCGAGATTGCCGATGTATTTCGCCTGTTGACGAGGCATTTGGCTACCTTAAGAGAGTCATAGTTACTCCTGTCAGTTGCTCCCCGTTTTACCACAGTCACATTTTCAACGTTCCACGAGCCAGTTCCCCTTAAGCGATACGCCATTATCTGTCAACCTATAGACTGTCACAGTACTCTTGGTGGGAGCTTCTCGAGTTTGCCGATGTATTTCTCCGGTTGACGAGGCATTTGGTTACCTTAAGAGAGTCATAGTTACTCCTGTCAGTTGCTCCCCGTTTTACCACAGTCACATTTTCAAGGTTCCACTAGCCAGTTCCCCTGAAGCGATACGCCATTATCTGTCATCCTATAGACTGTCACAGTACTCCTGGTGGGAGCTTCTCGAGTTTGCCGATATATTTCGCCTGTTGACGGGGCATTTGGCTACCTTAAGAGAGTCATAGTTATCCCTGTTAGTTGCTCCCCGTTTTACCACAGTCACATTTTCAAGGTTCCGCTAGCCAGTTCCCCTGAAGCGATACGCTATTATCTGTCAACCTAAAGACTTTCACAGCACTCCTGATGGGAGCTTCTCGAGTTTGCTGATGTATTTCTCCGGTTGACGAGGCATTTGGCTACCTTAAGAGAGTCATAGTTACTCCTGTCAGTTGCTCCCCGTTTTACCACAGTCACATTTTCAACGTTCCACGAGCCAGTTCCCCTTAAGCGATACGCCATTATCTGTCAACCTATAGACTGTCACAGTACTCCTGGTGGGAGCTTCTCGAGTTTGCCGATATATTTCGCCTGTTGACGAGGCATTTGGCTACCTTAAGAGAGTCATAGTTACTCCTGTTAGTTGCTCCCCGTTTTACCACAGTCACATTTTCAAGGTTCCACTAGCCAGTTCCCCTGAAGCGATACGCCATTATCTGTCAACCTATAGACTGTCACAGTACTCCTGGTGGGAGCTTCTTCGAGTTTGCCGATGTATTTCGCCTGTTGACGAGGCATTTGGCTACCTTAAGAGAGTCATAGTTACTCCTGTCAGTTGCTCCCCGTTTTACCACAGTCACATTTTCAAGGTTCCGCTAGCCAGTTCCCCTGAAGCGATACGCCATTATCTGTCAACCTATAGACTGTAACAGTACTCCTGGTGGGAGCTTCTCGAGTTTGCCGATGTATTTCGCCTGTTGACGAGGCATTTGGCTACCTTAAGAGAGTCATAGTTACTCCTGTCAGTTGCTCCCCGTTTCACCACAGTCACAATTTCAAGCTTCCTCTAGCCAGTTCACCTGACGCGATACGCCATTGTCTGTCAACCTAATGTCTTTCACAGTACTCCTGCCGTGAGCTTCTCGAGTTTGCCGATGTATTTCACCTGTTGACGAGGCATTTGGCTACCTTAAGAGAGTCATAGTACTCCTGTCAGTTGCTCCCCATTTTACCACAGTCACATTTTCAAGGTTCCACTAGCCAGTTCCCCTGAAGCGATACGCCATTATCTGTCAACCTATAGACTGTCACAGTACTCCTGGTGGGAGCTTCTCGAGATTGCCGATGTATTTCGCCTGTTGACGAGGCATTTGGCTACCTTAAGAGAGTCATAGTTACTCCTGTCAGTTGCTCCCCGTTTTACCACAGTCACATTTTCAACGTTCCACGAGCCAGTTCCCCTGAAGCGATACGCCATTATCTGTCAACCTATAGACTGTCACAGTACTCCTGGTGGGAGCTTCTTCGAGTTTGCCGATGTATTTCGCCTGTTGACGAGGCATTTGGCTACCTTAAGAGAGTCATAGTTACTCCCGTCAGTTGCTCCCCGTTTTACCACAGTCACATTTTCAAGGTTCCACTAGCCAGTTCCCCTGAAGCGATACGCCATTATCTGTCAACCTAAAGACTTTCACAGCACTCCTGATGGGAGCTTCTCGAGTTTGCCGATGTATTTCTCCGGTTGACGAGGCATTTGGATACCTTAAGAGAGTCATAGTTACTCCTGTCAGTTGCTCCCCGTTTTACCACAGTCACATTTTCAAGGTTCCACTAGCCAGTTCCCCTGAAGCGATACGCCATTATCTGTCATCCTATAGACTGTCACAGTACTCCTGGTGGGAGCTTCTCGAGTTTGCCGATATATTTCGCCTGTTGACGGGGCATTTGGCTACCTTAAGAGAGTCATAGTTATCCCTGTTAGTTGCTCCCCGTTTTACCACAGTCACATTTTCAAGGTTCCGCTAGCCAGTTCCCCTGAAGCGATACGCTATTATCTGTCAACCTAAAGACTTTCACAGCACTCCTGATGGGAGCTTCTCGAGTTTGCTGATGTATTTCTCCGGTTGACGAGGCATTTGGCTACCTTAAGAGAGTCATAGTTACTCCTGTTAGTTGCTCCCCGTTTTACCACAGTCACATTTTCAAGGTTCCGCTAGCCAGTTCCCCTGAAGCGATACGCCATTATCTGTCAACCTATAGACTGTCACAGTACTCCTGGTGGGAGCTTCTTCGAGTTTGCCGATGTATTTCGCCTGTTGACGAGGCATTTGGCTACCTTAAGAGAGTCATAGTTACTCCTGTCAGTTGCTCCCCGTTTTACCACAGTCACATTTTCAAGGTTCCGCTAGCCAGTTCCCCTGAAGCGATACGCCACTATCTGTCAACCTATAGACTGTAACAGTACTCCTGGTGGGAGCTTCTCGAGTTTGCCGATGTATTTCGCCTGTTGACGAGGCATTTGGCTACCTTAAGAGAGTCATAGTTACTCCTGTCAGTTGCTCCCCGTTTTACCACAGTCACATTTTCAAGGTACCGCTAGCCAGTTCCCCTGAAGCGATACGCCATTATCTGTCAACCTATAGACTGTCACAGTACTCCTGGTGGGAGCTTCTCGAGTTTGCCGATATATTTCGCCTGTTGACGAGGCATTTGGCTACCTTAAGAGAGTCATAGTTACTCCTGTCAGTTGCTCCCCGTTTCACCACAGTCACAATTTCAAGCTTCCTCTAGCCAGTTCACCTGACGCGATACGCCATTGTCTGTCAACCTAATGTCTTTCACAGTACTCCTGCCGTGAGCTTCTCGAGTTTGCCGATGTATTTCACCTGTTGACGAGGCATTTGGCTACCTTAAGAGAGTCATAGTACTCCTGTCAGTTGCTCCCCATTTTACCACAGTCACATTTTCAAGGTTCCACTAGCCAGTTCCCCTGAAGCGATACGCCATTATCTGTCAACCTATAGACTGTCACAGTACTCCTGGTGGGAGCTTCTCGAGATTGCCGATGTATTTCGCCTGTTGACGAGGCATTTGGCTACCTTAAGAGAGTCATAGTTACTCCTGTCAGTTGCTCCCCGTTTTACCACAGTCACATTTTCAACGTTCCACGAGCCAGTTCCCCTGAAGCGATACGCCATTATCTGTCAACCTATAGACTGTCACAGTACTCCTGGTGGGAGCTTCTTCGAGTTTGCCGATGTATTTCGCCTGTTGACGAGGCATTTGGCTACCTTAAGAGAGTCATAGTTACTCCCGTCAGTTGCTCCCCGTTTTACCACAGTCACATTTTCAAGGTTCCACTAGCCAGTTCCCCTGAAGCGATCCGCCATTATCTGTCAACCTATAGACTGTCACAGTACTCCTGGTGGGAGCTTCTCGAGTTTGCTGATGTATTTCTCCGGTTGACGAGGCATTTGGCTACCTTAAGAGAGTCATAGTTACTCCTGTTAGTTGCTCCCCGTTTTACCACAGTCACATTTTCAAGGTTCCGCTAGCCAGTTCCCCTGAAGCGATACGCCATTATCTGTCAACCTATAGACTGTCACAGTACTCCTGGTGGGAGCTTCTTCGAGTTTGCCGATGTATTTCGCCTGTTGACGAGGCATTTGGCTACCTTAAGAGAGTCATAGTTACTCCTGTCAGTTGCTCCCCGTTTTACCACAGTCACATTTTCAAGGTTCCGCTAGCCAATTCCCCTGAAGCGATACGCCACTATCTGTCAACCTATAGACTGTAACAGTACTCCTGGTGGGAGCTTCTCGAGTTTGCCGATGTATTTCGCCTGTTGACGAGGCATTTGGCTACCTTAAGAGAGTCATAGTTACTCCTGTCAGTTGCTCCCCGTTTTACCACAGTCACATTTTCAAGGTACCGCTAGCCAGTTCCCCTGAAGCGATACGCCATTATCTGTCAACCTATAGACTGTCACAGTACTCCTGGTGGGAGCTTCTCGAGTTTGCCGATATATTTCGCCTGTTGACGAGGCATTTGGCTACCTTAAGAGAGTCATAGTTACTCCTGTCAGTTGCTCCCCGTTTTACCACAGTCACATTTTCAAGCTTCCTCTAGCCAGTTCACCTGACGCGATACGCCATTGTCTGTCAACCTAATGTCTTTCACAGTACTCCTGCCGTGAGCTTCTCGAGTTTGCCGATGTATTTCGCCTGTTGACGAGGCATTTGGCTACCTTAAGAGAGTCATATTACTCCTGTCAGTTGCTCCCCATTTTACCACAGTCACATTTTCAAGGTTCCACTAGCCAGTTCCCCTGAAGCGATCCGCCATTATCTGTCAACCTATAGACTGTCACAGTACTCCTGGTGGGAGCTTCTCGAGATTGCCGATGTATTTCGCCTGTTGACGAGGCATTTGGCTACCTTAAGAGAGTCATAGTTACTCCTGTCAGTTGCTCCCCGTTTTACCACAGTCACATTTTCAACGTTCCACGAGCCAGTTCCCCTGAAGCGATACGCCATTATCTGTCAACCTATAGACTGTCACAGTACTCCTGGTGGGAGCTTCTCGAGTTTGCCGATATATTTCGCCTGTTGACGAGGCATTTGGCTACCTTAAGAGAGTCATAGTTTCTCCTGTCAGTTGCTCCCCGTTTTACCACAGTCACATTTTCAAGGTTCCACTAGCCAGTACCCCTGAAGCGATACGGCATTATCTGTCATCCCATAGACTGTCACAGTACTCCTGGTGGGAGCTTCTCGAGTTTGCCGATATATTTCGCCTGTTGACGAGGCATTTGGCTACCTTAAGAGAGTCATAGTTATCCCTGTTAGTTGCTCCCCGTTTTACCACAGTCACATTTTCAAGGTTCCGCTAGCCAGTTCCCCTGAAGCGATACGCTATTATCTGTCAACCTAAAGACTTTCACAGCACTCCTGATGGGTGCTTCTCGAGTTTGCTGATGTATTTCTCCGGTTGACGAGGCATTTGGCTACCTTAAGAGAGTCATAGTTACTCCTGTTAGTTGCTCCCCGTTTTACCACAGTCACATTTTCAAGGTTCCGCTAGCCAGTTCCCCTGAAGCGATACGCCATTATCTGTCAACCTATAGACTGTCACAGTACTCCTGGTGGGAGCTTCTTCGAGTTTGCCGATGTATTTCGCCTGTTGACGAGGCATTTGGCTACCTTAAGAGAGTCATAGTTACTCCTGTCAGTTGCTCCCCGTTTTACCACAGTCACATTTTCAAGGTTCCGCTAGCCAGTTCCCCTGAAGCGATACGCCATTATCTGTCAACCTATAGACTGTAACAGTACTCCTGGTGGGAGCTTCTCGAGTTTGCCGATGTATTTCGCCTGTTGACGAGGCATTTGGCTACCTTAAGAGAGTCATAGTTACTCCTGTCAGTTGCTCCCCGTTTTACCACAGTCACATTTTCAAGGTTCCACTAGCCAGTTCCCCTGAAGCGATACGCCATTATCTGTCAACCTAAAGACTTTCACAGCACTCCTGATGGGAGCTTCTCGAGTTTGCCGATGTATTTCTCCGTTTGACGAGGCATTTGGCTACCTTAAGAGAGTCATAGTTACTCCTGTCAGTTGCTCCCCGTTTCACCACAGTCACAATTTCAAGCTTCCTCTAGCCAGTTTACCTGACGCGATACGCCATTGTCTGTCAACCTAATGTCTTTCACAGTACTCCTGCCGTGAGCTTCTCGAGTTTGCCGATGTATTTCGCCTGTTGACGAGGCATTTGGCTACCTTAAGAGAGTCATAGTACTCCTGTCAGTTGCTCCCCATTTTACCACAGTCACATTTTCAAGGTTCCACTAGCCAGTTCCCCTGAAGCGATACGCCATTATCTGTCAACCTATAGACTGTCACAGTACTCCTGGTGGGAGCTTCTCGAGATTGCCGATGTATTTCGCCTGTTGACGAGGCATTTGGCTACCTTAAGAGAGTCATAGTTACTCCTGTCAGTTGCTCCCCGTTTTACCACAGTCACATTTTCAACGTTCCACGAGCCAGTTCCCCTTAAGCGATACGCCATTATCTGTCAACCTATAGACTGTCACAGTACTCTTGGTGGGAGCTTCTCGAGTTTGCCGATGTATTTCTCCGGTTGACGAGGCATTTGGTTACCTTAAGAGAGTCATAGTTACTCCTGTCAGTTGCTCCCCGTTTTACCACAGTCACATTTTCAAGGTTCCACTAGCCAGTTCCCCTGAAGCGATACGCCATTATCTGTCATCCTATAGACTGTCACAGTACTCCTGGTGGGAGCTTCTCGAGTTTGCCGATATATTTCGCCTGTTGACGGGGCATTTGGCTACCTTAAGAGAGTCATAGTTATCCCTGTTAGTTGCTCCCCGTTTTACCACAGTCACATTTTCAAGGTTCCGCTAGCCAGTTCCCCTGAAGCGATACGCTATTATCTGTCAACCTAAAGACTTTCACAGCACTCCTGATGGGAGCTTCTCGAGTTTGCTGATGTATTTCTCCGGTTGACGAGGCATTTGGCTACCTTAAGAGAGTCATAGTTACTCCTGTTAGTTGCTCCCCGTTTTACCACAGTCACATTTTCAAGGTTCCGCTAGCCAGTTCCCCTGAAGCGATACGCCATTATCTGTCAACCTATAGACTGTCACAGTACTCCTGGTGGGAGCTTCTTCGAGTTTGCCGATGTATTTCGCCTGTTGACGAGGCATTTGGCTACCTTAAGAGAGTCATAGTTACTCCTGTCAGTTGCTCCCCGTTTTACCACAGTCACATTTTCAAGGTTCCGCTAGCCAGTTCCCCTGAAGCGATACGCCATTATCTGTCAACCTATAGACTGTAACAGTACTCCTGGTGGGAGCTTCTCGAGTTTGCCGATGTATTTCGCCTGTTGACGAGGCATTTGGCTACCTTAAGAGAGTCATAGTTACTCCTGTCAGTTGCTCCCCGTTTTACCACAGTCACATTTTCAAGGTACCGCTAGCCAGTTCCCCTGAAGCGATACGCCATTATCTGTCAACCTATAGACTGTCACAGTACTCCTGGTGGGAGCTTCTCGAGTTTGCCGATATATTTCGCCTGTTGACGAGGCATTTGGCTACCTTAAGAGAGTCATAGTTACTCCTGTCAGTTGCTCCCCGTTTTACCACAGTCACATTTTCAAGGTTCCACTAGCCAGTACCCCTGAAGCGATACGGCATTATCTGTCATCCCATAGACTGTCACAGTACTCCTGGTGGGAGCTTCTCGAGTTTGCCGATATATTTCGCCTGTTGACGAGGCATTTGGCTACCTTAAGAGAGTCATAGTTATCCCTGTTAGTTGCTCCCCGTTTTACCACAGTCACATTTTCAAGGTTCCGCTAGCCAGTTCCCCTGAAGCGATACGCCATTATCTGTCAACCTATAGACTGTCACAGTACTCCTGGTGGGAGCTTCTTCGAGTTTGCCGATGTATTTCGCCTGTTGACGAGGCATTTGGCTACCTTAAGAGAGTCATAGTTACTCCTGTCAGTTGCTCCCCGTTTTACCACAGTCACATTTTCAAGGTTCCGCTAGCCAGTTCCCCTGAAGCGATACGCCATTATCTGTCAACCTATAGACTGTAACAGTACTCCTGGTGGGAGCTTCTCGAGTTTGCCGATGTATTTCGCCTGTTGACGAGGCATTTGGCTACCTTAAGAGAGTCATAGTTACTCCTGTCAGTTGCTCCCCGTTTTACCACAGTCACATTTTCAAGGTTCCACTAGCCAGTTCCCCTGAAGCGATACGACATTATCTGTCAACCTAAAGACTTTCACAGCACTCCTGATGGGAGCTTCTCGAGTTTGCCGATGTATTTCTCCGTTTGACGAGGCATTTGGCTACCTTAAGAGAGTCATAGTTACTCCTGTCAGTTGCTCCCCGTTTCACCACAGTCACAATTTCAAGCTTCCTCTAGCCAGTTTACCTGACGCGATACGCCATTGTCTGTCAACCTAATGTCTTTCACAGTACTCCTGCCGTGAGCTTCTCGAGTTTGCCGATGTATTTCGCCTGTTGACGAGGCATTTGGCTACCTTAAGAGAGTCATAGTACTCCTGTCAGTTGCTCCCCATTTTACCACAGTCACATTTTCAAGGTTCCACTAGCCAGTTCCCCTGAAGCGATACGCCATTATCTGTCAACCTATAGACTGTCACAGTACTCCTGGTGGGAGCTTCTCGAGATTGCCGATGTATTTCGCCTGTTGACGAGGCATTTGGCTACCTTAAGAGAGTCATAGTTACTCCTGTTAGTTGCTCCCCGTTTTACCACAGTCACATTTTCAAGGTTCCGCTAGCCAGTTCCCCTGAAGCGATACGCCATTATCTGTCAACCTATAGACTGTCACAGTACTCCTGGTGGGAGCTTCTTCGAGTTTGCCGATGTATTTCGCCTGTTGACGAGGCATTTGGCTACCTTAAGAGAGTCATAGTTACTCCTGTCAGTTGCTCCCCGTTTTACCACAGTCACATTTTCAAGGTTCCGCTAGCCAGTTCCCCTGAAGCGATACGCCATTATCTGTCAACCTATAGACTGTAACAGTACTCCTGGTGGGAGCTTCTCGAGTTTGCCGATGTATTTCGCCTGTTGACGAGGCATTTGGCTACCTTAAGAGAGTCATAGTTACTCCTGTCAGTTGCTCCCCGTTTTACCACAGTCACATTTTCAAGGTACCGCTAGCCAGTTCCCCTGAAGCGATACGCCATTATCTGTCAACCTATAGACTGTCACAGTACTCCTGGTGGGAGCTTCTCGAGTTTGCCGATATATTTCGCCTGTTGACGAGGCATTTGGCTACCTTAAGAGAGTCATAGTTACTCCTGTCAGTTGCTCCCCGTTTTACCACAGTCACATTTTCAAGGTTCCACTAGCCAGTACCCCTGAACCGATACGGCATTATCTGTCATCCCATAGACTGTCACAGTACTCCTGGTGGGAGCTTCTCGAGTTTGCCGATATATTTCGCCTGTTGACGAGGCATTTGGCTACCTTAAGAGGGTCATAGTTATCCCTGTTAGTTGCTCCCCGTTTTACCACAGTCACATTTTCAAGGTTCCGCTAGCCAGTTCCCCTGAAGCGATACGCCATTATCTGTCAACCTATAGACTGTCACAGTACTCCTGGTGGGAGCTTCTTCGAGTTTGCCGATGTATTTCGCCTGTTGACGAGGCATTTGGCTACCTTAAGAGAGTCATAGTTACTCCTGTCAGTTGCTCCCCGTTTTACCACAGTCACATTTTCAAGGTTCCGCTAGCCAGTTCCCCTGAAGCGATACGCCATTATCTGTCAACCTATAGACTGTAACAGTACTCCTGGTGGGAGCTTCTCGAGTTTGCCGATGTATTTCGCCTGTTGACGAGGCATTTGGCTACCTTAAGAGAGTCATAGTTACTCCTGTCAGTTGCTCCCCGTTTTACCACAGTCACATTTTCAAGGTTCCACTAGCCAGTTCCCCTGAAGCGATACGACATTATCTGTCAACCTAAAGACTTTCACAGCACTCCTGATGGGAGCTTCTCGAGTTTGCCGATGTATTTCTCCGTTTGACGAGGCATTTGGCTACCTTAAGAGAGTCATAGTTACTCCTGTCAGTTGCTCCCCGTTTCACCACAGTCACAATTTCAAGCTTCCTCTAGCCAGTTTACCTGACGCGATACGCCATTGTCTGTCAACCTAATGTCTTTCACAGTACTCCTGCCGTGAGCTTCTCGAGTTTGCCGATGTATTTCGCCTGTTGACGAGGCATTTGGCTACCTTAAGAGAGTCATAGTACTCCTGTCAGTTGCTCCCCATTTTACCACAGTCACATTTTCAAGGTTCCACTAGCCAGTTCCCCTGAAGCGATACGCCATTATCTGTCAACCTATAGACTGTCACAGTACTCCTGGTGGGAGCTTCTCGAGATTGCCGATGTATTTCGCCTGTTGACGAGGCATTTGGCTACCTTAAGAGAGTCATAGTTACTCCTGTCAGTTGCTCCCCGTTTTACCACAGTCACATTTTCAACGTTCCACGAGCCAGTTCCCCTTAAGCGATACGCCATTATCTGTCAACCTATAGACTGTCACAGTACTCCTGGTGGGAGCTTCTCGAGTTTGCCGATATATTTCGCCTGTTGACGAGGCATTTGGCTACCTTAAGAGAGTCATAGTTACTCCTGTTAGTTGCTCCCCGTTTTACCACAGTCACATTTTCAAGGTTCCACTAGCCAGTTCCCCTGAAGCGATACGCCATTATCTGTCAACCTATAGACTGTCACAGTACTCCTGGTGGGAGCTTCTTCGAGTTTGCCGATGTATTTCGCCTGTTGACGAGGCATTTGGCTACCTTAAGAGAGTCATAGTTACTCCTGTCAGTTGCTCCCCGTTTTACCACAGTCACATTTTCAAGGTACCGCTAGCCAGTTCCCCTGAAGCGATACGCCATTATCTGTCAACCTATAGACTGTCACAGTACTCCTGGTGGGAGCTTCTCGAGTTTGCCGATATATTTCGCCTGTTGACGAGGCATTTGGCTACCTTAAGAGAGTCATAGTTACTCCTGTCAGTTGCTCCCCGTTTTACCACAGTCACATTTTCAAGGTTCCACTAGCCAGTACCCCTGAAGCGATACGGCATTATCTGTCATCCCATAGACTGTCACAGTACTCCTGGTGGGAGCTTCTCGAGTTTGCCGATATATTTCGCCTGTTGACGAGGCATTTGGCTACCTTAAGAGAGTCATAGTTATCCCTGTTAGTTGCTCCCCGTTTTACCACAGTCACATTTTCAAGGTTCCGCTAGCCAGTTCCCCTGAAGCGATACGCCATTATCTGTCAACCTATAGACTGTCACAGTACTCCTGGTGGGAGCTTCTTCGAGTTTGCCGATGTATTTCGCCTGTTGACGAGGCATTTGGCTACCTTAAGAGAGTCATAGTTACTCCTGTCAGTTGCTCCCCGTTTTACCACAGTCACATTTTCAAGGTTCCGCTAGCCAGTTCCCCTGAAGCGATACGCCATTATCTGTCAACCTATAGACTGTAACAGTACTCCTGGTGGGAGCTTCTCGAGTTTGCCGATGTATTTCGCCTGTTGACGAGGCATTTGGCTACCTTAAGAGAGTCATAGTTACTCCTGTCAGTTGCTCCCCGTTTTACCACAGTCACATTTTCAAGGTTCCACTAGCCAGTTCCCCTGAAGCGATACGACATTATCTGTCAACCTAAAGACTTTCACAGCACTCCTGATGGGAGCTTCTCGAGTTTGCCGATGTATTTCTCCGTTTGACGAGGCATTTGGCTACCTTAAGAGAGTCATAGTTACTCCTGTCAGTTGCTCCCCGTTTCACCACAGTCACAATTTCAAGCTTCCTCTAGCCAGTTTACCTGACGCGATACGCCATTGTCTGTCAACCTAATGTCTTTCACAGTACTCCTGCCGTGAGCTTCTCGAGTTTGCCGATGTATTTCGCCTGTTGACGAGGCATTTGGCTACCTTAAGAGAGTCATAGTACTCCTGTCAGTTGCTCCCCATTTTACCACAGTCACATTTTCAAGGTTCCACTAGCCAGTTCCCCTGAAGCGATACGCCATTATCTGTCAACCTATAGACTGTCACAGTACTCCTGGTGGGAGCTTCTCGAGATTGCCGATGTATTTCGCCTGTTGACGAGGCATTTGGCTACCTTAAGAGAGTCATAGTTACTCCTGTTAGTTGCTCCCCGTTTTACCACAGTCACATTTTCAAGGTTCCGCTAGCCAGTTCCCCTGAAGCGATACGCCATTATCTGTCAACCTATAGACTGTCACAGTACTCCTGGTGGGAGCTTCTTCGAGTTTGCCGATGTATTTCGCCTGTTGACGAGGCATTTGGCTACCTTAAGAGAGTCATAGTTACTCCTGTCAGTTGCTCCCCGTTTTACCACAGTCACATTTTCAAGGTTCCGCTAGCCAGTTCCCCTGAAGCGATACGCCATTATCTGTCAACCTATAGACTGTAACAGTACTCCTGGTGGGAGCTTCTCGAGTTTGCCGATGTATTTCGCCTGTTGACGAGGCATTTGGCTACCTTAAGAGAGTCATAGTTACTCCTGTCAGTTGCTCCCCGTTTTACCACAGTCACATTTTCAAGGTACCGCTAGCCAGTTCCCCTGAAGCGATACGCCATTATCTGTCAACCTATAGACTGTCACAGTACTCCTGGTGGGAGCTTCTCGAGTTTGCCGATATATTTCGCCTGTTGACGAGGCATTTGGCTACCTTAAGAGAGTCATAGTTACTCCTGTCAGTTGCTCCCCGTTTTACCACAGTCACATTTTCAAGGTTCCACTAGCCAGTACCCCTGAACCGATACGGCATTATCTGTCATCCCATAGACTGTCACAGTACTCCTGGTGGGAGCTTCTCGAGTTTGCCGATATATTTCGCCTGTTGACGAGGCATTTGGCTACCTTAAGAGGGTCATAGTTATCCCTGTTAGTTGCTCCCCGTTTTACCACAGTCACATTTTCAAGGTTCCGCTAGCCAGTTCCCCTGAAGCGATACGCCATTATCTGTCAACCTATAGACTGTCACAGTACTCCTGGTGGGAGCTTCTTCGAGTTTGCCGATGTATTTCGCCTGTTGACGAGGCATTTGGCTACCTTAAGAGAGTCATAGTTACTCCTGTCAGTTGCTCCCCGTTTTACCACAGTCACATTTTCAAGGTTCCGCTAGCCAGTTCCCCTGAAGCGATACGCCATTATCTGTCAACCTATAGACTGTAACAGTACTCCTGGTGGGAGCTTCTCGAGTTTGCCGATGTATTTCGCCTGTTGACGAGGCATTTGGCTACCTTAAGAGAGTCATAGTTACTCCTGTCAGTTGCTCCCCGTTTTACCACAGTCACATTTTCAAGGTTCCACTAGCCAGTTCCCCTGAAGCGATACGACATTATCTGTCAACCTAAAGACTTTCACAGCACTCCTGATGGGAGCTTCTCGAGTTTGCCGATGTATTTCTCCGTTTGACGAGGCATTTGGCTACCTTAAGAGAGTCATAGTTACTCCTGTCAGTTGCTCCCCGTTTCACCACAGTCACAATTTCAAGCTTCCTCTAGCCAGTTTACCTGACGCGATACGCCATTGTCTGTCAACCTAATGTCTTTCACAGTACTCCTGCCGTGAGCTTCTCGAGTTTGCCGATGTATTTCGCCTGTTGACGAGGCATTTGGCTACCTTAAGAGAGTCATAGTACTCCTGTCAGTTGCTCCCCATTTTACCACAGTCACATTTTCAAGGTTCCACTAGCCAGTTCCCCTGAAGCGATACGCCATTATCTGTCAACCTATAGACTGTCACAGTACTCCTGGTGGGAGCTTCTCGAGATTGCCGATGTATTTCGCCTGTTGACGAGGCATTTGGCTACCTTAAGAGAGTCATAGTTACTCCTGTCAGTTGCTCCCCGTTTTACCACAGTCACATTTTCAACGTTCCACGAGCCAGTTCCCCTTAAGCGATACGCCATTATCTGTCAACCTATAGACTGTCACAGTACTCCTGGTGGGAGCTTCTCGAGTTTGCCGATATATTTCGCCTGTTGACGAGGCATTTGGCTACCTTAAGAGAGTCATAGTTACTCCTGTTAGTTGCTCCCCGTTTTACCACAGTCACATTTTCAAGGTTCCACTAGCCAGTTCCCCTGAAGCGATACGCCATTATCTGTCAACCTATAGACTGTCACAGTACTCCTGGTGGGAGCTTCTTCGAGTTTGCCGATGTATTTCGCCTGTTGACGAGGCATTTGGCTACCTTAAGAGAGTCATAGTTACTCCTGTCAGTTGCTCCCCGTTTTACCACAGTCACATTTTCAAGGTTCCACTAGCCAGTTCCCCTGAAGCGATACGCCATTATCTGTCAACCTAAAGACTTTCACAGCACTCCTGATGGGAGCTTCTCGAGTTTGCCGATGTATTTCTCCGTTTGACGAGGCATTTGGCTACCTTAAGAGAGTCATAGTTACTCCTGTCAGTTGCTCCCCGTTTCACCACAGTCACAATTTCAAGCTTCCTCTAGCCAGTTTACCTGACGCGATACGCCATTGTCTGTCAACCTAATGTCTTTCACAGTACTCCTGCCGTGAGCTTCTCGAGTTTGCCGATGTATTTCGCCTGTTGACGAGGCATTTGGCTACCTTAAGAGAGTCATAGTACTCCTGTCAGTTGCTCCCCATTTTACCACAGTCACATTTTCAAGGTTCCACTAGCCAGTTCCCCTGAAGCGATACGCCATTATCTGTCAACCTATAGACTGTCACAGTACTCCTGGTGGGAGCTTCTCGAGATTGCCGATGTATTTCGCCTGTTGACGAGGCATTTGGCTACCTTAAGAGAGTCATAGTTACTCCTGTCAGTTGCTCCCCGTTTTACCACAGTCACATTTTCAACGTTCCACGAGCCAGTTCCCCTTAAGCGATACGCCATTATCTGTCAACCTATAGACTGTCACAGTACTCCTGGTGGGAGCTTCTCGAGTTTGCCGATATATTTCGCCTGTTGACGAGGCATTTGGCTACCTTAAGAGAGTCATAGTTACTCCTGTTAGTTGCTCCCCGTTTTACCACAGTCACATTTTCAAGGTTCCACTAGCCAGTTCCCCTGAAGCGATACGCCATTATCTGTCAACCTATAGACTGTCACAGTACTCCTGGTGGGAGCTTCTTCGAGTTTGCCGATGTATTTCGCCTGTTGACGAGGCATTTGGCTACCTTAAGAGAGTCATAGTTACTCCTGTCAGTTGCTCCCCGTTTTACCACAGTCACATTTTCAAGCTTCCTCTAGCCAGTTCACCTGACGCGATACGCCATTGTCTGTCAACCTAATGTCTTTCACAGTACTCCTGCCGTGAGCTTCTCGAGTTTGCCGATGTATTTCGCCTGTTGACGAGGCATTTGGCTACCTTAAGAGAGTCATATTACTCCTGTCAGTTGCTCCCCATTTTACCACAGTCACATTTTCAAGGTTCCACTAGCCAGTTCCCCTGAAGCGATACGCCATTATCTGTCAACCTATAGACTGTCACAGTACTCCTGGTGGGAGCTTCTCGAGATTGCCGATGTATTTCGCCTGTTGACGAGGCATTTGGCTACCTTAAGAGAGTCATAGTTACTCCTGTCAGTTGCTCCCCGTTTTACCACAGTCACATTTTCAACGTTCCACGAGCCAGTTCCCCTGAAGCGATACGCCATTATCTGTCAACCTATAGACTGTCACAGTACTCCTGGTGGGAGCTTCTCGAGTTTGCCGATATATTTCGCCTGTTGACGAGGCATTTGGCTACCTTAAGAGAGTCATAGTTACTCCTGTCAGTTGCTCCCCGTTTTACCACAGTCACATTTTCAAGGTTCCACTAGCCAGTACCCCTGAAGCGATACGGCATTATCCGTCATCCCATAGACTGTCACAGTACTCCTGGTGGGAGCTTCTCGAGTTTGCCGATATATTTCGCCTGTTGACGAGGCATTTGGCTACCTTAAGAGAGTCATAGTTATCCCTGTTAGTTGCTCCCCGTTTTACCACAGTCACATTTTCAAGGTTCCGCTAGCCAGTTCCCCTGAAGCGATACGCTATTATCTGTCAACCTAAAGACTTTCACAGCACTCCTGATGGGTGCTTCTCGAGTTTGCTGATGTATTTCTCCGGTTGACGAGGCATTTGGCTACCTTAAGAGAGTCATAGTTACTCCTGTTAGTTGCTCCCCGTTTTACCACAGTCACATTTTCAAGGTTCCGCTAGCCAGTTCCCCTGAAGCGATACGCCATTATCTGTCAACCTATAGACTGTCACAGTACTCCTGGTGGGAGCTTCTTCGAGTTTGCCGATGTATTTCGCCTGTTGACGAGGCATTTGGCTACCTTAAGAGAGTCATAGTTACTCCTGTCAGTTGCTCCCCGTTTTACCACAGTCACATTTTCAAGGTTCCGCTAGCCAGTTCCCCTGAAGCGATACGCCATTATCTGTCAACCTATAGACTGTAACAGTACTCCTGGTGGGAGCTTCTCGAGTTTGCCGATGTATTTCGCCTGTTGACGAGGCATTTGGCTACCTTAAGAGAGTCATAGTTACTCCTGTCAGTTGCTCCCCGTTTTACCACAGTCACATTTTCAAGGTTCCACTAGCCAGTTCCCCTGAAGCGATACGCCATTATCTGTCAACCTAAAGACTTTCACAGCACTCCTGATGGGAGCTTCTCGAGTTTGCCGATGTATTTCTCCGTTTGACGAGGCATTTGGCTACCTTAAGAGAGTCATAGTTACTCCTGTCAGTTGCTCCCCGTTTCACCACAGTCACAATTTCAAGCTTCCTCTAGCCAGTTTACCTGACGCGATACGCCATTGTCTGTCAACCTAATGTCTTTCACAGTACTCCTGCCGTGAGCTTCTCGAGTTTGCCGATGTATTTCGCCTGTTGACGAGGCATTTGGCTACCTTAAGAGAGTCATAGTACTCCTGTCAGTTGCTCCCCATTTTACCACAGTCACATTTTCAAGGTTCCACTAGCCAGTTCCCCTGAAGCGATACGCCATTATCTGTCAACCTATAGACTGTCACAGTACTCCTGGTGGGAGCTTCTCGAGATTGCCGATGTATTTCGCCTGTTGACGAGGCATTTGGCTACCTTAAGAGAGTCATAGTTACTCCTGTCAGTTGCTCCCCGTTTTACCACAGTCACATTTTCAACGTTCCACGAGCCAGTTCCCCTTAAGCGATACGCCATTATCTGTCAACCTATAGACTGTCACAGTACTCCTGGTGGGAGCTTCTCGAGTTTGCCGATATATTTCGCCTGTTGACGAGGCATTTGGCTACCTTAAGAGAGTCATAGTTATCCCTGTTAGTTGCTCCCCGTTTTACCACAGTCACATTTTCAAGGTTCCGCTAGCCAGTTCCCCTGAAGCGATACGCCATTATCTGTCAACCTATAGACTGTCACAGTACTCCTGGTGGGAGCTTCTTCGAGTTTGCCGATGTATTTCGCCTGTTGACGAGGCATTTGGCTACCTTAAGAGAGTCATAGTTACTCCTGTCAGTTGCTCCCCGTTTTACCACAGTCACATTTTCAAGGTTCCGCTAGCCAGTTCCCCTGAAGCGATACGCCATTATCTGTCAACCTATAGACTGTCACAGTACTCCTGGTGGGAGCTTCTTCGAGTTTACCGATGTATTTCGCCTGTTGACGAGGCATTTGGCTACCTTAAGAGAGTCATAGTTACTCCCGTCAGTTGCTCCCCGTTTTACCACAGTCACATTTTCAAGGTTCCGCTAGCCAGTTCCCCTGAAGCGATACGCCATTATCTGTCAACCTATAGACTGTCACAGTACTCCTGGTGGGAGCTTCTTCGAGTTTGCCGATGTATTTCGCCTGTTGACGAAGCATTTGGCTACCTTAAGAGAGTCATAGTACTCCTGTCAGTTGCTCCCCATTTTACCACAGTCACATTTTCAAGGTTCCACTAGCCAGTTCCCCTGAAGCGATACGCCATTATCTGTCAACCTATAGACTGTCACAGTACTCCTGGTGGGAGCTTCTCGAGATTGCCGATGTATTTCGCCTGTTGACGAGGCATTTGGCTACCTTAAGAGAGTCATAGTTACTCCTGTCAGTTGCTCCCCGTTTTACCACAGTCACATTTACAACGTTCCCCGAGCCAGTTCCCCTTAAGCGATACGCCATTATCTGTCAACCTATAGACTGTCACAGTACTCCTGGTGGGAGCTTCTCGAGTTTGCCGATATATTTCGCCTGTTGACGAGGCATTTGGCTACCTTAAGAGAGTCATAGTTACTCCTGTTAGTTGCTCCCCGTTTTACCACAGTCACATTTTCAAGGTTCCGCTAGCCAGTTCCCCTGAAGCGATACGCCATTATCTGTCAACCTATAGACTGTCACAGTACTCCTGGTGGGAGCTTCTTCGAGTTTGCCGATGTATTTCGCCTGTTGACGAGGCATTTGGCTACCTTAAGAGAGTCATTGTTACTCCTGTCAGTTGCTTCCCGTTTTACCACAGTCACATTTTCAAGCTTCCTCTAGCCAGTTCACCTGACGCGATACGCCATTGTCTGTCAACCTAATGTCTTTCACAGTACTCCTGCCGTGAGCTTCTCGAGTTTGCCGATGTATTTCGCCTGTTGACGAGGCATTTCGCTACCTTAAGAGAGTCATATTACTCCTGTCAGTTGCTCCCCATTTTACCACAGTCACATTTTCAAGGTTCCACTAGCCAGTTCCCCTGAAGCGATACGCCATTATCTGTCAACCTATAGACTTTCACAGTACTCCTGGTGGGAGCTTCTCGAGATTGCCGATGTATTTCGCCTGTTGACGAGGCATTTGGCTACCTTAAGAGAGACATAGTTACTCCTGTCAGTTGCTCCCCGTTTTACCACAGTCACATTTTCAAGGTTCCACTAGCCAGTACCCCTGAAGCGATACGGCATTATCTGTCATCCCATAGACTGTTACAGTACTCCTGGTGGGAGCTTCTCGAGGTTGCCGATATATTTCGCCTGTTGACGAGGCATTTGGCTACCTTAAGAGAGTCATAGTTATCCCTGTTAGTTGCTCCCCGTTTTACCACAGTCACATTTTCAAGGTTCCGCTAGCCAGTTCCCCTGAAGCGATACGCTATTATCTGTCAACCTAAAGACTTTCACAGCACTCCTGATGGGAGCTTCTCGAGTTTGCTGATGTATTTCTCCGGTTGACGAGGCATTTGGCTACCTTAAGAGAGTCATAGTTACTCCTGTCAGTTGCTCCCCGTTTTACCACAGTCACATTTTCAAGGTACCGCTAGCCAGTACCCCTGAAGCGATACGGCATTATCTGTCATCCCATAGACTGTCACAGTACTCCTGGTGGGAGCTTCTCGAGTTTGCCGATATATTTCGCCTGTTGACGAGGCATTTGGCTACCTTAAGAGAGTCATAGTTATCCCTGTTAGTTGCTCCCCGTTTTACCACAGTCACATTTTCAAGGTTCCGCTAGCCAGTTCCCCTGAAGCGATACGCCATTATCTGTCAACCTATAGACTGTCACAGTACTCCTGGTGGGAGCTTCTTCGAGTTTGCCGATGTATTTCGCCTGTTGACGAGGCATTTGGCTACCTTAAGAGAGTCATAGTTACTCCTGTCAGTTGCTCCCCGTTTTACCACAGTCACATTTTCAAGGTTCCGCTAGCCAGTTCCCCTGAAGCGATACGCCATTATCTGTCAACCTATAGACTGTAACAGTATTCCTGGTGGGAGCTTCTCGAGTTTGCCGATGTATTTCGCCTGTTGACGAGGCATTTGGCTACCTTAAGAGAGTCATAGTTACTCCTGTCAGTTGCTCCCCGTTTTACCACAGTCACATTTTCAAGGTACCGCTAGCCAGTTCCCCTGAAGCGATACGCCATTATCTGTCAACCTATAGACTGTCACAGTACTCCTGGTGGGAGCTTCTCGAGTTTGCCGATATATTTCGCCTGTTGACGAGGCATTTGGCTACCTTAAGAGAGTCATAGTTACTCCTGTCAGTTGCTCCCCGTTTTACCACAGTCACATTTTCAAGGTTCCACTAGCCAGTACCCCTGAAGCGATACGGCATTATCTGTCATCCCATAGACTGTCACAGTACTCCTGGTGGGAGCTTCTCGAGTTTGCCGATATATTTCGCCTGTTGACGAGGCATTTGGCTACCTTAAGAGAGTCATAGTTATCCCTGTTAGTTGCTCCCCGTTTTACCACAGTCACATTTTCAAGGTTCCGCTAGCCAGTTCCCCTGAAGCGATACGCCATTATCTGTCAACCTATAGACTGTCACAGTACTCCTGGTGGGAGCTTCTTCGAGTTTGCCGATGTATTTCGCCTGTTGACGAGGCATTTGGCTACCTTAAGAGAGTCATAGTTACTCCTGTCAGTTGCTCCCCGTTTTACCACAGTCACATTTTCAAGGTTCCGCTAGCCAGTTCCCCTGAAGCGATACGCCATTATCTGTCAACCTATAGACTGTAACAGTATTCCTGGTGGGAGCTTCTCGAGTTTGCCGATGTATTTCGCCTGTTGACGAGGCATTTGGCTACCTTAAGAGAGTCATAGTTACTCCTGTCAGTTGCTCCCCGTTTTACCACAGTCACATTTTCAAGGTTCCACTAGCCAGTTCCCCTCAAGCGATACGCCATTATCTGTCAACCTAAAGACTTTCACAGCACTCCTGATGGGAGCTTCTCGAGTTTGCCGATGTATTTCTCCGTTTGACGAGGCATTTGGCTACCTTAAGAGAGTCATAGTTACTCCTGTCAGTTGCTCCCCGTTTCACCACAGTCACAATTTCAAGCTTCCTCTAGCCAGTTTACCTGACGCGATACGCCATTGTCTGTCAACCTAATGTCTTTCACAGTACTCCTGCCGTGAGCTTCTCGAGTTTGCCGATGTATTTCGCC